>NC_052625.1:143453918-144053918 GCF_016161935.1 Mauremys reevesii | reverse complement strand
AAACTGACCCACATGAGTTTATGAGGGAGGGAACACACTGAATACAGCAACACAGTATTATAAGGATTACTATGGCCCCAACAATACCCACCAAGAGGTTTTTAACCCACCCAAATCCAGGCAACCAATTCCATAAGGCTCCCCACCAATCATAAGGTGGCTGGCCAGAGGAGTAGTTCTTAGCCATTTCCTTAGATGTTGCATTTACTGGTTCCCACAAAAGTTGACCCTTTTCTTTAACAAAACACAGTGATCCTGTCTGATTTGTTACCCTGAGATATCTGTTAATTGGCACTCCTGTTTTGTCCCATGTAAGATTGTGTTGGACAGGATCTTTTATTCTAGCGGTGGCATCCAAGTCATATTAGCAGTGGTCAGGGAATGGGTGTGAAGGGAGTCCCTGTTCTGCATTTACTGGAAATTGAGTACATACCCAGCAATTACTTCTATTTCCTAAAATACGAGTTTTAACCTCGTGGAATATCTAATAAAAGCATTATCTTCATAAGCAGAAAATAAACTAAAAAGGCATAATAAAAAACATACAGTTGTCAGAATAAAAGGTCCTCTCATTTTTTCCGAGTCAATTTAAGTCTGATGTCTGAAAGAGGTAAGCTGGTCCACTGGTCAGAGGCAGTGTCCTCAGTGGTGGCAAGAGCTGCTGGTCCGTCACTGTGGTCCACTACGGCTGGCTTGACGTGGGAGTGGTGGATCCAGGATTTGCGTCCTTCCAGGAACACTGCAGTCTGGGTTGTTAAAAGAACCTGGTGGGGTCCAGTAAACCTCGGCTGGAGGGCGTTGCCACGAACGAACTTTTTGGCCCAGACGAAGTCCCCTGGTTGGAACGGGTGGATCTGTTCTTCCAGCGGCACGGTCTGGGAAAACTGTGAGGCTTTCCAAAGGGTACGGAGGCGAGCCTGTAGGGAGAGAAACTGGCATGCGGTCATATGATCCCCTCCCAATAGTGAAACATCAGCACGTGGTAGCACCCCGCCTTTGAAAGGGGGATGTCCATAGAGCAGTTCAAAGGGGGATAATCCCAATACACGGGTTGGGCGAGTGCGAAGGTGAAACAGGACCAAGGGAAGTACCTGAGGCCACTTTAACCCTGTTTCCTGACAGTATTTAGCCAATGTAAGCTTAAGCTCCCTATTCATACGCTCAACTTTCCCGCTAGACTGGGGGTGGTAGGGTGTATGAAAGGAGTGTGAAATGCCCAGTCCTTGTTCTAAACGGCCAAGGACATTACCAGTAAAGTGGGGTCCGCGATCTGAATCAAGTATGAGAGGGATGCCAAAACGGGGTACAATGTCTCTAAGGAGGATCTTCGCCACTGTGGCAGCAGTACAATTAGCAGTAGGAAAAGCTTCGACCCATGAAGTCAGAGGGCAAACCAAAACAAGGAGGTGCTTTTTCCCAAAAGCCTTTGGCATATTTGCAAAGTCAATTTGAAGATGTTGAAATGGAGCAGCAGGCGGAGGTCTTTTACCCTTAATTTTGTTAAGAGGCGGAGCAGGTTTATTACGCTGACATGTGCTGCATGCTTTCACTATTGACAGGCAGTAGGGTTGAATGCCTGGAGCATACCAAAAGCGAGCGATGGTGTCCACAAGGGCGTGCGTGCCGTAGTGACCCCCCTTATCATGGTGCCAGCGAACTGTCACGGGGTATGTGGAGCGAGGGAGGCAGGCTCGGCCATCCGGCATAAGCCAGGTCCCTTTGACCAGAGTGGCTCCGAGGCTCTCCCACGACTGTAGTTCAGCAGTGGGTACCAGTACAGGGTAAAAGCATACTTGCTATCAGTAAAAATGGTAACGGTCTTACCAGCGGCCAACTGGCAAGCTCGGGCCAGGGCGTAGAGTTCGGCGGCTTGGGCTCCCCAGTTGCCTGGCAGTGAGGCGGCCTCTTGAATGTCCCATTCAGAGGTGACTGCATAACCGGTGAAACGCTTGCCATCAACATAGAAGGAGCTTCCGTCCGAGAAGAGGATGCAATCAGGGTTGTCCAGTGGCACGTCAAACAGGTTGTTCCTTATCTGTAAGATGCTATGAACTACTTCCACACAGTCATGCTGTTCCTGGAGGACTGGCAGGTCAGGAAGCAAGGTAGCTGGATTAAGGGGCCCACACCTTTCAAAAATTAGGTTAGTGTCTTCTAGGAGTTCGGCCTCTAGCTGCTGCTGACGATGGGACGAAAAGACTTGGGTCGTGCCCTTACACAGAAGGGCTGACAAGGCATGAGAGGTCCAGACCGTGGTAAAATGGCCCAGGGTCAGGCTCTTTGCCTTTGTGATCAGCAGGGCAGCTGCTGCCAGAGTCCAGGTGCAGGATGGGGTTCCCTGAGCGACAGGGTCGATCTGCTGGGAGTAAAAAGCAAGCGGGAAATGGTGGGGCCTGCTCAGCTGGGTAAGGACGCCACTAGCAATTCCGCCCCTCTTGTGGACAAAAAGGTGAAAGGGTTTGCTGTAATTGGGGGGGGCGGAGAGACATGGAGGAGGCCACACTGTCCTTGAGTAACTGAAAGGCTTGGATTGTGTCTGGGGACCACTGCAAAGGGTCAGGAGCAAGGTTAGCAGTGAGTCAGTGGAGCGGTTTGCTTAACTCCCCACAGGACGTCAACCAAGGGTGACAGAAGCCAATTAATCCTAAGAAACCTCGAAGTTGTTTCTTGGTGTTTGGCAGAGGGCAGTTTTGGATAGTCTTTATGCGGACTGGGTCCATTTGTCTCCCCTCTGGGGTTAACAGGAAGCCCAGATATCGAACCTTCTGTGAGACCCACTGAATCTTGTTAGGGTCTACCTTGTGGCCTCTGGTGTGTAGGTATAATAAAAGTGCCTTACCATCGATGCGGAGGGCGGCTTCTTTGCGGTTACCTAGTAGGATGTCATCTACGTATAGGACTAACGTGGATCCCTGCGGACTGGTGAAGCCTTCCAAGTCGTGGCGGAGGCATTGGCTGAAAATCGTGGGGCTGTCTCTGTAGCCTTGAGGAAGTCGTTGCCAGACATAACTTTGTCCCTCCCAGGTGAAACCAAAGAGATATTGAGAGTCTGGGTGTACAGGAATGCTGAAAAAGGCTGATTTTAAGTCAATAACAGTGAACCATTCAGCATCCCAGGGGATTTGGCTGATGATAGTAGCTGGATCAGGAACTACTGCATGAAGAGGGACCACATACTGATTAATAACGTAGATCCTGTACAAAGCGCCAACGAATAGGGTCTCCGTCCTTTTTAGGAGGCTTTTTGACAGGCAGTATAGGGGTATTACAGGGAGTGCGCTGAGGGCGGACTAGCTTTTGTGCAATGAATCCCTCGACAATGGGGCGGATGCCTTCCCGAGCTTCCAGCGACAGGGGGTATTGGGGGACTGACGGGGGGCTAAGGAGGGCTTCACTTGAATCCTTACTGGCTCTGCTGAAAGGAGCAGGCCAACATCAGTGTCAGAAATTCCCCAGAGGGTTGAAGGCAAGTCAGTGAGGTCAGGGGAGAGAGGGGGGGGTTTCCCAATTACCCTGAGTTAGGGCCGAATCTCCTAACACTGTCATCAATAATCCTACCCCTTCAGGAGTGCAGGTTAAAGTAGCCTCAAGCTTACAGAGTAAATCCCGGCCCATCAAAGGGATCGGACAAGCTGGGGAAAAAAGAAAACGGTGAGAAAAACATTTATCAGCATAAATAACATTTAGAGGCAAAGTGAGTCCCAGAGACTGTGGGTTGCCTTCCACCCCAGTTGCAGTTTTAACCTCAGAGGATAGCCAGGAGAGGGGCATGATTTAAAAGAGAGAAAGTAGCTCCAGTATCAATGAGGAAACAGACAGGCAGTCCCTGGACTGAAAGGGTTAGATGAGGCTCTTTGCTGGGAGGGGAGAAAGTGAGGAAAGAGCCGGCTAAAGACATTAAGGAAAAAAGACCATCACATTGTTTGCCTTCGCCCCCGGGGTACCGTCATTGAGAAGGCTGAGTTCGCTGCAGCTGCTGCTGTTGCCCGTAGTTGATCCAGGCCTGAGGAACGGGCTGGGCTGGTGGTGCAGGAGTGTATTCGTCCCTGGTGTAAGTATCTGCGGATGCGACCGGACCCTCTGGGCGTCCCCAGGGGCATTCACGTTTAAAGTGACCGGGTTGTCCGCACTGAAAACAATTTCCTGGTGGCTGGGGTTGCCAGGACCCTCTCCCCCGAGCACCCTGAGATCCCCTGCCACGGCCACGGCTTCTGCCTCGAATACCACCGCGAAAAGCTAAAGCCATCAACTTATATTCTTCCTTTTTCTCTTTCTTTCTGCTACTTTCCCTTTCTCCCATGCAAAACTCCTCCCGAGGTGTGCCCCTCCATTTCCTCCTTATCCCTCTGCAGAGATTCCAATCTGGAGTCCTGCAGATTCCCCTCTGCACTCTGGAGAGAGTCCCCTTGCGGAGGAATAGGGGCAGGTGCAGTGGGGACCAACTGACAAGTTAAAACACGCCGTGGTTTACACCCTTCATCGAAATAACATGGAGGGGGTTCACTCTCGGAAGAATACCTGACTGCCATAATTTTTAAAGATTTCCACAGCTCTGCTGCTGTGTCCCAACAAAACCAGTAACATAACTGTCCCGGATGGTCTTTTTCGATCTGGCTCCTTACTCCTCTTAAGGCAGCCTGTTCGAAAGAGCCATACGAAGGCCACCTCATCTCCGGGTCGGCCAATACCGCGGTATACCCAGTCCAATTCCTTACACACAGTGTGTACAACTTCCTCCTAGACATTCCTGTCTGTACTGGGAGTTTCCCTTCATTCCATAACTTATTTACAATCCCCAGCGGACTCTCAAGAGGCACGCTAGTCCCTTGACCCATGGTGTCTGACAGGAGCCCTCCAACTGGCGTTTATCCTGCTGTCCAGTACACGACCCCTCAATATTGAATTGGCTGGGAGAAATCTCCCGTGGCGCCTGCCAATTCGTATGTGAGTGGTCTGACCACTGGACAGAGGCACCGCACCAGAAGGAATCCCGGACGAGCCCCCAAATTGTTAGGTAAAAAGCAAGTCCTTACTCACCTCTCCAGCACCCGAGTTTGTGCGGAGTTGGTATGGGGCTCACAAATCTGTCAGAGACCAGACAATTCGTTGATCAACGGGCTCACACCATCCTTAGCTTACAGAAAAGCTTCGGAGTAAGTGTGGCAAGTTTATTAGGGGTGAGCATCAATGTTTATACACAGAAGTAAACAAAGTGATTAACAGATCATAATGGTCATGCATAATCAATCAAGATTCTACAGGATAAAACAGGTTAAAATGTAAATTAGAGAAGACAAAGGAGATGGCTACTTATTGGGAGGGGGGGTGTCATGAGTAGTTCGCAGGTCAGAGCTTTTGATTAAAAGTTTCAGACACAGACATGTAGTCTGAGTTAAGTTTCAGTTCATAAAGAGTTCAGACTCAACAGTAGTACAGTCTCTTTATTGTGAAAGTGCAATTTACAACTGTAGATTTTGTTGTTGTTACATAACTACATTCAAAACCAAAACAATGTAAAACTTTAGCGCCTACATGCCCACTCATTCCTACTTCTTGTTCAGCCAATCGCTCAGACAAATAAGTTTGTTTACATTTACGGGAGATAATGCTGCCTGCTTCTTATTTATAATATCACCACAAAGTGAGAGCAGGCATTCTCATGGCACTCTTGTAGCCGGTGTTGCAAGGTATTTATGTGCCAGATATGCTAAACATTCGTATGACCCTTCATGCTTTGGCCCTATTCCATGGTGATGATGGGTTCTGCTCAATAACAATACAAAGCAGCATGGACCAATGCATGTTCATTTTCATCACTTGAGTCAGATGCCACCAGCAGAAGGTTGATTTTCTTTTTTGGTGGTTCAGATCCTGTAGTTTCCAAACTGAAGTGTTGCTCTTTTTCTGAAAACATGCTCCACATCTCATCCCTGTCAGATTTTGGAAGGCACTTCAGATTCTTAAACATTGGGTCGAGTGCTGTAGCTATCTTTAGAAATCTCATATGGGTATCTTCTTTGCGTTTTGTCAGATCTGCGATGAAACTGTTCTTAAATCAAACAATATATGCTGGGTCGTTATCCAAGATTGCCATAACACAAAATATATGGCAGAATGTGGGTAAAACAGAACAGGAGACATACAATTCTCCCCCAAGGAGTTTAGTCACAAATTTAATTAACACTTTTTTTTTTAAGGAGCATCATCAGGATGGAAGCATGTCCTCTGGAATGGTGGCTGAAGCATGAAAGGGCATACAAATGTTTAGCATATCTAGCACATTACACTTAACACTATTACAATATTACAACACACTTCAAAAGGTGTATGAGTTCCAGAGGCTTATGGACAAAGGACAAAATCCTAAATGCCAAACTGATAGCCACCAATTTGGGGATTGAACAGGGACCTCCAGAGCTAAAAGCTTGGAGCTGGAGCTATAACACATTCACATCCTCTGTGGATTGGGCACAGAGGGGGGACGCCGTGATCAGTGGGTTATACCAGCAACTGACAATCCACTGTTAATTGAAGAAGTTTCATAGAACTACATTGAAGGAAACTAGAACAGAAGAAATACTAGGACAAGAACACCAAATAGTTACACTCATTGTGACTAAGGCCAGGAAATATAGTTCAGTCTCTTCCATACTCCTGCGTGTGGTGTGTCTTTATACAGGATTCATCACCTTCCATTCAGTTGTTACACTCTAACTTACACTGTAACTTTGGCTGTAATGGAACAGGCCAGAGCTGCTCATGGATTGCAAGGGGGAACCAGCCCTGCAGTGAGGCTTAGTTGTAGGGCTGGGCATTTGACAGGTCAAAAAATAATTGGTCAATTGACTTGTTCAAAAATTGTCAAATATTTTAAAGCACTGATTTGTTAGAAAAGTAACAACCATAATAAAGAGTAAGACTTTATGGTCTCCAGTAGGCTTAGCCTTAGACACTATGCCTAATTAAAAAAAACAAGTTACTTAACTGAGTTATATTAACTCAGAAAAATGTGAAACACAATGAAATGAGGTTCTAAAAAATGAAAAAAAATTCCTTTTTATTAGCAATGTTAGGTTAGCAGTTAAATGTATGTTATTCAATACTGAATAGGCACAAAAGAAATGGAAAAATAGCAACCATAAATGAAAAGAAGTCATCAGTTTTAAATACACTCATGCTAAGTAGGCAGCAGGCCAACTCTTCAAGCAGCTTAATGGCTGTATATTGTTACTCTTTGTGCTGGGGCAGGAAGTTTAATGATCGTGAATCCTCCTCTCCTTCCCCCACTCTCTTGTGTGTGAATTTCAGTATTTGTCTAGTCAGTTTAGAATGTAAACTTTTTGGGGCAGGGACTTTGTCTTTTAACTTATTTAATGTGCTTTGAAAACCACCATGTACATTGATGGATGGCCTGATTAACAAATTAAGATATACATACATATGCTGTTTGTTCTAGAATATTCAGATCAGTCAAGATGCTCATCTTTCAATTAGTTCAGCATTTTCCCAACATGTGGCATTAGCATGGAGTAAAGTGAACAATCAATATATTAAAGTAAGCTTGCTACAGATGGAACCATGATGCAATCAAAAAAGTAGGCTGCCACTTCCATCAGGGAATTCTTATTGGAATGTTTGATGATGGTCAAATAAGAGGGAGTCAATTGCCATTATTTGACCGGTTAATTGACCAGCTTGCCAAGCCTACTTAGTATAGAAGCTTTTCTTTAATATATGGGGAAGGAAAGCCTAGAGTACCCGTCATAAAGAGTGGGAAAAAATAGGGGTATTCGTAATGGCTAATTGCTTATATAACATTACTGTGTACTTGCCATTCAAGACTAGCTCTGGCTTTCGTAAGATTATCATAAAGGGGTGGTCACACATTATGCTGTGATATCTTTGTTTTCGTTCAATGTTTGTAACTTCAGAGAAGGAAAACTAAGAATCATTTCAGAGTCAATTTATTAGTCATTCCTCCAGCACTGATAATTTAGACTTGTAAACTAAAAGCAGGGAGCTTGGGGAAATAAACAGATTAAGAGAATTAATTAGGAACCCTGAAGGTCTCAGCAATGAAATGTCTGCTTTAGAGACAAAGGCTTGACTATCTTTTATTTACACTGAATACCAAATGCTTGCTTTAAACATATACAAACCACAATAAAGTACATGAAATGCTTATAACCGATCAAGTAGAATATAAAATAAGACATCATTCCTCTTATGGGCCCTGATCTAATCATATAAACCAGTGACACTCATTCCTCAGTGGTTCAGGAGCCAAATTGTCCATCAGCATTATCCAAAAGAGCCACAATAGTGTGAATTCATTGTTTCATTTACACTATATATATGACTGACAAGGTAGTATTATTTTATTAGCTACAATTGGTTAATAACATAGTAAAAGCATCCTGATTGGTTAATAATTAAAACAGTGTTTGAATAGAATGCGCTGCAAAGAGCTGTAGGAGACACATTAAAGAGCCACGTGAGGCTTGGGAGCCCTAGTCTAGAGTATCACTGATATAAACCATAACACAAACTATTTTCAACAGCAAGTGAAGCAGCTGTACAGACTGAGACTGGGTGGATGACTAAGGGCATGTCTTCACTGTGGCAGTGCTTTAAGATAGCTGTGTAGTTGTGGCACCAGCGGTGGGAGAGAGCTCTGCTAGCATTGTAAAAAACCCACCTCCACGAGGGAGTAGCTCCCAATGCTGGGGGTGCGGCTCCCTGTGCTGGGGCACTGCCAACACTGCCACTTTACAGCACTGCCACTTGCAGCGCTCAGAGGTGCATTTTTTTCACACCCCTGAGCGAGAAAGTTGCAGTGCTGTAAAGTGGCAGTGTAGACAAGGCCTAACTAGTTCTGATCTGAAAACTTGTTAGGAGTTGAGTAAAAACCACATTGAGACTGATAGATGTGAACTCACCCTTCAATTAACAACTGCAGGCATAAGCACTAACCTAAAACAAAAAGTATTCACACCACACTATCCTGGAAGAGGTTAATATGGCTCAGAAGGGGCTAAGTAACCTAATAGGTTATACACGAGGGAGAGTTATGCTTTATAGGAAAGTACTGCTTGAGACTGGAGCCCGGCTGGTATCAAGTCAGGAAGTTTGAAACAGGAAGGATACTGCAACATGGATGCCTGCTGTTACTTCCTGGGTTCAGAGAGGGAAAAGAGAAAACCCAAGGGGAGAGTAGAAGCCCTGGGATCTTGGCCCTAAAGGAAGGGTTTACCCAGAAGGGTGGTGGATAAGGAATTCTGATAGAAGTGCAGTAGGAAGCAGCCCAGGGTTTGGGATGGAGCAGACCTTGGCTGCTGATTGTAAGGTCCGTGGGCTGGAACCTGCAGTAGTGGGTGGACTCAGGTTCCCCTACCAGCCACGGGGGAAGTGGTATTCCTTTGAATTAGAGCAATGTTGGGAACAATACTGGGGCAGCCAATATGGGGAGACTCTGATACCCTGGAGGGGGGTGGGGGGAACCATAGAGTTACCTGGCTAGAGGGCCAAGCCATGGAGAGAGTGAGTGAGACCACAGAGTGAAAAAGTGAAGGAAGGAGCAACAGACTGGCCATGAGCTGATCCACAAGGAAGTACCCCAGTAGTGAACCCCATTAAGTGTGTGTGAGCTCACCCAGGGGTTTTTGGCTGAGGGGTGTGTGTGAAGAGTCCTGCTAGGGGCCTGGTCCATGACTGGGGCTTGTAGGAACTATCACAATACAAATAATAAATATTAACAACATAGCCCATAACCAATCCCTGAACTTCCCTAATATATGTGTAAAATATAATAAAATGATAGTGATTCACTTACGATATGATTGAAAATAGACTTCATAGTCAAATAATATGTAAAATCAACTGGCATTACACACAAATTTATATTAGAAAGAACATTAAGCTTGCAAAGTTAAGCATGCAAAAGTTAAGGAGCTATTAAAGGTATTCTAGATTCCAAGCCCATCGGTATATCTGAGCCTGGTTTGTACTACAGCTTCTACTGTTTTTCCCAAAGATGGAGAATTACAGATACCAAGCTTGCTAGTGAAGATACAAACTCTGTAGCTATGTGACAGCTGCTATTGTGGCCTACCCCAGGAACTGACTCCTGGATCTCCAGAGCTGAAAGCATGAGGCTCTTCAGCTCAACCTGTAGAGACAGGCACGGGAGCTATAACAAACCTATATGCTTTGTATATCTGGAGCACATAATACTCATTGACCAGTGGGTTATAGATTTCCTTTGGATACAGAAAGCTCATCCTCAGTATCTGAGACCCAGGGCAGTTTGAACCCCAGAGAAGTTACCACTTACGTGACAGCTGCTATTTTGGTAGCATAAGTCTCTCCCATTTGAGCTAGAGCCAGGCTGTGTAACTGGGGCAGTAATGAACCCACATCCTCTGTGTCTTGGTTACAGAGAGGAGCTGTGTAACAAACCCTGACCTCTTGGTGACAGGCAGACAGAAGAATTTAGATCCTAGTGCTATCTAACTTTCAGGAGTAAGACATAGAAAATAAAAAGAAAGAAATAGAAAAAGAAATAACAATAGACTAAAACCTACAAAGTAAGATGAAATTGTCAGAAAATTAGGCAAGGGTATTTTTGCTGTCCAAGTTGTTTCCATGTCTAATTTCTCCATTGACTTTAAATAAGATCTTCCTAAGCATGTATTTTTGGTGACTTTACTTTTAATCAAAGCTGTTTTCCTCCAAGCTCTGCCAGCTCCAACTTTTAGCCACCCTTCATAGGCCACTCTGGGATTATCCCCGTTGCCGTTTCTGTGTACCTTCTGTGGTGCTTTAATTGTTTAATAATGTGGTAATCCAACCTGGATGAGTTTTTCCTGGTGCTTTCATACAATCTCATACTTTCCTTTGGCTGATATTTGAGTGGGCATGATGCTGTCCTCTTGGGTTTTTCAGTCACATCACATATAGGTGAAATATGTTTACAGAAGAGACTATTCTCCCCCCACTCCCCCATGTCTTCTTTCAGGGCCCTTTTCTTTATAATTTATTACTTTTAAAAGAGCTAAATTAAATTCTATTTTCCATGTGCTCATTTAGCTGCATGCTGGTCTTGGAAATCACCATACTGTGTGCCCATTTCTCCCCCTAATATATGTAATGGGCCAGATTCTCAGCTGATGTAGAGTGACTTGAATTCAAGGGAGCTATACCAATTTATACCAGCTGAAGGTCTATCTAATCATGTGCTTTATAACAGCACAGTGTGAAATGCCTTTCTTTTTTTTTTTTTTTTGCAAGGCATGTACTTACAGGGACACTGTCATAGTTAAACGGCTCACAACTGAACCAACTGTAAGCAAAAATTATTAAAATATGCATCCTGATTTTTCCCCATGTAGTGTCACCTTTGTAATATAATGCCACAGGGGTCATCTGCAGTGACTGCAGATTGGTGTGCAGGTTTCCTCCTTTCTCCTGCTCTTTTACAAGAGGGTCTAGTACTCTTACTTCATGGGAGGTTGTTTTTTCTACCATTCTGGAGGTCCTCTGGGTCCAGGGAAAACCAGCAGTACTCACTACAAAATAGCACCATAGATCACATGAGTGGCCTGGGAATGCTGTTGATTCATAGCCTCATATAATACACATGCTGGCAGGAAAGCAGCATGGTACCTTCCCACAGAGAAAAACTGCAAAGTCTTAGGCTGTCTACGCTACGGTATATGTTGGCAAAACTTATGTCACTCGGGGGTGTGAATATTCCACACCTCTGAACAACATAAGTTACACCGACATAAGCGCTGATGAAAACTGCTATATAACATTACCCAACATTTCCCATGATAAGACTCTGTTTTCACTTGCTTATAACTTTTTGAGAAATTTTAACCATTGGGGGTGAAATATTCCAAGTCAGGGGTCTGCCTCAGTCTGATAGTTTTTTCTAGCTCTTTTCTCCGAAATTGGGGGGGGGACGGACTTTTTTTTGTTAAAATTTAAAACAAAACAACCAATGTGGTATAGCCCATGTTTAGAATTCTGATGACCTTTTTTTTTTAATACCTCTAGTGTCCAATGCTTTGGAGCAGTGACTTCAAATCTGGCACATATTGGCCATTATCTCAAATATGTTTGTTTCAGCATCTGTATGAAAATCTGCTCAAGTTTGGCCATAATAAAAAGACTAGAACCTGGGGGAACGGGGGAGAACAGGGACCAGCTGGGCAAAGAGATTGAGACAAGGAGCTGGGGAGGGGGACAGACATTTTTGAGCAGATGGGGGGAAAAAGGGGTCAAGCATAGGTAGAAAGAGTCTGTTACCACTAGCGAACACTTCCCTCCAGAGCCTGGAATGGAACCCAAGGTTCCAGAGTCTCACCATTTCTCTACTGTCAGTAAATAGCTGTGAAACCCACTAACAAAACATGTGTCTCATCCCTTTCTAGTACTGAGGTTCCCAAAGAGGATGATACAATAGTCAATTATTAGCTACTTCATTAACTCAAGTGGAAGAGGTTGATGTGGCAAATCTAAAGGTTCCCAACTTGCTGATGAACCATGTGGATGTCAATATGAAGCCACACTATTTTTTTTTATTTTTAAACCTAGGAAATTACATCCAGAACTACCTTAAAAAGAACGTTGAGGTTGCCAAGTCAAGCACTCAAAGGGGATCTTGCTGGACCATTAATGTTGATTTTCAATAAGTCTTGGAGCACTGGGGAAGTTCCAAAATAAAACTAATGTTGTGCCAGTTTTTTAAAAGGTTAAATGGGATGACCTTTAGAGGCCCATCAACCTGACATTAGTACTGGGCAAGATAATGGAGTGGCCGATAGGGGACTCAATTAATAGAGAATAAAGGAGGGTAATGTAATTAATGCAAATCAACATGGGTTTATTGAAAATAATCCTGTCAAATTAACTTGTAATCTTTTCATTATGAAATTACAAGTTTGGTTGATAAAGGTAATAGTGGTGATGCAATACACTAAAACTTCTATAAGACATTTGACTTGGTACCACACAACATGTTGATTAAAATACTAGAACGACATAAAATTAACATGGCACACATTAAAAGGATTAAAAACTGGCTAACTGGTAAGTCTCAAAATGTAATTGTAAACAGGGAATTGTCAAATGGATGTGTTTCCGGTGGGTCCCACAGAGATGGCTTTAACACTTTTAACAATGACCTGGAAGAAAACATAAAATAATCACTGAAAGTTGGTGGATGACAAAAATTGGGGAGTGGTTAATAATGAAGAGGACAGGTCCTTGATTTTGAATGGTCTGGCTCGCTTGGTAAACTGGGTGCAAGCAAACAATATGCATTTTAATACAGCCTCTGTGTGCTAGTTGGTAGCAATCTTCATGAGATTCCTCCATTAGTGCCAGTTGTGTTAATGGCCCTTGTCACATACTCTTACAATGTTGATGAACATTAAAGTTTGCTACTTCCGTTTCTATTTTAGGCAGCACTGATGAGTTGCTTTCCTCTATGCATCTCATATGTATCCCTAGTATAACAAAACATTGTTAGGAGTCATCCTGAAGAGAGCTTGGTCCTGAGCTCACCTACCTTTGCCTCTGCTAATGTATGTGATATTGTATCATGAACAATAACAGAGGTAAAGAGTCGACTACTGTTGTGGTGGTAGACATGAGTGTGGGGGGAAAGGGAAGTCTCTCTAGAAGCTAAGAAAATCTATTCTGGCAGCTGGACTTTCTCTTTTGTCCTTTGAATAAATCACTGACAGAGAATGTCTTCAGTAAAATATTCAGACCTGGCCAATGGAGTGGCCAGTCAAAGAGATGAATCAGGGGAGACTGGGAAATAGAATTGTAAACCTACCAATTGGCAAATGAGCTAGGGGAGGGAGGAAGAAACTGAGCTGAAGCAAACATGGTGGAAGGTTGAAAGGATCACAATTTAAAAGGGTTTGACATTTAAAGTGGCTTTACACTTAACAATGCCCAATTCTCCTATAAGGCAATGTTGTGGTAGCAGAAATACCTCAAGTGAGTCATTTCAATGCATAATTGTTGGGGGCTTTCCCTTCACCCCACCCTGGTTCTTGTCATGCAGACAGAAAGCAGAAGACCGGAAGTCCAAAGTGCAGGCAATGAAATGTTTATTGGAGTTCATTTCAAGCAAGCATATCCATAGCTCTGACGCTGCAGAGCCTTTAACGCGTGTCCCTGTCCCCCCCGCTCCTCCTAGCAGGCCCAAATATACCTGCAGCGTACGCCTCTGGTCCCACCCCTTACAACTTATGGCCACGTTACATTTGGAGGGTCATGAGTCTAGAGGCTTGGGTACCAACTCTTTTGTATCCCATGGGAGGAGTAAGGCGTGAGGTGGTGTTCTGGCCAAGGCCAGGCCTTTCTTTGGCTTTTAGTGTTTCTTATGCCTCCCCCCGCCACATCCCTCTTTGTCCCTCCTGACTGGTTGCTTGACCTTGGCTTGAGAGAGCATCCAGGCAGCCTTCCAGTGTATACTCATATATTACACTCCCACCATACCCAGTAACACTTTTAACTCTATCCCTTATCTTTTCTCATTGTGCTGTAAGCCCCATCTGGTTATGGGAAATGCAACACACAGTGTCTTTGTTCTTTGTTCATACATATTAGTAAGGATATGAGTATCAAAGGTCAAACCCAAAATTCTATCTCAGGCTAACAAACAGGCCTACATACTAACAATAATCATAATAGTAGTCACCCCAGTTTCAAGGATGACCGACAGTCACAGTTTGCATTAATGGGTCTTCACATGGCTCTATAGAACAACATTTATCGCACCAAGCTATTTGCCTGCTTGTGTTGATTGAGCTCCACGTTGTTTCCATACCTGGCATTGTGCTTCCAGCTCAGCAACACAGTTCTTCTTAATGTCATAGACACCCACCCTACAGGGCGGTGCCATCCGATGCGGTCAACTGCCAATTGCTTGAAGATAGAGTCAGACATATTCATCTTGTGCAGATTTTATCTGAGTATCTTTCAATGCATACGTAAAGAGTAAAAGCACCTATCCAAAGATCTTTTGACATCTATACAAACAGGAGTAAATCGAGCAATCTCGCCTCACCTGCAAACCCAGAAAATAGCCAACCAAACAATGAAAATCAAGCTGAAGCCACCCAGAACTACTATATCATCTTATACTCCTCCCTCAGGAATAGGCTTTGCAATGTGTCTGAATGGTTAACAGACTCAGGAGTAGAGGCGTGAACTCCAGAGTCAAAGCTCTCTCACAGCTAAAGTCCTTCTATCGGTTTTCTGTCAAATTTCACCCTCAAATGTTTGCCTGAAACTTCCATTGACAAAATGCCTGCCTGTCAAAGACAGTTGCAGGTACATCTCAAGTGGCCATGATAATGCAAGGCTCCTGCTGTGTCCTAACTGATTAGAAGCTTCTGGAAAGAATCACACAGATGCAGTATGTAGTTTTTAAAGTAAGATTCCAGGGACCACTAGCTCACTGAACACAGCATGTATTTGTAGCCGAGTTCTCCAGTCAAAACCAAAACCTGGAATGGACTAATATGACCTAGCTGCTATACTCGGTACTCTAAAAGACTGGTACAGATCATGGAATGGATTCTTCACAAACACTACATCCCCCCTTTCCTGCCCACACTTCAAATTACAACAGTTATTAAATTCACCACTTTGAAATACTTCAAACTTATAAATAAAATGCAAGAAGCATAAAATAAATGAAGCAATGTCAAGAGATTGGAGATTAATCAATACAGCCACAAAAGCAGGGCTTTGGAGCGGAGCCCGGAGCTGGAGCGTGGAGCAGCTCCGGAGCAGTGGAGCTGTAGGTTTTTGCCTGAAGCTGGAGCAAAGCCAGAGCACAGCTCCAAAGCCCTGTACAAAAGCACGGTCACTTATGTTATACAATCCTCCAAATGCACTGGAGGTTGACAACTACTTCTTTTCAGGTAATGGTGACTTTCAGCCTCTGGGGAGCACAGGAGGTTGACCCACTCACTTGCCTTGGAGAGCGTACCGGGGGTTCAGTCTCTGTAAGGTTGTTGTTGTCGTCATTGTCATCATCTTATTGTGGAGTGAGAACATAATGAGTGCCATGAAGTGGTTTAATTTGAGACATGTTTTGTGTAACTTTTCGGGAGCCTCTCTGAGCAGTGACCATCATGCTTTTCACCACTGTGATCTTGTAAGGCTCAGGATAAAAGGGCATAGAGAGTTTGGTGTGAGGCTGAAAATTTCTGACAAGAATTACATCTCCCACACTGAAAGATCTGGTCTTGGTATATCTGTGCTGGGCTGCATAATTTTTTTCACTATGAGCTTCACTTCATGATCATAGTGTTGTAAAGATTCATCATTAGCTCTTAGCTCATGGGTTCTCAAACTGGAGGTCGAGACCCCTTAAGGGGTTGTGAGGTTATTACATGGGGGGTCACAAGCTGTCAGCCTCCACCTCAAACCCAACTTTGCATCCAGCATTTATAATGGTGTTAAATATATAAAAACGTGTTTTTAATTTATAAGGGGGTTGCACTCAGGCCTGGTCTACACTAGGACTTTAAGTCGAATTTAGCAGCGTTAATTCGAACTAACCGCTCAACCGTCCACACCAGGATGCCATTTAATTCGAACTAGAGGGCTCTTTAGTTCGAATTTGGTACTCCACCCCGACAGGTGGAGTAGCGCTAAATTCGACATGGCTAGCTCGAATTAGGCTAGGTGTGGATGCTAATCGAACTTAGTAGCTCCGGGAGCTATCCCACACTGTACCACTCTGTTGACACTCTGGACAGCAGACCGAGCTTGGATGCTCTGACCAGCCACACAGGAAACGACCCGGGAAAATTTGAATTCCTTTTCCTGTCTGGGCACTTTGAATCTGACGTCCTGGTTGGACATCGGGGCGAGCTCTGCAGCACCTGCAACGATGCAGAGCTCTCCAGCAGAGGAGTCCGGGCAATCCAAGAATAGAAAGAGGTCCCCAGCATGGACTGACCGGGAAGTCATGGATCTGATCGCTGTGTGGGGTGAGGAGTCTGTGCTCTCGGAGCTGCGCTCCAACAAGCGGAATGCAAAGACCTTCGAGGTCTCCAAAGCCATGATAGACAAAGGATACAGCCGGGATGCGATGCAGTGCCACGTGAAAGTCAAGGACCTGAGACAAGGTTACCAAAAAGTCAGAGCGGCAAACGGACGCTCCGGAGCACAGCCCCAGACATGCCGCTTCTACGAGGCACTGCATGCCATTCTCGGTGGGTCTGCCACCACTGCCCCACCAGTGACCGTGGACTCTGAGGATGGCATAGTGTACCTGGACAGTTCCTCGGCGATGTTCGCCGATGGGGAAGATGAGGAAGGGTTTGTGGAGGATGGCGCGGGCGACAGCGAACACAATACCGCTTGCCCTGACAGCCAGGATCTCTTCATCACCCTCACAGAGATCCCCTACCAACCGTCCCCGCCCGTTAACCCGGACTCAGAATCAGGGGAAGGATCAGGCGGTAAGTGCTATAAACATGGAAACATTTATTTTTTAAAAAACAGGTATAGAAAAAATAGAAATACTATATAAAAAATTTTCAATGTCAAACTATATAAAAAGTAGGTCCACACATATAGGGATTGAACAATAATCCTCTTGGGACAGTTCAACAAAGCTCTCAGAGAGCTGCTCGAAAAGCCTCCGCAGGAGGTTCCTGGGGAGAGGTGCCTTATTTGGTGCTCCGTGGAAGCACACTCTTCCACGCCAGGCCATCCTAATGTAAAGGGGAATCATCGCCTCCACAAGCATGGCAGCATATGGTCCTGGTCTGTGCAGGGCTTCTCTTAGCATCCGCTCTCTCTGACTCCGAGTGACCCGCCTCAGGGTAATGTCGTTCTGGAAGTGCTGCTTCTAATTAGGGCAATTAGTGTACTGTTACTATTGTGAATGGTAGACTTTTACTTTGCATAAGAATGACCCTCGCTTAACAGCCACGTGTTGGAGGCCACAGAGGAAAAGCATACAGTGATCTTTCCTGTGCACTGCCGGGAGGGGCTGGAAAAGGCTCAGACTTTATGCTTTCCAGATTGCCTTTAGCGGGAGGGCACAGCTATCCATTAACTGTTAAGCAGACTGTACTGTAAGGCTTACCAGGACTGGCTGCTAGACGGATTCAGCTGTCCCTCCCCGCTTGGCATCTCTCCTGTGCAAGACCGCAACCACTGAAAGCGTATTCCGAAATATCGAACTTGTCCTGAGATCTCGTGAGACTAGGTGCCCTGTATGGTCTTGTTCACAGAAACTGACTAGACTGTGTTCACTGTTCGCAAACATGTATCTGTTCAAGGAAATCACTTACTTTTTCCCATCACACAGCTTCGGCTCTTTCCCGGACTGCCCCGTCATCCACCTCGCAGAGGCTGGCTAACATTAGGCGGCGAAAAAAAAAGACTAGGGACGAGATGTTCGCGGAACTGATGGCCTGCTCCACAGCCGAGGTGGCAGAGCAGAGCCAGTGGAGGGAGACCCTATGTCAGCAGCATCGCACACACATCGAACGGGAGGATAGGTGGCGGCAGGAAGACCAGCAGGCGACTCAAACGCTGCTTGGGCTAATGAGGGAGCAAACGGACACGCTCCGGCACCTTGTAGATGTTCTGCAGGACCGCAGGCAGGAGGAGAGAGCCCCCCTGCACTGTATCTGCAACTGCCCTCCAACGCCAAGAAGTCCTGTCCCCCCCCTCACCCAAAATTACAAGAAGGAGGGGCGGTAGGGGCCGTGAGAACTGTCACTGCACCACAGCAGAGCGCTAATGTACCAGACACCTCTCATGGTATAAATTTGTAGAAGCGCTTCCCTTACAGGATCACCCAGTCCCAAATCCAAGTTTCATCCCCCCACTGTGTAGTAGATTATTAAAAGCGGTTTGCTGTTATTCCCTGTTTCCTTCACGTTTTTCGTGTAAGAAGACTTTGTGTGGGGGGGGAGGGGATTTTTAATTGCACTGGATAGCCTACATTACCAGGGTACAGACTTGGGGGCAGGGTCAACTGCAGGGCACACACAGACTGCAGTCACTAGGCACCAGGGTCAGTCTGTGTGGTGTATGCTGCCCCGGTTCATTCGGTGATGTGTACGCTTGTCCAGGGTCCTAGCGCCTGCTATCCCCGAATGTTAAGGCAGGCTGCCCTTACCATGCACTTCCACCGTAGCCACGAGCCTCTCTGCTGCCCTGAGCCCCAACAAGAGCCCTCATCCACGGACAGATACTCACTCTTCCCCCACACCCTTCACCCCTTCCTACGCCCAAACCCACAGCCCACAGCCGTCATCCAAACCCCTATCCAAAGACGGCACCCCTCGCCCCTTCCTGCAAACCCACCCCTTCCTGCAAACCCACCCCTTCATGCACAATCACCTGCAACCGTCCCCCACCCCAGAGACCTATGTAGGAGCAGGAGGCTGTCATTCCTCTATTGTACAAGTGGTCTGTACATCAGTGCACACCATACCCAGCACAGTATGCGTCCATGTTTCAACCCCTGAACAGAAATGCAAAGTAAAAGAAAGATTTATTAACAATTACTGTTCCGTTTAATTTGTTTTAAAACGTGTTTTGGAAGTGGGGGAAACTTGGAGAACGGGGTATGTAACCGCAGATCTCACTCAACATATAGAGACACAGGCCCAGGATCAGCTTCTCTTAAAATCAAGTGGAGAGTCATAGGTTACCCTGCTCTCCGAGGAAACTTGCTTTCAAAGCCTCCCGGATACACAGCGCTTCCCGCTGGGATATTCTTTCGGCACGGATGTCTGGCTGAGCGTAAACAGCAGCCAGGCGATTTGCCTCAACCTCCCATCCGGCCAAAAAGGTCTCGCCCTTGCTCTCACAGACATTGTGGAGCACACAGCAAGCAGCAATAACTATGGGGATATTCTTTTCGCTGATGTCCGAGCGAGTCAGTAAGCTCCGCCATCTCCCCTTGAGATGTCCGAAAGCACACTCCACCACCATTCTGCACTTGCTCAGCCGGTAGTTGAAGAGCTCCTTCTCACTGTCCAAGGCGCCTGTATAGGGCTTCATGAGCCAGGGCATTAGCGGGTAGGCTGGGTCCCCGAGGATCACTGTAGGCATCTGCACATCCCCAACCGTTATTTTGTGGTCCGGGAAGAAAGTTCCTGCCTGGAGGCATCTAAACAGACCAGAGTTCCTGAACACACGCGCGTCATGAACCTTGCCCGGCCACCCGACGAAGATGTTGGTAAAACGTCCCCTATGGTCCACCAGTGCTTGCAGCACCATTGAAAAGTAGCCCTTTCGGTTAATATACTGGCTGGCCTGGTGGGCTGGTGCCAGGATAGGGATGTGAGTCCCATCTATAGCCCCACCGCAGTTTGGGAATCCCATCGCGGCGAAGCCATCTATGACGACCTGGACGTTTCCGAGAGTCACTACCTTTGAGAACAGTTGCTCAACGATTGCGTGGGCTACTTGAATCACAGCAACCCCCACGGTAGATTTGCCCACGCCAAAGTGGTTCGCTACTGACCGGTAGCTGTCTGGCGTTGCAAGTTTCCAGAGGGCTATGGCCACTCGCTTCTGCATACTCAGGGCTGCTCGCATCCGTGTGTCCTGGTGCTTCAGGGCAGGGGCCAGCAAGTCACAGAGTTCAAGGAAAGTGCCCTTACGCATCCTGAAGTTTCGCAGCCACTCTGTTTCATCCCAGACCTGCAGCACTATGCGGTCCCACCAGTCCGTGCTTGTTTCCCGGGCCCAGAATCGCCGTTCCACACCATGAACTTGACCCATTGCCACCATGATCTCCACTGCGCGGCGTACCCTGCTTTGTGAGAGGTCTGCGCCACTCTCCTCACCGCGCTGCCGGAGCCTCCTCGCCCGATTTCTCAGCAGCTGACTGTGGAAGAGGTGGACGATAAGGTGCGAGGAGTTGACAACGGCCATAAGTGCAGCGATGATCGCAGCGGGCTCCATGCTCGCAGTCCTGTGGCGTCCGCGCTGTAACCGACCAGAAAAGGGCGCGAACAGATTTCCCGCCGGCGCTTTCATGGAGGGAGGGCGTGATTGACGGTTCGATGATGACAGTTACCCAAAACCACCCTCGACACACTTTTTCCCCCAGCAGGCATTGGGAGCTCTACCCAGCATTCCAATGGGCAGCGGGGACTGCGGGAACTGTGGGATAGCTTCCCACAGTGCACCGCTTTGAAAGTCGACGCCGGCCCCGTTAATGTGGACTCAGAAATTCGAATTAGTGTATTTACTGTGGATACACAAATTCGACTTCATAAGGTCGAATCCACAAATTCGACTTAAGTAGATTCGAAATAGTCTTGTAGTGTAGACAAGGCCTCAGAGGCTTGCTATGTGAAAGGGATAACCAGTACAAAGGTTTGAGAACTACTGTCTTAGCTCAACTTGTGGCAATTTTGATCTTAGTTGTCTGCTGAATAGGACAGTTGCTAGCTAGTGCCATGCCAATGGAACAGTTTGATAATTATGGCGGAAACAAAAAAAATCTCTTGTTTCATGTCCAATCTGTCTGCTGCAGCAATTCATAGTGCTTTCCTGAGTGTTCGCATAAACCTCTCAACTTCTCCATTGGCTTGTGGCCAATGCAGAGTATGTTTATGATGTTTGAAATCACAATGCTCAGCAAATTGAGTGATTTATGAGCCTTGAAAGGGAGGACCATTGTCAATTTTAATAACAGCAGGTATTTCAGAAGCTGACAAATCTTATCTAATTTGGGTATAACAGCCTTGGCACAGGTAGTACTGAATATTTCATCTTCTGGGAAATGAGAATAGTTGTCTATATAACAACCAGAAAATGTTTTCCATTTGGGAGAGCAAAAAATCCATTCTATCTTCCATCCATAGGGATGTGGGTAGAGGAGATACATGTAGTGGAGGAGTGTGATTTTTGCAGAACTGATTCTTGGCATAGGCTGAAAGACTTAATGAGAGTTTTCAGTAAATCTGTGAATCCCAGGGAATCAGACTTTTCTTTGAGCACTTATTTTGTTTTTATCAGTCTCTGATGACCTTCATGAGCCAAAGCAATTGTGTGATCCCACAATAAACATGGAATAACAAGTCTCATATCTCGGAGTAGGAGATCATTGTCCATGACATGTTCACCTTTAGCATGGGCAAACGATTGTAGAACAGATTTTTTCAGAAGTCAAATGTAGGCTACGCAGACATAATTCTGAGTGGTTTTAATGACTGTTTGGAGATGTGTAGGACTCGGTAGCTGTTTTTATTTGTTGTAATGAAAGCTTTAGGAATGGTGTGTGAGAGGAGGAAGTTTACATGTGCTTCTTCTTTCTCTGTAGTGTTATGATTGTTAGCTCTTTCAGAATCAGGGTACCTAGAGTAGTAGTCAGCAGAGTTATCCTTTCCAGAGCAGTAGATAACTTTGCAGTTTGAGCAGGTCAATGTGAGCTAGGGGGCGAAAAGAGGGATGCTTGAACATAGATTCAAGAGGTTTGCGATCATCATCGGAATCATGACGCTTCTCTTTCTGTCTGAGAGTATTGTTCAGTGGGAGAAAGAGCCTTGCTTGCATAAACAGTGTGTTCAAACTCACACTGTTGATCAATCTGTACTCCTAATCCAACAGGGCTGACATCTATGAGGAGTTCAGTTTTCTTACTGGAATCAAAATATGACATGACTACATTGCTGGGAAGGGATTTCTGTAGTTCCGCAAATGCATTTTGATGTTCATCTGACCAAACCGTTATTTGATTTTTCCTGGTAAGAACTCTCACAGATGGTGTGACAGTGGCCTCAGCATGAATCTGCCACAGTAATTTTCAAACCCTAGTGGGCTATGAACATCAGTGGGGTTTGTGGGCATGATAGCATTGTGTATATCCTTCACTTTCTTAGGATCTCCTGAGGTGCCATTTTTGGAGAATGTGTATCCAAAAGTTCTAATGTGGGTTATTGTACTCACATTTGTCTGGGTTTATCATGAACGTCTGCTCCTCATTCAAAAACAGCTGCTAATCAACTGTTGTGCTCTTCAGATGTCATGCCAAATGCTAATATGTCATCAACTCACATTAAGAACTCCAGCAAGTAACTCACCTATGGTGTTTTGAAATATTTCTGAGCCTGAAGAAATGCCAAAACTGAGTTGTTTATAGCGAAGTAAACCCACATGTGTTGTGAAGTTTGCTATGTACCTTGACTCAGGGTGGAGCTCAAGTTGATTGTATCCTGCTGTGAAGTCAAGCTTGGAGAAGAACTTCGCTCCGTTCATATCTGCGGTAATGTCTCCCACCATGAGGGTGATGTGTTCGCCTGATTGGGAAATGCATATCCATGTAAATTTGGATTTTGCCTGCTTGCTTTGGTTTCTGTGCCACTACTATAGGGTAGACTCATGATGCAGGGCCTTCCTCTCGCTCAGTGATGTCAAGTTCTTCCAGGTGGTTCTTCCATCAGCTTTTTTACATGGAAAGGAATGTGTCTGTGTGGTTGAGCTGTGGGATGATCCATTTAATCAATGTGCAATCTTACTTGGTGTCCCTTCAACCTTCTTATTCCTTTGAACATACCCTCATGAAATTGAAGGTGTTGATTTAGCCTTTAGGTGGTACCATTTGGATAATCTGAATCAGTCCTAGTGCACTTGCTGTGGCATAGTATATCTGTGCCATTAGTCAGCACATATATCAAACTGGTAACAGACTCATCCTTAAATAAAAAATGAGCTGAGAATACATCACACATTGTCAGTTGGTCTGGATTGCCATAGGCATATACTTTTACTGCTGTTGGTTGTAAAAGCAATGTCTGTGGCATGGCCTCATATGTTGAGCCATCACATTCTTTGATGAACCAGTGTCAATTAAAACTTCAGACTCGTATCATTATATAGTGATGTGGCATTGTAGTAGAACGCTGTGCTTGGAAGACTTGTTCTCTTGGGGAATACTATAAAGACATGAGAGCTGTGATCTTCTGAGATGTCAGCTTGAAGCATGTTCAATTGATCTTGGCGTCTTTGTTGGAAATTTTTCTTGACCTGTGGGGGAGTAGTTTTGTTTTCCACAGCTATCACAGAAAACCCCTTTTGCTGGCCAATCACCTTGGTGTGGGTATGAGCCGCCACCTTTGTAACATTTTACATTTGTCATCTTTGTGGCTGGACCCTGAGTTTTCCATGGTTGGTTACTATCTTGAGAATGCCATGCTCGATTCCTGATTGAGTTCTTAGTGTGACGTGCATGTGCTGCCTCTATACGTGTTGCTTCTCTGCTCTATTTGTTGAGCATGTGTTCCAACATCTAGTTTGCTTGAGCGGTGTCCAGTATTCTAACAAGAGTCATTTGGGGGTCTTGGAGAATTTGTCTTCCCAGCTTAGCTGACAAACATCCTTTTGTTATCTGCCCTCTTATCTTGTGATCTACATTAGTGAACTCACAAGGCAACATATGTGGGCATGATATCCATTCATGTTTTCCCCTTCCTGCTAACATATGTGCATGAATATATATTGTTTATAGTCAGTTTTTTTATGTGGTTTAAATTACTTTTTGACTGTTGATATTTGCTTTCTCAAGTCCTTACTGTCCCCATTGTTGGGTAAAGTTTTAAAAATATGGTGCACCTTGCTTCCTGCAAAGTGTAGGAGCATAGCACGTTTTGTGATAGGCATCTTCCTTCACTGCAATAAATAGATTTCCTAACTTCCAAACCAATGTGCCCATCTGGGTCCCAGAGTAGAATGAGATTAATGGACAGGAAACTCAGGAAGTTTGAGAACTTTTTTTTAAAAATAAGTTAAGACTGCAGTATTGCAAAGTGTACAGTGTGGCTGTGGGAGATAAGGTGGACCTTGACAGATTTGTTGTCACAAAACCTTGGTTAGCAATGTTCTGTGTACACTGAGGTGTGTTTGGATTTTTTGGTTCTGTTTGTTTGTTTTTTAATTTAAGGCAGAAATGTCCAGGCTTTCTGATACAATCTGGAGGATATGTCCAACTCAAAATGGCTGCCACCACACTTCTGGTCTGACAGAGCAAGGCACAGTGCTTGCAAAGTGCCAATCACAGGATGGCAGGAGAGTGGTTTCTGCAACCGCAGGTAGGGATACTATTGTTTCTGTGGGCAGTGTTGTACAATCTAAAACTGCTAGAAGGAGCTTATATCTTTTTTTCCACCTTTTGTTGTGGTCCTTTTTCTTTGTTTGTTTTCTGGTTCTTGTTGATCCCGTTTTAATCACCAGTGTTGTGTCCTGAGCAGGAACTTCTGGAATGAATCACACGGATACAATATACAGTTTTAAAGTAAGATTCTGCAGACCACTGGTTTAATCCTGTAGCTCACAGAAAACAGCATGCATGTCTCTGTATCTAACTGAACGTTCCAGTCAAAACCAAAACCTGGAATGGACTCCTCAGTCCACAAGGGGGGGCGCCTCAGGGCGGGGAGTGGAGGGGGCTGCCGCAGGGGGTGGGGTGCCTCAGGACAAGGGCCCGGAGGGGGGCACAAGGTGGAAGTTTTGCCTAGGGTGCAAAACATCCTTGCACCGGCCCTGTTCACATGGATTCTCTGTAGTTACTGCAGGCTGTTTGCAGTGAAAATACTTATAATATTTCTAAAGGAAGTATACGTCTAGATGAAGGCCTTATTCAGGAAAGCCTTTAGGCATATGTTTAACTGGAAATATGTAAGTAGCGTCATTCACGTCCAATGACAGTTTTGCCATTGATTTCACTGATCTTTGGATCAGGCCAGAAGTGCTCATTTATACAGGATTTGGGGTGCTGCACAAAAAGATGCAATTAAGATAAAAGTGTATTTAATCCTGGGCATCACTTTAATACCAGTAGTAGTCTCATTTGCTGGCTCAGGGTCTTGGTTCCTAAAAGCCTTACATTAATCAGGATTTTCTGTTAGTTTGCTGCTTACGTATTCTATCTGCTTAACAGTCCTTATTGCCCTCCTCTTTTAATGTGCTTGTTTAATCTTTTTGAGTAGCCCCTGAAGTTCTTCATATGTGAATACTTTGGGCCTGATCCATAGTCCAATGAAATCAGTACAGAGACTCCCACTGAATGTGGCAGGCTTTGGATCAGGCACTTTTTAAAAGTAAACATGTTTTATAGTCAATGATGAGTCAAAGCCTTCGGGCCAGATTGTGCCCTTGATGCAAAAGAGTGATTTACAGAATTGTATTTGCAGATTGAAGCCACCATGTGATCCTTTCGTGTTTCTAATGTGAACAAAACATCATCTTTTCTGAACTCACCAGTGCACTTGTTCTGACTACCATTTTCCAATATTTAATCCTCTTGCACATTTCCATTTTTGTAAGTTTTTTTTTTAAATTAACATTTTATTTCCTCTGGGCCTTATTTAATTGCATGAGATTTTCCAAGTCACTTGCTACAAAAGCCTTTCAGATCTCTTGGGATATACTGTCTAGATAATATTTATTCTGTTTCTTTTTTTCTCCCTATTATGATTGTTCTCTTGGGCATTGACATAGCAAACATATTAAATTCTCTCATTCTTGCCTGCAGTTCCATCATTTCTCACCTTCTTTTGTCCCTGCCTTCATCAGTTTAGCAGTACCTTTATGCATTCTGAAAATAATTTCTGTAAAATAGCTCTTAATCTGAGTATGGTTCATCTTCTGGTTTATTATTAAATTTACACATTTTTGCTCGATGCAATTGTTGCCCCATGGCCCAAGTGGTCAGCCAACATTCAGGATCTTGCTAGGTTATGTCCATTAGAAGGAGGAACTAATACGAGTCAGGTATTTATTTGGTGCAATCCTGTTTATTCACAAAGAATGGACAAAACATTCTGTTTCCCTGAAGACAATCGGAACAAACAGTGGTAGGCAGTTTCTTTGCACACAGTTTCTATGCCTGCTTTCCTCATCAGTGCTGTGCCCCAAGGAGCTCTATGTCTCTGCTCCAACTCAGGGCCACACTCATGACTACTTCTCTCTTGCTGGTTCCTATATTATTACTTTCTGGTTGTTTTTTGCATCTGTCACTAACGGGGACACAACTATTAACCAGACAATGCCCCAGCCCCAGTGATTGCAATGAGTCTTGAGGGAAACCTCTTGGCCCGGATGATTGATCTTCAGCTCAGTTTATGTCATGCTCTGCCTTTGGCAGTGGCTTCTGTTGTTTCAGCTGTGTGGACAAAGGACATTTCATTGTTCCTTCATATGTCTGAATGAAGGGTGTTTAGTACATCCATGGACTTCACCTAGGGCATATCTGCACTACAAACTTTGGTCAGCACAAGTTATGTTGGCATTAAGCCGCCGCTGTTAGTGCATTGCTTGTGTGCGTGTGCATACTTGGATTGGTACTGCACATACTCACCAGGAGTACTTGTGTCAATGCACAGTGCAATGCACCATGGGTAGGTATCCCAGTGTGCAACCTGCCATCATTCAATGCACTGTCTCTTGGAAAGTTTTGGCAATGCATGGTGGAGCAGAAATGAATCACACAGGGCTGACTGGGAGTAAAGGGTGAACTTCCTAGCATGCAACTGTTTCGATCCCAGAATGTTATCAATATCCCATAAATCTCATGCCTCTTTAAAGAATCTCACAAACCTGCACAGCCCTCCTCACTGTCCACTGTCTTTGCCTGAAGTGTGGAGTCCGTGCAGCTCTGCACTATTATCATATGTGTTGCATGATCTTCTGCAGAGCCATAAGAAGAACTGAATCAGCAGGGAACATCACTATTTCTTAGAGGACAGATTGCTATGGGACATAGCAAGAACCAATTCAAGGTGGTTAGTTACATTCAAGGAGCAGCTGCAGATAGTGGAGCGATGCTTCTGGACCTGAGAAAAAAGCACTGATTGGTTGGATCTCATTATAATGCAGGCTTGGGATGACAAGCAGTGGCTGCAGAAAGTTTGGATGCACAAGGCCACATTCCGGGATCTGTGGGCTGAGCTCGCACCAGCCATCCACTGGATGCACACCAGAATGAGAGCTGCACTGATAGTGGAGAAACAAGTGGTGGTCGCACTGTGGAAATTTGCAGTGCCAGATTGCTACTTGTTGACTGAGACAAACGCAGGTTCGAGCAAGTATTTAATTGAGAGAGGAAAATCAAAACGTGACAGATTGAAATTTCAAACCACGTGGCCGTTTATTAACAAGGGATACGTTACAACTTGGGCCGGGGGGAGGTAATTTATCAACTAGAAATACTATCAAGATAAACCACACACAACTTGAAAACAGTCTATTTGCATCTAACAACAAGAACTAAATGATCTATGATCAACCACTCACTAAAATCCAAAATAGACACGCAAACTGAGTAAGCTGTGCACGCATTAACCGAATGTTGTGAAATGCACCAACTAGCCACAACAGTAATCAATACAACAACTTGATTCTCATATACTGTATACACAACTTTGCACCAAATAAGGGAGGGGAAAAACAAAAGGAAGAGGCTAAGCAAACAAAGTGTTTACAGAAATTAAAATGCACATACCACACTCCAGGCGTAGCTGACCAGCAGTACAGACACCAAGGGCATGACGAATTGAGGGGAAGTAATCCTAACACGACATGACATGAGCCGGCAAAATCCGGAGGAGACCCTGGCTGAAAGGGTGATCAGGCCTTCCAGCTAACACGTAGGCACTCCTCCCATTTTTGGTTCAAGATACAGTTTTATTCAAAGAATCTTACTCGTGTCAGCGTCTAATTGGTCCCTCGCTCCTTCGCCCTTCAGGTTCCGAGCTGGAGCCCTCTACGTCAACAGGAGCTGCACCCGGCACACTACTCTTTTGCACACGACACGCTGGTATTGTAGCACATGGCACCAACTTGACCCACAATTGACCAGATAGAAGGTTCGGGAATAGGCACACAGCACT
This sequence comes from Mauremys reevesii, assembly GCF_016161935.1. Lineage (NCBI taxonomy): Eukaryota > Metazoa > Chordata > Testudines > Geoemydidae > Mauremys > Mauremys reevesii. The sequence continues at coordinate 144,025,011 of NC_052625.1, read as the reverse complement.
ATAATGTTGCACACCGCACTACGGTGTTGCACACAGTACCAATGTGACCTTTTGACCGACAATTGGCCATACAGACGCCATGTTTGAGCATGAGTTTAGGGTTGCGGCACTTGTAAGTGAGAAATCATTTTTGAATTGGAAAATCCACTGAGGGGGCCATTGTCGTGCACTTTTGCAGGGCCATTAATCATCTCCTGCTATGCAGGACTATGACTCTCAGCAATGTGGAGGATATAGGAGCTGGATTTACAACAATGAGGTTCTTGAACTGCGAGGGAACAATCGACAGCGTGCATATGTCTATTTTGGCACCAGACCACATGCCACAGCATGCACCAACAGAAAGGGCTATTTTTCTATGGTTATGCAAACATTGGTTGATCACTGGGAAGGCTTCACCAACATCAACTACCAGCTCAGCAGGTGCAGAACAACAATTGAATGTGCTTTTAGTAGACTGAAGTTACACTGGCTTTGCTGACTCTCAAGATTGGACCTCAATAAAGAAAAATGTCCCAAGGGTTATAGCTGCCTGCTGTTTTCTGCATAACATCTGTGAGGCAAAGTGGGGAAAGTTACCACCTGGATGGAGGGCAGAGGTGAAGAGACTGGCTGCTGAGTTTGAACAGCCAGACACAAGGGCTATTAGAAGACCTCAACTTGGAGCTATATGGCTCAGGAAGGCTTTTTCCTGGTGCGTCTTCCTCTCTTTTTCCTACTGGGACTTTCTCCTGACAACTCTTTCCTTCCTCAGGCTGTCTGCAATGTTCACCTTCCATGTCCGGTGCTCATGGTCTGATGCAGAACTGGCTTGCAAGATCTCACTAAACATGTCATCCCAAGTCATGTTCTTTCTCCTCCTTTATCTGGCTCACCTGTTCAATGGATGTGGAGGGGGAACTCCTCAAAGCTGCAATGGCAGTAGCTGCAGATAAAACACAGAGGTACCATTGTCAATATAGCCAAAACAAAAAGTGAAAGTTCAGCAGAACTCCCTTTCCTTGCTCCCCTAAAGTTTTAAACAAGACATGCTTATTGACACTTCTGTGTGAGAGTGCTTGTTCATGGTCTGACCAGCAGCATGAGCCCTGGGGAGTATGGCCTGCCAGGAGCAAGGGAAATGAGGAGGGAATTGCTCAGTTGCATGAAACTATGAATATAGGGCAGTGGTTTTCATCCTGTTGTCTGCAGACCTCTGGGGGGCCTCAGACTAAGATTTCCAAAGGAGTCCGCACTTCCATTCCATTCCATTCCATTTTAGGGGCCTACAAATGAAAAAAGGTTGAAAACCTCTGGTATGGGGCTATGGCACTGAATAGTGGCACCATTTTTCACAAGTGGTAGCTATTTTAGCTGATATATCACTTGTAACCGGGTCGGACTCACCCCCGCGGCGCCTCCGACTGGTTGCTATGGGGAATTAGCTCTATTCCAGCCCGGAGCGCCCTCTGAGGGCCTGTGATCCACCTGTTTGCTACTGGCCCGAGTCCCTCCCAGGACCCCGGTGCCTCTTTAACCTGTAACTGGGTTTCCCCCTCCCCAGGGAACCCCCACCTTCTATCCCCACCTTGCCTCAGTGTATGGCTACTGCCAGTCATTGTCTAGCCCCACACTCTGGGGCAGACTGCAGTCTCAGCCAACTCATCCCTGGCAAGGAGGGTTTGGACCTGCTGCTTTGTCCTACCCCTGGGCTGCCCTCTGCAACCCACAGTACCTTTGGCCTATAGCTAGGCTGCAGCCTGGGGCTTTCCAGGCTGGAGCTCCCCAGCTCCTCAGCCTTTCCCCAGCCCTGCCTCACTCAGGTACCTTCTCTCTAGTTTCCAGCAGCCAGGCCCATCTCCCTCTGAAGACAGAGAGAGACTGCCTGGGCTCCTGGGCCATAGCCTTTTATAGGGGCCAGCTGTGGCCTGATTGGGGTGTGGCCCAGCTGCGGCTACTTCCCCAATCAGCCCAGCTTGAGAGCAGCAGCTCTCAAGCCCTGCCAAGCCGCTTTCAAACCCCTTCAAACCCCGGAGCAGGGATCCACCCTGCTACACACTCTTGAGGGTAACAAAGCCAGAGAGAGCACAACTTTTGCTGGCATCCCAAAGCTGCCCAGGCCCATATGCTGCTAGCCTATGTAACTGCAATGGTATCTGCCAAAGTTATCACTGATTGGTGTGGGAAAAGGTCCTACCATGGAGGAAGAAATAAGGCAGCCATCTCTAGCAACCTTTAGGAGATGACTGCAGAATATCTCCATGAAAGTTTTATCAAGATCTCTCACAAGGATTCAAGGGATATCCCTGTGTACATAAACAAACTCCTTTTAACTCTACAGGGGAATGAAAAGCAGATGATAACGCTACCTCTCTTTCTTGTACTGCTACCTCTTCTAGTATGAGTAAATTAAATAAAAGTCAATAATGGTGTCCTGTTAAGTTGGGGTTGCCATCAGTACATCATTGTAATGAAAAATACAATTAAACACTTACCTGAAGTTCTTTTCCCTGCATCAGGCTCGCCCGTTTTTGACTGCTGGGACTGACTGGACTACAATGGAGTAAAAAAACAGGTCCTGGCTGGCAGCATAGCTGGCTCTCCTAATCACATAAGAACATAAAAATGGCCCTACTGGGTCAGACCAAAGGTCCATCTAGCCCAATATCCTGTCTTCTGACAGTGGCCAGTGCCAGGTGCCCCAGAGGGAATGAACAGAACAGGTAATCATCAAGTGATCCATCCCATGTTGCTTATTCCCAGTTTCTGGCAAACAGAGACTAGGGACACCATTCCTGCCCATCCTGGCTAATAGCTATTGATGGACCTATCCTCCATGAATTTATCTAGTTCTTTTTTGAACCCTGTTATGGTCTTGGCCTTCACAACATCCTCTGGCAAGGAGTTCCACAGGTTGACTGTGTGTTGCGTGAAGAAATACTTCCTTTTGTTTGTTTTAAACCTGCTGCCTATTAATTTCATTTGGTGACCTCTAGTTCTTGTGTTATGCGAAGTAGTAAACAAAACTCCCTTGTCTACTTTCTCTACACCAGTCATGATTTTATAGACCTCGATCATATCTCCCCTTAGCCATCTCTTTTCCAATGTCCAATGTCCCCCATCCTCTTCCTTCTCCACCTCCTCACTGTTCCGAGAATCCTGAGTCACAGGGCCCAAGTATGAAGTATCCATGGTGTTGTGTAGGATGGCAGTGGGGACTCAGCCAAATATGGCATACAGCTCTTTGTAAAAGTGGCAGGCCTGCATCTCAGCACCGGATTGACTGTTGTCTTCCCAGACCTTCTGATAGTCCTGCCACAGTTCTTTTCCTTTCACGTGGCATACCTGCTGATCCCTGCCACCCCCATTCTCCTGCATCTCCCATGCAATCTACTCATAGAGGTCCACATCTCTATGGCTTGCACAGCCTCTTCTCACCATAGGCCCACAAGATCCAATATCTTCTGTCCTCTCCAAGCCAGAGTGTGTCTGGAGCATGTAGCTGGCATGGTCAGCTGATCAGTCGCACTACAGTGGAGATCTGCTAGGTGTGCTCACCAAGTTGGACATTCAGGCAAAGTTGGCCATTCCTGCTTGAAGAGGATCCCTGCCAGCAGAGATCAGCCCCTCTGCAGTGACTGAGGAGTCCAGAGTCATCTCTGAACCTGCGGATCACTCATGGAGTTTGTGAGTGCACCATCTTTTAGTTAGTCAGGGAATTTGTTTTGGGGACCCCCTACTCCCTGAACTGTGTCCTCAAGCCAAGGAGTCAGGGTTTGGGGATTTTATAACCTGCTGCTTATTAAACCTGTGGATGCAACATCAATGCAACATCTATTAAAACAAGTTGCTCCTTTTTTGCTTTTCACTTCTTTAGTTTCATATGTACTTTGTTTCACACATTTAAACTCATCTCAAATAGGGTGTGACGGTGTTAACCACTGATGTACAAGAGCACACAAAACATAACTCAAGAAAAACAAACCTCCTCCCTGGGGGCAGGGAAATACAACTTAAAGGAAGAAGGGTGGAAGCCTTCCTGTGAATTTTTACCTCCCTCACCCTCACACAAATTACATTGCCAACAAGCTACCAAGTGCCGGTTATGTGAGAAGGTGAAAATTGGATTGTCAGGAGGTGGAACATCAACTCTCTCTCCATGGAGCATTCATCCAAACCTGCACTTGTGTAAGTGTAATGAAGGTGTTCAGTTACTTGAAACTTGAGGAACTGCCGAGGGCACATCTCTCACTTATACCAGGGGGGCTTAACCATTTTTATACCGTGACTCCACATTCAGTTACTTGTAATTTTTTCAGCAATACTCCAAATCCTTTGCAGTGACATATCATAGGTGGCTTCAAAACCAGCTGTGCTTCCAAGGAGGTACCACCAGAATCAGTGAGTGGTTTAAGAGGTTGTCCTTGAATTTGCAAGTACTTGATAATTTTTTTCAGTAGAAGCTTGCAGGCAAGAAGTGAGAGCACAACGTTCACAAACCCTTAGGCCTGGTCTACACTAGTCTATTATTTCAAAATTAGTCGAGTTAATTAGGAAAAAAAAATGATTCCATCCACATGACCAAACTGGCTTTTTCGATTTAAAGGGCTCTTTAATCCAATTTCTGCCAGCAAGTGGAGTAGTGCTTAAATCGAGATCTCAGTCCCGGGTTAAAGGTATTGTGGACGCAATTCAACGTTATTGGCCTCCGGGAGCTATCCCAGAATGCTCCTTTGTCACAGCTCTGGACAACACTCTCAACTCCGATGCACTATCCAGGTGGGCAGGAAAAGCCCTGGAAACTTTTGAATTTCATTTCCTGTTTGGTCACCAGCAGCACAGGTGACGGTCAGCACAGTCCACCATCACAGGCGACCACGCAGAGTCCACCAACACAAGAGATCACGCAGTCCCGGATTCGCAGACGAGCTCCAGCATGGTCTGAACAGGAGGTACTGGATCTCATTGCATGTTGGGGAGACAAAATCTGTAATGGCAGAACTACGTTCCAAAAAAAGGAACGCAAATACATACGCTAAAGTCTCCAGGGCCATGACGGAAAGAGGCTACTCCAGGGACACAGAGCAGTGTTGTACAAAAATCAAGGAGCTCAGGCAAGCGTACCAAAAAGCCAGGGAGCCAAATGGGTGCTCTGGGTCACAGCCTCATTCATTCCGCTTCTACCGTGAGCTCCATGCAATTATGGGGGGTGACGCCACCACTGTCCGTGGACACCTGCAAGGGGGGAGTTGCACGGAGCGAGGAGGAAGAGTCATTGGAGGATGAAGAGGAGGAGAAGGACAGTGCACAGGCAGCAAGTGGGGAATCCGTTTCCCCCCCTATCCAGGAACTATGCTTAACGCCTGAGCCAATAGTCTCCCCTCACTCCCAAGGCGGGCTCCTGGACCATGACCCTGGAGAAGGTACTTCTCATGAGTGAGATCCTGATTGGAGCCATGCGGTGGGGGGTGGGGAGGAAACCCAGCCATGCTGGGCTGTTCGCATACAGTTTAAAGGGCTCATCCCTGCTCAGAGCCTCATTGGAGCCACATGGTGGGTGCGGGGGTGGGGATGGGTGTTGTGTGAAGTGATCATCCCAGAGAGCCCGCAGGCCCTCCTTTATAGCAAACCCACCAGGCATTGCTTGCTATGGGAAAGGGGTTCCAGCAGTTTGAAAACACTGAAATGAATGTAGAAGAAGCAGAACCTTGCGTGTCCCTAGGCTGCCTGCAAGCTGAATTCTGTTGCCTGGCTGTGTGTGATGGCTTACTCATATCAAAGTGTCCCTTTGTTCTCTGAAATGTATATTTTAAAATACTACCCTCCCTTTTTCTCCTCCTGCAGGTGCAAATGTTTCAGCACGGCCCCTATCTACTCGGTCCCAGAGGCTGGTCCAGATTAGAAGGCGGAAAAAATGAACTCGGGACGACATGTTTGCGGAGCTCATGCAGTCCTCCCGCATTGATAGGGCCCAGCTGAATGCGTGGAGGCAAACAATTGCCGAGTCCCGTAAAGCATTACAGGAACACGAAGAGAGGAGGGATGCATGTGATGAGAGCAGGCAGGATGCTATGGTCAAGCTCATGGAGGAGTAAACTGACATGCTGCGCTGTATGGTGGATGTAATGCGGGAAAGGCAGCAGGACCACAGACTGCTGCTGCAGCCCCTGTATAACCGCCCTCCCACCTCCCCAAGCTCCATAACCTCCCCTCCCAGATGCCCAAGAACACGAGGGGGGTGGCTACGGGGACCCACGCACTCAACCCCAGAGGATCGCCCAAGCACCAGAAATCTGGCATATGCGAACTTTTGATTTGGTTTCTGGACTTGTCCTTCCCTCCTCCTCCACCCCCCTAACCCCCGCCCCCTCAGTCTGCCTTCTGATTTCTCTCATTGTGTTGTGCAACAAATAACAAAGAACAGTTTTTAAACAATTTAGACTTTATTTCCTTTCATATATATAGGGGGTGGGTAACCTCAAGAGAAACAAACACAACTGTCACACCGTACCCTGGCGAGTCATTAAACTGGCTTTCTGATGTGCAGTGTGCCCTGCTGCGCTCTTCTAATCACCCTGTTGTCTGGCTGTGCAAAACTGGCTGCCAGGAGAGTTGCCTCAAACTCCCACACCGCCATTAACATCTCCCTCTTACTCTCACAGATATTATGGAGCACACAACAAGCAGCAATTACAATTGGAATATTGGTTGTGCTGAGATCTAACCAAGTCAGTAAACTGTGCCAGCGCGCTTTCAGACGTCCAAAAGCACATGCTACCACCATTCTGCACTTGCTCAGCCTATAGTTGAACTGCTCCTTACTACTGTCCAGGGTGCCTGTGTATGGCTTCATGAGCCATGGCATTAAGGGGTAGGCTGGGTCCCCGAGGATAACCATAGGCATTTCAACATCCCCAACAGTAATTTTCTGGTCTGGGAAGTAAGTCCCTTCCTGCAGCTGTTCAAACAGCCCAGAGTTCCTGAAGATGTGAGTGTCATGCACCTTTCCCAGCCATCCCACGTTGATGTCAGTGAAACATCCCTTGTGATCCACCAGTGCTTGCAGCACCATGGAAAAGTAACCCTTGCTGTTTATGTACTGGCCGGCCTGGTGTGCCAGGGCCAAGATAGGGATATGCATTCCGTCTATCGCCCCGCCGCAGTTAGGGAACCCCAGTGCATTAAAGCCATCCACAGTCGTTTGCACATTTCCCAGAGTCACTACCGTTGATAGCAGCTGGTCAATGATTGCGTTGGCTACTTGCAGCACTGCAGCCCCCACAGTAGATTTGCCCACTCCAAACTGATTCCCGACTGACTCGTAGCTGTTGGGCGTTGCAAGCTTCCACAGTGCTATGGCCACTTGCTTCTCAACTGTGAGGGCTGCTCTCATTTTGGTGTCTTTGTGCTTCAGGGCAGGGGACAGCAAGTCACAAAGTTCCATGAAAGTGGCCCTCCGCAAACGAAAGTTTCACAGCCACTGGGAAGCATCCCAGACCTGCAATACTATGTGATCCCACCAGTCTGTGCTTGTTTCCCGGGCCCAGAATCGGCGTTCCACGGCATGAACCTGGCCCAATGCCACCATGATCTCCCAATCGCCACATGCTGTGCATCTAGGAACGTCTGGGTCCATGTCCTCATCAGTATAGTAATTGCGTTGTTGTCGCTTCCTTGCCCAGTTTTGCAGGTACTGCATATACTGCTGGATAATGCGAGAGATATTTACAATGGTCAAAACTGCAGCGGAGATCTGAGCAGGCTCCATGCTTGCCGTGCTATGGCGCCTGCACAGGTAATCCTGGAAAAAGGGCGCGAAACAAGCTGTTCGGTTCACGTTGGCCGAAAAACAGCGGGGAATTGTTGCCTTCTGTAGCTTCCACGAGAGCCCATGACCAACAACATGGAAAAAGCAGCGGAAGCTGTGTGGCTCTGTTCACAATGGCCGAAAAACGGCGGGGACTTGTTGCCTTCTGTAGCTTCCATGGGAGCGCATGACCGACAACATGGAAAAAGCAGTGGAAGCTGTGCGACTCTGTTCATGATGGCCGAAAAACGGCAGGGAATTGTTGCTTTCTGTAGCTACCACGGGAGCCCAGGACCGACAACATGGAAAAAGTGGTGGAAGCTGTGCGGCTCAGTTCACGGTAGCCAAAAAAAGGTGGGAAATGGTTAGATGAAAGAGAAGATAGAAAGATGAGAGGACATGCAAGGTGGATTCATAGTACCAGGAGACAGGCGGTGCACCGTGCTGCACCATCTGCTGGTAGTATGGCGTCTGCCATAGCTTTCACGGAGGGAGGGGCGAGTGACGACACACACCTAGAAACACCCGCGAGAATGTTTTTGCCCCATCATGCACTGGGAGCTTAACCCACAATTCCAATGGGTGGCAGAGACTGCGGGAACTGTGGGATAGCTTCCCACAGTGCACCGCTCCGACATTCGATGCTAGCCTTGGTACTGTGGACGCACTTTAGTGCTTTAGTGGGGACACACAACACAGAATGTATAAAATCACTTCTGAAAATTCGAATAAAATACGTTTGAATTAATTTCGTACTGTAGATGTAGCCTTAGACTGCTGCTGGTGAGAGAATCCATTGCTTTGTACTGTAGGGAGTGGGTTCTTACTCATGGGGTAATGAGCAGGTCCAGAGGGGCCATAACTATCCTGCCTTTCTTATGGTTAGGAGAGTACTGAAACTTTTCTGATAAAAGATGGGTTCTCAGTAGGGAAAAGTGTGAGACCCACTGTGTATACCATATGCTAGAGGAGCTTTGAATAGCATGAATGCAGTTGTGGCACCCTTTATGCTGTATTCACATCAGTTCTCCCAAGCCAAGATGGGATAGGCTGGGGTAGCACTGCCGTTGGAGTCCTCCAAGGAACAGTTTAGTGCTTCAGAAAAGATTGCTGGTAAGTCAGAAGACTTCATTCTGATGCTCTGGGAAGCCAGTGCTCTAGTAGTTGTTGGGGACACTGTGCTGCTGGAGGAAAAGATATAAAATGGAAACTGTGGCCACTTAGGGCTTGTCTATATTAGAATCTTTAATCATGTTCTAATATGGGAAGAAAATCTAAGGGATAAAGCAGTCCAAGAAAGCCGTGTGTCTTTTTCAAAGAGACAGTATTTAAGGCATAGCAGAAAACTATCCCAGTGTAAAGGATAGACAGGAAGAATAGTAAGAGGCCAATGTGGCTGCATCAAAAGCTCTCTAATGACCTGAAAATAAAAGAGGAATCTTACAAAAAAATGGCCACATGGACAAATGCTAAGGAGGAATACAAAGACTAGCACAAGCACATAGGGACAAAATCAGAAAGGCTAAAGCACAAAGTGAGTGTGTCATGAGGTGCCCCCTCTTGGATGGGCTCTTGTGGCACAAGTGAGTCTGCCTCAGTTTCCCCTCTCCGGTAACCCAAGAACTCTACTTCATATATGTTAAGGGCTGTTATAGAATCTGAAATCTAGGACAGAAAGTAACCTTGAGAAGTCATTAAGTCCAGCCCCTTATGCTGAGGTGGGACCAAATAAACCTAGAGGATAACTAACTTCTCCATATTCACTAAGGGTAGGGCAAGAAATAATCTGATTAATCTGTAGCAAGGGAGATTTAGGTTAAATATTAGGAAAAACTTTCTAACCATAAGGGTAGTTGAGCTCTGGAATAGGCTTCCAAGCAAGGTTTTGGAATCACCATCATTGGAGGTTTTTAAAGAACAATTTAGACAGACACCAGTCAGGGATGATTTAGGTATATTTAGGTATACTCGGTCCTGCCTCAATGCAGGGCTGGGTGGGGGAATGGACTAGATAACCTTTGAGATCCCTTCCAGCTCTACATTTCTGTGATTCTATGTGTTAATTCCAATGTAGGCAAGACACAAATGATTAACCCTTATTTTAATCAGGGCCGGCTCCAGACCCCAGCGCGCCAAGCACGCGCTTGGGGCGGCATTTTGCCGGCAGGGCGGCAGCCGGCTCCAGTGGACCTTCCGCAGTCATGCCTGCAGAGGGTCCGCTGGTCCCGCGGCTCCATTCGACCTCCCGCAGGCATGACTGCGGACGGATCGCTGGTCCTGCGGCTCGGGTGGACCTCCCGCAGGCATGACTGCTTGGGGCGGCCAAATTCCTAGAGCCGCCCTTGATTTTAATGTAATTAAAATCCAGAAAAACTGAGTGAAACTGTTTTGCTTTCTGAATCACTCCTTTCTCAGTGCTGCGATGTTCTTAAAAATGTCTTTACTCACCCTTCACCCTTTTCTTTTTCTGTGTTCCCTAGCACAGTATCTATGACAAGATGGATCTCCTATTCATTCAACATACCTGTGCCCTTCCCTTTCTTTGTAGTGACTGCCTGAATATAATCAGTTCATCTTCTGTTCTACTCACCACAGCTCATCTGCTTTAATGATAGCATTCATTTGCTGGGAACATTCATTTTAGCTGTCAGAAATACTTTGATAAAGTCAAGCTCATTCAACAAAAGCATTAAAGTGAAAATGAAAAAAAGATATGCAGTATAATCTATTTCTGGTGTTGCAACATGTGAAGTAGACTGGAGAGGGTCCTTAATGGCATGATGGACATCATGATGTCAATAAGACAATAGCATAGTGTAAGACAAAGCAATCTGCTACTTAGAAAAGCTATTTCCATTCATTATTCCCAGTATAGTAAATGATGATGACCTCTCTGTAATTGAGAACATGCAAATAGAATCTACAATTAACTCTGAGATGTCTGTTTCCAGATCTGCCCTGTAGCCTTTGTTGCATCCTTTTCAAATGAGAAGAAATTCAAGTGAGCAAGATTCAAATTAAAATTTCCTACAGAAATTAACCAGAATAATATACCGTATCTGAAAATGTAACATTATGAATGGATTACTTATGTGATGCAATGCAAATAAAGATTAACTCCCTTGTCCTGAAGAATTTAGTCTGACACACAAGTTGCTCCAATTTAACGTCAATTGGTTAAAAAACTAGTTGCAAACCCCTGAGAGGACTCTTATATTGGTTTAAACCTGGCTATAGCAGTTTGGCTTGTGCCTGTACATTTACTGATGCAAACAAAACCAATATAATGCTGGTTTAGATTGATTTAAGAGCGTCCATATAAAAAGTTCCACTGGTATAACTAAATCAGTATAACATAACAGGTTTAGTTAAACAACTTGGTGTGCAGGCCATGCCTAAGTTAAGACAACAATAGACTGGAGGAAGCAACCACACAAACTGGGGAAGAGAGAGAAGACAGGAGGTGAATGCAAATGTCGGGAAGGTAGCAACATAAAACTCCAAACCCTTATCTGGCCTTTCATCTGTAGTTAATAAGCCTCCTTGAAGAAATGGATTTGGGGAAAGGAGGTTTAAGATAGGAGAGAGAGGAAGCATAATGGATGGGGTTAGGAGTGGGAATCATGGGGGCAGCAAGAAAGGAGACATAGACGTAAGTGAGAGGTGAGGAGCAGTTAGACAACATTCAGGGTCTTGCGGATTGTTTCTGTCAAAAAGATAAATTGATGATGGAGTCAGATTTTTTTTGATGCAATCTTGTTTATTTACAAATAATGTACATAAAGTCTTGTTTCCCTGAATACATGAAGAATCAGAAGACAGTTTTCTTATTCAATATTCTCAGCCTCTTTTTCCAGCTATCACTCTGCCCCAAAAGTTCTTTGTCTTAGCTTTCTCATATTCTCTATATGATGTGAATGACTGTAGTGGGGTGATCACCCGCTCCTGCCTGGAAGGGCTTAAGACAGCCCTGGAGAGGGCTAGGGCAGAGGGAAAAGCTGGACTGATTGGGGGGAAACAGCCTCCGCTGTGGCCAGGCCCCAAACAGACCCAGCTGGCCCTATAAAGGCCAGGGAAGCCAGGAGCAGAGAGAGAAGGACCTGGCTGCAGGGAGCTTAACCAAGTGCCTAAAGTGCAGCAGGACTGGGGAAAGGCCAAGGGAGCTGGGGAGCTCTGGCCTAGGAAAGCCCCAGGCTTCAGGCCTAGGGTAAGGCCAATGGGGCACTTGGGTTGCAGGAGGCAGCCCGCGGGTAGGCAAGGCAGAGGCAGCAGGTCCAGACTCCTCTTGCCTGTGATGAGTGGCTGATACACTGCAGTCTGCCCCAGTGAACGGGGGCTAAGTGGTGACTGGCTGCTGTGCCATGTGTTTTGTTACTGAAGGCAGGTTGAAGCAGCACATTATGACCTTGGAACAGAAGGTAGTGAGATTTGAGGTGTTTTTTAGATCCTGGGGCTGTTCATTCCAAACTTTGCAACTGGCCCTCTAGAAAGCTGGATCTTCTGGCAAAACAAGCTTTACCCTTGCAGTAGACATGCTGTTTCTATTGTTAAACTAAATACTAGTGTTAAGGAATTCCACAACGTAAAAAATTAATGAAGAATGCAAAACATTTTTAATGACAGATTTCTTAGTATCAGTAAGGTTCTTCATGCCCATTCTGTCGAATTGGAGCTATTTTCTGGCTGCAGCTGGGCAGGTGCACTGCTGGGCAGAGGTGAAAAGGGCACAAATCTCAAGCAAAATGGTTACCTGGTCCTCCACTGAATGGTAGGCAAAGCTTATGTCTAACATAGTCTGCAATGCTCATTGACTCCATGGTGGCATAGCCAGTTGAGTTGAGGAAACATAGCTAAGCCTCTTTTACCTCCGTAATAAGCTTGGTTACCCATGCTGCTGCTTTTAGGACTAGCAATAAGTAGTGCTGCAATCTCCTGATGCCGCTGAGCAATTCCACCTGTGTCTGCCTTGTCCTGGCAGAAAGGCTTAGGAAATCTCTACTTGCCCAGCAGAGCTCCACTCCACAAGCTTGAATTTGGTCCCTTTGATGTCAATGGGACTACTCTCATGAGTAAAGTTTAACACATGCTTAAGTGCTTTCAGGATCAAGGCCTAAGTCTTTAGTAATAGCTTTAAGAAACCTTGATGACACAGATCTGTGTCAGGAATATACATTGTCATCAGGTGGCCAAACCAACCTTATTTCTTATCAATTAATATACAATTTTGACATGTTGCACAACAGCATAAATATAGTGCTATGCAAAGAATTCCCTTGAGAGTGATATTGCTGAAGGCATAATTATGTTTGAGCGTTTACAGCTCTGCACTGCTGAATGCAGTAATTATCTCTAGTACAGAGCAAGTTTGGTAATGACTGTCTCCTGTTTTCCCATATGAAACATGCTCAGAAGTACACAAAGAACAGATGTGCCTGCAGGGGCAGTTCCAGACCCCACCATGCCAAGCGCGTGCTTGGGGCGGCATGCCACGGGGGACGCTCTGCCGGTCGCTGGGAGGGCAGCAGGTGGCTCTGGTGGACCTCCCGCAGGCGTGCCTGCGGAGGGTCCGCTGGTCCCGTGCGGCTTTGGTGGCCGCGCGGGACCAGCGCACCCTTCGCAGGCACGCCTGCGGGAGGTCCACCGGAGCCGCGGGACCAGCAACCGGCAGAGCGCCTCCCGCGGCATGCCACCCTGCTTGTGGCGGCGAAATATCTAGAGCCGCCCCTGTGTGCCTGTATGGTAAGGGATAATACCTGACTGTCCATCACAGAGAATAACTTAACTGCCCCCAACAGCAGTTGAACTGGTAAAAATTTTTGTCATGCAAGAGTTTTCCATGGGAATATGCTGATGTGACAGAACTGAAAACATTTTGTGGGAATGTATTGGACCTGAGGCAGGCAGGCTAGCTGGCCAGTCCACTTACACACTTAGTTTTCTGACAGCCTGCCCAGCTCCCTGGGACACCCACTTCCTTAGCAGCTTCCCTGGTGGGATCCCATGCTCTTGAGCTACTTAGCTCACTGGCTCTTTGGGATGCCTGGCTGGGTGGTAGGTAGGCTGAGCGGCCAAGTAAGTTGACTAGCCAGTCAATTAGTAGACTTGCTGGCCTGAAAGTTTTCAAAAAAGTCTGTTCTGGTTCTTGGAAAACATAATTTTTTGAAAATTTCTGCCCTGAAGAAACTTTCACATTTCCAACTTGTCTTTCCAGTTCTGAATGAATTTTTTTTGAAATGCAAATGGGATGGAAATTCTGTGTTCCACACAGCTCTGCCCAGCAGTCAGCACTAGTTGTTGAAAATAAATATAGAACTCTAAATTAATAGAACAAACAAACATTGGGTGTTAATTGCCAAAGGATTAAGAAAAGGCATCTTCTCTCTCAGCATCATCGTTTAAACAATAAAGATAAACAGAAATAATTAATTATTTTCCTAGGACTGTTGCCAGAGATGCAATAATTAAGATAGTTAAAAGTCACTAGAGGTGCTCAGAAAAAAAGAAAATCAGCCAGGATAGAAGAGGTTTAGCTGCTACTAATACCATCTCCTTGCGTCTGAAAGGTAGGGAATCAAGGTATGAACCTTTCACAGAGGCCGTCAGGTTATTTAAATTAGTAGGATAAGTCCTGAGAGAGCAAGGAAAAAATAAATAATTGACTGGACGTAGCCACAACTGGAATAGTTTCCTTCTGATGGCTCAGATATTGTGGTGATAAGGGCCATGTTGGTATTTTGATGGATAGATAGACCACAGACATAATAAATCTTTGACCAAGATTTGAGGCACAGGCAAGTTTAATATTCTAATAGTTGTAGTTATGCAAGCTAAGAGAAATGTAATTGTATCTCATGCTTCTAGGTATACACTATTCACTTCAAGGCTCAGGAAGGAATCAAACTCCTTCACATGGCACAATTCCATTAGTGCATCATGGTTTCTGTTGTTGTGGGGTGTGTGTGTTGTGTTCTGTTTTACCATCTGCGGAAGTGTTAGGTCCTGATCCTGCAGTAAGCTACAGGTGGGTGGACCCAGATAACCACACAGAACCCCAATGAAGTCAATGGAGGCTTGCCTGCTCAGAGCTCTTAGCAAGATTGGAGCTTTGGACGTTGACTGATGCTGCAGATTGTCCTTCCAGTTTTATCCAGTTTTGTCTGCTCAGATGTGGAAAAACCAAGAGGTGACATTTTCAAATGCACCTAAGTCACATTTTGAAAAGGGACTAATGCCCAGACTTACGAGGAGAGGCTGAGGGAACTGGGCTTATTTAGTCTGCAGAAGAGAAGAGTGAGGGGGGAGTTGATAGCAACCTTCAACTACATGAAGGGGGGTTCCAAAGAGGATGGAACTAGGCTCTTCTCAATGGTGGCAGATGACAGAACAAGGAGCAATGGGGGAGATCTAGGTTGGATATTAGGAAAAACTATTTCACTAGAAGGGTGGTGAAGCACTGGAATGGGTTACCTCGGGAGGTGGTGGAATCTCCATCCTTAGAGGTTTTTAAGGCCTGGCTTGACAAAGCTGGGATGATTTAGCTGGTATTGGTCCTGCTTTGATCAGGGGGTTGGACTAGATGACCTCCTGAGGTATCCTAAAACCCTGATATTCTGTGATTCTATGATCTTCAAAGATATAAGCGCCTATGAGGCAGATAGGCACCTTATGAAATTTTCAAAAACACCAACACAAATGGAAGTTAGGCACATACATGAAAATCCCACTAGGTGCCGGTCCACATCTTTAGATGCCTATATACCCTTAAAAATTTGGCCCTTAGGCTTCAAAGCCACATTGATGATTTTGAAAATTTTACCCTTGTTTCCTAAGAAATTTTGGTCATGCTATAGGGAGGACAAAATGGTTTAAAATCTGCATAAGCTATATGTATATGTACATAAAAAAGGAAAAATACATGTATGATCCAAAATGTAAACCAAAGCAGATGGAAGACAAAGAAAAGAATACCGTTTGAGCTTGCAATCCTGTGTGACTATAATAGTTTGTCATAACACATCAAATTGCTTCTGATGTAATCTTATGCAAGTTTAGAATTGAAATGATTGTGCTTTTTCATTTTGGTAGCTGCTTGCATTTTGGATGACAAATATAAGACATACTATTGGCTTTAGTAAGGTAATAGGTGAGAAGAATTATTTTTGTGTGTGTGAGAAGGCACTGTAGTTGGTCCTGGCACATTTACAACAGAAAGTGAGAACCGAGTCTCTCTTTCCTGGTTTCAGAGAATTAAGTAAAACTGTGTGTTTGTCAGCAGGTTGAAACAAGCCCATTAGAAAATGTTTTCCATAGTGTAATAAGACATTTACAGATGACTGCAGAGTTGATGGCTGTGTACTCATTCATTGTTCCTTTGAGACAGTTACTTAGGCCTGGTCTACACTAAGCATTTAAACCGGTTTTAGCAGTGTAAAACCGATTTAACGCCACACCCGTCCACACTGAGAGGCCCTTTATATCGATATAAAGGGCTCTTTAAATCGATTTCTGTACTCCTCCCTAACGAGAGGAGTAGCGCTAGTATCGGAATTACCATATCGGATTAGGGTTAGTGTGGCCGCAGATCGACGGTATTGACCTCCGGGTGGTATCCCACAGTGCACCACTGACCGCTCTGAACAGCAATCTGAACTCGGATGCAGTGGCCAGGTAGACAGGAAAAGCCCCGCGAACTTTTGAATATTTCCTGTTTGCCCAGCGTGGAGCTCCGATCAGCACGGGTGGTGGTGCAGTTAAAAATCAAAATAAAGAAAGAGCTCCCGCATGGACCATGCGGGTGTGATCGCTGTAAGGGCAGGCAAATCTGTTCTATCAGCGCTCTGCTACAGAAGACGAAATTCAAAATCATTTTTTAAAAATCTCCAGACAGATGCCATAGCAGGGACTCAGCGCACTGCTGCGTGACAAGTGTAACGGAAAGCCAAAGAATCAAATGGACGCTCATGGACTGGAGGACTCAAGCTATCCCACAGTTCCTGCAGTCTCCGAAAAGCATTTGCATTCTTGGCTGAGCTCCAAATGCTTCTAGGGTCAAACACAGTGTCCGCGGTGGGTCAGGGCATAGCTCGGCAATTTACGCACCCCCCCACCCACCCACAGAAGTGAAAGGGAAAACAATCCTCTCTTGACTCTTTTACATGCCACCCTATCTTTACTGAATGCTGCAGATAGACGGGATGCTGCAGCACTGAACACCAATATCCTTGCTCCCCCCCCGCCATGGGTGGCTGATGGTGCAATATGACTGATATCCATCGTTATCATCAGCCTATTGGCACATGGGGCAATGCAAAAGGACTGGTAACCATGCCGACTAGCATCAGTTAGGTCGATCAAGGGCACCTGCTCCTAATTTTTCCTGGTAGATGGTGCAGTATGGCTGGTAACTGTCTTCATCATAGCAACAGGGGGCTGAGCTCCATCAGCCCCCACCCTTCATGTGTAAAGAAAAGATTCAATTGCCCCTGGACTAGCAGTGGGATGCTGGGCTCCTCTTCTCCACACTGCTTAATGTCCTGTCTGGACTATCATAGCAGCTGGAGGCTGCCTTCCACTCATTTCTCACTAACAAGTCACTGTGTCTTATTCCTGCATTCTTTATTACTTCATCACACAAGTGGGGGGACAATGCTACGGTAGCCCAGGAAGGCTGGGGGAAGAATGGAATCAACAGGTGGGGTTGTTGCAGGAGCACCCCCTGTGAATAGCATACAGCTCATAATTTCTGCAGGATCTGACACAGATCAGCTGTGCTCTCTGGTTCTATGATACAGTGGTTCTCTAGTACACTTGTCCATATTCTAGGCAGAACTGATTCTATTTTTAAATACCAAAAAGGAGGGATTGACTCAGGGAGTCATTCCCAATTTTGGCTTTTGCGCCCCTGGCTGATCTCAGCCAGGGGCACTTACGACAGCAGCAAATGGTGCAGTGCAAAAGGACTGGTAACCATGATCATCTTATTACTAATTTATGGTATGGTAGATGGTACAGTATGGCTGGTAACCATCTCTGCTGTCATGCAAAAGCAAAAGCATGCTGCTGTGTAGCGCTGCTGAATCGCCTCTGTCAGCGGCATCTAGTACACATACGGTGACAGTCACAAAAGGCAAAACAGGCTCCATGGTTGCCATGCTATGGCATCTGCCAGGGCAATCCAGGGAAAAAAGGTGTGAAATGCCGTTGCTTTCCCAGAGGAAGGAGTGACTGACGACATTTACCCAGAACCACCCGCGACAATGATTTTTGCCCCATCAGGCACTGGGATCTCAACCCGGAAATTCCAAGGGGCGGGGGAGGCTGCAGGAACTATGGGATAGCTACGGGATAGCTACCCACAGTGCAACGCTCCAGAAATCAACGCTAGCCACGGACCATGGACGCACACCACCGATTTAATGGGATTAGTGTGGCTGCGCACACTCGATTTTATACAATCTGTTTTGCTAAACCGGTTTATGTAAAATCGGAATAATCCCGTAGTGTAGACATACCCTTAGAGAAACCTTGTGTTTCTTCTCAATATGGTACAGCCTGTGTTCAAGGATAAAGTCTACTGTGTAAAGTGAAGTGTGCATACAGGAACCAACTATCTTGTCTCCATATAAGGAGGAATTGTGTAATACATTATGGTTGGGACTTCCAAAGGAGCCCAGAGCACAGTGGCCAGTTACTGAGCACCCCCTCATGGCCGGAGGTCACTGTGTGGCAATCTGCCTACTTTCACCCTCTTCAGGGCCCTTTAAGAACTCAGCATTCAAAGATGGTTCAGACAATCACCACAAGATAACCTATTTATTTAGTCCTCTGGTACATACTGGCCCTCTAGGCCTCAAACTCAGTTCAGTGCCTCTAATCATTCCAGAATAACAGAAAACACAAACTCACACAATCTTCATCCCAGGTAGCCTTTTCAGACTCTCCCCTGCTTGTATATGGTCTCTCCCAGGCCTGCCTTCCTGGTTGCCTGCTTCTTCCGCTTTCCCCCTGCTGACTCCAGGGCATGCCAGAGCCTTCTTGCTCACTATACACCCCCCACCCCGCCCCCCGGCTCCCTCCACTCAATGTAGGTTCCTGCTTATTTTATCCTGGGAGCACTTGATTTACCTCAGGTGAGGTTCAATTTGTAATCAGAGCTGGTTTAGCCCCAGGCTCTCCATCCCATGGCCAAGCCACCCTCCAGAAGCTTCTCCCTCCAGCATCCAGCCAGTCACTGGATGCCCACAGAAATACCAAAGGGACAGAATACACAGAAGCCTGCTGGCTCAGCTGAGGACACACACCTCCCTTTAACACAACAGCACTAAGATGAATTCATAATAAAACAAGAATAAGTTTATTAATAAAGAGCAGAGATTTAAGTGATACGGTACACCAATAATAGAAACAGAAATGATAATAAAACAAAAGTATAACATGATTCTAAGAGACTAGTAGGCTCCAAGCTTTGTCCAAAGCAGTTACCTCATCTACAGCTACTTCTCAGCATCACCATAGCTGGAGCTCCACCATTCATAGATGCAAAGAACGCTGGCCTCTTTGGTTCCTCAGTGATGGAAAACAAGATGCCCTTTTGTTTCTCTTTATATTCCCCAAAGTTCAGTGTCTTTGTCTGAATAGTCAGGTGATGCCCTGGGGTTCAGACTGCAGGGTGTCCTCCAGTGTGCGGTCAGATACTGTGAAGCTTCCCTGTTCTTTTAATAACTTTCTTTTCTGTTGACTTAAAATGAAAAATGAAGTGTCCTTTGTGGTGTTTTCACAATACTTGATTCACAAAAGGTAAATTAACATTCCTTTGTCTGGAGAAGACTTGTTTACCAACCCTTTTAGGTTACACGGTTTAAACGTCTTATTAGTATACGCCTGCAACTTTTTAATTAACACCCACACATACAGCACCCAGTGGCTATGATGATGTGTACGACATGAGTTTTCATTTGATATCTTACATGACATTCTTTACGGATAAATACTATAACAGCAGTGTGTTCAGTGTAGCGAGTGTGTCTGGCCTGATAGGAGTTATAAAGCATTTGGCAGTTGGCACTGAGGGTTTCTTAGGGTCATACCTTCCCTATTACAATGATGTAGTAAGGTCAGCCACTGGCTGATTTGTAGGTGTTGAATCAGAGTTGCTGGAGCCTTTCCCTGCTGTCTCCTCCAGACAGGGCCTTTCTTCACTGCCAGAGCCTTTCCCTGGGAAGGCAGTGGGACACTACACTGCTTAAAATACCAGGGTAGATGTGGGAGAAACTGCTTGGGCATGTAGAGATACCTGTAGGGTACATACCCTAAGGTTTGGCCTCACCATCTACACTCCTACTTATACCCATGCTAGGAGGCCATGCAGTGTACGTACACAACATTCTGCCGCAAGTACAGACATAGCCTGTGTGTGCAGTCATTTGGAAAAACAACAACCCCAAACAAATATTAATTGATTCTATCAGATTGCTGTCGCTCTTCTGAAATGTAATAAAATTATTTAAGAAAAGGATATCTAAAGCATAGAAAGAACAAGAGGGAGGTTCTGAGGTCTGTATGATTTGAGGGCTGAAATGGTGCTTAAAACTCTTGAAACAGTCTATTTATAATTCTTTGAAGTACAAGTCAGTTTTTATCTGCAAAGATAAAACTGTAATTGTAGACAACAATATGCAGTACTTAAAAGGGCTGCACAAGATGAAATAACTTTTGTGGTAACTGAAAAGCCATAATGAGGCAGTTAACAGTTTGACTTTACTAGATAACTGGGCAATTGATTAAAGACATATGTGTTGTGAGGCTATAGAATATCAAGAAATTCTGAAAAATCTGTCATGAGGAAGAGCTTTGATCTCTCTTGGAAAGATTCTGAAGCCTTAAATTGCATTGAGAAAAGATTCAAACTTTACATCAAAACACTGCTCAGAATCAGTTTGCTATTGATTAGTTAATATGGGTGTTATAGAGGTGACACAGCCCAGAAATGATGTTTTCTGTCCTGGGCCCTGGAATAAACAAAAAGGGGTTGCATAATATTTATATCTGGAATAGTTTCCTTACTTCCACACTAAGGGGAACAACTTGAGATCTGCAGTGTCATTGGATAACTGAAACTGGATTCCTTCATTTGAACAACAATTTAGGCATGTTATTCCTGTTTCACTGGAAGCTACATGGGTTCAGAGACAGAGGCGAAAAAACAAAACGAATACAGCTCAATAAGCACACGTTTTTCAAGCATATATTTCTCTGCAATGTATTTGCTCACCAGTAGGTGTCACTGTACTGCCAACTGAAAAACTGCATAAAAGAGCCTCACTTTTGAAGCACTCTAATTTTAACCTGTATATTAAGATGGTACAAAACAAACAAACAAACAAAGTCTTTTCACATAGAAGTAACTTTCACCTACTGCTTCATAGCTCACTGCTGAAGATTCTTCCTCAGTCTTATGATTTTTTCTGAACCTTGTTGCAGAACCTACAGAGACCCATCCGGACCTGGTAATGCTAGATTATTCAGGCCCCCAAAGGCGGTGATAAATTAATTCTAATTGCTGCATCTGCCTGGTGCTGGGTTGTGTACAGTGGATGAGAGGTACATAGGAAATCCTGGAATGCAGTTCTTTACAGGCTGCAGAGGGAGGGGAGCACAGGTCTATTGACTCTGAAGGTCAACAAGAGTCTCCAGCATGTCTATTTGCCATTTGAAAAGTGCTACCATCTTCTGCTGTACATCTCTCTCCTTTTCCTGTGATTTTCTCCTCTCCGCTCTATCCCTGTCCGTTCTGTCCATGAGGGTGATCCTCCAAGCCCTGTGCTCTGTATCCGAAGCACCAGCAGCTTGTAGGATCTCTTGGAATATGTCATCCCATGTCCTCTTCCTTCTCCTCCCACTGGAGTGGCTGGAGAGACCCTCCAGGACACATTTCCAGCTGCAAAAGGTACAATGCACAGAGGTACTATTGTGAGTGTATTCACAAGATAAATGGAAACTTGGTATACTGAACTCACTCCCCTTGATCCACGCAAGTTGCAAGAGCTACATTCTCACTTCTCCTTGGGATTCACAGAGCATGGCAGCAGTCCCAGCAGTGGTGATTCTGGCCCAGGGAGGAGGGGGTGAGTTGGGACAATAATTGGGGGAGGGCATGGGCATGAGTATTTGCAGCTAGGGCAATTGAACTGAATACTGGCACTGTTCTCCACAAGCGGTGGTGATTTTAGTTGATATCTCACTCCTGAGGGTAACGGAGGCTGAAAGCTCTTGCACATGTCTGCCCGCAGATTGGGGTCTGTATGCTGCTAGCCTGTGTGCTGCAATAGTGCCTGCTGAAGTAATTGCTGAGTGGCATGCGAAAGTGTCCTACCGCAGGGAAGAAATAAAGCAGCCTTCCCCAGAAACCTTTGGCAGAGGATTTCAGACTGCCTCCAGGAAAGTTTCCTTGAGATCTCTATGGAGGGATATCCTGGTGCACATAAACAAACTGTTCTTCAGGGCCCCATCTGTACAGGGGAATGAGAAGCAGAAAGCAAGTCTAGCACTATTGGTTATTTCACTACCTCTTCAAGCATGATTAAAGAGTAAATGAACAGATGTCAAAGCAAATTGCATACTTACCAGAGGTTCCTTCTCCTGCATCAGGCTAACCCATGCTGGACTGCTCTGGAGTCAAAAATAGGTCCTGGCTCACTGCACCACTAGATCCCCCAGTCACCTGTCCCTCATACTCCTCCTCCTCCTCATTCAACACCTTCTCCTCACTGTTCACTCCAGGAGCCTCTGATTCTGACGTCTCTGAAGTATCCACGGGGCTCTTGTGGGGGTAGTGAGGTGTCCACTGAGGATGGCAAGCGACTCTTTGTAAAAGTGGCATGTCTGAGGCTCTGCACCAGAGTGACTGTTGGCCTCCCTTGCCTTCTGGTAATCCTGCCGCAGCTCCTTGGCTTTCACACGGCACTGCTGCACATTCCTCTTGCAGCCCTTCTCCTCTATGCCCTGAGCAATCTGCTCATGGATATCAACTTTCTACGGCTGGATCAGAGCTGTGCCTGAACAGCCCCTTCCCCCCACATAGGCAGGAGATCCAACACCTCTTGTGTACTCCAGGCAGGAGCATGTCTGAAGTGTGTAGCCAGTATGGTCAGCTGGGCAGTTGCTATGTGAGCTCTCCTCACCGAGCAAAAAGAAATGGACTTTCAAAAATTTGTGGGGCTACAGAGGGTGAGGTATGTGCCTCTGTATCTGGCCATCAGGCAGCAGAGTTCAAAATGAAGACCAGAGCAGTCATGATGTAATCTCCCTTACATCAGCCCAACTCTGTAGTGCAGACCAGGCCTTTATGGTGTCTTATCTGGGCGGGTGAGTGGGTGTTGAGTGGAATTACCTGTATGCAGTTTAGTGCATTTCTGTTCAAGGTAAAAAGGACTTCTCTGTATTTTGTACATAAAGAAATTGCACTAGAAATTCTCCTGAATGTTTGTCACTAATTTATTTTCCTGTTGGAAAGTAACCCAGTGTGTAATGCCTCAAAATCTGCTGGCATTCAGGAAAGGGGCAACACTTTGAAAGTCACCTGCCATTTATTGTGACAAAGCATAGAGAGCATAACTAAAAGGCTTATGCAAAACCACTAGTTCTGGCTTACTGAACACAGAAATATTTGTAACTCTTTAAGTAATCTCAGATGTGTGAGGAGCAGACTGAGTGTTCCATTTGAACTGTAATACTTAAATCTTCAGGACCCAGGCAAATTCTTAGACTTTCTTTTGTCTTTATTTACAAAAGCCATATGGATGATTTAATCTCACAGCCTTTCAAGTTGCAAGTCTCTTTTATGTATATCTAACTTTTCCATAGAGCCAAGTTCCATTTTTTTATTAACTAACTTCAGATGAGCACAGGTACTATATATTTCTTTGTGGATTAATTTTTGTCATTTATTATTATTTATTATTGTTGTGACATTACCCAGGGTATAATCTGGACTGCTGAATTACTGTGCCTCCTCCATTCTCCAGCCTGGGATGCCTTTTACACTTCTGTACTGCTGAACAGCCACTCCTGGCCAGTTAACACACAGCCTCCAGCATGTAACTTGCTCCCAGCTACATGGTATTGAGTCCTACTATCTAGCCACTCATGAATTACACTGCAGAAAAACACCAGCAGATTCTCTGGGCCTAGAATTTTGCCCAGAAATGTGCATCTTGTATTGCCCAGCACCTTGCTGAACAATGCAAGCTCATATAAAGTCCTCCCACACCCTTTAATCCATACACACTGGTTAGATAAAATGGTGAAACAAGTTTATTAACTATAGAAAGAAAAGAAAGATTTTAAGTGACTACAAGTAATGAGGTATAAAGGTCAGGACTGCTTACAAAAGAAATAAAAAGATAATATGCAAGCTAAATGCCTAACTTAACAAGCTAAGTGAACTTAAAAGCAAAAAGGTTTCTCTCACCATAAGCGTACGGCAGTTTGTACTGGCTTGCTTCAGCCAAGAGTCCCCTACTCCCCCCCCAAGTTTCAGTTCTTTAAGAGTCGTTGATGTCATGAGCAGAGATGAAGGAGGAAAGTAAGGTCAAGCATTTTTCACCTTTCTTTATAATTCAATTCCTTGTGCTAGAAACATTCTTGCTGAGTCATGATGACTAATACCTTCTTGTGAACGTGAGGTTTGAACTGTCCTTGTGATTAAATGTAAATTTCTTGTTCACACCTTCCTCTTGCCAGAAAATGGTCACTTAACTAGGTGATAGCCTACTTGATTTGTTGAAACTTGTCTGAGGGTGCCAATGTGTCTTTGCCTAGGAAGAACTGGTTTGGGCCTGCCTTTCTAACTCTGGATTACAACGATGTTATACAGTAGAAATTTATAACTTTACGTGCAATGTTGATACACATATTTTACCAGGATAATAATATTCAGCATATTATGAGTTTTCAAATCAGGGGTCGTGCTGGGAGAGGGCTTGTGGGGGCTATAGCTAATCAAAAATTTGCCCCCCATAGCCAGACCATAGGAGCTGCCACTCTCCAGCCTCCCAACTCTGAAGGCGGAATGGAGAGAACAGCAGTGGCAAAGAAGTGGGCAGTAGCAAAGAAGTAAGCCCAGGCAGGGTGCCGGGGTGCCTAAGAGCAGCTCTTGGCCCATGTCGCTGCTCTCCAGGGCCGGAGGAGGGTCTGGGACTCCCCACAGTGGCCCAGACTGACCTGCTTCAGCCCGGGCTCCTGGGCCCCACCCGCCACAGTCACTGCTCCCTGAGGGCTCTGCTGGCCCCAGAGCCAGGTCCTCTTGCTGAGGCAGCTCTTACTGGCTGCGAGCAACCAGTGCCCTGCACTGCCCAGCTCTGGCTTCCAGCCTCTGACCTGGCCTGGAGGGCCCAGGGTCTCATTGTAAAGGGGGGGGCATAGCCCCCCCCAATTTTCTGTCTGGCCCACTTCAGCCCCCTCCACCAGGAAGAGGCTTGTGCCTCCTCCCACTTCAAATGATACCTCACAAGGCATAATTTGTACAAGATGTATCATAGCTGTGTAAAAGTAGTGAACATTAATAATGATGACAGTCTATAGCATTATT
The DNA here is from genome assembly GCF_016161935.1 of Mauremys reevesii. Taxonomy (NCBI): domain Eukaryota; kingdom Metazoa; phylum Chordata; order Testudines; family Geoemydidae; genus Mauremys; species Mauremys reevesii. Next base: position 143,999,638 of record NC_052625.1, on the reverse strand, counting down.
AGTTGTATTGCAGAAGCACCTAGGAGCCCCAGCCATGGAGCAGGACCCCATTGTGCGAGGTGCTATACATGCTTAAAAATATGCATTTCCTAAATGTTCCATTAAAGGTATCATTGTAGGGCAGCATCTTTCTGTACCACTGCCAACACCAGTCTTTCAACCTTTTATGGTCTTCGTTTAGTTATAGTAATGGCTGACTCTGTTGCAGTAAATCTATTTGATTACATAGTAGCAAGTGCCTTTTTCTCTGTAGCTATCTCCACTATAGATTGTCTGGCTTGTTTTAGTAGTTTTGAATTGTTTCCTGTCAATTGTTTAAACAGGTCAGTTCGGGGAAATTTTATTAACGTATTTCAACTGGTAACAATTTTTTTACACCCTTTTCTTAAAAAAATAGGTGACTCGTCTTGCTTGTAAAAGCTGTCAGCTTGCTGTGGCTATTCATGTTTTCTCTGCACTCAGAACAGGTACACTATGGATGCTGGCGTCCTCAGTGCCCATCCAATGTGCCTTAAACCCTGTTCTGGAGGAACCACTTCTAGAAACAAGAGACTAGTTCAGGCTCCATATCCATTCCAAGGTTGGCCTCTCTGCTGAGACTGTCAATAAGTGCAAATTGCAATGGAAGATTTTATTGGTATGGCAATGGACTAGCACCATGGATTTACTTTACACTGGATGCTAAACAGTCATCAGACGGCAATGACTTGCAGTCGCTACTGACCTGGCCAGATATGAATAGGTAAAATAAAGATGAAAACTCTGGAATGTTTTACCAATCCATGAGTCACCCAGTCTTTACAAAGTGTACATCTTTGGACATATTCCAGAGAGTAGCTATAGGGATTTTGTGCCTGCACTCTTTCGAAGGTCTCTTTGTTTCTTTTCAATGGAAGAGTTTCTTTTCTTTTAAGCTTTGCAGCCAGTTTTGTTCTCTTAATTCTCATTTCTTCACTTTTATAACATGCACTGCACATACATTATCTATGGCAAATGGTAATTGTACAATAAATCTGTTTGCTTCAGTTAACTTTTACTGCTCAAAAGAGATGAAACTATGTAGGTCATAATTAGTGTTACAATTATGCAGCTCTCCAGTCTGTGTTTTGATCTACTGTATCATTCTTACACTGTTTTTACAAAAACCTCTGTGTTTACATGATGTATTTCTTACTGAGCTGCAGTGACGCAGGTTTTTACATTAGTCATCAAGGTCATCTCACTTCTGGAAAGTAAAATGTTAGTATTAATATAGACTTCAAGTGCATCCTCACCTGTTGTGTGCAGAATCCAAGCACACTGCTGGTTCTGAACTGTGCAAGCTATGTTCCTGAGACATAGAATTCAAAACAATGGTCCCCCTTTCTGCAAGATTCTCCTCAAGATTGAGAGTTGATGCAGATTTTAGAGAATTTAAGCTAATGACAGAATTTACCTTTATTTCTGCTACGACATCTCAGCATGATAGTTTCCCTCTCTGCCTAAGTTCCCTGTAAGCCACGCAGCAGCCTATTTAGTGCCGTGCAGGTGCTCAAGGAACCTGTCCGGGGACCTGCTGTGGGAGGGGTGTCCCTCTCCCAGCCCCCACCTACCCTGGGCCCCAACCTGCCGCGGCTGAGGCGCGGGGCGTCCCTCCCCTAGCTCCAACTCTGCTGCTTTGTGGCCTGGGCTGGCCCAAGCGTGGCCAGAGCAGCCCAGACCCAGCCATGGACAGGTCACCCAGAACTGCTGGGGCCCAGCCACGGCCAGGGTGGCCCAAGCCAAGGCATGGCCGGGGCAGCCCTCCCCCAGCCCAGACCTGCTGGGGCTGGGGGAGGGGCACCTGTCCTGTAGCCCCAATCCCAGAACTGCCACGTCGGGGAGAGGCGCCTGTCCACCCCAGCCCAGGTGCTGCTGCTGCTGCAGGGAGAGAGAGCTGGGGGGAGTAATATCTCCCCGCTGTAGCCCCTGAGCACGCTCCTACACCCCAACCCCCTCATCCCCAGCTCCACCCCAGAGCCCACACCCCCAGCTGGAGCCCTCAGACCCCTGCACCCCAACTCTCTGCCCCAGCCCTGAGCTCCTCATCCCCGGCCCCACCCCAGAGCCTGCACCCCCAGCCGGAGCCCTCACCCCCTGCACCCCAACCCTCTGCCCTAGCCCTGAGCCCCTCATCCCCAGCCCCACCCCAGAGCCTGCACCCCCAGCTGGAGCCCTCACCCCCTGCACCCCAACCCTCTGCCCTAGCCCTGAGCCCCCTCCCACACTCCAAACTCCTCTGCCTCACGCCCACCACATGAATTTTGTTCTGTGTCACACATCACCTCCGTATTGGTGCACATAAAATTTATTCCACACTGGGTCGGAAAAATTAGAGGGAACACTGCTTTCTGCTATTAATTAAATAATATATACAGTGGACATCTTCTAAATTGCTAGCAAACTTTGTTACATATTTGTATTATGGTAGTGCCCAGATGCCCTATCAGGACTGGTCAAGATCCTATTGTGCTGGGTGCTGCCCAGACAACACAAGGAGACAAAGGCCTGCTCTATACTACAAAGTTACGTCGATGTAAGCTATCTTGTGTCAACCTAGTTGTGCATGTGTCTACACTTAAAATTGTCCCCCTATTACAGCACCACAGTAACACCACTTCAATCATGGCTCAATGCTGCTGAGGGATGTACTAAGGTTGACACAGCGTAAGCGTACACATTGTGTTACCTATGTCGACCCTAACAGTCTTCCAGCACCTGTCCCACAATGTCTGACCTGGATCTCTCCGGTCACAATTGTGAACCTCGCTGCCCATGGGTCACAGAGACTTTAAAGCCCCATGAATTTTTGAAATGCCTTTTTTTCTGATTGCCCAGTTTGGTGAGAATAGCTAGCAGCTCTCCACTGTTGTGTGCAATTGCCCAGATGCCCAGGCAGGCTACGAGCTCCAGATGCACTCTGGCGTGGAGCGGACAGGAGATATTGGATCTCTTGGGCCTGTGGGGAGAAGCAGCTGTGCAGGCACAGCTATGGACCAGCCATAGAAATGTGGACGTCTATGAGCAGATTGCATGGGGGATGCAGGAGAAGCATATGACATGGAGCAGAAGCAGTACTGTGTGAAAGCGAAGGATCTGCGGCAAGTATATTAGAAAGCCAGGAAGGCCAAAAATCAATCCTATGCCAATCCACACACCTGCTGCGTTCACAAAGCACTGCATGCCATACTTGGCAGAGATTCCCCCCTACCCCATCACCGAGTCACAGGCCCCTGCTGTGAACAGCGAGAACATGATGGAAGAGGAGGATGGGGGTGTGACGGAGTGATTCTGGCGGGACCCAACTGAGAGTGCCAAATCAGGACCAATTGCTCAAACAGGGCAGTTACAGCCCTAGGCTGGGGTTTTTCCACCTCTAAGGCAAACCAAACCAGCCAGACAAAAAGGACTTTGGTCTCACCCCACTGGCTAACCACAAGTCACACAAGCAATTTCCTTAGACACTCCAGTCTCCCAGTATCACCACCAGTGCACTCGTCCTGGGGATGAATGGTTATGAAAACCAACACCCCAATAAAAGAAAAAGGTTCTCTCGATCCCAAAAGACCAAGCCCCAGACCCAGGTCAATATACACATCAGATCTTACTCACAAATCACGCTGTTGCCAATCCTTTAGAATCTAAAATCTAAAGGTTTATTTACAAAGGGAAAAAGGTAGAGATGAGAGGTAGAATTGGTTAAATGGAATCAATTACATACAGTAATGGCAAAGTTCTTAGTTCAGGCTTGCAGCAGTGATGGAGTAAACTGCAGGTTCAATTTAAGTCTCTGGAATACATCCCCCGCTGGGATGGGTCAGTCAGTCCCTTGAGTAGAGCTTCAGTTTGTAGCAAAGTCCCTCCAGAGGTCAGAAGCAGGATTGAAGACAAGATGGAGATGATGCATCAGCCTTATATAGACTTTTCCAGGTGTAAGAATCCCTTTGTCCTCACGGTGGAAAATTACAGCAAAAATGGAGTTTGCAGTCACATGGACAAGTTTCTGCATACTTTGCTGAGTCACAAGGCGTGTCTGCCTTCTCTCCATGGGTCAATTGTGTAGCTGATGGCCCTTAATGGGCCATCAAGCCAGCTATGCAGGGCTAACATCAGCTTGTCTGGGACACTTCCCAGAGGCAGAGCATAATACAAAATACAGACAGTACAGAGCCAATACTTATAACTTCAACTACAAAATGATACACAGACATACAGACCGCATAATCATAACCAGCAACCCCTAACCTGGTCTTAGACACCTTAGATGACCCCCTTTACCTAAGGTTTGGTGCCACTACAGGACCTTGGTTGCAACCCATGTTCTATATGGTCCCAATTTATATCAATAACGTCACACCCCCAACGCAAAATTGATGCAGGAAGGGATGACAAAACATCGCTGACTGCATCCCAAGAGCCCCCTTTCCTTGGGTCTGTCTCACTACAGCTAGTGTTGGTCTAGAGGCCGTACCAGTGTATAACCGAAATGGTTTATCAAAGTCATGTTCAATAACATGAATGAATCTCTTTACAAACTCAAGGTATAACTTGGTTAGCTTTTGCAGCATGGTTCCTGTATGTTTCATGTGATCTTGCCAAGAGCTAAAGAAAACAGCTACTCTATCCATACCAGCTTTGGCCAATGTTTGGAACCCAATTAACATTAAACCAATGTAGATATTGATGTTGTTCATAGTACAGGACTTTTGGCATTTAGCCATGAAAGCAATATGGTAGTGTGCCTCAGTTTCCCCTTTCATACAGCACATCACGTCTGGAATGTATTTTCCCCTGTGAAAAGTTCCAACACTGTTTACATGCATTAACTGTGAAACATCAGTATAGCAAGGCCCTTTAACATAAAGTGTGTTTTCATGTATTCCTTTCAACATGTTTAAGGGACTTTCCAAAAGATTAGGCACATTGTACATTGTTACAGTTCTTGGCAATAGCAACACATTAGTTACAAAATTTAGCATTAGCAATAACAACAAATTGATTGCAAGTGTCCATTTACAAACATGTTTGTCATGCCACACCCTTGGCTCAATACCATTGGAGTTTGGGCCTTTTAGGGTTAACCTGTGGCTTCCCTTTGCAAAATTCAGTTCTCTCTTTCCTCCTTGTCCTGCAGGATTAAACCCTGATTTATCTTGCTTAACAGAATTCACTGGCTGATGGGGTGGGCCCTCTGTGCTAACAGCTATTAGCAAATCTTTCTTCTCCCTGCCAGCCAAGTAATTCGCATTAACACAGACACTAGCTTTTAACTCTTCAGCTGCTATGGATTTCAAGGCTGGACTTCGTCTTAGGGTATGGCTACACTGGCGATTTGCAGCACTGGAAAGCCTCCACCAGCGCTGCAATTAGTAAGTGGCCACACCTGCAGGGCACTTCCAGCGCTGCAACTCCCTGGCTGCAGCGCTGGCCGTACACCTCACTCGGCATGGGGAATAAGGATTCCAGCGCTGGTGCTGCAGCGCTGGTCATCAAGTGTGGCCACACACCAGCACTGTGATTGGCCTCTAGGGTATAAGGTGTATCCCAGAATGCTTTTATAAATTACTCTCTTTGTTTTGTTATGCAGCCTCTCTTTGTTTTGTTGTGAGCTCCTGTTTGCTGTGATCATCTGTACCTGGCTGTAAACAATCAAATGAGAGGCAGGCAGGGAGAGTGAATGAAACAGAATGGAGGAGCTCCGTTGAACTGCTTATCTAAAAAAACAAACACTGATCACAGCAAACAGGAGCTATCTGTACCTGGCTGTGAACGATCAAATGAGAGGCAGGGGAAACAGCGTTGGATGCAGGGTTCGCAAACATTTTGTGATTTTTCCAATCTCTCTCTTCTCCGCTCCCTGTCACAGTACACTGCGGGGAGTCCGTGTTGGAGGCAGGCTGTTTGCAATTAAGAGTTAAGACTAAGGGGTCAGAAACATGTTCTGATTTTTCAATGCAGGAAGCTAAACACACAGTGTTGGCTCCAAAAATCCCCTCTCTCTTTCCCCCCGCTCCCTGTCACACTAGACCCCACTCCACCCCCCTCTTTTGAAAAGCACATTGTGGCCACTTGAACGCTGGGATAGCTGCCCATAATGCATCACTCCTAACAGCGCTGCAAATGCTGCAAATGTGGCCATACACCAGCGCTGGTAGCTGTGAGTGTGGCCACACACCAGCGCTGGCCCTGCACAGCTGGATGACCAGCGCTGCAAACTACCAGCACTGCAAACCGTAAGTGTAGCCATACCCTTACAGAGACATTACACCAATTCAAAGGGTCTGAGGGTGAGAGCTGGCTTGCTCTCCCCTGCCTCCTCAAGCATTCAACCCTAAAACTGTTCTGCTTTGAAACACCAGTAACTGAATCTGTCCTCAGATCCTGAAGCACAGACTGCTCACTTACAGATTTAGCATGGAGACATTCCTGCCCCAACACCGTTGTCTCCCCAACCAGCTGGCCACACACAGCCAGGTGGTTATAGGGCTGCTCAACTTCCTTAACAGCTTCTGCTCCACCTGAGACCTTTTTAAAGCTGCCCACACTGGATCTCTCAAAAGGAAAGTCAGTGGATCCATTCACAACCGAAAATTTCTGGCTGTTAAGAACTGAAACTTTCTTGATTAAATCACTTTTACACCCTTCAGTTGCAGTAAACTGCTTGCACAGGCTACCATGAGGATTCCTTTCCCCAGGAGCTTTTCTAAGCAGCAATTCACCCCTCTCAGAAATTCTGCCCTTCCCCTCTCCACCTAGGGCTTGCTCTACAGGAACACTTCCCTGAGCAACCACAGCCGCTTTCTGGGTCTCACTTACATTTAGAATCACTTCAGGCCCAACAGGCGGATTTCTACACAATCCCCTTTTAGGCACACCTACAGACTTTCTAGATAACAGGTCAGAAGCAGTCTCCTTCCCTTGGCCATGAACAAGTTCAGGAATCTTTTCCTTCTTGCTATAAGTTGTCAAACTGTCAGTAGGTAACACCATTAAATCACCTTCATGCTCTCCTTGTGCCCTGGCTAGGGTATCACCCTGATCAGACAGAGCTGCTACACCCTTTTCCAACCACACATCAGCAACTGGCAAACTACAAGCACCAGAATTGTCTGTTCTCTGGGATTTTGCTAAGACACTAACTGGATGCAACCTAGTCACAGTGCCATTCTCCCCAGCAGACACAAACTCAGGACCATTCCCTTCCTGGGCTTTAGCTGTATTTACAACCAACTCCGAGACAACTAAATCACCCTCAACCATCACAGGCTGAAAGGCCCCTTCTGTCTGCTTCACAGACACAGAAGAGCCGGAGACACATTCTCCTTTACCAGACACACAGCTTGGGATTTCACTTCCCTTGTCCCAGCACACAGGGCTGTTCACAGACAACTGCTTGGAGACCAAGATAGCTTCCTTCATAGGCAAGTCAATACCCCTGACAGAGACAGGCACATTCCCTCCACTGTCACATTTCTCCACACAGGGACACTCATCTTCCACTATCCCTCCCTTCCCAAACTGCTGATTAGACAAAGCCATCAGCTCACAAGGCTGCCTAGGCTCCTCCAAACTTTCCCTACCAGGCACATTGCCACTCCCAATGGATAAGCTGCTGCTTTTTTCACTACACTGAGCTACTTTCAGCAAATTACAGTTACCCATTTCAGGTTTACTTTTACAAGCTGCACTAGCCAACAATTCATTACCCATTACAAATTTACCCTCTCCTTCCTCAGTTAGGGCTTTAACCTGTCCATCTACTTTAATCTGCTCCTGAGAAACATTTTCCTCATCCATGAGATCTTTCTGCTCTTGATCTAACTTCAGATTCACTTCTGAGACATCAGACAGACATTCAGAAACTTCACTCACAGACACACTGCTTCTTGGCACAGACAAACCTTTGGAGCAACCCACCTCAGGCAAATCATTGCCCACAATAGATACAGGTTTAAGATCATTCCTCTCCTGTGACTGGCTACCTGGACTGAACAAAGCTTTAACATTTTCCCCAATTAAAAGATCTTTAGGCAATAACTTCCTGACGCCAGCTATTACTTCATGCTGAGCCCCATTCCACTCAAGGTGGATTCTGGCTAAAGGCACACGGACAGTAAACTCACAGAGGATCACAACATTCACACTCTTGATTTGGTAAATAATCTTCCTCTTTGACCAGATCTGCTTTAACAAGAGTGATGTTAGAAGCCATAATTTGTCCTAAACAGCTTTTACCATTGACTTTTACACACTCTATGAATTTTCCATTACCATTCCCATCCATAGCACTGGCACAATTTATGGGGCCACACCCTACTGAACACACAGTAACAGCATTGACATAAAAGGCGGCATTGTTGGGGTACATTTGGTTACCCCCAGACAACTGCTCAGAGTTATACAACATACCAACATTGTTACAAACTGGACTTTCAAGAGGATACAGTCTCTGCTGTTCTTCCATTGCTTTTTTGACTTGGAGTTGGAGTCTAGCTGTCTCCTGTTGCATCTGTCGAGTTTTCTCCTCAGCAGCCAGCAGCTCCAGACGCCTCTTACGAGCTTTCTCTTCTCTCTTAGCAACTTCTTTCTTTCTCTCATCAGCCTCTTTCTCCATTCGAATTTCTGCCATTTCTTGCTCATAATCAAACTGCAGGCTGTCTCTCAAGGCTTGCAGTTTCCTTGCTTTTCCTGATGCTTTCTGTCTCATGGTCACTGATCTTTAACCAACCAAACTCTCAATCCCAAAGTTAAAATTTGGATAGCGTGGGGTTCTGACCCAAAGCTTAATTGACCTGGTTCTGTGGATCCTGCCGACTACGCCACTGTGACGGAGTGATTCTGGCGGGACCCAACTGAGAGTGTCAAATCAGGACCAATTGCTCAAACAGGGCAGTTACAGCCCTAGGCTGGGGTTTTTCCACCTCTAAGGCAAACCAAACCAGCCAGACAAAAAGGACTTTGGTCTCACCCCACTGGCTAACCACAAGTCACACAAGCAATTTCCTTAGACACTCCAGTCTCCCAGTATCACCACCAGTGCACTCGTCCTGGGGATGAATGGTTATGAAAACCAACACCCCAATAAAAGAAAAAGGTTCTCGCGATCCCAAAAGACCAAGCCCCAGACCCAGGTCAATATACACATCAGATCTTACCCACAAATCACGCTGTTGCCAATCCTTTAGAATCTAAAATCTAAAGGTTTATTTACAAAGGGAAAAAAGGTAGAGATGAGAGGTAGAATTGGTTAAATGGAATCAATTACATACAGTAATGGCAAAGTTCTTAGTTCAGGCTTGCAGCAGTGATGGAGTAAACTGCAGGTTCAATTTAAGTCTCTGGAATACATCCCCCGCTGCGATGGGTCAGTCACTCCCTTGAGTAGAGCTTCAGTTTGTAGCAAAGTCCCTCCAGAGGTCAGAAGCAGGATTGAAGACAAGATGGAGATGATGCATCAGCCTTATATAGACTTTTCCAGGTGTAAGAATCCCTTTGTCCTCACGGTGGAAAGTTACAGCAAAAATGGAGTTTGCAGTCACATGGACAAGTTTCTGCATACTTTGCTGAGTCACAAGGCGTGTCTGCCTTCTCTCCATGGGTCAATTGTGTAGCTGATGGCCCTTAATGGGCCATCAAGCCAGCTATGCAGGGCTAACATCAGCTTGTCTGGGACACTTCCCAGAGGCAGAGCATAATACAAAATACAGACAGTACAGAGCCAATACTTATAACTTCAACTACAAAATGATACACAGACATACAGACCGCATAATCATAACCAGCAACCCCTAACCTGGTCTTAGACACCTTAGATGACCCCCTTTACCTAAGGTTTGGTGCCACTACAGGACCTTGGTTGTAACCCATGTTCTATATGGTCCCAATTTATATCAATAACGTCACAGGGGGATATGCAACTTGGGGGGCTGCTATGGCACAAGCCAGGAACTGTTTTTGACTCCACCAATGTCCAGTCTGTCCTGGCAGTCGAGCATGGGTGAACCCAATGCAGGGTAAGGAACCTTGCGTAAGTTTTTATTTGTATTTCCCATTACAGTGATATACTGATGGCATCCCCAGCTTAACAGGACACAGCTATCGACTTTTCATTAATTTACTCCTACTAGAAGAGGTAGTGGTACCACAGAAAGAGGTAGCATTGGTATCTGCATTTCTTTCTCTTCTGGAGTTAGGCAGCGGTAGGGGACAATGAGGATGAGTGAGTTTATGGACACACAGATGTCCCTTTAATCCTCTTGAGAGATCTCGATGAAGCTTCCATGGAGGTACTCTGCAATCCTCTGCTGAAGGTTTCTAGAGATGGCTCCCTTATTTCTTCCTCCATGGTAGAATGCTTTCCCATGCCAGTCAGTGATAACTTTGGCAGCCACCATTGCAGTAAACAGGTTAGCAGCACACTGGCCCAGGCAGCTTCAGGACTCCAGCAGCAGCTGTCCTCTCTGTCCCTTTGTTACCCTCAGGAGTAAGAGATCAGCTAAAATCACCATCACCTGTGGCAAATGATGCCGGTATCCAGTGCCATTGCCCTATACTCATAGGAGCAATTCCCTCCTCATTTCCCTTGCTTTGGGCGGCCACACTCACCATGGCGGGTGCTGTGAGTGGTGCTGTGTGGAAGCACTCTGAAGCAGAAGTGCCAATAAGCACATCTTGTTTAAAACTTTAGGGGAGCAAAGGAAGAGAGTTCAGAAGCTTAATTTTTACTTTCCATTATGACTACACTGACAGTGGAACCCCTGTGTGTTTTATCTGTAGCTGTTGCCGTTGTGGCCTTGAGAGGTTCCTCCTCCACACCCATGGAACACCTGAGTCAGATAAGGAGAAAGAGCACGACTCAGGCTGACAGGCTCAATGAGATCCTGCAAGCCAGTGCTGCATCAGACCGTGAGCAAAGGACCAGGAGGATGAGTATTGCAGACAGCCTGGAGGAGGAAAGAGTGGGCAGGAGACAGGCCCAGGAGTCCCAGCAGGAAAAGGAGTGGGAGATGCACCAGGACATAATGGGGCTTCTCTGTAAGCAAACACAGATTCTGCAGACTCTTGTGGACCTGCAGGTTCAACAATCATGGGTTTGCCTCCCATTGCAGTCCATGGTGAACTTCACTGCAGCACTACCTACATTCCCGCTCAACATTCCACATGGCATGAGGGGCCACACCTTTTATCCCCATCCCTACCACTCCACCCCAGGAGACAGTAAGGACCACCACAGCTTCACTTATCCTGACCTATGACAGCCACTGTTGCTGTAAGTGTAGCTAAAATGGACATGAACATTTTTTCCCCTTGTTAAGTTCTGTTCCATTAATGTATTATGTTTTTGAAGTATTTGCTTTGAAATTGCCCAGATTTTTCTTTGCACTGGTTTGTTATTGAATAAAATTCTGTTCTTTGGAAAATAATTTGTCTTTATTAGTTCATAACATATGCTGCAGAATGCCTAGCAATACTGACAGCACCCACTTACTGCCCCCACAATGGATTTTCCAACTCCAAAATGATTTCCCACTGACTGTTAGAAATCCAGCATTGCAAATTTCCACAGTGTGATCACCACTCACTTCTCCACTATCACTGCAGCTCTCATTCTGGTGTCCCTGCGCTGGAATGACCTTGGCGCACAGATTCAGGAATGTGGCCTTGTGCATCTGGAAGTTCTGCAGCCGCTGCTCATCATTCCAGGCCTGCACTATGATGAGAGCCCGCCAGTCATTGTATGTTTCTTGGGCCCAGAAGTGGTGCTTCACCATCTGCAGCTACTCTGTGAATATCACCAACAACCTTGAATTGGTTCTCACTATATCCCACAGCAATTTGTCCTCCAGGAAATCATCATATTCCTCGCTGATTCAGTTCTTCTTGGAGTTCTGCAAATACTGGGGGATTGTGCATCCTGTGCTTGCAACACTTATGACAACAGTGCAGAACTGTGCAGGCTCCATGCTTCTGGAGATGGTACAAAAATTATGTGCTATAGATGACATTATGAGATGGAGACAGATGCATGCTGTGAAGTTGACCCCTTGCTCTTAGTCACCTCTGTGTGACTCATTTCTGCCCCACCGAGCATTGCTAAAACTTCACAAAAGACAGTGCACTGGACGGTGGTGTGTTGCACACTGGGACACCTATCCACGTTGCACTGCACTGAGCAATGGCATAAGCAGGCTAACAATGATAAGATCATATGCTTGTATAGGCTAACAATGGTCCTGATCCTGAAGCTGGCTCTACATGGGCACAGGGGTCCCCCCAACATGGAGCCAACTGAAGGACTATGTGGATAGTTATTTAATTTAATTTATATTAAAATTTACAAAAAATTAATGAAACTATATATCAGCAAACCCCACTGACCATCTACCAGTATACTATCAGTTGGAAGTTTGCTGCAGGCTCCGCAGTAGAACTGGACTTTAAAGAGGGATTTGAAGGAAGTCTGGGTAGTAACTTTAGAGCCCAGTTTGGGGAGAGCATTCCTTCCAGAAAGAAGAAATGCAAAGGTGTTTCTGGAAGAGGGTGGATGAGGGGAGGAGCTAACAGGAGTGGATGAATGATGAAGTGGGGACAGAATAGTGTAAAGACTTGAAGTCAAGGACATGAAACTTGAACTTGATGTGATAGGGAAGTGAAAGCCAGTGGAGACATTGAAGAATGGGTTGGGTGGATGTGACAAGAACAAGAAAGGAAGCAAATGTGTTTGGAATGGACCAGAGGGGGCTCTAGGTCTGTTTGCTATTAAAAGCAGCAGCATTTTGGCAGCGACGCTTCTTGATGTTGCCACTTCTCGGCGGCATTTTGGCAGACGCGCTCCTCGGCGGCAGGGCGCTCCCTTGTCAGTAGGCAGGCACACATAGATGCCTCGGCAGGTGCCATGGCGCCCACGGGCACCGCGTTGGGGACCACTGATCTACTACAATAATATTCCATTGAAAAATTGTAGCCATTGTTAGGTGGGCTCATATTTTTTTCATTATATTTTAATTTTCAAAAACTGACATGGAGCACAAACCACACAAAGGGAGAAGTGGACACAGAAAGTGAGTGTATAGTGAAAGAAAATTGTAATAACTGTCTAGAGAAATGATATATGTAAAAATTTCCACTAATAAGGACAAGAATGCTTTCTGGTATTATAAGGGACTTACCTTAATTTGGCAGTGTAGTGTTTTTGTCATCATTGTTTCCATATTCCAAGAATGGAGGTCAAACTCCATAAAATGTAAATGACTCACTTGTTCCCATTTTCTTATCTTCGTTAATTACTCCATTATTAAAGTGTCCCACGCTTTTCAAAACCAAGCCACAGCATCTGTGGATTCTTTCTTCTCCCAGTTTTCTGCAGAGAATGTGTACATGAGACTTAGAGGGGGTGTATTCAGTTCTGCATCTTTGCTTTCCCTCACCAGAACTGCTGGAACCACCACAAGAGACTCTAAACAAGTGGGAACCAGTAAGCTGGATTCGGCTTGCTCTCCCACACCAGTGTAAATCAAGAGTAAGTCCATTGAAGTCAGTGGAGTTACACTGGTATGTAGAAGGGGATCAGCCCTCTTGAATGTAAATCCTGAGATTTGTAGCCAACAGTTTTGTACCTGAGGGCTTTCCTCCCAGATGTAAGTGAAGGCTCCTTGTCCTTATGAGCTTTCCAATATGCAGAAGTGTTACGTGTGTAGAGTATTGAGAAGCCGCAAAGGGTGAGTTACCACTGTTCCATCCCTTTGCCTTTTATCTCTTTGTTATCAGACAGATAAAAGATGTTGCTGCTTTTTGCCAGAGTTTTGGCCACTGTTTGAGGTGATTTTTTTCCCTCCATAGATTATTTCCACCTTTTCATACTCCCCCTCTCTTTTGTTCCATTTCTCATTTTTTGACTTCTATGTATAGGTTAGAGATTATGTACTTCACGTGTGTCTTCACATTTATTTCAAAGCCTCTCCAACAATTAGCCTTGGAACCTGAGACTTGGAAAACAGTTATCAGTCCCGGTAAGCCTCTTAAATCATTCCTCATCTTAGAGGGTAAGTGTGATGCTTCAGCTGAAATACAGTGAACCTTGGAATTGGCCCCATTTGAAGTTGTTGTATAGGAGTGTCCTAATCTATTTTTTCCATTATAAATATTTTCCATAAGCCTATTCATTCATTTACAAAAATACCTTCTGAATTTCCACAAGGGGGATTTTTTTCACCTCCTGAGAGTTAAAAGGAGAAGGGGTCAGGCTAGCTTTGTAGCTGACAAACTCACAGGTTCTGAATGTAAATTTCAAACAGATGACAACCCTTTGGGCAGAGTCTCTGCTGTCCCTTTGAAATATGAATGCACCTTTGTGAGTGTCTGGAAGTTGACTCTGTTCAATATTTGTCCAATGTTTGTAGATCCCCAGGATATAAAATTATTAGTTAACATAATGGGGCCACCAGAACTACTCACTGAAATTTTTAGCTGCCAGGCATCCCTCTGATACTATTCTCTGCAGTGTTATCTGAGTGACCCTAGTAATTATTATTGCCTCAGATAAAATGTGTACTGTTGGCATCACCTCTAGTATTTTGTAGTGATCTCCATCAACAGAGTTAAGAACAGAAAGCAAATTCTTTATATCTAATTCATTTTTATTGCTGCATTTCATTTAAGGAATAATTTGGGAGATTTTGCCAATTAATTAGATTTTTAAGGCATTTATGCATACAATGAAAAAAGAACAGGAGTACTTGTGGCACCTTAGAGACTAACAAATTTATTTCAGCATAAGCTTTCGTGGGCTACAGCTCACTTCTTCGGATGCATAGAATTCTATGCATCCGAAGAAGGTGCATCTGAAGAAGTGAGCTGTAGCCCACGAAAGCTTATGCTGAAATAAATTTGTTAGTCTCTAAGGTGCCACAAGTACTCCTGTTCTTTTTGCTGATACAGACTAACACGGCTGTTACTCTGAAACCTGTCATACAATGAAAGAGTCTCTTTAAGTGCTGAGTGAGTTGTACTAGCTACACCTATCAGCATCTAAAATTTGTATGTAAGTGTTTCTAGAATTTAGGGAGTAATCCAGGGTCCACTGCTTTGCGTTTCATATAAATCACTTTCAATCCTGTGACTATGCTAAAGTTTATAATTTCTTGCACAACTCTGGTCATACAGGATTTGGGATCAGAGATCATCAGTAGGCCATTATCTGTGCAGTGTTTTAACATACCGCTAACTGGCAATTTCCCATAATCTCCTTATAAAATTATAGCAATTTTATTCATAAGTAGGGATTGGCAAAATCAGTGAAAATTCTCTTAAAAATTCCTTCTGATTTCCCCCCCCTTGAAATCTCCAAAATGATAAATACTGCTGTAATTTTTATATAATCAGAGCAGTAATCCCCCTGTCCTTCATCTTTAACATTCTCAGAATTATCCTGTTTGCTGTCCCATCTTCTTCATCCCTCTCTCTGTCTCTCTCCTGTTGTATAAGTAGATGTCCGGGATAAATGCTTATGAACTGCTTACCAGGTTTGGCCATGGTGCTGAAAGTGGCATACAAGAACATCAGAATGGCCCTACTGGGTCAGACCAATGGTCCATCTAGGCAAATATCCTGTCTTCCGACAGTGGCCAGTTTCAGAGAGAATGAACAGAACAGGGCAATTTTGAGTGATCCATTCCCTGTCTTTCAGGCCCAGCTTCTGGCAGTTGGACGTTCACCCAGAGCATGGGGTTTCCTTCCTGATCACTTTGGCTAATAGTTAATGATTGACTTATCCTCCAATAACTTACCTAATTTTTTTCTGAACCCAGTTATATTTTTGTCCTTCACAACTTCCCATGGCAATGAGTCCCACAGGTTGACTGTGACTTGTGTGAAGAAATATTTCCTATTGTTTCTTTTAAACTATTAATTTCATTAGGTGACTCTTAGTTCTTGTGTTATGTGAAGGGGTGAATAACACTTCCCTATTCACTTTTTCTATACTATTAATAATTGTATAGACCTCTATCATATCCCCCTGAGTTATCTCTTTTCTAAGATGAACAGTTCCAGTCTTTTTAATCTCTCCTCACATGGAAGCTCTTCCATACCCCTGATTGTTTTTATTACCCTTCTCTGTACCTTTTCTAATTCTAATATATCTTTTTTTAGATGGGGTGACTAGATCTGCACACAGTATTCAAGGGGTGGGTAGATCATAGATTTATATAGTGTACTGTGATAGTTTCTGTTTTTTTATATGTCCCTTTCTTAATGGTTCCTAACATTGTTAGCTTTTTTGACTGCTGTTGCACACAAAGCAGATGTTTTCGGAGAACTATCCATGATCACTCCAAGATCTCTTTCTTGAGTGGTAACAGCTAATTTAGACTCCATCATTTTGTATGTATAGTTGGGATTATGTTTTCCAATGTGCATTCATTTGCATTAATCAATATTAAATTTCATCTGTCACTTACTCACCCTGTCACTTACTCACCCAGTCACTTAGTTTTGTGAGATCCTGTTGTAACTCTTCACAGTCGGCTTTGGACTTAACTATCTTGAGTAGTTTTGTATCATCTGCAAATTCTACCACCTCACTGTTCACCTCCTTTTCCAGATCATTTATAAATATGGTGAACAGCACTGGTCCCAGAATAGATACTTGGGGGTCCCTCTCTCCATTGTGAAAACTGACCGTTTATTCCTACCCATTGTTTCCTATCTTTTAACTAGTTACTGATCCATGAAAGGACCTTCCCTCTTATCCCATGACTGCATAGTTTGCTTAAGAGCCTCTGGTGAGGGACCTTGTCAAAGATCCTCTGAAAGTCCAAGTACATTGGATCACCTTGTCCACATGCCTGTTGACATCCTCAAAGAATTCTAATTGATTAGTGAGGTATAATTTGCCATTACAAAAGCTGTGTTAACTCTTTCCCAATATATCATGCTTATCTGTGTGTCTGATAATTCAGTTCTTTACTAGCATTTCAACTAATTGTACTGACGTTAGGCTTACCATCATGTAATTGACAGAATAGCCTTTGGAGCCTTTTTAAAAAATTGGTATTATATTAGCTACTTTCCAGTCATCTGGTACAGAGGCTGGCTTAAGCGATAGGTTGGATATCACAGTTATTAGTTCTGCATTTTCAAATTTGAGTTCCTTCAGAACTCTTGGGTGAATACCATCTGGTCCTGGTGACTTATTACTGTTTAATTTATCAGTTTGTTCCAAAACTACTTCTACTGACACCTCAATCTGGGACAGTTCCTCAGATTTGTCACCTAAAAATAATAGCTCAGGTATGGGAATCTCCCTCACATCCTCTGCAGTGAAGACTGATGCAAAGAATTCATTCAGCTTCTCCACTATGTCTCCATCTTCCTTAAGTGCTCTTTTAGCATCTTGATTGTTTAATGGCCCCACTGACTGTTCAGCAGGTTTTTTGTTTCTGATGTACTCAATTTTTTTTGCTGTTTAGTTTTTGTGTCTTTAGTTAATTGCTCTTCAGATTCTTGCTTGACTTGCATTATTATACTTCTACACTTCACTTGTCAAAGCTCATGGTCCTTTCTATTTTCCTCACTAAGGTTTTATTTCCAATGTTTAAAGGATGCCTTTTTGCCTCTAACCACCTCTTTTACTCTGCTGTTTAGCCATGATGACATTGTTTTGGTCCTCTTACTGTTTTTTTTTAAATTTGGGTTATACATTTAGTTTGAGTCTGTGTTTTTAAATTGTCTCCATGCAGTTTGCAGGCATTTCACCCTTGTGACTGATCCTTTTAATTTCCATTTAACTAGCTTCCTCATTTTTGTGTCATTCCCCTTTTTGAAGTTAAATGCTATTGTGGTGGGTTCCTTTGGCATTGCCCCCACCCCCCACAATGCACATATGCACTGTAGGGCATGCATGGTAGTTTTTTGAGGACTCTCAGGTTATATGGAATTTCTCATGAAAGCACCATGAAATGTTCAACAGCCTCAAGATCCAGCGGTGTTGGAATAGACTTGATAGACATTTGGTCTCACAGTTAATATTGGGTTGTATGGATGAGAAATTAGCTTTTCTCATTTCCTTTTACAGTTCATATCACTGTACATTGCAGTGTGCTATTATCTCCTTTTGTTTTTAATAGTCTTTTGATTGAGTTAGGTCTCAGATATAAGGGAATGTGCTATTATACCATTTTTTATTCAGGTTTTTATATATGCAGATTTTCAGCAGACCTAGTATGTTTTTGTTTGCTGACTGCAGGCTAAGCTTGTCAGTTGATGAAGCATTCCTATATTAGATATAAGACATTCTTAGTGTATATGGCGACAAAGAGTCCTGTGGCACCTTATAGATTAACAGATGTATTGGTGCATAAGCTTTCATGGGTGAATACCCACTTCATCAAAGGCAAGTGTATATAATGAGTGGAAATACTGATGATCAATTTTCCATGGAGATAAATAAGCAAAGATTAATGATAATACCATGAGAGCAAAATATGATCAATTACAATGGTCTCGCTTCAAATATTGATGTCCTTGTTACTACAGCAATATTTTTGAGCTCACTCTACTGTGCTCTCTGTCAAGGGCTGTACTGCTTTGATCTGTTTGGTGTTGAGTGTGCAGCAAATAATAATCACAGGGCCTGATATTCAAAGGCATCTCAACCTGGCCTCATCAGTACAACTGCAACTTTGCAACCAGCAGCGGTGGGCATACAGACACTTTTTGAGCATTAACAGGTGAGCATATAAGTTGTAGAGGTACATGTGATGGAATTTACAAACACAAACGCATCATCTATGCAAATGATTTTTGTGTTTGAAAAGTACACATGCAAGTGTTTGTGTCTGCACAATAGGAGACCACCTTCAGAAAAAAGGGCCCCTAAAGTGATAAGATAAAATTGAAGGAGCTTCTGGATAGTTACTCAAATTGGGTGACCTACTCCCTAAACCATGGGTTCTCAAACTTCATTGCATTGTGACTCTCTTCTGATAACAAAGTTACTGCATGACCCTGGGGGTGAGGGGTGGAGGGAGGTGGAGTCCAAGCCCCACTGCCCCAGGTGGGGCAGGGAGAGATGGCCACAGCCTGAGCCCCCCTGCTGTGGGTGGAGGTGGAACTTGGGCTTCAGCTTCAGCCCAGAGTCCCAGCAAGTTTAAAGCTGGCCCTGCTGACCCCATTAAAATGGAGTCACGACCCACAGTTTGAGAATCTCTGCCCTAAGCTAACAGTATATTGAAAAGTCAAAGGGCCAAATCCTGATCTCTTTAAAATCTGTGTAAATTTTGTTATTGACTTTGGTGAGATGTGGATATGGCACTATATCCCTGATTTACATACAGGTATCCTTTCTAAGCTGGTTTAACCCATCTCCAGGGAAATCCCCAGCCATGTGACTGATGGAAACTCAAGTTAGTTACTGTCAGTAGTACTGATTTGAAAAAAAGGATCTCACCTGTTTCCCCTCTGTTTTCATTATTATTATTTTTATTTATTTTCATAAAGAAACAGGCAGTGAAAAGTACAAAAGGTAAATGACTTCCGGCTTGTATATATTCCCAAATACTGCGTGTTTTGCAAGATCTCAGATAGAATGATGGCATCAAGCAATTTTACAACTTGGCAAAACTGCAACACCAGACAACCTAAAATCAGACAATACTACACAGACATTACATGTTAGGGAGGGGGAACAATAATGAAATACGAACAAGGAGAGGAGGGAATAGGGAGAGGAAGAAAGAAGGGTTTTACTCCACCACAAAGACTTTGGTTCTTGAGGGCTGCAGTGATCACCAAGCACACGAACGCAGCTGTGGTATTTGGACCTGTCTGAGTTAGCAGCCAAAGAAAGAAGAGCTTCAGATCGTAGAGAGCTATTATATGAATTTAAAGAAATTTGGGACCCATTTCTAGATACATTTGGATAAAAACATTGAGGTGGCTCAAAGAATGCCAGACTTCTATTCTATCCAACCCCTTCTCTTTTTCCCTCTTCCCCACTGCTCTCTGCCTTGCCTCTGTTCTTGCTGTGCATGATTGAAATGAGCCCAACAATTACATATTTTTTAAAGAAAATCATCTGTGTATATTGGGGCAAAACTTATTTGTGTTATATTTCTGTACTTTGCAAATCTGAATTGATATCTTCTTCTATATTTAACTGCAGCAAATGAAATTTGTTAGACATCAGAATGCATTACTAAAATAGCCGGAACCTGTCGCAAGATTTGTTTATCAGGAATTAAATGGAAATGGGGTAGACAATTTTGTTTTGCAGCATCTCTTCCAAACAACTGATGAAATGTAACTGAATGAACCGTGTCCAACAGAGTGATATCTAGGGGAAACACAAAATCCTTACTTTTAATTGGAACAATGTAGTTATGAGATCAGGAAAATGTGAATCAAAACGGAGAGGCATTTAAATGAAATCAACCCACTGTGCCACATGGCTCTTCTAATTCTTGTTTAAAATAGATATGTCTGTTGATCTCAGACTCTTGCAGACTAAAAGGAAATGAGGGCCAGTGTTGTCAGAATTTTTCAGTGAAATCCTTATGTAAATATTTAAAGGACCATCAGGAAAGACAAATTAGGGAAGTGGAATGATAGCAAGAGAACGAGGAGGAAGGAGAAGAAAATGGGAAGAGAAGTTGAGGGAGGGGGAATAGAGAAAAGAAAGTTGAGGCTGGGAGAGAGACTGTCACAGCGAGCAGCAAGGAAAGGCTTAGCCTGTCTAGTGCTTCATTCTCATCCCAGGAAGCTTTTTAAAATTCAATTCCTCTACTTGTTTAAAGAAAAGTTGTTTTCTTGTGTCATTGTTGGTTATTAATTCAACTCCAGCCTGAGTAGAATAGGAAGAGGGACTTCACACTGGAAGTGAAAGGACCCCTAGGTCTGCAGTATTTATCCAAAGTGAAACAGCTTCAACAGGAGAGTCTGAGGGAAACTGCTGTCAGACCGTCCTGTTGCTCAGGCCACTCTGCTGAGAGGTGAGACACTCCTGTTCATAATCCCTGCTCTCCATCAAGCAGTGAAGGGAATTGAACCTTGGCCTTCCACATCCCAGGTGAATGCTCTAACCACTGGGCTAGAACTTATAAAAGAGGAAGCTGCTCCTCCAGAGGGTTTCTGAATGGGGCCCAATCCTGTGCAGTCTGAGCATGCCTACCAGATCATGGATTGCACTGGGGCTTTGATGGGAGAACTTTTACAGCAAAAACTTAAGTGCCAAGTGAGTTTAGGCACCTACAAGGTTAGGTGGCATCCAAGGGAAGATTTGTGGATCATAATGGCACCTAAAACATTGTCAGGCCTGGCCTACGTCCTTTCAGTGAGAAGAAAATGGAACCTGTGATAGGGTCTTTACCCCCCCACCCCAGGTTGTGAAAGGGTTAATATGGGTCTGAGAGGCCAATTACCCAATCTGGGTGCACTTGGAGGATAGGCCAGGCCTAATTAGAAATAACGCGCAGCTTGGAGAGAGCAGGGCTTATCTCCATAAATAGCTGGGTGAGGCCAATTGGGGAGGGAAGACCCAGAGGAAAAGAGGTGGGAAGTGCTCTCTGGGAGCTGGCCTGAAAAGACAGCTGAGAGGGAGAAATGGCACAAGAGGAGGTAGGGCTTCTCCAAGAATGAGCTGGGAAACTTAACTGAGACAGGGGCCCTGATGAGCCTGTTGGAAACCCTGAGTAAGGGGAAGAGTATGCAAACCCCTGGATCAGACGACTGATCGAGTGGCAGCAGTAGAGGCATAGCTGCAGTGAGGTGGCTACCTGCTAAGCCCAGCCAGGATGAAGATATTGTTTGCATACATTTTTGTTGGACTTTGATAAAGGATTCTGTGGCCCTGGAAGGGGCAGGACACTGTGAAGTGGTCTGGCTGAAGGGCCAGGATGTACTTATGGTGGTAGTAGGCCAAAAGAAGGTGGGGGAAACTGAGGCAAAAGTTGCTGCAGTGTCACAGCCAGTCAGTGGGGTTTGTTGGGGCAGCAACTTTGTCACAGAACCTTTCAAGTGAAACTCCTTCTGCTCTGGCTAGAGTTGTGTGATGGAATGAATACCCCACACTGGCAGAGAAAGGGTTAGCTGGAGACAGAGCAATTAGTGCATCTGATTGCACCTGAAGGATGGGCCAGGCCCAGGTTAGGATTAGCTCCTGGCTGAGGTGGAATTTGGTGTCTATATTAATGATGAGTCTCAGCTGAGAGAAGCAGAGTGGCTAGCAAAGGAGACTTCCGGGCAGTAGAAAGGAGGCAGGATGCTCAAGGGACAAAAGGTTTTTAAAATCATCTCCTGAGAAGGCAGCTCTGGTAAAGGTCCAGGAGACACTGGGACTCCATAGTGGTGGAGTGAGCTCCTGCTGTGAGACTTGACAAAAGGGCAAGACCCCAGAGAAGCAGCTCGGGGTCCAATTTCCAGAAGAAAGAAATATGGTCACACAGCCTTTGGAGAGACAGACAGGACCTGGTCCTCCCGGGAGAAAGGCCCGGGAGATGTCATAGGTACAAGAGCCAGAGAGAACTCTGCAGAGCCTGGGAAGAGGCAAAGAGTCTGAAGGAGTGAGCAGTGGAGGAGTGAGGGGGCTGCAAGGTGTTGGAGGAAGCTGATTTAATTGTGTGCTTGCTACAGGGTCCTTGAACTGGAATCCAGAGTAGAGGGTGGGCCTGGGGTCCCTTACTGGCCACTGAGGAATCTGGCATGACAGCCCTTTGATATAAGGGGGAGAGGGATAGCTCAGTGGTTTGAGCATTGGCCTGCTAAACACAGTGTTGTGAGTTCAATCCTTGAGGGGGCCATCTGGGGCAAAAATCTGTCTGGGGATTGGTCCTGCTTTGAGCAGGGGGTTCATAGAATCATAGAATTCAAGATCAGAAGGGACCATTATGATCATCTAGTCTGACCTCCTGCAAGATGCAGGCCATATAAGCCGATCCACCCACTCACCCTTAAGCAGCCCTGCCCCCCCCATGCGGAGGGAGGAAAAAAAAAACCAAGGGCCATTGCCAATCTTCCTGGAGGAAATTCCTTCCCCCCCCCAAATGGCGGGCAGCTGCTGAACCGAGCATGCGGACAAGACTCTCCAGCAAAAAACCAAGAAAAAGGTTATATCATACCATTGACCCATTGTACTATTTACCAGTTTGGCAATTAATTGATTGATTTGATATCCCCATATCCCATCCATCCCATCCCATTATCTAGCTTATCTAGCTTAATCTTAAAGTCATGGAGGTCCTTCGCCCCCACTGTTTCCCTCGGTAGGCTGTTCCAGTAGTCTAGGGACTACTAGACTGTTCTAGTCCTGTTCTAGGGTTGGACTAGATGACATTCTGAGGTCCCTTCTAACTCTGATATTCTATGATTATTAAGGGGGTAAGAACTGTTGGGCCAAAGACCTTGTGTAGGGACTACTTTTTTGGGGAACTTTGTTACCCTAACGGGGTGAGACTGAACATGACCTGGCCGGAGGGCTGAGTGACTAGAAGCAGAGCACCACAGGGCCAAAATGGCTGTCAACAAAGGCCCTGCTATGCCCTGCCATGAGGGGGTGCACTGGCCAGTGAGTCACTCTTCGACAGGTCTCTAGAGCTGTTAACACCTCAGTGTCATTATTTGGTTCACACCTCAGCCAGCTGACATTTGCGTGGGACGTCTCAGTGGCTTTTCTCCATAATGTTGTTTGAACAAACAAAAACACAATTATAAAATGTCCCTACATCTTTCCTTTAGATTCCTCCTGGTTTCTGACACCAGCAAACTGTAAGGACAGCAGGCATAAAGATAACAATACATACCAGAGGCCCTTGTATGTAACAGTAAAACTCAGCTGGCCTGATCAGGTCACACCTCATACATTGTTGTCATGATATTTATTTAAAGAGGTCTTGTAATATATCACTTTAAAACTAATAATATGCTGGTCATTAGTATCATTGTGAAATGTATGTAACGACTCTGTAGGTGAAATTGTGGATACTCTCTGATATTATGATGTTATAGAGTCTGTAAACAGACCAAGGAGGCACAACAGGTTTGTTCCAGACAAAGGAGACAAGCCCAAGAAGTGCTGTCCAATTGCAAATCAAGCCAGGTGTGGCCAAGAACAATGGACCAATCACTGGGATTGCAGGAAGAACACTTGCATTGTAAAATCACAGGAGCCTGCAAAAATTAACATGACATCGGCTCCCTGGTGGACTGAGCAAGCTGAGCCCCTAGAAGGGCTTCCTGGCTTTGAAAACAAAGATGAAACTCTCAGGCTATAAAGAGCTGCTGAGAGACTTTGGGGGTAGTCAACATTTACAGGCAGAAGTGCTGCTGCACCCTTTGAATTCATGAAAAGTAAATGCCCTTGGCATGGGAGGCAAGAATAGCTGGAAACTGATTATAGGAGAGGAAAGCTGCTCCAATTAAGTTTTAGTCACTAGGAAGCTAGTTTTTGTTTTGTTTTACTTGTAACCAACCCTGTCTCTTCTATTCTCACTTATCACTTAAATCTCTGTTCTTTGTTAATAAACATATTCTTGTTTTATTACAAAACCAGCTCAATGGTGTGTATCAAATGGAAGGGTAAAATCCTAAGCCAAACTACCAGGCTGGTGTGTGTTCTGTCTCTCTGGAGACACTTCTGTTAGGGTCCAGTGAGAAGGAGTGGGCACTGCAGCCCAGACTGCTCTGGGGACACTCAGGACTAGAAGAGTTGTTGGTGTCAGGGCGAGGCCATTATGTATGAGAAAGCTGCTGGTGTCTGGGCTCTGACTCAAAGCTGCACAGCACAGCAGCATCCAGAATTACAGGGCAGGAGGCGACACAACCTCTTACACCGGTCTGGGTGAACCAGCTATGAACTAGCATCACAGGTATGAACTAACAACTTCAGTTACCTAGAACTTGTGGACAATTCTGTTAACATAGTCACCTAAACCAGTGGCTCTGTCTTTTCAGACTACCGTACCCCTTTCAGATGTCTGATTTGTCTTGTGTACCCCCGAGTTTCACCTCACTTAAAAAGCTACTGCTAATATAATCAGACATACAAATACAAGTTTCACCACACACTATTACTGCAAAATTGCTTACTTTCTAATTTTTTCCTATATAATTATAATATAAATCAACTGGACTATAAATATTGTACTTACACTTCAGTGTATTGTATATAGAGCAGTATAAACAAGTCACTGTCTGTATATTTTAGTTTGTACTGACTTCATTAGTGCTTTTTATGTAACTTGTTGTAAAACTAGGCAAATATCTAGATGAGTTGATGTACCCCCTGGAAGACCTCTGCGTATCCCGAGGGATACATGTACCTCTGGTTGAGAACCACTGACCTAAAGCCTCAGTGGAGGATGTCATCTTAAATGAAAGTTATTCTACTGAAGTCAATGTGAAAAGCAGGTGCTTAGCATCTCTGAAAACCAGGCCAACAATATGCAGAAATTTGCGTGCACACAAGTGAAATAACTGTTGATGACACAGTTTAGATTACCCGTGTTACCAACTGCACCTACACTTCACTGACAACCGTTCCAGTTACCTGTCTTGGTAGCTAGTGGAAGTTAGAATGGTGAAAATGTAGATCCATGGTGAAAGAAAAGGAAACTACATTTCTCAGCAAGTCCCCATCCCATTTTAGCTTTGTTAGCTTGCTGCGGGTGAAGTACATAATGTGCAAATATCTCAAGCGAAAGGCTATTTGTTTCGTTTCCCCACTGCATATTTCATCTGCAATTGCATTCACAAACTTGGAACTGCTAGTGTGCTTTGTGTGCCTTGTTTCTTTACCTGTAAACTCAGTCATCTGATTTGTTTTTTAACTAGTTTTGGTTATATTGTGCATTTTGGGGGCATGCTCCTTGTCACCAATATATGAGATTGACTCAGCTTAGAATGATGGAATTTTATCATTCTCTAGGACCTGTCTGTCATCTGAGGGAACACAAAATGGTTCTTTGCAGCAATCAAGAGCAAGAACTGCCTGTATGATTTTATACATCTCTCAAGTCCTGTTAATCTCAGGAACAAGTTGGTCTCCTGAGATGGTTCTTTGCCAGCTATGTGTTCAGTTAGGATCTGAGAGTGTATCCAGCACTGTCATTCGTTTAAGGGCTTTCATTAATTCCAAATTTTGTGTACCACAACTCCCTTCTTGTTGCTCAAAGACAACACAGTAAGTGCAGAAAACTCTTCTACACATCCAAGTGAGCTACCCCATCATGCTTCTGAAGATGCATGTGATGAAAGTACCAGCTCTCTGTAACATCCAGCATTTCTGATGAAGGTGCGATCTGATTCCCCTGAACTGAGCAAGACATCTTGGCACTCCTGGTCACTAAACACGGTCCAATATCCTTGCAGACAGTGAAAGAGGTGCTGATAGGCTAGGATCCTAATAGGCACCTGGAGTGGTCATTTTGGAGCAGTGGGTATAGGAAGCAAGAGGCAGCATTTGCTGGAGAGAGAGGAAGTGCTGGAAGAGATAAAGGAAGAGGTGGCATCAGTGCTGAAGCAGCTGAAGATGAAATGATCCACAAAGGATAATTCATGTGCTGTTACTAGAACAGATGTCACCAGAGACAACTTGTCTGGGTGTGCATCAATGGCTCAGGCTTGTCAAACAGCTTGTTTGTGGAGTTTAGCACTTCTGGTTTGCAGCAGGCAATATGGACTGAGAAATAAAAAAGATTTGAAAACGTAAGGTGGAATGAACCAAGTGTTCAATTTTGTACAGGGGTAAAAAGATGTTGCCAAACAATACCCTTTACAGATGAAAAATCCTCTTGGGAAACTGTATAGCCAGCTTACATCGTGTTTTCATGAGTCTTCTGATATTTGGAATTTTTTTAAAGCCCTGGGTCCTGGAGTCTAATGAAGGTTGAGATTCTCATCTGCTCACAAAAGTCAGATTCTAGCTCTTGTGGTGGCAAAGAAAACTTGATAACATGAACCTGACATGCACAAAACCCAGAAGACAAATAAAAAGAACCCACAGCGTTAAGTATTTAATGACTTGGACTTTTATTGCGGGGTGGGAGGAGGGACTGAATTTTGATGCTTGGGATTGGCAATGCTGTGGTAAGTCTTCTGAGGAGAATAAACAAAGTGGAGAGTCAATCTAGTCAGGAAAGTGTTAGGTGGACAGGAGCTCCCTTGGGGAAACCTGCATTCCCAGACCTGAAGGAGATGGACTCTGGACAATGAGCATGGCTGGGTTGAACAGAGTGGGATCACAGCTGGTTCAACATAAATAACTACATTTTCAATTTTCCGTCAAACATAAAGTTGCTCCAACTCCCTCTTAGAACAAGCAAAAATAAAACAAGGGGTTCAGGCTCATGGCCCCTGAGACTGAGTATTTATCCTGCCCCTCTCTTGCCTAAGAACATAACGTCTATACTGGGTCAGACCAATGGTCCATCTAGCTCACTAGCCCATCTTCCAACAGCAGCTGTTGCCAGAGGCTTCAGCGGGAAGGAACAGAGTAGGGCAATTTACTGAGTGATCCATCCTTTGTCATCCAGTCCCAGCTTCAGTCAGTCAGTGATTAGGGGGTTGCATCCCTGACTATCTTGTCTAATAGCTATTGATAAACCTACCCTCCATGAACTTATCTAATTCTTTTTTGAACCCAGTTATACTTTTGGTCATAACATCCCCTGGCAACAAGTTCCACAGGTTGACTGTGCGCTGTGTGAAGTACTTCCTTATATATGTTTTAAACCTCCTGCCTATTAATTTCTTTGGGTGACCCCTGGTTCATGTGTTATGTGAAAGGGTAAATAACACTTCCTTATTCACTTTCTCCACATTAATAAGTTAATAGATAGGGCCCTACCAAATTCATGGTCCATTTTGGTTAACTTCACGGGCATGGGATTTTAAAAATTGTAAATTTCATGATTTCAGCTATTTAAATCTGAAATTTCATGGTGTTGTAATTGTAGGGGTCCTGATCCAAAAAGGAGTTGTGGCGGGGGGAGGGGAGGGGTCATTGTAGGATGGGGGTTGCGGTATTGCTACCCTTACTTCTGCGCTGCTGCTGGCCAGGTGTCACCACTCTCTGTCTGCCCAGCTCTGAAGGCAGCGCAGAAGTAAGGGTGGCAATACCATGACCCCCCCCTAAAATAACATTGTGACCCCCTGCAATTCCCTTAGGGGTCAGGACCCCGAATTTGAGAAACACTGGTCTCCCCTGTGAAATTTGTATAGTATAGGATAAATGCACACACAAGACCAGATTTCACGGAGGGCAGATTTCACGGTCCATGATGTGTTTTTCATGGCCATGAATTTGGTAGGGCTCTGTTTATAGACCTCTATCATATTTCTCCCCCACTCCCACCTCCCAGTCATCTAAGCTGAACAGGTCCCACTCTTTTTAAGATGTTCCATCCCCTCGTCATTTTTGTTGCCCTTCTCTATACTTCTTCCAATTCTAATACATCTTTTCTGAGATGGGGGGAGACCAGAACTGCACACAGTACTCAAGGTGTGGGTGTACCATGAATGTATGTAGTGGCATTATGATATTTTCTGTATTATCTCTTTACTAATGGTTCCTAACAAATACAGAATATGCCTGTGAATATTATTAATGTATTTGACATTTAAAGTGCCCTTCAGAGACAGTTATTACCCCCTGGAGATACAGAGGGAGGATTCCACACCTCTTATAATTTATCTGCTGCAGACTCCACACAGCTTCAGTGGGTTCATATATGGATGGTTTTCTTTGTAGCAGTAAATTTTAGATTCTGCAAATGCTGATGAACCTCATGGGAGTAACCACCCTCAGATTTCTCCTACTCATCCATAGATCTGCCACTGCCTTTAGGGAATGTGCTTCATTACCACAGTCCTTATGGTAGCATCTGCTGTCCCATCCCTTATCACTGAACAGTGAAAAATACTCTTCACGCTCCTTGCCACAGACTTGTGATGTTTAGAGCCTCTCATGTGTTGTCAGCATAAGGATTTCATTAACACTTTTGAGACATCCATTTGTATTCAGATTGTTATAATTCTGCTCTGAGTTCTGGCTCCTGGAATGAAGGTGTTTTGTTAAAACTGGATTTTTTTTAATTCATGTGAGCAAGTACAGTTAATCTTTGAGCAGCCAAATATTAAAGAGAGGAAAGAATTCTGATAATGCAAATATAGCATCTTGAATTACACGCCTTTGCATGGCAAACTAGAAGCACCAGCATTCTGTCACCTTTCAGTGGAAGTGTTTGTTCTTTGTGCATACCCGGAGAGTGGAGAATGGATTTGGTCTTTTCCTCTTGAAACAAATACAGAATAAGATATTCTGTAATCTCCCACTGATGCCAATGTGAAGCTGGTGCAAAGATCAAAGAGCAGAATAAGCCTGGACTGCACTAGATCCACTGGTGTCTGCGCTGCGGTGGGAGATTTTACTTAAAATTCAGCCATAGTGGGCTGAACAATATAGCACTGCTCTGCTACTGCAGAGAGAGCCAAAGACAGGAATGATATGTTTTGTGTGTTGACTTTGCTTTGTTATTACAGCTGGTGAAAACGTTTCCACTGGAAGATTTTTCCATCAGAAAATACCAGTTTGTCAAAATCAAAACCTTCCATGGGAATGTATTGGTTTTGACAAAATTACATTGTTTAGATTTTTTTCCCCTAAATGTTTCAATAAAGTTGAAACTTTGACCTGATTGGAATAGAATGGAATTAAATTTCACTTCATGAAAAATTTTCAAATTTCAACTTTTGGAACTATGTTTGTTTAAATGTCAGAATTTTCCGCAGAATGAGAATTCTAAGACTTGACCAATCAAGTGTTATAATTTATAATCAAAATGCTTTGCAACAACATAAATCAAATTATAACAATCTAGAGACTTGGATGAAGTCTAGCACTTTTGTCTAATTTCATAAATAAACCAATGAAAGCCTAAATATTTTGTTTACAATATAACACCTTTATCTTAAAAACATATCCTCCATGGCTATGAATGGAGAAAATTACTGCAAGAGTTACTTGTAGTTCTATTGCATTCATGTCGTAAAATACAAAGGATTTAACATCTCTCTCTAGAGGAACAGTGGTTGGGCATTTTTACTTTACTGAACCAGGAAACACATGGTATAAAATATTAGTGCAGCTGAGATTGTAAAACTAAAATATGAAAACCCAATGCTAAGAATAGATGTTTGTAGGCCAACATACACCCAGTTGTATGGGGCCGGTCCTCAGAATGTTTAGCTTGGGTTCTGATGTGCAGCTTCAGGATGTGTGCAGGGGAATCTGTGTCCCCCTTTGTACAGCTGGGTTTTGTGCTAGTTACACAGAACCCAGTGCAGAGGTTTGGGCTGGGGAGAGGCATGACTGGTAAGTCCATGGTGCTCTAGACCCAATGTTCACATATGGCAGATGCCTGCACTGTGGCCACACAGGTTATGTGGCTGGCAGTACTCTCCCCACAATCTGAGGTTGGTTATGAGCATTCTAAACCTGCACAAAGCTATTTACCTGCCCAAGGGTCATGAGTCTGACCCTGAAAGAACAGCATGATCTACCCTGCTTGAAATGAGAGTAGATCAAAGCACACAGGAGAACTGCTAGTGCATGGAAGTAGAATCCACATGGACAGTTCGTGCACTACAGGCTAGTGTGGGGTAGATTTGCACCCCAGCTTGCCATAAGCTAAATGTTTGCACAGACAAGCCCTCAGTATTAAATTGTGTATTGCCATTCTATAAATCTGTGTGGTATAGTACTACTGATAAACTTATCATGACTATCCAGTGTTGCCTTTTTGATTTTTATGTGGGATGGTTTTCTAGAACCTAACTAGACTTGAATTGGATGAGAAGAAAGTTTATTAACACAAATTGGAATCTGTGGATTTATCTGGCTGGGCATGAACAATTAAATATCTGTACCAGATCTGGTTTGATGGGAGTTACTTTCTATTTTCTTAATGAGCTGAATAGGTTCCTTTACTGCCTGACCATTTGTATTACTGTCAGAGGATCACATAGCTAGCATAGTACCGTGAGTTATGCATAAATGTTCATTCTCCATTTTAATTTGGAAAATGGACAAATTAATTTAACAAGCTAATAGTACATGCAGATACTAATAAGCACCTGCACATAGATTTAAAATAAACACAAGTCTGAAAATATCCTCCTGATGACTATATACAATATGTATGTACTAGCTTTTGTCTCTAAAGACAATGTCCTGGCTACCTGTTAATTTTAACAATCCAGAGCACCTGACATTTCTGCGGAATAGTTTTAGTGCTAGTGGCTAAATTTGAACTACTTATGGGCATCCACACATGGTATAAAACCTCCAGGCTGCTGCCAGAGTACATGGCTGCCTTCTCTTTGCAGCTGGTACTGATCAGCTGTGGGGGTACACAGTCAACTGTGGCACAGCCAAAGCTCAGAGCCATCCCGGCAGAAACACTCCTGCCTCAGACCAGAATGGGGATTACATTGCTCTGGATCCCCAATATCTATAGGGTTGTCAATGAGTGCAGCCTCCAAAATCTGCAGTCCCTTGCCCCCAAACTCCTCTCACTGGAACCTGGAGGATCATATTGCACTTCCCTGAATGAGCAGGGGTGTGAATTTGGCCCACAATCTTGCGTCTCCATGAGTCCAAGTTACAGAATCAATGTTAAGGAAGTCTGCATCAAGCGTGTCTTGCTTTATAAAGTCTTGTATATAAATTGGCTAAAATCTACTGGATGTCTTGATGAAATATCTGCTGGTACTTGATGCAGAAATCATTAAATATATTTCACTTTGATCTCATCTGTTCTCCTAGGCTGAGATGCTGCAAGGTACTTAGGCACTTAAACCCAGTCATAGCCACCTACCTCTCAGTTTTAGGCTCCATTGAAATTCATAAAACTCCCGTTGAACCATGTAGATGCCTAAACTCACACAGCACCTATGTTTTTGCAGTAAAAAGTTCCTTCAGTGCCTCTGGTTTTTGCCTCCTGGCCTGCGTGCTGCTGCCTCTCACTAGGTGCCTATCTCTCCCCTAAGCCCCAGAATGATTCACAAACTGGGGAAGATAGGCATTCTCTGCCTAACTTGCATGCAGGGCCTTAGCTGGTGATGGTGCCTGGAGCACGCCTATTGGGTTGGGTCCTGTACATGAATTCACACAGAACAGGTGGGTGGGCTGGGAGGTGACCTCCCTCATAACTTGTAGCCTAGTGGTTAGGGCACTTGGGTGGGATGTGGAAGACCACCAGTTCAGAAACCCACGGCACCTGATGAGAAGGGATTTGAAGAGGGATCTGCCATCCCTGAACCACTGGGCAATGGGCTGTTCTGATGTGGGTCTCCCTCAGCCTTTCCTGTGGCAGCTGTTGCACTCTGGATAAATAATGAGAGAGTCACTGGGCCAGAGGAAGACAGCGCCCAGGCATAAGTATAACACTGATGGTGAGAGTGCTCACCCAAGGTGAGGGAGACCCACAGGCCAGTCACCCTGTCTGATGATTCTTTATCTATCCACAGTGTAACACCTTTACCAGATGAGACTGATGGAGCTCCACATCAGAACAGGCCATTGCCCAGTGGTTCAGGAACTCACCTGAGGGGTGGCAGATCCCTTTTCAAATCCCTCCTCTTCATCAGGCAGGGGGGGACTTGAACCAGTGGTCTCCAAGTAATTTTTCAAAAAATGGAATGACTGAATGATATAACCCCTCCCCCCACAATGTCCGTCACTAAATTTTGTCAAGTGTCCGTCACGCACCATGGTGGTGCTGATCCCTGTCTGGGACCCTTTGAAGGAGGAATTTTCTTCTGGTATTGACAACAAAGACAACCATTGTCAATCCCCACTGGCTGTAGTTGGTCTCCCCCCTCCCTCTGTAATGAGAGGTATCTATGCTGAATCTTTTTCTACCCTTGTTGTCATCATTGCATTCTTTGGGCATCATCATTTGATAACTATAAAACATACTCTGTACTGCTGCAGCTGCAAAAAAGTATCTGTTCCCAAACAAAACAAAGTTTTGAGGCAAACCTATTATGATAAAATGATACAGACAATCCGGCTCTATTAATTTGTATGGCCATATACCATATGAATGATATTTTCAGTGTTCTTTATTTGGCTACCAGAAGCACAATAAGCACGAACAGATTGTGAGTACTTCTTGTCCTTTCAGCCTAAAAGAAAATATTCGATGGAATGTCCTTGGGGGAATACACTGCAGTCGGAGGAACATTAAAGTATTCCTAAAGATTGGTTAATTGTTTAGCTGTTGACCCTAAATACTGTATATTTCATCCTAAACATGCCACCAATCATGACAAATTAGCATCTCAACTAGATATTTTAGAAAAGGGTAATTTATAATTTAGGTTGGCCAAATTGGTTCATTTGGAATAAGAACCTACCCAGACAACAGCATAATGCCTCATCTGAACCAAACCTCAGTGTTGTAAAAAGCCACAACAAGGAACAGAGAGATGCAGATTGTCATATTGGTATGTGGCAGTCTATGGGGACATGAGCTAAAAGAACCCCAGTGACCTTCTAGCCCGCTGAAATTTAAGAGAGACCACCCCTCAAAGTGGGCTGGATTTTAAAGGTAATCAGGTCATATATTAAATATGTCCAAAACTAACAGTCATGCATGTAGGCTAAGATTTTTCAAAAGTGACTAATGAATTTGGGTGCCTCCGTTTTTTTGGGTTCCAATTTGAGACCCCTTAAAAGAGGCCCGAGTCACAGAAAGTAAGTAATAATAGCTGAAACGCAGGACACTTTCAGATGTTTCCAGTTGTGTACTCAAAATCCCAAGTCACTTCTGAAAATCTTGATTGTGATCAATTTAAGGGTTAGGTATGTTACCCAATAACCTCTAACTTGCAGTTATTCTTGGTGTCATGAATTTACATGGTCTGTGCCATTCCCTGACCATAGATAGTCTCCTATGAAACCTCTTTTGTGTACCAGACCCCAAGGACCCACACAATTCCACAGGGGCAGGCCTGTGGCCTCCATCACTCTGATACTAGGCCTTCAGGTGCCAGCAATCCCTGTCTCTCTCTCTCTCTGACTCCCTGCAATGAGTCCAGCCAGGCAAGACTCCTGTGGGAGACTTGTTTCTTCCCCATCTGGGTGCAATGCTTTGAGTAAGTCTCTGCAGAGACAGCAGACAGCCTTTGCAAAACAAGATAGCTGATTATTAGTCACTTGGCATACAGAATCTGAAAGTCTTTGGTTTAGAATGAGAGGCAGGCTTACGACAGACAAGGTTCCTGTTGGTGGATGCCAGGGAGTTGCTATGCCTTCCTTCCCTTGAGTCCATCCTCATCTGCTCTGTCTCCTTTGTCCCAGTTTCCAGAATCTTAAGTGGCAGGTGCTTTGTCTCAGGGAGTCCACATGACACCTCTTATCTTTGTTCTCCAGACACTGCCATGCTGTGTTCACATGTTCAGCTGCCTCTTCCGCTAGGTCTTAAGCTTTGGTCATTAGAGTTTCTGTTGTCTCTTCTAAATCCTCCATTCACATGGGTAAAGTCTTTTCAGTTTGATAATGATTCTGGTCTCTGGCTATGTGAGTCATACTCATAGACTTTAAGGTCAGAAGGGACCATTATGATCATCTAGTCTGACCTCCTGCACAATGCAGGCCACAGAATCCCACCCATCCACTTCTATAACAAACCCCTAGCCTATGTCTGAGTTTTCAAAGTCCCCAAATTGTGGTTTGAAGACCTCAAGCTGCAGAGAATCCTCCAGAAAGTGACCCGTGCCCCATGCTGCAGAGGAAGGCGAAAAACCTCCAGGGCCTCTGCCAATCTGCCCTGGAGGAAAATTCCTTCCCGACCCCAAATATGGTGATCAGTTAAACCCTGAGCATGTGGGCAAGACTCACCAGCCAGCACCCAGGAAAGAATTCTTTGTAGTAACTCAGATCCCAACCCATCTAACATCCCATCACAGACCACTGGGCATACTTACCTGCTGATAACCACACCTCATGTCTCCTGCTCTGCCCCAGAAGTAGCAATTTCACCTTTTTCTGCACCCACTGTGCAAGGTGATAGGTACAGAGTCATGCAGATGGCTCATTAAAATATTACAGATAATTCCCCCCTTTGTCACAGTTGGGTAACTATGTAAATTTCATGGAAGCGCAATGGCTTTTCCTGTAAAGCTGTTCAACAGAAGAGTGAGACGTTTCTGAAGAGTCCTGAAGTTTTCAGAAAATACAATGTGAACTCAATCATTTATTTCATAGATGGTGACGGAGTGAAGAGCACAGAGTGACATGACTAAATTTCACTTTGTCAGAGTAATACCAGCAGTGAAGCGATAGAAACTGTGATGTCTTGAATCAGTCCCCAGAGGTCAGAACTTGTAAACACCTGCGCTATGAATGGGGCTACTGGCTCATTGAAGAGTTAGCCCTCCTTAGAGCTTACCTGTTCTGAAAGCCAATGGTGCAGTGAGTACATGCAATTAAAACCCAATACTGTCATGTGACAATGGTAAATCAGTCACTTTTTTTTCTAACATTGAACACGGAATTTTATTAAAATAAAGAAAACAGTCCTTAATTATATGCTGTCTCCCTCAGCTTCACTGACCCTCTTCAGGGTTACATGTCAATATTTTGTGTAGCAAATAACCTAGGGATACACATTGTTGGCTAAGTGATGTACTCTATCTCACCATTAGTCTCCATCTTATCCTTCCTTTGCTTTGGGAAGCAGTGGGACTGACCCCCATCAGGCTGTGCTGAGCACATAAGGTACAACCCCCTCTCTTAAAAGATTCTGGGCTGGTTCTCTTTTAAGCAGGCCATTTTTGTCGAACTCTGTTCCAACATCTCCAATGCATGTAATGAGGCCCATCTCAGGGCTGGTCTACACTGTGCAGGACTACGGGTGTATGACTAGCAATGCGCACCAAAGTGCTGTACTGGAACTCCCCCCATGTGGATGCTATGGACCCAAACTAAAAGGTTCCTAGTTCGCATTAACATAGTCCTCTAATGGGAACTGGTCTTTTTGTTTGCATCTGCAGCATCCACATGGGGGAGCTGCAGTGCAGCACTTTGGGGCGCACTGCTATTCTCAGCCCCATACTATGGGCTGCGGGCAGCATAGACCAGGCCTCAATGGTTGTGGCATAGACTAGGAGGCTACTTGTGATGGTCCCGTTAACGATGAAGGAGTCAAACACATGCATACTTGTTGCCTCTGTCTCTTAGGAAACAGACAGTGTACAGATTTGTTTTTAAAGCAACTTCCCTGTTTTTGGAGGTAAAGCTTCAATATTTTGAAAATTGTAACTTTTTACTAAGGAATAAAATGGTAGTATTTCTAATGAGTAGACTTTGTATCAACCTGATTAGTGGATTAAAGAAGATCCTATCTCTGTAAGAATAGCTTTCACTCTCTCACTCGTTTTCACCAGTGTAGTAAAAACTAGGAATAGACAATTATTTAAAAATACATTTAAAATAACAGAAATGGGTAAATAAAAAAATGTGCAGTGGTTCCTACAGAAAACACTGGAAAGATGCAGAGGTATTTTTAAAGAAGGCATATTTATGTACATATTTAAAAGATTTGGAACCATTATGTTGAGCACATAGCTAGTGTGTGAAACTGCATGTCGTATTACCATTGCTCTTGTCCTCCTCTAATTCCTTTCTATTGTTTAGTACTGACTTGTCTGAAATTAGCCCCCAATCCTGCCCTAAGCAGAGTGCTGCCCCCACATGGGGAGCCTTAATTAATTCAGTGCATCTATTTGCCTATGTGGATCACAATGCAAGATTGGGGCTTTAGACTATAAATTCTTCAACTAAGAACCCTGTACAGTACCCAGCACAGTGGGGCCCCATTGGTTGGGTTCACTAGACACTATCACAGTATAAAGAAAAAAAATCCCACTGTTACTATAATTCATCTCAACTGCCTGTGATGGCAATAGAATTCTTGCTTTTTGAGTTTTCTAATACAAATTACTGTTAAAGGAGGCTCTTCATACTTTGATGGACACCCTGGGAGAGCTGCTGCTTGTTTTCCAGTGCTTGCTATTTTATTCTCTATCTAAAGTTTCTCTGTGTAACAGTCCCTTTGTTGACTGATAAACTGACTGATTTAGTCTTACCCACATGGATGTGAACGTATTCTTGTCAGAGCTCGACACTTTATTTTTGAAGTCAGTGGCTGGAAACTGTATTCATTGAGAAGGAACAGTTTGACCAAACAGTAAACTCATCCAAAATGCCATTGTCAGAAACTTTTTTAATGAGGCTAGGAAAAGAGAGCCATGTTATAGACCAGATGTAGAGGTTGTCAGTGCAATCTCAGTATTAGGTGTCATCCTGCACTGAGTCAGAAACAAGTGAAAGCATCTGACTCAGGTTTTTTGCAATGCTATGGAAAAAAAATCCTATGAATCAACATTTTACATTTTTGTGAAATGATATCATGTAAAAAGAATGACTGTGACTATATGGTCTTTCAGTAAGTGCTCATATTGTGTTATAATTGCAAGCAGGAGGTTTTAAGAAGATACCAAATCTATTTGTACAATGTGTCCTTAGCAGTTATTAAAGCCATATTGGATTCTTCACAAGTAACAAAAATGTGCTATCTACATCTAGACTCAATAGTCTCTCAAAAAGAGAAAAACAACCTCATGGGACCTTATCCAAAGCCCATGGGAGTTGATGGAAAGACTCCAAGTGACTTCATTGGGTTTTGGATCTGGCCCATGAAGAACACTTTCTTATTAGCCTTATCCCTTCTTTCCCTTTCTGTTCCCTTTTTAATTATCTATTTATTATTATAGAATATTTCTAGTAAACAATATATTCTTTTACAGTGGCAACTTTAAAATCATTCAGATATATGCCCTTTTAAAAATATAGCTTTGGTAGGTTCAGTGTTAAATTAGTGCATTAATACCTGTATATTTTCCAAAGGCTTTCACTTTAAAATGATCATGGATTAGATAGGTAGCTGTCCAGTTGCCACCATTTGTGCCCACAATTTGTTGCAGGAATAAAACTGGGCAAAGTTTTTTTTTTGTGGGGCAAAATGGTGCCTGCAAATATTTAAAGTCCTGATAAAAATTGGGCCCTTAAAATCTGCTTTTTGATTAGTCATTTTCTTTTAACATGTAAAAGGAAAATCTTTAATATAGTGTCTTTCATTTATTGGCTATAGACTGCTCAGCATTCCCTAAGCAAGAACTTAATTGCTGAAGACTTAACTAGCCTATATCTGGGGAATAAAGAACTCACAGTAATGATCCATAGTCTTCGTTTCCTCTTCTCCTTATGACATACAGTGCTCCAAGTTTAAAGTCTCTAATTGATAGGAAAAATAATCTCAGCAGCAACATCAGAGAGAAACAAAAACCCAGCCCTCAAAACAAGAACTCTGTTTAGCTTCTGAATTTGAAACGGGCATAGAGTGATAAGCCCAGGAATGAAGATGAAGAAATGTCTACCATTTAAGGGACATACAGTGCAGTACATCAGTAATTGTGCTTTGGTTCCAATTTCAAATACTTTGGCATCAAATAGAAGTGACTGTGAAGCTAGTTGGAGTGTTGCAAATGGCCCCATGTCAGACAAGCATTGAAATAAAATATTCTCAGATAAAACTGGGTTCTCATCTTAGATAATGTTTATCACTGTGGTCTTGAAAGTATATATGTTTTGGAATGTTTCATCTCGCGTTATATAGCCAGTGCTTAATTTATGCCAGGGCAGAGTCCTGGCATCTCTAGGCTTGGCAGTTCATATCCCCAGCACTCCTGGGCTTGCTGAATGAGTTATGGTTATAAAAAAAATTGTTTGAGCCCCAGCACCCCTTTGAGTAAAAAATTAACCACTGTATATAGCACACTGTTTGGGGGGCACTTGGGATGCTTTCTTGCTCCAGCTTTGCTCTGCAGAAGTGCTCTAAACTTTAAACTCATGAATAATCCCATCCCTGTTCTGAGAAGCACTCAAGCACTTGAAAGTCCATTTGAAGTCAACAGAACTGTTAGCTATTGTTAGTGAAGACTTTCCTTCCTGGGAAAATACCATGTGAGGAACAAGATGGAATATAGTTTGGTGAACAGAAAAAAATCCATCTGTGTGTGAAATGAATGCAGATAGGAGAAGGAGGGATTCTCAATGAAAAGGAAAGCTTAGCAATATTACTACTTATGGCCCAATTTTGCTCTACTATTATTAATTATAAATCAGGCGGCTAGATGCCCATAGATTAAAAAAAGTGTAAAAAAAATCACCAGTCCATCAGACCAATTGCAAAGATTCTTCCCCTAATTAGAAACATGAAATGAACATGGCGGGGGTGGGGGGGAGAGAGAAGACTACAGACAGGAAGATGTTGGCCACAGAAAAGAGATTTCTCTTGCTGTATGATTTGAAGGAAAATGTTGTCTGGCCTCAAATGCCCAATACTTTCTTCTGTTCAGAATGAACTACTGCCTCTAGTGCCAGCCCTTTCAGAGAATGTCTATTTCAAGACTACCAATCTGAGCAAGAGCGAGCAATCACAGAGGGGAAGACAGAGGTCTGTATCTATATAATAAAGCAGACCAGAAAGGCATTTTAATCTTTTGCAGAAGGGATTCCTTTCCTGGTAAATCCTTAATACTTGTTTTGCTTAAACTATTATGAATGCTGGCTATAGATAAGAAGAAAGCACTGTCAGAACAAGAGCAAGATAGTTGTATTTGTGCTGCTGAGTGGGGAGTGGCATGGGGCCTGATCTTGTGCAGTGTTAAGCACCTCAACTCATGTTTCAGGGTCAGGCAATGGGCTTTTCGTTGAAATGCCTAGTGGATTGTATGAATCATTGTTTGAGCCTTGCCTTGGTGGATGTTGTTCTTTTCATAAACATTGCCTCAACATAATTCCCTATCTTGAGGAATTGTGGGTCTTCTGTTTTGTTATAATGCCCAAATCCAGGTGGGCACCCCTTTGTGCTGGTATCTGTACAAACACAAATAGTTCTTCTGTAATTCTTTTCAGACCAAATTGTCATAAAGATGCACATTAGCATTTTCATAAAAAATTGTATCCTAAATGAGAACCTGGGCTGTGGCTGGAGAAAGCAGCTTTTAGGCTGGGCTGATTGGGGGAAGTGGCTGCAGCTGGGGCCATGCCCCAAACAGACTCAGCTGGCCCTATAAAGGCAGAGAAGCCAGGGGCAGATAAGAGTCTCTGTCTGTCTGTCTTTGTAGAGGGAGATGGGCTTGGCTGCAGGGAGCTAGACACAGGGTACCTGACTGGAGCAGGGCTGGGGAAAGGCAGGGGAGCTGCAGCCTGGAAAGCCCCAGGCTGCGGCCTAGCAGAAGGCCAACGGGTACTGGGGGTTGCAGAGGGCAGCCCAGGGGTAGGCCAAGGCAGCAGGTCCAAACCCACTCAGCCTATGATGAATAGGCTGATACTGCAGTCTGCCCCAGGACGTGGGGCTAGACGATGACTGGCAAGGTGGCTAGATGATGACTGGGAAGGTGACTTGCAAGGTGGGAATAGTGGGTGGGGGCTTCCCAGGGAGGGGAGACCTTAAGACTGAGGGGGTACTGCCAGGGGGGCAGCACCCCAGGTAAAAGGGCACCGGGTCCAGAGAGGGACATGGGTGCCAGAGGACAGGCATATCACCAGCCTGCAGAGGGCACTCCTGGCTGGAAGAAGAGCTAATTCCCCAAGGACAACCAGCAGGAGGCACTGCAGGGGTGAGTCCGCACATCTACAGCGCCCCAAAACTTCTGAGCAGAAGCACTAAAATAAGTGTGCTTACCTATTAAACGGTCAAATTCTGCTCTCAGATCTATGTATTGTATTGAAGTCAATGGGAGCCACAAACCTGGAAGTATCTGGCTGTGAGTATATAACTAGGAGACTTGAAGCAATTAATCCAGGGGCTGAGGCCCAGTGATATCCACAGTGGTTTCCTTCAGTTCCCAATACAAAGTCTTTCTATTTTGGCCAGTAAATATTTGTCCATTTTGTCTCCATTTTCCTCACAATGCTGCTCCTCTTTGTTTGGAACTTGTTTTTGTCCAGCGTCTTCGTGCACTGGTTCCTCTATGCACTGAGCCCCTTTGGTTTGATTTTGTGCTACTGTGTGCACTGGCACAGATACTGTTTAGATGGAGGTTTTACAAGTAATTACAGAAATCTATCTATTTACACGTGTATGTAATTAGGATTCATTTAAAACTTCTGCCTCTGGGTCTTCTGCATTGTCTACAAATCAAATTACTGTAGAACATTTTTGACATTGAAATATTTTTGTAATCTTTTATTTGGATCTTGTTCTTTTTTGATTCTAGTTTTATCAAGTTATTAAAAGACAAACTGCTACTCCTTCATAAAGGGCCCACTAATTGTTTCAAACAGTGTCATCTTGAAAACTTGTTTTTTTCAAATGCTACCTCATCTACCAGGGTGAAAAGCAAACTCTGTACCCACCCTTGTAGCTAATGTATAAGAATGTGCCAGAAACTCAGAGTGGACGACAGGGGATGGATCACTTGATTGCCTGTTCTGTTCATTCCCTCTGAACCATCTGGCATTGGTCACTGTCGGAAGACAGGATAATGGGCTAGAGGGACCATTGGTCTGACCCAGTGTGGCTATTCTTATGTTCTTAATTAACATGCACCCTAATGGCAAAATATTACTACTTTGACAATGAGACTGAGCAATAGCAGTAATGTGACATTTAAAGAAGTACAAAAATAGTCACCTCGAAGTTACTAGCTTTTTGGCGCAGTGTATTGTGCTCCATCTGCAGAGTTTTATGCAGACTTTCTTACACCTTGTCAATCATGGTGCATCGTGTTATGAAGGAAGCTGTTCTGACTCAACCTAATCAAATCATATGTTTTTCACTGCAATGGTAGACAGCAGACTCACTGACCTTGGAACACTGGGAATTGAGTTTCAATTTGCTTCTGAAATATTTGAAGTGGTTCCCAGACTTGCTGAGACTCATGATAATTTTCCTCCACGCTTGTACTGAAATGGATGTGAAAACAGGCGAAGCTTGTGCTGTGAAGTGCCTGTTGTGCCTAGATTTTAAGTTCTGTCATTCTATCATCTTCTAGCTCCTTCTTCTGAAAGAAGAGTTATGTACAACAAAGTGTTATGATCAATAAAAAGACAAAAGGCAACAATGAAGGACCTGGTCCTGCAAATTGCTGAGCATCCTCAACTCCCACTGATTTCCCAATTGTGGGAGGTTCTAGAAGGTGGAGTCTGGAGAGTGGGACACTGCCTTGTACTATCAGTCTATCAGAAATCCACCTGGCCACTCATGCACAAAGGCACTCGAGAGTTTTCTTGCTTTACACCCATTAAATCCACTATCTGCTGCTAAGATCCAAGGTTGTGTCTCCAAATAGGCACCTGACTTAAAGGATCCATACAGTCTCCTGAACTCCTAATTTACACGATTATTCTTTGGCAGTGGCACTATAAACTAGTCCCAGCACTGAGGTTAAAGTCCAATACCTATTTATTATGGAGTTAAAATATTTCTAGTAATAGTATCCAGTTTTGATAAATAGAAAACAACACAACATTTGCATGTCTAGGGCAGTTGCAGTCAGCACTGTAAATCTCTTGTTGCTGTTTCAAGAAAGTTAGAAAAAGTGCTTATATACTTTAACAAGGATCTCCAGTATGCAAGTCCTCATTTGAAAAACAAGTAGTAAATTTTATTTGAACAAGACACAGTTCCCCTGTGCTCACATTTGATGCGTCTATCAAGACTTGTATTTTTAAGCCTCACCCAGCCTGAGTTCAGGCACTAACAGAAAGTGGTAAGTTTCCTTTCTGAAAAACATTGGGGGTGGAGGAGGATGTGTGACTTAACATGGAAAATGCTGTCAGAACAATGGAAGCTGATTATGTACAATAAGTATAATTTTATGATATGGGGGCAGATCCTCACCTTGGCCTCAAAGTTTGATTTTGCATACAGCTGGCTATCAGTGCAATTCCTTTTATGGTTCTTTACACTGTATTGTATAATGCTATTGCCCAAACTTGTGCTTTCTTGGCCTTTCCTACTTTTAAAAAGTGTTTGACTTTCACCTTGATTATTCCGCCTCAATAACATCCTTGCCTCTTTAATACTAGGTTTGGGGAGTACACAACTTTCCATAGCAATTTATACAACTGTAATACTGGTGAGTTGACCAAAACCTCATTGAACCTAGTGGGTGTAACATCCACCCTTCGTTCAGGATGAATGTAAAATGCAATGGAGCTACTTTATGGAACAGATAGATGAAACAATAGACCACATATAAGGCTGGAGTAGGAGTTGAGCCATGCACTCCAAAGGGTTTCCTGGGGTCTGATATAGGCAAGGGGTTGATTGGATTGCAGCTGTATGTCTCTTTGTGCATGTAAGAGAGACACACCACAGACAGACAGGGAAAGCAGCAGCAAGCCAAGGACAGCTGAGAAGGACTTGTAGTGTGACCATGAGGAAAAAGATGAGAGCTTTTGGGTAGAGTGCTGATTGGAGTCTTGGAACTGTCTCCTGCTATTTGATTCCTGCTGCATTCAGGGAAACAGGACTTCATATATCCTTTACAAATAATGAGGATTGCATCAAAGAAATACCTGACCCCATTATTAATTTCTCCTCCAAAGGGAAACATCCTGCAATACCCCAAATTTTGGTTAACAACTCAGATCAAAGGGAGCAACACAACTGTCCTCATTCAGTTTGTATACTATAATTGATTAAAACGATGACAGATCTGTTTGCATAGATTTAGGGAAGTTTATGGGTGTGTATATACGCATGCATGCA
Organism: Mauremys reevesii; assembly: GCF_016161935.1. NCBI lineage: Eukaryota > Metazoa > Chordata > Testudines > Geoemydidae > Mauremys > Mauremys reevesii. The sequence goes on along the minus strand of NC_052625.1, from coordinate 143,955,782 downwards.
CACACACAACTCCATTTTTACATTGTGTATTTACATTTGTTTTCACTGGCTTATTTTGATACGCCAGTCACTAATCAAATTTCATATTCTTTTAAAATACTGTTGAAGTTTGAGGCAAGTTCAACAGCTCTCTAAACGCAGCATATTATTTTTTATTAAAATATAGATTTAGCTAACATCTTTTGTATCATTTAACAGAGCCTTGATTTAACAGAGATCTTCATTTGTGCAAACACATGTGGCTGTTGGTCATAAGTTTTTGATAATGAACAACTGAAATGATATTCATTCTTTGGAACGAATTTTTTGTGTGTCATTGTACATATGGACCAAACTGAGCTATTTTATGCTTGTAATCCAGGACAGTGGCAAAATGATGAAATTCCTAACACTTGGCTGAAGCGTGACAGTAATATTTTATGGAGTTTGACGCTTTCTTACTACAACAGTAATATTTGTCTGTTGCACCCCATTCTGTTTTTCTTTTTTCTTTTTAGACTAAGCTCTCTGGTCAGGGAGTGTATCTTGTGTTTACACAGTGTCTATTGTTTTGCAAGTGCTGTCGCAGTAGAAATAATAATGAGGCAACTTATGGCCTCTTTTTTTACCTCTGTGCAATCCTATTGGCATCAGCAGTATTATATGGTGTCAGTGAAAGCAGACTAAGATCCACAGACTGGAAATTGTGCAGAATTCCTGAAGAACATCTGGCAGATGTGATTCTTTTTTTTTTATTTTCAGTCCTATAATAAAGGCCTTATGAACAAGAGATTTTAAAAGACGGAAGAGCCCTGGGTAAACTGGAAAATGGGACTCAGACTCTGTAAGTCACCTTGACAAAGTGACTTGGGGCCAGATTTGCAAAGGTATTTAGGTGCCTAAAGATGCAGATAGGTGCCTATTGGGATTTTCAAAAGTGTCTAAGCAGGTTAGGCACCTAAGTCCAACTGATTTCAAGCAATTGGAGTAAATCTACATATAAGGAAAGAGAAAATCTGAGAGAATGTCTGCATAACATACATATATATTTTGTGTGTGTGTTGGAGAAACCAACTCTAGTTTCAACAGGAAGTGTCATTGGCCCCTTCTTGATCCCTGGGATCCAAGTCCTTTGTAAATCAGTGACTTTTTTTAATGACAAATATCAGGGATTCCAGTCTAGATTACATCAGCTGTTCAACAATGATGCCCTGGATCTTGTGCATTTTCTGGGGAAGTGGAATAGCCTGTGCTACCATGGCTATTGTCTTCCATATCTGTTGACATTTCCGTCATAATATCTTTTCTCAAAGCATAGAATTTCAAGCTTGTTTTGATTTTTGCCTGTACTTTAGTCAGGCCTTTCTAGCTTTTGCTGAGTTTTAGGCTATATATGTTATACAGAAATTTTCTTTATTAGTTGTTTGGTTTTTTTAATCCTGTATTACTATAGCTCATGTTGTTGTTTTAGACCTGTTTTTAATTTCCAACTGACCAACTTAGAGAGGTGAAACAATATTGGACAGCGGCAATGATGTCTTGAGTCTGGTCTACTTGTGGTTTGTGACTTAGGTCTGTTCTACACTAGAAATTTAAGTTGGCTTAACAATGTCCTCCACGGCTGTGAAAAATCCACAATCTGAGCAGTGTGTGAAAAATCCACACACCTAAACTAACCTAACCCCCAGTGTAGACAATTCTTCCATGGACCTAGCTACTGGCTCTCAGGGAGCCAGTACATTACCTACATGGATTACCTACATCAATGGGAGCATTCCTCCCATTGAACTGTGCAGCTGTTGCATTTCAATAATAGACAAGCCTAGAATGTGAGTGGCTGCTGACTCACCACTCTGTGCACTTTGGAAGTGTCCCCAAATGAGGTACATTGATGTAGTAAGTACTAAGTGATTAACTAATTAACGGGGCAATTCAGCTCATTTGCTGGAAACAGTTAAGAGAGAGGCAAGAAGAACCACTAGATGGGGAAGGCTGAAAGAAAGGGCCATAGAAGCCCAAGATCTCAAAGAGGTGAGATCTCTGCCCTCTGTAAGAGCCTAAAGCTTGGTCTACCCTAGGAAATTAGGTCTGTGTAACTGTCGCTCAGGGCTGTGAAAAATCCACATCCCTGAATGACACAGTTAAACCAGCCTAACCCCTTGTGTAAACAGTACTAGGTTGGCAGATGAATTCTCTTGTCAATTTTGCTGCCACCTCTCAGGGAGGGGATTGCCTATACCAGCGGGACAACCCCTCCTGTCTATGTAAGTAGTGTCTTCATTGAAGTGCTACAGCTGCACCGCTGCAGCATTTTTAGGGCTTGGCTACACTTGCAAGTTGCAGCGCTGGTAGAGGCTTTCCAGCGCTGCAATTAGTAACCGTCCACACCTGCAAGGCACATCCAGCGCTGCAACTCCCTGGCTGCAGCGCTGGCTGTACACCTGGCCAGGTTGGGGTGTAGCGATTGCAGCGCTGGTGATCCAGCGCTGCTCATCAAGTGTGGACACACACCAGCACTTTTATTGGCCTCCAGGGAATAAGGAGATATCCCAGAAAGCTTTTAACTAAATTACTCTCTTTGTTTTGTTATGCAGCCTCTCTTTGTTTTGTTGTGAACTCCGATCGGAGCTCCGTTGAACTGCTTATCTAAAAAACAAACACTGATCACAGCAAACAGGAGCTATCTGTACCTGGCTGTGAACGATCAAATGAGAGGCAGGGAGAGAATGTTTGCTTGACAGAGAAACAGCGTTGGAGGCAGGCTGTTTGCAATTAAGACCAAGGGTTCCCGAACATTTTGTGATTTTTCAATCCAGGAAGCTAAAGTGTTGGCTCCAAAAATCCACTCTCTCTCTCTTCCCCGCTCCCTGTCACAGTACACCACAGGGAGTGAGTGAAACAACGGGGAGTCCATGTTGGAGGCAGGCTGTTTGCAATTAGGAGTTAAGACTAAGGGCTCGCGAACATTTTGTGATTTTTCAATCCAGGAAACTTAACACACAGTGTTGGCTCCAAAAACCCACTCTCTCTCTCTTCCCCGCTCCCTGTCACAGTACACCACCCTCCACCCCCCTCTTTTGAAAAGCACGTTGCTGCCCCTTGAATGCTGGGATAGCTGCCCATAATGCAGCACTCCCAACAGCGCTGCAAATGCTGCAAATGTGGCCACACACCAGCGCTGGTAGCTGTGAGTGTGGCCACACACCAGCGCTGCTCCTACATAGCTGGATGACCAGCGCTGCAAACTACCAGTGCTGCAAACCATAAGTGTAGCCAAGCCCTAAGTGTAGATAATCTGTAAGTAAAAGGTAAAGACTTGAGAAAACTTTAGGTTGAGAGGAACAAACATTTATAAATCACTTGATGTTGAACTTGCCACAGCTGTGCCTGAGGACAGTTTGCAGTGAGAATCCAGAGTGAGAGAACCCTGGTCTGTGACAGGATTCTTGGTCAAATAACATGTGTGTCTCATTACCCAGGGTACAATCTGGACTGATGGACAGCTGTGTTCCCTCAATTCCCCAACCTGGAGTGCCTTTTACAGACATTGCAAGTCAGTTAATTGTCACTTTTTTAAAACTTCATTTTATATTGTATATTTACAGTACAGGAAAGCTAAGGAGGAAACTAGTGCTAAATAAAAACAATTGCTGTTAGTCCAAAAACAACGTGACAAGCCAGTGGAAAAGTGCAGGGCTGGGTTCTGTTCTCACGTACACCTGTGCGATCTCATTAACAGCAATGGAGTGGCATGAGCAGAATTTGGCCCATGCGGACCAGCAATTAAGTGGTGCTATAATAATTATTTTTACAATAAAATGTTTATCAAAATAATAACTTCTACATGAAGAGATGTCATGGTGGATTTGGGAGGAAGAGGTTCTATTAGTAGGTGCTATAACAATAACTTAGTGGAAAAACAGCCATTATGTACAGAGACTTAGGGTATGTCTACAATACAAAATTAGGTCGATTTTATTTAAGTCGACATTGAGCCTCCGATTTAAGCAACTCAGTTCTGCATGTTCCTCACTATGCGCATTGTGTCGGAGTGCATCCTCACTAGCAGGGCTTGCATCAACTCATGGAGTGCTGCACTGTGGGTAGCTATCCCACAGTGCACGGAGCCGAGTGGAGTGTTGAGTTGGGCTTGCATTGCTTCATGGAACCAAAACATTTGCACAGGTTATTATGGGAACATGGCATTAGCCTTCCATGATTCACTTGCCTCCTTCCCTCCCTGAAATCAGCAGCAAACAAACGAAGACTTTTCCGCACCTTTTTTCCTAAGCCTGGGTTACCTGCGCAGACGACATAGTACAATAAGCATGGACCATGCTCAGCTGTACACTGTTGTTGTGAGTGTTACAAAACACCTTGCGCCTTATCCTGCAGTATTGGCTCAGCCGACGCAGAAGCCGCTGTGTGGAACAATGTGATTCATGCAAGCAGCCCTGGTGGAAGTCATGGAGTGAAGCAATTCGCAGTTGCTGGCGACAGTTGCACATCACCTTGACATGGTGGAGTGCCGCTTCTGCACTCAGGAAACAAGCACTGACTGGTGGGACCGCATCGTTATGCAGCTATGGGATGACAGTGGCTGCAGAATTTTTGTATGTGCAAGGCCACTTTCATGGAACTGTGTGAAGCATTTTCCCCAGCCCTGAAGCGCAGCAATACTAAAATGAGAGCTGCTCTGACAGTGGAGAAGTGAGTGGCAATAGCTCTGTGGAAGTTTGCATTGCCAGACTTCTACCGGTCAGTGGGGAATCAATTTGGAGTGGGTAAAACCATGGGGTCTGCTGTTATCCAAGTTGCTAGGGAAATCAATAGATTTCTGCTAAGAAGGGTAATGACTATGGGAAACGTGCAGGATGTAGTGGATGGTTTCACTGAGATGGGATTCCCTAACTGTGGTGGGGTGATAGATGGAACGCATATCCCTGTCTTGGCTCCAGACCACCTTGCCAAAGAGTACATAAATTGAAAGGGGTACTTCTTAATGGTGTTGCAAGCACTGGTGGATCACAGGAGCCGTTTCACCAACATCAGCGTGGGATGGTCGGGAAAGGTGCATGACACACGTAATTTTAGGAACTCCCATTTGTTTAGAAAGCTGCAAGCAGGAATTTTCTTTCCAGACAGGAAAAATACCATTGGTCATGTTGAAATACCAATCGTGATCCTGGGAGACCCAGCCTACCCCTTGGTCCCATGGCTCATGAAGCCCTTCACTGGAAGCCTAGACAGCAGTAAGGAGTGGTTCAACCATAGACTGAGCAAGTGCAGAATGCTGGTGGAATGTGCCTTTGGACATTTAAAAGCCCACTGGCGCTGTTTGCTTACTAGGTTAGACCTCAGTGAAAGCAATATTCCCATTGTTGTTGCCGTGTGCTCCATAATCTCTGTGAAACAAAGGGAGAAAAGTTTCTGCCGGGGTGTGGGGTGGAGACAGATCACCTGGCTGCCAATTTTGAGCAGGCAGACACCAGGGCAATAATAAGAGCACGCTGAGGTGTGCTGCGTCTCTGTGAAGCTTTGGAAACTAGTTTAATTAATGACCTACAGTAATATGACCCTTATGTGTGTTGTTCCTTACCTAGCTGTCCCCTTCATTGCATGTACTCCCATGTAAACTATACCCCCACTAACCACAGTGTGCCAAATGAATAAAGATCCTTTTCTCCTCAATCCATTAATTTCTATTATGCTCACAAACACTGAGAGACAGCAAAGAAAAAAGTAAGATAACACTGCGTGGCCGGGGAGGAAAAACAAGGACAACTTGCTTACAATTGCACTGCAATAACAATCAAAGGTGTGGGAATGGGCACCTTCTGGTCCTTGTACCCTCCCTTGGAGTTGAGTGCAAGGGATACCAGACTTCCCCCCCTCCAGCCCCACACACACATCCTAGGATGTCTGGGAGAGGAGGATGTGGAACTCAGCGACAATAGCAGCAGGTTCAGCATAGGCTGCAGCGGGACTCTAGCATGCAGTTGCCTTTCTTGAACCTCAACCAGACGCCTCAGCATGTCTGTTTTCTCCCTCATAATCTGCACTATCTTGTCCTGCGTGAAACACTTGTGTTCCCTGCATGCTCTTCTATCCTCGTGGTCATTGTGCAGAGTCTCAGACTGTGCAATCCTCCATGCACTGAACTTCATCTTGTCACTCCCAGAGGCGCCCATTAACTCATTGAACATGTGCTCCCAAGTAGTCTTTTTCCGCCTTCTAATCTGGGAAAGACTCTGTCCCAGTGTGGAGGATGCACCTACAGACAAGGTTTCAGCTGCAAAGATACAAAGCACAAGGGTAACATTGACAGTGCATACATTGTTTCTGGTGCAAGGTTAAATCTTTATATAAAAAACACCCCTCAATGCACTTCCCTGCAAGCCACAACTGAAGTAGAACCGCTGGCTACTGCAAGAGTCAGTTTGCTGCTCCAGCTATGGTGAGTAAGGCCATGAGGCATGGGCGAGAGGTCTTGTGCTGCAGCTTTTGTTAAGACATCCTTGGGATCAATGGTTGCAACCTCAGCGCAACCCCCTTTCCCATAGCAACCTGGATGGTGCTTGAGGACAGGCACCAGCGTAAAGCCCCACAAATAGTTTGACTATTACAAAAGTGGCACTCGGTTGGGGTAGAAGGGAGATAAACAGGAAGCGTGTCCCCCGCCGCCCCTTTTTAAATGCTGGCTGCAATACGTGGTGATCCCTTCCAACCACAACCAGGGCATGCTTGGGAAAGTGTGGTTGTGTGACCCAGAATTCACCAAACAGGGGCAGATTACGTATTGAATTGCTTGTGGTTTAAGGGCTAGCATATAAAACTGACCCCGTTTCCCCTAGGTGACCCTATGTGATATCACAGAGCGTAACAGAGGCAGAAAGGGAGCAGATGCTGCAAGCATCTGGGTACAGACCTGGTCCTTGTGCTGCAAAGGATTGCAGAGTACCTCTGTGAAAGCATCCCTGTGCACATAAACAGACTCTTTTGGAGAGCACCCTCTGCGTAGCTGTAGTGGCTGCCGATAACTTCTATCCCAATGTTTTTATTCGGATTCAACATTAAAAAATAATAGCATGTAACCCCTACAGTTTGATTGGAAAGGTGTACTCACCGGAGGTGCCTTCCCCAGCATCATGCTCCACTGACTGTTGGTCCCGTCAGAGGGTGGGCTCCAGAGTTAAAGTTCTTGGCTGTCTGGGAGAGTGGAACCTCTGCTTGCCTGCTGTGCATTCTCCTCCTCCTCCTCTTGCTTATCAACAACGTCGTCCTCATTGTTGCCGGGGCTCCTGGGAGGTATTCATGGAGTGTTTTGGAGTAGTGGTGGGGTTGCCGCTGAGAATCGCAAGCAGCTTCTCATAGAAGTGGCATGTCTGTGGTTCAGCACCAGAGTTACTGTTCACCTCCCTTGTCTTCTGGTACACTTGCCTGAGCAACTTTATTTTCACGCAGCACTGATGTGTGTCCTTGGTGTAGCCCTTCTCCCCTATGTCCCACGCAATTTTGGCAAAGATGTCAGCATTTCTTCTGCTGGTTTGGAGCTCCGCCTTCACAGACTCTTCTCCCTACACACCAATAAGATTCACCACCTCCTGTGTACTCCATGCTGGAGCACATTTGCGGCCTTGAGCATCCATTGTCAGCCGTGCCAATCAAACAGGAAATGAAAATTCAAAAGTTCCCAGGGTTTTAACAGGGGGGCAGCTGTTTTCTGTGTACTTGGCTGAAGTGCAGTGGAGTTGAAAGCGCTCTCCAGAGCGGTCTCAGTGGAGCACTGTGGGACACCTTCTGGAGGCCAATTTATTTGAATTACAAAATGCAGTGTCTACACTATCCCCATGTTGACATGTGGCTGTCGACTGAAGAATTATACCTCTCGCAGAGGTGGAGCACAGAAGTGGACAAGCCCTTTAGGTTGGCAGAAGGGACTCGGTAGTGTAGACACATACATTATTAACTCGACCTAACACGGCATATGTTGACCTAACTTTGTAATGTAGACCAGGCCTTAGCATTTACCAGATGTTCTGTTTTTTGTCTTCTGCAATTAGACTTAAAAGAAGTAAATTAAACTTATAAATTTCAGAGCTAATCATTACTGTTACATATTTGAGATACCACTGGGTATGTGCAGCATAATTAATAATATTGTGACTCTTGTGTAGTGGTTTTAAATATTCAGTGCATTCAAGTGTCCATTATTTAAATTAGTTAAGGAAGACAATCCCACTTGTTTCTGTAAAACAAACTTTATTTATATGCTTATGAATGGATCATGAAAAACTCTCTATTTTAAAATATCTTTCCAAGAAGTTGACTAGAGTTAGGTAAAAGTCAACATTCAAATCTTAAATGGAAAAAATTAGAAAGTTTGAGCAGATCGAAAGCTACATAATATATTACTACATAATATAAGGAAATAAACATAAATATATCCCCTGTATCCAAAGTATGGCAGACATCAATAAACTCATCAGGGACAAACACGGCCACCCAATAACAGAAAGAATAAGAAATGCACTGGCCAGAGCATTTCAAAGAATTCCTGAACAGGGAACCACCTAAAAATGAAGCAAACATCCAGGAGGCAGAACAAGCGCTTGATATCAACACAGACACCCCAACTAAGGAAGAGATCATTCAAGTCATCAACTCCTTAAAAAATGGAAAAGTTCCTGGAAAGGATAAATTGAATGCAGAATTGTTCAAGGTAAATCCTGAGTTAGCAGCATCTATTCTGTCCCCTCTATTTACATCAGTCTGGGAAAGGGAAAAAGTGCCAGATGAGTGGACCAATGGCGTTATAGTGAAGATACCAAAGAAAGGAACTCTCATTGATTGTAATCACTGGGGTGGTATCACACTTTTATCTATGCCAAGCAAAGTATTATGTAAGATCATAGTCCAGCATATAGCAGAGGCAGTTGATAGCATTCTTAGAAATGAGCAAGCCAGTTTTCAGAAAGGATGTGGATGCACAGACCAGATCTTCAATCAATGAGACCTAATAGGACAGTGCTTAGAATGGCAACTACAACTCTACATAAACTTCATAGACTTTGAGAACGCTTTTGATAGCATTCACAGGACAAAAGCCTTTGGTGCCTTTTTTTTTTTTGGCATATGGAATCCCTCTCCATATAATCAACATCATCAAAAGTGTCTATCTCAACCTTACATGCAGTGTTGACCACAGTGAGCTCAGTTTTGAAATCAAAACAGGAGTACGTCGGGGTGTGTCATGTCTGCAAACCTCTTCAACATTGCCATCGATTTGGTAATTCAGTGTACAAGAGAAAACATGCCAAGAGGCATTAAATGGACACCCTTCTCATAACTTGAAGATCTGGACTTCACAGATGTTCTCACTCTCCTATCACATACTCAATACCATTTACAAGAAAAAACATCTCGACTCAACACATTCAACCAGCAAATTGGACAGAAAATCAACCTCAATAAGACAGATATCATGACCTTTAATATTGTCTCACCATCACCAGTAAGGATAGAGGATTATGTTCTCACCAATGTAGAAACATTCACTTGGGCATCATCATCAGTCAGGAAGGTGGAACAAGCCAGGACATCCAGAACAAAATCAATAAAGCCAGGAACACCCTCAGGAGCTTAAATAAAGTCTGGAAATCATCAAAATACAACACCAAAACCAAACTCAAGATTTATCAGAGCTGTGTACTTTCAACACTACTTTATCATGCAGAATGCTGGGGAATGAGAAAGTACATGTCCAAACTGTCTTCATTCCATACAACCTGCCTCAGAAAAATCCTCCTTTATCTTTTGGCTCAGAACAACCTCAAACCAAGATCTATTGACATAGTGCAGCCAAGAGGATCCGAGCACCATCATTGCCAGGAGGTGTTGGAGATGGATTGGCCATGTGCTTCAGATGGAAACTGATTCCATCGCCAGAGTAGCAATAAGATGGACACCTGAAAGCAAGTGAAAATGAGGCTGCCCAAAAACAATATGGTGAAGAGCTGTGGAAGCCGAGCTGAAAAACCTGGGGCACAGCTTGGGAACCATTGAAAGACTTGCCAGAAAAGGGCAGAAGGGAAGGATTTCTATTGCTGCCCTAAATGCCAGAAGTGTAATGGGAACATGATGATGACGATGATCCAAAGTATATATTTCACACTAATCTAAAATATGGTATCCTACAGCAAATCAATATTTCAGTGTAACTGATCAATCCATCCAAAGCACATGAGTAATTGTGTAAGATAATAGGTTTCTAGCGATAGCCATTCAATGGGAACTGAGGAAAGGTGGCAAAATCCAGTTATCATATTCTGGTTCTCAGCATCAGGCTAAAGTTGTAGGTAGAAACTTCAAAAGCACTAAGTATTGGCTTAACTCTGCTGTCATTGAAGTCAACGGGGGTTTTACCATTGGGCACAAAATCAGGCCAGCACTGAGTGGTTTGAAAATCCCACCCTTAGAAGCTTTCAGGATGAAAAATGAAATGATATCTCATGTTGCTAATTCTTCCCTAACCTGATCAATGGAGAGATGTTGGAGGGATGAAGATCTCCCTGAAAAAACACATCATGGTAGCTGTGTCTTATCCATCAAGCTCCAAGATATAGGGGGAAAAAGTTCTGTGGGTCTTGAGATTAAATTGGGGAAACCTTAACCTAATTTCCCCCTACTGTTACTCACACCTTCTTGTCAACTGTTTGAAATGGTTATTTTTCCTCCTTTGGTATCCTGCTGTTAATTAAATTGTCTCGTTAGACTGACCTCACACTTGGTAAGGCAACTCCCATCTTTTCCTTTATTTATACCTGCTCCTGTATTTTTCCCACTCCATGCATCGGATGAAGTGGGTTCTAGCCCACAAAAGATTACGCCCAAATACATTTGTTAGTCTCTAAGGTGCCACAAGGACTCCTCATTGTTTTTTCTTAATGAGCTGATCTGTTGCCTGCAAGTCATGGAGGTAGAAGTTGGGAAACTGACTCATAAGTCCATCCAATTGAGGCTTAAACAGTTTTCATCTTCATTTGTACAATTTCATACAGAATTATTGTCACCTATAGTGTCTGGACATACCATTTTATGGCAGACAAATAATAACAGACCAGACTGAATTCGGAAAGGGGCCCAAGTTACTCCATTCCAGGGCATCAGGAAGTCCTTCCACCTTCCCTGATAGTTGTCACCTTCTCTGATGCCTTGGTGGGGTCCCTCAGTCCCATCCTTCGAGTTCTGGTTCAGTGTGTCTCCAGTTTGGGCCCTGTTCATTTAGGTCTTTTATATATTTCTACATTACAGATCACTTAATCTTTATCCAACTGGCTTTTAACACATCAGCCCTTTTGGGTTTAAGGTAATCTGTACGTTACGCATGTGCAATCACCCAACTTCTGTATTTTTCTGCTCGTTTTGCAGGAACTGGGTCATATCATTTTATGTCATCCTGCCCTAGGTCTTTTCAGAAAAAGGGATTTTTTTATTACAGGTTTGTGCGTTTTTTATCTCAAAACATCCAGCACAATGTTACCTTTGTTTGTCAGCAATAACAGCATTTTAAGCAGATCATCAATTCTATGTAAAAGAAGAATTGGCAAAACCACTCTTGTCAGCCAGGCCTTGGCCGAACTGTTACCTCATCTGTACTCATTCACTGTCCATAATTACAAATGATTAAAATATGACTATTTGGCAATTGTTCATTTTTATATTACATTATTATCGGTCAGTATATGTTATCTCTTTAATCTGTTTATGGAGGAGAGTTTGGAAAGCATGCTATGATTCTTTAATGTCAACACTTTTTATCTTATTTAAACATGGGTTTTTTAATTCAAAGTCCAGTTTTGTTTGTGAATCTACACATCAACTTCATTAGAAATTTCCCTGGAAATGCATTTTGAGAGGTCTCAATTTTAGGGCCTTGACATAATTGCTTTTAATGGTACCCAACAAGGCAAAACTGTTGTCTCAGCTGCCTGCTTCCTAGATAGTGTAATTGTGATTGTCTCCAGTTAGTTATTCATTTTTTTCCTCCCTCCCAGGTGGTGCTGATATCAGAGCAATACAGATAGGCAAGCAAAGGGGAAAAAAAGTTATGTTTTGAGGCTTGCTTAAAATTTCCTCTCTGTTTTGATGGTTTGTTTTTTAATTCTACTTTTTTGTTCATCTTATAGGTCAGAGTAATTTCCTTTGCCAACATACAACTCTCAGCCTAATTCTTCTCTCATGCTGTGTAAATCAGGAGCAACTCTATTGTTGCCAGTGGAGTTACACTCGTTTTACATTGGTGTAAGTGAGAGAAAAATCAGGTCCTTGAAATTTTAATGAGTTTCTAAACTTATCCAAATAGGGTATTTTGTACTAGTTTGGAATATGATGGTTAAAAGGACTTAAAAGAGACAAAGGATATTTAATCAGTGCACTCCTTATAGGATTCTCAGAATCTGTACAAGGTAGCTTATAAAGAAAAAAAATCTTACTGCTCATTTTAACACTTTGTTTTCTGGAAATAAAAACCACTGCCACCCATGACAGTGATTTCTTGCCCTCATATAAAGCAATTTGAACCACAGCAACTGTTCAGATACCCTCATAGGTACTCAGAAATCCTAGTAGTTGATATTCTGTAGGGCAGTACCTGTTTTATTTCTCCTTTCTAGAGTTTTTAACCATTGAACCCCAGGTGAAATAGTACAGACAAGCTCCAGCCAAATTGCAATATACAGTAGAAGAGGTTTTTTTTATTTTAAAAATTCAGTTTAAAATATAGAATATGGTACAACTTAATCGCATGTGTTTTTTCATATACATATTTCATTGTACATCATTAAAATAATGGAAATACTACCATAGGAAAGTAGAGACACCCTACAATATATTCACTTTTACACTCCTAAACAGGAAAATCCTAAAGGCAGGTTTTTTGAATTCTACATTTCCAGATGCTTCTGCAGTCCCCAGATAGCTGTGCATTGTTTAATTAATCGTCTCCTAGACTTAGCACAACCATTTGTCAATTTCAATTACATCCCTTCACACAACATTTAATTTAAGAGGCCATAAATTCCATGTAGGGTTTTCCAGACATAGCCTCCAGAAATTAAATTTTGCTTGTCATACATCCAACACACACCACCCCAGATTCTGATCTCAGTTACAGGAATACAACACTGGAGAAACACCATTGAAATCAGTAGAATCTTATTTTCTGGTGCACCTCTTCCATATGCCAAGAGTGTGTGTGGGGGGGGGGGAGGGGAAAGCTTTTCCCTTTCTAGATACATTTCAGCTACTACATCCCAGGTGGCTGGGCGTTTTCCCCAGCTAGAAATTGGTGGTGCTGAACAAGCAGGGTGTCCAGGTGCAGAGCGAGCCACTCAAACACTTTTGAGGGGCGGGGGCCATAATGGGATGGAAACTGGTGGGTGTTATTGCAAGTAGATTGTAAAGGCTTGGAAGACTAATTTGATTGGAATGGAGAAGAAGAGGAAATACAATAGAGATCTATGGGATAATTAATGGTATAGAGGAAGTCAGCTGGCTCTCTTACATTTTTCAGTAAAAGTATCATAGAGCATTCCAAAATTAAATGTTGGCCAATGGAAAATGCAGTGGAGAGAAGCAAATGGTTTTCATGCAACATAAAATTAATGCACTTAGTTCACTACCATTGGATATTACTGAAGGAGACCTTAGTATTATATTCAAATATGGATTTTAGAGACAGGAAGACTCTGAAATTTCATTAGCTAAAATAAAAATTATAAGCATTGTCAGTCTAGAGGCTTCAGCGCGCACATTGTTTAATAGCAAGTAGGAATAAATTTCATTCTTCATTCACCCCCATATAATATACACAGCTGTTATTGTTGTCACAATAGCACTATTGTGTTAGGCACTGCACAAAAAAATAAGTGATATTCCTTGTCCTGAAAGTCTTATTCTGGGTGCAAGGAGGAAGGAGGATTCAGTGGTCATTAGCCTGGGACTCAGGAGACCCGATTTCAGTTTCGTACACTGCCACAGACTTCCTGTGTGACCGTGGGCAGTTGCCTAGTCTCTGTGCCTCAATTGTTTATCTGTAAAATGGAGATAATAGCACCTCCTTCTCTCAGAAGAATGTTGTGAGGATAAATCAGCTAAAGACTCTGTGGTGTTCAGATCACATGGTAGTGAGCCCATATAAGTAGCTTAGGTAAAGAGACTTATCCAAGGTCACATGGCAAAACCAGGGATAGAACCCAGGTATTTTGATGCCAAGCCGGTGTCCTGTCTACTACACAATATTGACAAGTGAAGTTAGGTCCCAAGGCCTGGTCTACACTAGGAGTTTGTCGAATTTAGCAGCGTTAATTCGACTTAACTGTGCACCCGTCCACACCAGGAAGCTAATTAGTTCGACCTAGAGGGCTCTTTAGTTCGAATTCTGTACTCCTCCCCGACGAGGGGAGTAGCACTAAATTCGACATGGCTATGTCGAATTAGGCTATGTGTGGACGGAAATCGACCTTAGTAGCTCCGGGAGCTATCCCACAGTGCACCACTCTGTTGATGCTCTGGACAGCAGTCCGAGCTTGGATGTTCTGACCAGCCACACAGGAAAAGCCCCGGGAAAATTTGACACGCTCCGGCGCCTTCTGGATGTTCTGCAGGACCGCAGGCAGGAGGACAGAGCCCCCCTGCACTGTATCTGCAACCGCCCTCCCCCACCACAAAGTCCCAAACCCCCCTCATCCAAAGTAACAAAAAGGAGGGGCAACAGGGGCTGTGAAAACTGTCACTGCACCCCTGCAGAGTGCACAAATACAAGAAGGCTCTCATTCCCTAAATGTTGAGAAGTCCTTCCCTTCCTGGCTCACCGAAGCCCCAATCCCAGTTTCATCCCCTAACTGTGTAGTTGATTATTAAAAGTAGTTTGCTGTTAATTACTATTTCCGTCAAGTTTTTCTACAGAAGACTGTCTGTGAAGGGGGGGGGAAGGGGGTTGTTAATTGCATAGGACAGTCACCTTTACCAGGGTACAGACACAGGGGCAGGATCAACAGCAGGTCACACACACAGTGCAGTCAGTAGGCACCCTGGTCGGTCTGGGAGGTGTTTTCCATGTTCTGTGTGGGTGGGGGGTACGTGACTTTGTGGCATGGGAGGGCGGTTACAGAACTTATGCAGCGGTCCTTGTCCCGGACCACAGAGCCACGCAGCAGGGGAATCTGTAACCGTCCTCCCCCGCCACAAGGTCACATAGCCCCCGCACACAGAGTCCCGAAAAGGAGGGATGGCAGGCTCTGTTGAAACAACCAGTCCGGCACTGCAGACCGCTCTAGGAATTCCTCGAGTGTAGAAGCGGTGTTAACATCACTGCACACCCTACCCACCACAGACTGCGTCCCTGTTTCAATCCTTTAATGCGATTTCATTAATAAAGAAAACGTTGTTAATTAACAATGTTCCATTAACTTTATTTTTAAACGTGTGTTGGAAGGGGGAAACGTGGTGAATGGGGTATGTAACCACAGAAGAAAGTCAACAGTAACTGAAGCAGGGGCAGGTTCAGCTTCTCTGTAAAGAAACTGAACAGTCACAGGTTACCCTGCTCCCTGAGGAACCTAGCTTTCAAAGCCTCCCAGATGCACAGCGCTTCCCGCTGGGCTCTTCTAATTGCACAGCTGTCTGGCTGAGCATAATCAGCAGCCAGGCGATTTGCCTCAACCTCCCATCCCGCCATAAAGGTCTCCCCCTTGCTTTCACAGAGATTGTGGAGCACACAGCAAGCTGCAATAACAATGGGGATATTGGTTTCGCTGAGATCCGAGCGAGTCAGTAAGCTCCTCCATCTCCCCTTGAGACGTCCGAAAGCACGTTGAATGATGACAGTTACCCAAGACCACCCTCGACACATTTTTCCCCCCAGCATGCATTGTGGGGAAATCCCAGAATTCAAATGGGCAGCGGGGACTGCTGGAACTGTGGGATAGCTTCCCACAGTGCACCGCTTCCAATGTCAACGCTTGCCCCATTAGTGTGGACTCACAAAGTCAAATTAGTGTCCTTAGTGTGGACACACAAATTCGACTTTGTAAGGTCGATTCCACAAATTCTAATTAAGTTAAATCGAACTAATCTGGTAGTGTAGACATACCCTTAGTGTGATCTTATGTGCACCTCTGAATCATTTGGCATTGACCATTGTAAGATAAGATACCAGCTTTGATGAATGATTTGCTATGATCCAGAAAGGCAATTACCGAGTTTTTGAATGGGGAGTTGGTTAATTTTTGTTTTCTACTTTGCCAGAATGTAGAAGTTTCAGCATAGATTGTTCCCAACAAACCAGTTTATAGAACGTTCCTACCAAACCAGCATCTTTGCGGAACTGTGGGTGTATGTTACTGTACAGCATCATCTTCCTTTGAAAAGCACCGCAAGCCACTTACAGAAGCTTGGCTACTCTGCAATGTGCTCTTTAGGGGAAGCAGGGGCAGGAGCAAGCTGTGGTTCAGTGTTACACAGATCCAAAATGTTCCCCTATAATGGTTTTGTTGAGATTTTGTGATTTCTAAGTTTGAGAAATAAGATGCTCCTGGAAGTGCTGTAATTTAACATATGTGGAAAAATTCAGTTCTACTGGGGCATTATAAAACGTTTATCCTGCAAGCCTAATCATGTTAAGCACCAGCATTGAACAGACTCTCCATAGCTTGGGAGACTATCCAGTAACTCTTAACAAAGGCTGGTGTTAGGCACTGTATCTGCCATGCCACATCTCACTTAAGCTATACCTAATCTGGCTTTTCCAGGTTTGTCTACACTTTGTCAGTGCACAGTCATGCCACAGTATGAATCTGCAGTGCACTAGACTGCTGCACGCTAACTGGCTGTGTACACATTGCTCTCGGGCACTACAAGTTCCATAGTGCACTTTGATGTTCTGCTCTTTCAAATGTGAGGATGTAAAAGTGCATTGCGGAACTTTTAATGCCCAGTAGCAGGGGCCACATAGCCATTTAGTGCGCACGTTGTGGATTCACACCCTGGCTTGACCTAGAGTAACTCACCACAGAGGTCCGAGCTGCAGTGAGCTGTTCACCATATTTGGACTCTAGCAAATTACCCCATGTAGGTTTGTGTGAATAATGAACACTCTGCTTTCTTCACCATTCTCACTCCTAGCTGACATGTCACATCCTTAGTGCTGAATATACCTAATCCTTTTTACAGACTCCACGCCGAGAAAGGGTTGTTGGAATAGCTATACTGGCAAATGTTCCCAGCAGAGACTCAACTTAAACAGACAAGAGTTCTGTTGCTGCATAGCATAAACAAGCTTCTGAATGGAATAAGCTATACTGGCAAAAAAATTTATTTTTATTTTTTGCCAGTAAAACTGAATCTAGACTAGGGCTTTTGCCGGCATAGCTATGTCATTCATGGGTGTGATTTCCCTCCCCCCACATCTTCTTAGCCACTACACGGTAGATCAGGGCTGAGGGAGACTGTAGAAACTATCACTGAAAGCACTTGTGTTGTCCCGCTTCGACGGTGTTAGTCAAGTTGGTGTAAAAGACAAGACAGTCACCTTGAAGAAAGCACTAGAAAAAGGTGGATTTTTCCATGAAATAATTCTATCATTTGACGCTGAAAACAGGAACCAGAACTAAGGGTGACAAAAGATATTTTTTTGAACATTTGAGATTGTTGTAGGTAAAACGTATGGATAAAAAGGAGGGGTGGAGCAGGATCTGCAGCAGGGGGAAGGAGAAGCAAGAGCATGTTTTTAAATTAGTCTCTTTAAAACATTGCCAGTTGTCTTTATGCAATGTCTAAAAAAGAACAGCGGCAGCCTCTGGAAGCAGCATGAAGCCTGAAACTTGCAGGTTTAATGATTCCCAGCTTTTAAAAAAAGAGAGATAATTTGCACAACAGATTTTTCTAAGCTGTCATATCTGTCTAAGTTCTATGACTTCAAAATGATTTCATTCACTGAAGTTTGCTAATCTAAAACGTGCCTTTACTGGAATTATTCAGGGGGTGGAGGATTCTCTTCCCCAACTCTGCTAAGGGTCCCCCATCCTACCTGTATTCTCTAGCACATATACAACCTGAATCTCTTGCTTTGTCTTATTTATCCCTTCAGTTTTCCTTGTTCTGTATTTGTCCTTGTCTGCTCTCTTCCCTCATCTTGTCCCAATCATCTCATTTTCTTCTCTCATCCTACACTTCATCCCCTTCTTCTATTCCATGTCTCTCTATAACAAGCCTTAATACTCTCACTGCCATCCACATCCCCTCACTTTATACTGCTCCATCATGACTTGTCTTTAGTCACTTGTGGTGCATCTTATCATGTTTTAGCATCCAATAGGGCACCCCACATGTATGTGTTGCCCTCAGTGTCAGAGCTGGGGCATCCTCTTCCCCTGCATTTTAACTTTTGAAAAGTTAATGCAGTGTTTGGGTGAGCTGTCAGAAAAAGTGGAAATCCAGGCTTGTTAAGGCACAGGGCTGAGGGCTCTGTGAGACTGGTGGGTTGTTTAATATCACAGAATCTGAACACTACATTATAAAAGAGAAGAGGATTACTCAAAACATCAGAACTAAGTTTCGTAGTGTTTATTTCCTGGGGAGGACAGGCGATTGGAGGCAGAAGGACGTGGTGTGAAAAGCTAGCCAGGCATACATCAGAGTCTCCATGCTAAAAATGGCAGCTAGCAAAACAGGAAAATGGTACAACAAAGGGACTACAGGAACAAATAAAACCAGAGGCATCTACATATCAGGGTTATCCCATGCAGGATAAGCCTCTAAAATAATGAGGAAAATCATGATTTAAATACGATTTCTTCAGATTAAATTAGATCTCTGATGGGGGAGCAGGGAACAAGGAAGGGAAAAGAAGAAAACTAAAAGCATGAAAACTAAAACAGTTGGAAAAAACCTCAAATATTCTCAGGATGCAGGTTAAAAGCCACTTTTTTCCCCCTCATTTTGATTATGTTCATGCGAAGTAACTCATTGCTGTCAGTGGAACTGTACACACAGAGCTACTCCTCTGAAGTAACATGTTAGAATTTTCACTTGCAAAGCCCATATGTCCCAATGATGTTTGCAGGTACCAATACTGGCATTTGTGTGCACACAATGGTTAGACTTTTTGAAGTATAGGTGCAGATGTTTGCACTTGGAAATTGTGAGTGCATATATGTAGGTGGGCAGTTGTGCGTGCCCATCTGAAATCTAGGGGCTGAAAATATGCCCTGTATCAAATATATCTGTAGTGTCTGGGTGGGTGTCTTTCATAGAGCGAGACAGTGCCCTCCTTAACACAAAACAGGAAATATTGCAAAGTTATGGAGCCTTTTAGGATTAAAACCTTATTTATTACTGGTTACAAGTGCTTTACACAGCTGAAGACAATCAGGTTGATGAAAGTGAGGGTAAATCAAAATCCATTTTGATTAATGCTGGTTAGAAGAGCTATGGACAGTTTAAGAAGATTACCGAATTTTATCCAGGAGATGAGAATTAAATGGATCCAATGGCTGCTCCACCATGTAGAAGCAGATAAACGTATTTGATGGAGTAAAGTGAAGTTATCTGATCATTGGAGATGGTTGGATTTGGAGAAAAGTTTCAAAATAAATTCTGTACCATCTTCTTCACAGTGATATTATGATTATTACAGTCATAACATATTTTATGCAAGATAAGTCATGTGAGGTGTCAGAAAGGTTATGATTTACTGAATATGATTATCCTGTTTGTATGCATGCATCTTTTTGTATTTGAAGTTAGGAATATTGACTATACATCTGTATTACAAATGTGTTTACACCAGGGGAACACCCACTAGACAAAATGCTTTCATTCTGAAAATCCGGCTGGGAATGGCTCATTCAGGATGAATGGCCATTAGAGAAAACAATAGGCCTTAGAAGAAGCCCATCTCCCACCTGGGGGCCTTCCTGAGGATGCTGCAGACAGCCTCAGACTCATGGCTGCTGTGACACTACAGAGACATGTGATTAGGTTACCTGGCACTAGACTCCATCTTGCGATATCAGTGTTTTTGCACTGACTGGCATGGGAACCAAGCTTGGAAACAAAGGGTTCCTCCTATATACAAAACTATTTAAGGCAGGGGAATGACATCATCATGAGGTTCTTCACTGACTCCCCACTGTAAGCGTGTCCTGGAAACACCTGAGGAACAGAGACTAAACTAGGGGAAGAGCTAGACCCAGGCTAAAGGGATTTTTAGCCTGTGAATGGAACACCTGGGGATTCTGAGCTGTAATCAATTGCAGCTTGCCCCTTAAGAATTGCAGCCTGCTTGTATCATCACTTAGGGTTAGGGTGACCAGATGTCCCAATTTTATAGGGAGAGTCCAGATTTTTGTTTTTTTTCCTTATATAGGCACCTATTACCTCCCACCCCCATCCTGATTTTTCACATTTGCTGTCTGGTCACCCTACTTAGGGTGAGGAGCTGCTCTTCATATCTGATCTCTTTAGTATATTAAACTTAAATTGCTTTTTGTTTATTTGCTAAGCAATCTGCTTTGATCCATTTGCTATCCCTTCTAATCACTTAAAATCTATCATTTGTAGTTAACAAACTTGTTTTTGCTCTATCTAAAACCAGTGTGGGGGAGTTATAACTCAGGGCAGAAAGTTGTTGGATATTTCTCTCCACATTGAGGGAAGGGGCGAATTTAATGAGCTTACGCTATACAGTTCCCTGTGCAGCACAAGACTGTATAATTTTTGTTTTACACCGAAGAGGAAAGTACGTACCTGAGTAGCTAGGAAGTTCCTTAGCTGCAGCCTTCCCATGCAGAGCTGGTCATAGCGTCTGCATATAACTACAGTTGGGTGTGTCCGACCTGTACGTGTGCTGGTGAATGTGCAGGCTGGAGACTTGGAGAGGGCTTGGAAGAGTGGTCATAGCAGTACAGTGTAAAGGGAGCCCAGGCTGAGGGGTCAGGGGGGATTAGTGGTCCCCCAGTTCCAGGGGGCACCCCTGGGGGAACCCATTACACTTAGCAATACATTTGCTACTGTAAGAGTGGTGGTGGGAACATTGAGTATGTATTTCAGAGGTTACTAGAATTTATTAAGTAAAGGAATAAAATGGACACCATGTAGACTCAGGCACATGAGTTTATTATGTACAGCGCTGGTGTGGTGTCACTTTGCTTATTAGGCTCAGAGACAGTGCCAAACAACTGATTACAATGGATTACATGGAATCTTCATGGGCGGAGGGAAGTGACAGGGTGGGAGGTCCCGAGCCGCTGGATAGGTCTAGCAGCAAGACAAGATAAGCACAGGAGCCAATAGTCTAAAGATTACATAATGTTTCTGCCCATGGTTTCAGGTTAACAAGTAACATACTGTTTATACATTGTTTAAAGGAAAACACCTGTGTACTAAGTGTATAGTATAAAATATATATGTTGAATTCTCATTTGGGGTCCATAGGAATGAGGTAGCCCTTCTGATTGTCCAACAGGTACATTCCTGGGCGGTTAAAGCAAAAAGACATTTAAAAGTACATGGCAATAGAAATTGTTTTTCAGTTTGTCCATTGTGTTTCTAAAGGTTAACGTTGGTATCTGGGAGGGAGGATGTCCTATCTCGTACTGACATGCTTGAACCTCTTCCATGAACTCAAGGTTGGTATGTGGGAAGAGCATGGCTATCTTTTCTTGCAGAGGAGTGGACACAGACATATACAGGGCCCCTTTCAATCCTTTGATCTGTTTGCAGCTTCAGATAAGAGTGTGAATTACTGCTCCCCATCTGGCGTTTTGCTGACCATGCTTATTTTAGTAAAAAGTCAGGTTGTCTCTAGTTTGTTCTGCTTCTCTTAGCCAATATTGTTCACTGTTTGCTAGGCCTCTTTGACCAAACTCTGGACTTTGGGCCTGTAAACAGTTGCTGACATAGCCTGTGTTGGGATTTTACATACACAGCACATGGATTTTGGCCCTTCACTAAGTCTTGCAGATTACATCTAAAGGCTTTTGTCACAGCTCTTGTAGAACTTCCCCTGGCAGGACACTCATGGTATCCTGGACCTGCGTTCTGTTAAGCTTCACTTGGTCTGGGTAGGCTGCAACACTGTGTCTTCTCTTGGCCTCTCTGGGTATGTCTACACTCTCCAGCCTGAGCCCAATGACCCTGTGAGGTAGGAGGGTCCCAGAGCCCTAGCCTGAGCATCTACACTGCAGCTAAATAGCCCCTTAGCTCAAGTCCTACGAGCCTGAGTCAGCTGGCACAAGCCAGCAATGGATGTAATTGCAGTGTAGACATATATTGTGGCTCACTTCCTGGGTCCAGGTTCTGTCTGTTACCCCTTCCGAGAAATGGGACCTTGCGGCCCAGCTTTCCCAAGATCAGTGCTGACCCCATACCTGCCAGTGGCTTAAGCACACCCTGTCCCAGAGCTCCATAGGATAGTTGAAAGCAAAAGACCAGCAGACTTTGCAAAGGGTTCCTAAGCACATTCATTTCTTTATACAGCACAACAGACACACAGCCCTACCCAAAACAATAAGTACACCTACACCCATTTCCCTGCCTCAGTCTCCTCACCACTCCTGAGCACTCTATGGGCTTAAATCAGAGTCCTCCCTCCTGCACATTGCTTCTGTGCCAAATCATGGAGCCTTTTTCTCCACTGCAAACAGTAACCTTCTTCCTCAGCTGGTCCTGCAGTTAAATAGCACCCTTTTGCTCTGAAAGCATGCCCATCTCCCTCTCTCCTGCTCAAGCTTCCTGAGGGTCAGAGTCCCCTCCCCAACTTCTCAACCATTGCAGTTTTACAGGGATGCACCACTACCTAGTTTCTTTCTTCTGCTGCTGGGGAAAATTCCATGGCTCTAGACTCCAGCCCCCTACAGAGATATCAGAGAAAAATGGTTTTCCCCAGATTTCAGTCATCCCATTTTCTCAAGTTGCTTCCACTTGAATGGGAACAGTTCAGGTTAATGACTCCATTGTCAGCCTGTGCCACTACCCCTTGGAATTTCAGTCCAACGTGGAGGTAAAAAAGCAATAGCGCCACATTCAAAATGGAGTCTTCACTCTGACCAGAGACAAATGTAGACACTCTGCAATATCAAACATAATTCATAAGCTTTACACAGATACCCCAAGTCATCACACTTCCCTTGTGAAAAATACCAGTTGGCCATGTGAAGGAGGACTAAATAACCTGACTGGTTAGTGAAGAATAGTTATGTAATTAGTTAATTAATTATAATTTGGGGGTGAATCTAAAATGGCTAACAAATGAGTAAGGACCTAATCCTCAGTCCTTTCTGAGGCAAAACTTCCATTGAAATCAAAAGGACCTTTGCTTAAGTAAAGTCTGCAAAATGTCACCCATTACATAAATAATATAAAATTTCAGATGCACATCAGTTTTTAAAGTTGTCGTTCTTCCTACCCCATTGCATGCGCTCTCTCTCCCCCCGCCTCTCTGAAGTTGTGGTGTTATATGAGCAAGACTTGATGTTATAATGCACTAGACAAAGGACTTTGTGGTGACAACATCTGAGAAGTACTGTTCTTACATGAAATTGTAATTGCAATTTTTGGAAAATAGGATTATTAAATTTTGTGGCTAATGAGTTTCAGTGTATGCAGGTCAGTTGTATTAGTACTAAATATGTTTATGATATTTGATGCTGCAAGGCCCCGGTTGGGATTGAAATCCCATTGTGCTGAATGCTGTACAGAGACGCGACAGATTACTTGCTCATTTGGTATATTTTTTGGATTTGTTTCTGTGCATTTGGTGTTGATGCACTGATCATCCAAATGCTGATGCTGGACTTAGCAAAAGACACTTGCCTAACTGAAAACTCTGTACCATTTGCAGGCCAGAAGGGAGAGCAAAAAATTAATGGGAGTGTACATTTTAATAAACAAAAACATTACTGACTTATTCCTGCACTAGATTCTTCTTCTTTCCCTTATCCCATCTGGGGTTGGGTCATCATGCAAGCATCTGCCATCTTAGTCTGTCTGAGGCAGCACTGAGGTCCACCTTCTCATTGTCTTCTGTGATGAAATCCATCCATTGTTTCCTCAGAATCTCTTTCCTACCACCTTCTTCTGCCTAATATACCATTTTGAATTGTTGAATGTGTATAGATTGTTCAGTCTCAAAGGGAAAATAAGGAAAGAGACAAGATGCCAGTGACCTTTCCCTCCCCTTAAGGACCAAGTTTTCAAGTGACCTTCATTTATATACATATCAGATTTGAAGCACATCTTTTTTACGTGCACATATGGACATTTACACATGCAAATATTTGCAAGTGCTCTATGTATACAAAACCAGTGAATGTGCAAATGGCCTTTATGGTCACACTAACAAAGGGCAATTGAGAACCTAAAGACTACAGGCCAGAGTCCAGCACCCTGTTCAAGCCAAGTGGTACCTTACTCTGTAAATAGCTCCAGGGAGAGTAATGGAATTACTTCAGGAGGAAGGTACTCCTCATTGTGAGAGAGGATGGCAGAATCTGGTTTGAAAGTGTCCTTCACTTCCGAGAAGAAACTAACATCTGAATAAAATAACCTAACAAGTAATTCTTATTAAAGAACTGAACTATGAAGTCCCACATTGTCTCTGCATTCCCCAGGCTTTTAAAATAGATCAATGAATAGTCCAAAGAAGTGGAAGAAATAGTAAGTCCTTCATTAATGCCAAGTCTAAGGAGATTAAAAGTCAATGGCTTTCTCTTGCAGGTTTATTTTTTAATCCATGTAAAGCTGATTAAATGACATGAAAGTTCCTCTGCTCCCAAGAGACATTTTGTCTGTCTAGCACCGTTAGGTAGCGTACTGAACAGCCCATGTTTTCCTATCATGGTACAAGTGTGCATTTATCTGATTATCAGAAGAGGACTGAAAACAAATCTACAGATCCGAGTGTGATGTTCTCTGATTAAAATATGACCATATAGATCATTGTTGCAACCACTGTTATATATTTGCAACAAATCTTGTACAAAATGTGGCATGTAAGATGTCTATGGAAAGGTTATGATTTGATGAATATGATTAAGCTATTTATATGCGTGTATCATTTTTGTATTTGAAGTTATGAGTATTTGCTCTATACCTGGATTTCAAATGTTTGCTCCTGGGGTAATGCCCACAAGGTAGTTAGCCAGCATATCTTAGAGGGACTATTCAAATTGAGTGGCTATTAAAGGACACTTAACTTACAACGGAAGACACCTATCTACTGTTAATGGACTTTCCTGCCAGGACTAAGAAAAGTCATGCATGGACATATGACTTGCTCAGGTGACTCCAAACTCCATCTTGTACCTGTAATTTTCCACTTGCTGTGCTAAGGTCTTTGTTTGAAACAATGGATTTCCCTTCACATGGCAGAAGCTATAAAAGGCACTGGAAACATCTCAGTTTTGCGTCTTTCCTGCTCCAGCCTCTGGACCATGAACTTATACTAATGGGAGCATTCAAACCAATGGATTGAGGACCTTCCAATGATCTGGAAGCAACCAGAGACTTATCAAGCCAGCAGTTTATTCTGTCACTGCTACAAGCCTGAACCAAGAACTTTGCATTTATTGTATGTATTTGACTCCTTTAACCAATTTAACACTCACCTTTCTTTCTATAAATAAACCTTTAGACACTAAAGGATTGGCATCAGCATGCTTTTTGGGTAATAGCTGAGTTATATATTGACCTGGGTGTGTGGCTGGTCCTTTGGGATCAGAAGAACCTTTTATTTGAGGAGATTGGTTTTAAAGAACCACTCATCTCTTAGGGCATGTCTACACTTACCTCCAGAGCGATCAATCCAGCGGCGGTTGATTTTTCGCGTCTAGTGATGTCCCGTGTGTACTTAGTGGAAGTCACTTCATAGATGAAGAACCAGGCAGTGAAGAACATGCCAATGGCCAGCAGCACCACAGTGAGGTGCGTCTAGTGAAGACGCGATAAATCAACTGCCGAGCGCTCTCCTGTAGACTCCGTTACTCCACCAGAGTGAGAAGCATAGGCAGAGTTGATGGGGGAGTGTCAACAGTTGACCTACAGCAGTGAAGACACTGTGGTAAGTAGATCTAAGTACGTCGACTTCAGCTACGTTATTCACGTAGCTGAAGTTGTGTAACTTAAATCAATTTCCTCCCTCCCACCCTGGTATAGACCAGGCCTAAGCCTAGTGTTTTTGGTGGTGATACAAGGATTGGTATGCTTCGGGAATCTGTTTTTTGACTTCTTGTTAGCCAGTGTGGTGAAACAGAAGGTTACTTTTGTTGCTGGTTTTGTATATCTCATGGGAGAATAACCTCCAGTTTTGGGGTATGTCTACCCTATTTCTCAGAAGTTTGTCCTGAATTTGGTATCTCAGATGTGACCCACAAAGGCACGGTTACACCAAGCGTACCTGAAATTTGGGAGGGGGGGTAATGGACTGGAAGCCAGATCCAAAAAGGAATGTCACACTTGGCCCTTCTGCTAAGCTTAACTAAACTCTTCCTCCAAATATACTCACTCAGACTTTTGGGTCTGAAGGGAAGGGGCTGCTAGATTAGAATTAAGCTGTGTCCTCTAATATGCATATAATATAGACACGCACACTGTGTGGTACAAATGTGTAATAAGAGATGCTATAGTTACTTCCTGTTATAGGCATAGGAAAATGAGTGTAGTATCTCAGACACCACAGTATAGTAACTATTGATGAATGTGACTAAGGGCCATCCCTGTCTGTTTTTATATACACATATTCAACTACAAGCCCTGTAACATGTGTCCATGGAAAAAAGTGATGTGACTGAAGTGTTTCAACACTTTATATGCTGTACAGTTGACAGCTGTTTGGTCCTTTTTCACTTTTAATGCCAACAGTTACTCATAATATGGAAGGCCCCCGATTCTGCAGAGACTAATGTATTTGCTGAAGCTCACACATCGTACGTAGTCCCACTGTAGTCAAGGGGAGTACTCGCAGTGCAGAAAGTTCTGCACATGCTTGAAGTCTTTGCAGGATCGGGGCCTAAATTTGTTACAATTATTATTTTAGAATATTTTCCTTCAGACCTTGCCAAACAAAGAGCTAACTCTGAATTGAATTTTGAAAGCTTGTATATATAGCTACTGTAACACTTTTATCCTGATTATATTTTTGCTCTAGTTCTGTAGCACAATGGCTTTTCCTACTGTGTATTTTTATTCAGTAAAGTGTGGTTTTAAAAGAGTGGCTGATGTGTACAAAACATTTTCACTTGTGCTGTATTATATAATAGCATGCTATTAACTTAACTTTGCAAATATAAACATCTGGACATTTTTTCCTAAATTGTGATTCCAAAGTTATAGTATTTTTCAAATAAATATTCATTAAACTGCTATTACAATTTAGCAATCTAACCTTGGGAACACTTTTATAGCTATTAAAAATTGTTTCCATTTCATTGCTTTCGACACCACTACCAACTTTTGGCAGCCCAAGAAATGCAAGACCTCAGATATATTTGCACATAATTCACCCACACTTCAGTACAGCAGCATTTAAACTAATTAAACAGTTCAGCCTGAAATGTCTGTCCGGAAGAGACAACCCACAAAATGTCCCACCCTTAGCCTGTGATAAATCCTATTCAGCACACTGCATGCACTTGACAGGGCTGGCAGAAAGGGACCAGAGAATCTATTTGTTTTCTCACTTAAACAAAAACTTCCTCCAACCAATAGCTAAAGTGTCCTTTGCTGGAAATGGCCACACTTTGTTTCCAAAGACTTTATTGAGTATAGCACTGGTACATCAATCAGATTGACCCAAGCAGAATTAGGGTCTAAACTAATAGCATGGTATGGCATTCAATCACATCTACTGAAGATAGGAATGCAGCGCTTTGTAGAGAAAAGGTGAGGAGATGCAGGGGCTTGGAGTTGATCCTGGGTGCCCTCTCCTGGCTTTTTTCATCTTAAAGCAGTCCTGTGTCATGCAGGAAGAGCTGATCTGCGGCACTCCCCATTGCAGCGCACAGTAGCATGTTTATATAATGAGAGGCAGCAAATGGCAGGTGGGCAGTCCAAACAATAAGCCAGGCAGGCCCTCCAGAGAATCCTATCAGGAAGTTGCGATAATGCTTCCAATCCTCTGATCTGTCAGATTATAAAGCCTCTCCTATTCCTTGGAGTCTAAAGATGGTGTCACGGCTTTGTACAGCATGAACCATTGCTGCCCAGCTCAGTCTCTGATGTGTCTTTACTCTCCTTTCCTCATTCTGATGTGGATTTTGTCTGTATCACCATTGCAGGCTTCTGCTAACTAAAACAAAGGTGGTTGACAAAGGTGGTTTTATTTTTTATCCTGCGATCCTGGTACTGCTTGAGATTCATAGCTATTCTAACACATTAACCCAGCAGCAACTGCAAGATAGCTATTCATCTCTCCTCAGATAACAGCCTACAGTAACAGAGGCTTTCAAAATTATGAAGGGAATTGATAAAACTCAGATGCATATCTCACTTTGACACATAAACATTAGAAAACTAGGAGTACTGGAGTTGCCATTCAAATACTGATAGTTTGCAAGTAGCTTTACATTACTGCGATAGTCACAAGGCTAGTCACAAGGCTAGTAATATTAATTGTATGTAAACCTTCTGCTGTGTGGTGTAGGCAGCAAAAGGGCTGGATTCAATACTTAGGGGTTCTTCTTAATGTTACAAAAGAGAACTGATTTAATACCCCAGCCAGTAATCTGGGAACAGGAAAAAAAAATCCTGGACACCTCTAAGAGGCCATACTTCCCCAGTCATAGCCACTGAGTTTGTGTATAACAAAAGAGTTTTCATTAAAAGAAGAAAGGTCTGCATTAGTTTGGGAAACATAGCAACACTAACTTGAAAGTATGCAAAACATCCACCCCACAGTATGCTGGGCAGTGTTCTTTGCCTCCGTTTTCCCCTTGCCGTGTGAAAGTCCACTGGACGACTGTTTTTAATATGCCATTCCCCTTTTGTCTCCATTCCACCCTCTCATCGTTTGTTGTCCAAGGTCAGCAATGTCCCAGAGTGCAAGGGAGTGGGTGGTTGACTGATGCCTCTCCACCTCTACTCACCACTGCTTGTCACTGTCTTTGTGCCACTGGCGCTGCTTCCGCCACCTCTAGCTGCAATGCTGCGTTCTGAGGTTCTACCACTTAGCCCAGATTTTAGTGATTTCACTGTGGAGAGGGGAACCTCCCTGCTGTGGCCTTCTCTATGCCGTCTTTTCACCACAACACTGTCTTCGTACCAGAGCAAAGGTTGAGCCCCTCTTAGATCAGATTATCAGTGATCTCACCTCTAGTGATCACTGAGAAAGAGCCAAGACTCTCCATTGAGTCTAGTCAGAGCTGTTTTTAAATATTGGGGGGGCGGGGGGGAAAGGATCAAATGGCTGCTAGGATCCTTTAAACAGATCCACAGCACCAGTTAGGAACATCTGCCCCCTTTGGCACCATTATTCCCTGCTTAGCATGTGAGGTTGAGTCAAGGTGACTCCCTCCACTCCAATTAGGGCATATTGAGTATAATCCTGATTATATGAGTAAAGAGCAGCAGAACAATATTTAATTACCCCTGCACTACCACCAGACTAACATGAATCTTAACCCCAAACGGCCAAAAATGATGACTTTGGCAGAGCTGATCATCTAGGCAAAGCTGGTGTGTCTATGCAAATATATTCTGCTCCTGAAGACTCCTCCCTAGTTTGTCACTAGATGGCAGAGAAGTGCTCATTCAGAGCACCGCTTCCATCATATCAGCTTTGATGTGCCTGGCTGAGAGCGAGGCTTCTCTTCTCAAATTAAGATTGATAGAAACCTGTTTTTTGTGGGGTTTTTTAAGTATAAACCTCGACCATACTGAGATGAACATTTGGGAATTATCTCTAAAATCTCCTCATGGTGGTAGGGGAGCATAAAGGTACAGGAAGTCCCTACACATCACTTTATGGGCCATTGTAGTACTGCAGGGTGCCTCACCTTAATTTCCCCTGAGTGACAGCAATAGGGTCATGTAACAGCCCAGGGCAAGGAGAAACCAACACATCTTAACAAAATAGTATGTCCCCTTCTTAATACAGGACAAGAGCAATTACAACAAACAGTTCAGAAGCTTCTCACCTCAGGATGCTGGCGCAGAGCTCCCATATTTAACAATCAGTCTCCTAGTCTAGTCTCCTGGACCCTGAAAGAACACCCCCTGCCTGCATGACTTTTATTTCCCATCTTCCTGTTTATATTGCCCAGGGTGGGCTGGGGTTGATTACACAGCAGGGTTTCCCAGCTGTAGGCTGCAACCTGTCCCTTAAAGGGGTGGTACATTCCTTCACAGGCAGCTGTGTTCAAGCCATTGATTAATTATATGAAATAATGTTGCTAGCAAGAATTGCCATGTTGTTATGCACCAACAGTGTCAACTAGTATGCAACCAAATATTGAATAACTAAGAGTTCCACTCTCCAATGATAGGTCTTCAGTTTGAAAGAGAGACTGTAGCTGTTCTAAAACAGTAATGGAACATAAACTACTCTCAGCTGGTCATGCAAAACAGACTCCATAGTTGAAAAAAAAATCCATATTTTTACAAACCATATAAAGTTTAACATGAAAAAGCACTTTAAGATTTTGACTTTGACAAGGATTTTTTTTTCTGATCAGATCTTTCACGATTATTTTAAAATATCCAATGCTTATGGCTCGATTTTTCAGAAATGGACGCTGACTTTGTGCCCACTTTCTTGTGCCTGCACCAATTTTGCAGTTAACAATTGCTGATGCACCTACCGGATTGCACCGATATAATTATTAATAGCATCCTGAGTGTGCTAGTACTTAACAGACAAGTCAAAGTCCCAGTTCCTGCTCTGAAGATCTTACAATCTAAAGACCAGTAAAGACAAACACAAAAGAAACATGTAGAGAGGAGAACAAGAGTTACAAAAACAGATTCCTATGTTTGCGTTGGTGTCTCTGCATGTTTCTTGGTGTGTTGTATTTAAAGGTTGGGATTTTCAAGGTATCTTAAGGGAATTGGTTGTCCAAATCCTATTGAGTTTCAATGGGATTTGGGTGCCCAACTCTCAGTCTCCTTTGAAAATCCCATTTTTAAATTCTATAAATTGCTCCCACATGTGTAGTATTTACAACCCCTAAAATGATTTGAGGATGCCAAATCAGAGGCTGCCTTGAGGCCCACACAAAAATCCTGGCCTTCATTTTATGTTATGTTAAAAATAACTCACTATATATGAATGTTTTGTTTTGTTTTTGTTATTTTAAAATCTGATCAAGTCTAGCAAAGCTAATCTGAATATGGTTATACAAACTCAGTTTTTTCCCCATGTACTTTCACATTTCAAACTTTCTTTCAAAGCCTATAATTATTACTACTCTAATTATACTGCCATTTAAACACCTTTATATCCATTTTAGAATAATCGAGTGCCTGAATGTAAAATACTTTCTTTATGACACTGTTTTCCTCAATACCTGACCCTGTAGAGAGAAAAATGGTCTCTCTACCTTGTTATTACAATTACATCATCAGGAGACAATAGCTCAGTGAATGATATAAACCTCTGAACATTGTTCTTTAGAAAATCATTTGCTTCCTTAACATTTTTTGTGCACAGGCAAAAGTTAGCATATTGCTTGAGGGGATATAAATGTGACAGAAATGAAAATCCAAACAAACAAACCCAGAACTTTCAAATCATGCTGGTTGGGAATTTTTAGACAAGGGGGAGAGGGGGATTGTACGGGAAATCACAATTTATCAGAACTGAAACTTTTTGTGAAAACATATAGATGCCAATGAAACTTTCATCCAGAAAGGATGAGAACCAGGGGGAAGGGAGGAAAAAGAGAGCGCGAGAGAGCCCAGTGGTTAGGGTGCACGTCTCGGATGTGAGTACGTCTGTGCTCTGAGTGATTTGGTGCCCTAACGACTGGATTATAGAGTCAGTCTGTCAAGCCCTGGATCTAGTTAGCATCAGTATAGTCATGTAATTTCATTGGCTTAACTAAATTGCCGCCACACTTACAACTGAGTTATTCTGTCATATTTAACTTTCTTTAATTAGTCTGGTCTTGTAATGTTGCTGTGCACTCTTAACTGTGTTCTAATCCAGATTGGTTTTCACTGATGGGGGAAATTATCCCTATACATTTCTTACCTGTGTCATGGGGACATAGTGAGCCTTAATGAGTTACGGTTTATTTTAAAAAAAAAGTGTACTTACTTTTCCCTTTAATCAGAAGACCCCAAAGTATAATGTATGCATTTCCTGTGCATGGAGAGCTTTCTTTTATCTTGTCACATTAAAACTAATGTTCATGGAGTATATTTATAGTTATTAAATGCTGCAGCTTCTTAAGCATTTAATCATCCCTAAAATCATTTTATTGGCTTGCATATTTCTCCAACATTTTCCATTAAATAGATCTATAGACCAGCACCTGTGGGCCACATCCTCAGCTGGTATAAATTGGTGCAGCTCCACTGAAGTCACTGCAGCTGCACTGTTTTTACACACACTCAGGATCTGTGGGGATCCATTACTTAGGGGTCAATAAAGGGCCCTATGGTGTGGACTGGGTATTTATTGACCAAAGACTCTTTTCTTTCCTCATGCAATTATTAAAATGAAAAGCAATTGGTAGAGACTAATACTAAATGTCTTACCTGTACTGCATGGGGCTCGTTCACATACTATGCAGTAGCTGAGTTCTTGTGTAATCATCATCCAGGGACCTACTCTGTTCTCATGCTTTTGCCTTTCAGAACAAAGGGTGAAATCCTAGCCCTGTTGAAGTCATGGGGAGTTTTGTCATTAATGCCAATAGAATAAGAATTTCACCCAAAGTCTGCATGGAGAAGTATAAAAAAATATCCAGAAAATGAATTATCAACATTTCATTCAAAATCTTGTCATTTTCTGGTTGGCAGAAACATTCTGTTACAGTGAATGTGTCTTTCTACAGATAGAATCATTGACCTGAACCCAAATAATGATCATCATACTTTTCACTGTCATGGTGCCTTTCATCCAAGGATCTTAGTTTTCAGCTGTTTGAACCTGGCTCCTCATAAGAGCAAAGTGTGATTGAAGTAGTTTCTTAAGTATCCTAATCATGCCAGCTGGTATATTTTATGTGAGAGAACAGTACCATAAAATGCTTGTTATACCAGTGGTAACTGCTCGTCTGTGACTTCCTAGGAAATAGAATAATAGGGATCACCGGGTTAGAAGGGACTGCAAAGGTCATCTAGTCTACCCTCCTGCCAGGATGCAGAATAACAGTAGCATGCTGGAGTTAACATGCAAAATCCGATGTTACCTTATCTGCTTTTTTAAATGGAATCGGATATATACCACATGCACACGCTCTCTCTATCTCTCCCTGGTTTGTTCCTCTGGGAAGCCTGTCATGGCTTCTTCCCCTTTGCTGATCATTGGCCATTCTCCCTGCCCCTCCTCACCACCACCATCCCAGACCTCCAAGACCTTTGCAATTTCATCATACACATCTTTATTCCTGCAGGAATTTTGCAGTTTATACTGTGTATAGATAGATAGATAGATATAAAATTGCCATAGTGCTGAGGAGAGAGGCTTCAGCTCATATCAACATACTCATATCAAGAGAAGGATTTTAATGTCTTAAATATAGAACATTCACAATCAATCTGATAACTAGTCCAAGATTTTACATAGTTTCTGTTTTTGCTGCTTG
This sequence comes from Mauremys reevesii, assembly GCF_016161935.1. Taxonomy (NCBI): domain Eukaryota; kingdom Metazoa; phylum Chordata; order Testudines; family Geoemydidae; genus Mauremys; species Mauremys reevesii. The sequence goes on along the minus strand of NC_052625.1, from coordinate 143,921,997 downwards.
CCTCCCTCATGCAACTTGTGCTACCGAAGCCAATGACATTGCTCTCACACGCAAAGCAAGCAGCACTTTACAACAGGAGCTAAAGATCAGGACACTTCTGGCAGCACTGCAATTTCAACATTTCAAATGGAAATGTTTACGATTGCTGGTTCAGTGTGATGCACAGATGAAAGGACATTTTGGGGGCTTAATAATAACCTAGAACTAGCTTCAGACACAAAGCACAGCAAGCAGGTAGAGCTTACAGAGGTTCCTCAAAATACTGCATATCTGGATGTGGGAGTATGTTTTTAATGCCTCTTGAAGTGAGTGTATCTATAGTCCTCCTGGCTCTTGCTGTCATCCTAAGGACTAGACTGTAGCTTTATCATCTGCCCTGAGTTGTGCTGCTTCAGGAACGGACCAGGGACTGAATGGTGACACAGTCAGGAACCAGTTCAATCCCTGTTTCTTCCTCAGTTCTCCGGGTAGAATAATCTGCACAGGCCTGTTTCCTGGAGCAGATTACTTCCCCCTCTTGGCCAGTTCAGCTGCACCAGCTGGAACACCAGGAGAAGGGAGGAAGAACAAGGTTCTGCCCACTCCCCACCCCTGCCTGCTAACTCCTGACTCATCTGTGCAGAAGGGGGCAGGCATGGCCTGGTGGTGGCTGCACTCCTTTCTCTGCTGCTACCTGCAACACAGACAGCAAATGAAAACAGGGGCGTAAGTGAGCTCTTTACTCATGAGCATGCAGCAAAGGTCAGGGTCTGGCCTTATATCATCAGTGGACTCTAGGGCCATGTCTACACTGCACAGTTAAGTTGACTTCATGTAAATCGACATCGAGCCTCCGATTTAAGCAAGTCAATCTTGTGTGTCCCCACTAGCAGGGCTTGCATCGACGCACAAAGCACTGCACTGTGGGTAGCTATCCCATTGTGCACGGACGGAGCCAACTGGAAGTTTGGGTTGGGCTTACAATGCCTCATGGGACCAAAACATTGGCGCAGGTGGTTATGGGAACATGGCATTAGCTTCCCATGATGGACTTACCCCCCTCCCTCCCTGAAATCAACGGCAAACAAACCAAGCCTTTTTCGCAAGGCTGGGTTACCTGTGTGGATGCCATAGCATGATAAGCATGGACCCCACTTAGCTGTACACAGTTGTTGTGAGCATTACAAACACCTTGTGCTTTATCCTGTAGTATTTACACAGCCGATATAGGCGCCGCAATGCAGAACAATGTGATGCCACGCTAGCAGCCCCGCTGGAAGACACAGATCGGAGCAATTTGCAATTGCTGGCGACAGTCATACACCACCTTGACACGGTAGAACGTTGTTTTTAGGCCCAGGAAACAAGCACTGACTGGTGAGGCCTCATTGTTATGCAGCTATGCGATGACAAGCAGTGGCTGCAGAACTTTCGAATGCGCAAGGCCACTTTCCAGATCCATCACTTCCTGTGTACTCTATGCTGGACTTCGTTTGCAGCCTTGAGTCTCCATGGTCAGCTGTGCTGGCGAGCTCTCCATGCTGATCAAACAGGAAATGAAAATTCAAAAGTTCCTGGCGTTTCAATAGGGGAGTGGCTGTTTCCTGTGTACCTGGCTGACATGCAGTAGAGGTGTAAGTGCTCTCCAGAGTGGTCACAGTGGATCACTGTGAGACACCTCCTGGAGGCCAACTAATTCGAATTACACAACACAGTGTCTACACTATCCCCATGTCGACACGTGGATGTCAAATCAAGCGCTACGCCTCTCGCGGAGGTGAAGTACAGAAGTTGATCTTAGAGGACACTTAGGTCGGCAGAAGGAACTCAGTAGTGTAGACACATACATTATTCAATTGACTTAATGTGGCTTATTTCGACCTAAGTTTGTAGTGTAGACCAGGCCTAGGATAAGTTAAGTGACTGAGTCAAAACTGAAAAAATACATAAAAGCCTGTAATAGAGAAAAGGACAGAACCCAAACTGATCAGTATAAAAAGTATTTCTGTTTTGAAACTATTGGCTACACCATAGTGGAAAATTGCAGAAATTTACTCACATCAAAAAAGTGACACTGCAGTCTACTGATAAATTATAATCCTCTTGGGTCTGCTCTAGGAGATAAACTAATTTCCATTCTTGCAGGAATAAGAGACAGTCATAGGAGATTTTTTTTTTCTGCTATAATTTGAGAGGAATACTTGAGAGGAAGGATAGCCTTGTGGATAAGGCATTGGATGGTGGCTCAGGAGATCTGTATTCAACTTCCAACTCTTCTGTAGGCTTCCTGTATGACCTTGGGCACGTCATTTAAACACTCTGTAGCTCATTGTAAAATAGGGATAATGATACTTCCTTTCTCCCATGTTTTTTCCATCTATTTAGATTGTAAGCTTCTCAGGGTAGAGACTGTCTTTTGTTAGGTGTTTTGTACTGAGCCTAGTAATATGAGGCCCTGATTTCCATAAGGGCTTCTTCAGCACAATAACATAAAAATAATTAATACAATTTCTTTCTTATTTTCTAATTTTTGAGCCTGATTCTGATCTCAGTACACCTTTGTACACTGGTGCAATTCCACTGGTTTTAATGGAGATAGTTTATAGTTACACAGGTGTAACTAAGATCAGAATCTAGCCCTTTCTATTTATTAATAATGAACGGTCTCCTGTGATTGAGACTATAGACAAAACGAATGTTTTAAGTAATCATTAGCTATTGCTCCACTGTGGATACAAATAACTCTATTAAAGAATTTTTGTTGCTTTCATCATACAAACATAAATGGGTGGTAGTGCCACAAATATCTGGAAATATTTTTTAAATATTATGAAGCTTTTATGATTAATATGGCATCAGGCAAATTATTTCAGTGGACTGCCACAACATAGTCAAATGGACAATAACTCTTGATGATGCAATTAAGTCAGCGTTTGAAAATTAAAATAATGGTTTTTATACTTGCTGGGATAAAATGTCAGGTCTCAGGCGATTTATTCCGCAGGCAGCAGGCTTAGCAATAATTACTTGAAAAAAACAAAAAAGCACCAACCCCAGAGATCTCCTATATAAAGGGAATTGTGTCCTTGTCAGGGGGCTGTTGCTCATATTAGAGACAACATATTTTTATTTTAAGGTATCAGATTGCTGTATTTTCTACTAGGGAAACAAAAGGACTGAGGGGTGGGAGGGTTTCAAGTTCTCTTGCAGTCAAAGGCACCTATTAAGTCTTTGAAAACAATAGCCACCCATTAACACTCTATCACGAATCTGAATAAAAATAAAGAATCTAAATTCTTTAGGCGAATGTTTTAGCTAAATGCCTTAATCTAAATCTACATATGCTTTAAAGCTTAAGCCTTGTCTTCACCAGGGGAAAAAAGTGTATTTTTAAGCTGTATTAACTAACCCATGTTCAAATCCTACTGATAATAAGGCCCTGTAGCTAGTCAAGGTAAACCCCAAGTGAGTGGGGTGCATGTCTTCACCAGGATCACTTGTATTGATTGTAGTCAGTGTGGGGCATCGTGGGATGGCTCCTGAAGGCCAGTAACAGTGGAAGTAAGCATCTAATTACTTCAATCATAACTCTACGCTACTCCAGGAGGTGGAGTGACTTAGGGCTAGTCTACGCTGGCAATGCTAAAGTGCTGCCGTGGCAGCGCTTTAATGTGCCTTGTGTTGTCACGGCGCAGTGCTGGGAGAGAGCTGTCCTCATGCTCTAAAAAACCCACCTCCATGAGAGGCATAGCTACCAGCACTGGGGCACTGTCTACACTGACACTTTACAGTACTGAAACTTGCTGCGCTTGTGTGTGTGTGTGTGTGTTTTCACACCCCTGAGCGAGAAAGTTGCAGCACTGTAAATTGCCAGTGTAGACAAGCCCTAAATCAGTGTAGAGAGTCTATTACTTTGGTGGGAGCTAAATTTAAGTGAAGACACTTCCACAGCTAGGTTGACACAAGGCAATGTCCAATAGCCTAACCTTTTAGTGTAGACCAGGCCTAACACCTTAAAAACAGTGAAAGAAAAGCAGTTCTTGTATTGCTTTAGGGGACATTTTTCCATTCTCGCTTCACATGCAGATTTCCTATCGATAGCTGTATGGTCACCGGCCACTGCAAGAGAGTCACAGAACGCCGAATGCCTGAACTTCAAGTCTTGGCTGATAATTGCAGATCACTTGAAAAAGGTTTGTAATGTATTTATTTGTATAATTTAAGTCTACACATGTACAGTGAAACCTGTCTTAAATGACTGACAAACTTGGTTGCTTAACAGATGTAGGCTTCTAATGTAGGTGGCCAAAACGTCTCTCTGTCACTATGTGTTCACTGGCAAAAAAAGATACATTTTTACAATTCGAGCTGGCTATCTTGCTGTAAAATCCTAGTGGAGACAAGGCACTGTAGTTTTTAACCTCCCTGTAACTAGGGAAGGTAAACCTCAGGGACCGGGATAGTGTTGACCTTGACTAGTTACATCAAGGTAAAAACTACCTGTGCCTTGCCTCCACTAGGATTTTACAGCAAGATGGATAACTTGAGTTAGCTTATCACTGTCAAGACACACTTTTTTCTGGCAGTGAAGACAGTCTGTATATTGTGTTATTTTTGAGTTGGTCTTTTAAAACCAGTATTCATTCAATAAAGATGGCCTCCTGTACGGGTTTCACTGTATTCCACAAATGAATTGCCATCTATTTAAAAACACAACACAAGTTCCCCTTCAAATAACAATGGGCCAATTTCTGACTCAGTTATATGGGTCAACTCCATTGACTTCACAGAAGCTAGCTCCTCTACCGCCCCTCTGCTTTTATTTTAAAATCTCTCTTTATTAGGCCCTGACTACATTAGAGAAATGTGCACTCATGTGTAAACCCCCGTTATCAATGTATGGCACTGTTATTCAACAGGTTATACACTGGTGAGGCTTGCTCTGGTGACAACGCTGTCATTAAATTGGTGCAAATGTCTCTGATGTGGCCAGAGACAGAGAGTGATTGGAAAGGGTTAGCAAGAGAACCCATTAAAAAAAAAAAGTGAGGAGAGAGCCTGAAGTTAGATTTTTGCATTTATTTCTTACAAAGGTATCTAGGGAGAGGTGGGCTAATATTAACTCACGTAATGGTTTTTATATGTTCTCATAAGTTTGTACCAAAAGCAAATATTTATCAATTTATTGTTTTAATTCAAATAGTTGGATTTTCTGCAACAATGTTTGTGCAGCCCTGTAATGTTCAGTTTATTCCAACAAATTGTTAATCATCTGTTGGGATGCTTGTTATAAATAAATTTCTGAAGTTTGGCACATCTATACTGACCTTTCCTTCTGTTTTATACTTGCTTCCAGATCTCAGAGTGCTTTTTTTTACCCAAAGAGCATATTGGTTAGCTAAAGAAGGGAACATAATAATGAATCATTGGAATTCTAAAGTAGTTCTAATCTCAAGCTAAAATTGATGAACAAAAGACCAGAGTACAATAAAATAACTTAACGGTGACCTGCAAAGGATTTAGGATTCTGCCCAGTTTTGTTTCTTTATGATAAGTAGTTTTGCTTTTAATCCTGCTGTTATTTTTTTTTACATCAACAACATGATGCTTGGTCTTCCCTGGTTTTGCTGAGGGACCTCCTGCTGCCTCAGAGCATGTTTATTGTGAACTCTCACTCCTCTGTAGACTGCTGAAACTTTAACAGTAGTAGCCTTTATCTAAAACGTTAATTAGTCATTGAGTATAAATAAGTGCTATTTAAATACACTAAGTCTTAACCAGTCTGAGTAAAAAAAAATAATTCTTCTCTCGGCTGCTCATCTTTCACTCTCTTGACTCTTATGATGTTGCCTTGCAACACCCATGCATGGCTGTATCTACATGAGTGTATCCCCAGTAGTCATAGAGTCTTTCACGGAAGACACAAACTGAATTTTGAATGGAAGAACCACCTTTTTAAAAATAAAATATTTCCTTACTGCTTTATGTATTACAAAGAAGCAAAGGAGGATGACAGCCCACATTTTTTTTTAGGCCACATCTCAATGGGGCTATAGTTTATGTGTGGCCTAAATCTAAAAACATAATCTACCTTATCTACTACCTTAACTTCGAGAATTCTTTTTTCAAAATAAATCTCATTTGCGATACATCCCTTAGAGCAGGAGATCCTTTCTGGAAGTGAGGGTTCTTCCTCCTGAGGTCAGGGTTTTTATATGTTTGTCTTTTAAAATCAAGGAGAGCATCTTCTTTTTGGATCTCATTCTGCTCCCTATACCCCCAATTAATACTGGGGGGAGGAGAAGAGAAAGGTAAGCAGTATGGCTAAGTAGATAGAGCACTGGAAAGAGAGACAGAGACTGGGGTCTATACTCTGCTGTGCTACTGGTTTGCTATGGTTAGTCATTTCACATCCTAGTACCTGCTTCCCAATGTAGCAAGTGATACTTTCTTCCTTTGTAAAGCGCTTAGAGATCTATGGATGGATCGTACAATATGTCAGAGCTAGGTATTATTAATGTCTATGGGTGGAGACGACCAAGAGGATGAGCGTTACCCGCTCCAGCTGCATGTGTTGGACTTTGCTCCGATGCCTTAGAGCAGTGCAGCAGCCACCTGCACTCTGCCAACCCTCAGCGACACCCAGCCAGGTATCTGGACACCTACTTAAAGTGCCCAGACATCTTTGGAGAAACAGGTGCGAAGACAAGTGAGGAATGAATGGCGTATGTTTAAACGTGTACATTAGATCAGAAGCTGCCCAGAACTATTCACTGTAACAGAGCTGGAACAGACACTGGGTAGCATCAAGTGTGGAACAGCTGCAGGCTATGACAACATCTCTCCAGAATTCCTGAAAAACCTTGGCCCCCATTTTCAGCTTTGGCTTGTGAAATTCTTCACCGGGGTCATCAGTGAAGTTAGGATACTGAAGATATGGCGCACTGCAAAAGTCATTGGACTTCTAAAGCCTGGAAAGGACCCAAGTCAAGCATCAAGCTATTGTCCCAATCATTATTATCAGTCTGCTTCAAGGCACTGGAGCACTTGGTCCTACAGTGCCTATTACCTGACGTGGAGAGAATTTTGAGCCCTGACCAAGGCTTTTGCCGAGGCCGTATCACATGCGACCAAGTACTCGCGCTGACCACATTTGTTGAAAATGGCTTCCAGAGAAACTTGTAAACAGGTGCTGTTTTCATTGATCTAAAAACGGTGTAAGGTATGGTATGGCAACCTGGCCTGCTTGTGAAGGTATCACAGGTCCTGCTACCTTGGGTCACAGGCTTGGTTGAACTGTTCCTCCACAATAGGCCATTTAGAGTCCATATGGGGGAGAAGACGAGTGCTTGGAGATGACAGAGCAATGGGGTACCCCAGGGCTCTGTGCTTTCGCCAACCCTGTTCAACCTTTACATCAATGACCTGCCAACAACAGAGTCACGAAAGATTATTTACACAGATGACATCTGTTCCGGTACCCAAGCCCGGAAGTTTCACGAGCTTGATGTCACCTTAAATGGGGACATGATAAAGTTAGCTGACTACTGTAAGACTTGGCACCTCCAGCCAAATATCATAAAAACAGTCTCCACTTTGTTCCATCTTCATCATGCCAGCACAACTCGAGAACTGAATGTTTATCTGAATGGTCAGAAGGTGAAGCATGAAGCAGAACCGGTCTATCTGGGTGTGACCTTATACCGCACACTGAGTTAACAGGCCCACCTGAAGAAGACAGTAGCTAAAGTTAAGACACACAATCTTCTTAGCAAACTGGCAGGTTCGTCATGGGGTGTTCGTAAGCCAACTCTGCAGATGTCAGCTCTTGCCATCTCGTATTCGGTAGCGGAGTACTGAACACCAGTTTGGAGTTGATCGTCACACACCAAACTGGTGGATATGCAGTTACTTGCCGCCATGTGTATCATCTCCGGCACCCTGAGTCCGACTCCACTCCCGTGGCTCCCAGTTCTGAGCAATATTGCTGCTCCTCATATCAGACGAGAGGTTGCCACTGGCAAGTTACTGGAGAAAGTATGCGCCAACTCAAGCCTACTGCTGCACAATGACCTTTTTAAACAACCGGCTGCACTTTTGCTGTCACATCGCCCATTATGGTCTCATCCGCCATGCCAGGATGTTAGGGCGGAAATACTCTGGCGAGAGGAATGGATATCAGTTACAATCCCGAACCAGTCCCTCATTGCCGATCCCACAATTTGCCCACCTGGTTTTGACCTGCCCCATCACCAGTGGTCCCTGTTGAACAGGTTCCAGACCAGGCAAGGTCTCTTTGCAGCCAACCAGTATCGCTGGGGCTTTTGTGACAGCCCTTTGTGCAGCTGCAGCGCAACACAGACAATGACACAATTGATGAATGTCTGCTGACTAGGTTCAGCAATGGCCTAGAACTGCATCATGCCACTGAAGATGCCATCGTTTGGCTAGCCAACTATGCACACGCTAAATAAATAAATAAATCACCACTGTCTTTATTTTGCTTCTGAAACCTTTTGGAGGTAAAAGATCTTTAAAGAAATCTGATGTTGTATTATTGTGTTTGGGGGGAAAAATATGTACAGGCCCATATTTTAAAAGAGAGGCAACTGAAGTTAGGCAGCTAAATTCATAGTTAGGCCTCTAACTACAGACTGATTTTTAGGAGTGGTGTGCTTCATGTACACCTCCCACTGAAATCAGTGAGAACTACTGAACTTTTGAAAATCAGGCTACCTACTGAAGTACCTAAATAGATACCCATTTTTGAAAAATGTGGCCATCATCTTTAGTAATAATGTGAAAAAAAATTTCTCGTATATTTATGGTAAGTAACCTCAGAGCATGCTAGAGATTAGAAACAAGTGGAGCTTCCGCCTATGTATTTTTGCACCATCACAGTCCATCTTCACTGGGAGTTTGTGCCAATATAGCTTCCTGTAGTATCTACGGGGGTGTAAAAATCCCTAATGAGGATAAGACTTGCTGCCTGAATTTGCATCATTGGATGTGGTTTGCCTTTTCTATGGTTTATATTTTCTTAAACTTTTTTGACAAATTCCCATGCATAATAAGGCTTAACCAGATTAGTCTATTCACTGAGTAACAAGGTCTGTGAGGTAATATCTTTTATTCGACCAACTTCTGTTGGTGAGAAAGACAAGCTTACAAACCACACAGAGGTCTTCTTCAGTTCTGGGAAAGGTCTGTGTGGCTTGAAAGCTTCTCTCTCTCTCTCTCACCAACAGAAGTTAGTCCAATCACAGGTATTACTTCATTCATTTGTCTCTCATATCTTGGGAGCCAACATGGCTACAACTACACTGCAAGTTCATCGACTAGGCAGTTTACTTCTATGTATATATGTAATTGATTCCAATTACAGCAGTGTGGCAGAGCGAGACTCACCCCTGCGGCGCCTCCTGTCGGTTGTCCTGGGAATTAGCTCTTTTGACCTGGTGCACCCTCTGCAGGTTGGTGCCTCACTGCTGCTGGTCCCCATGTCATTCCCGGACCTGGTGCCCCCGGCAGTATACCTGCTCTCTGGGTCTCCCCACCCAGGGGAAACCCCACCCACTATCCCCATCTCGCCTCAGTCTTGGGCTACTGCCAGTCACCATCTAGCCCCCACTCACTGGGGCAGACTGCAGTGTAAAAGCCACTCATCATAGGCAGGGGAGGTTTGGACCGGCTGCCTCTGCCTACCCTGGGCTGAACCCTTGCACCCTAGTACCTTTCTGGCCTTTGACAAGGCCGCAGCCTGGGGCTTTTCTGGGTGGGAGTTACCCATCTCCCTTGCCCTATCCCCCCGCCCTGCTCCCCTCAGGTACCCTGTTCAGCTTCCCAGCAGCCAGGCCCTTCTCCTTCTAGAGACAGAGAGAGGGACTGACTCTCTCTCCTGGCCCATTGCCCTCTTATAAGGGCCAGCTGAGCCCTGATTGGGCTGTGGCCACAGCTGAGCCTGCTTCCCCAATCAGCCTGGGAACGGCTTGCTCCCAGCTACAGCCCTCTCCTGGGCTCTTTTAAGCCCTTTATGGCCGGAGTTGGTGACCACCCCGCTACAAGCAGTAATCTATTAATGACCACGTAGTTAAAGTTATGTCAGCATTTCTATTGCAAACTCAATTTTTCATGTTATAAGCTCACCATGCAAAACTGCTTTGGGTCAAAACTAATTTCATAAACTCAGCCTGTCTTTTTTTTGTTTGTCTTTATAATTAAAAATGAATTTGTCGCAAAGGGCAAAGGAATAGAATAGTTTATTGAGCTAAGATATTCTTACAGTCCTATATCTACCAAGTTGTAGGAATTTTGGTCAATTATTTTAAATTGAGTTGGGATATTAGCATGAGCAATAGGCCAAAAGCATGTGACCACAAAGAATGAGATCATGAGAAAGAAGAGTTGTGTTAAACTTGTAGTGATCTTTTGAAAATACCAGAGTTATCTTATTTAAGGTTTGGGCTGAAGTAACAGAAATAAAACATGGTTAACCGGGTACCAGGTGCATTGGCTATATAAGAAACTCCTTAGGCCTTAGCTAAGGTCCCGTGATTGGTAATGACATCACTTGTTTGTTAAAGGGTATATAAAAGTAAACTCTTTCAGGTTCATTCTTAATACCTGCCTGACCAAGTTGGAGCCAACCAATATGGGCGTAAGCACCATTGGTTTAGACCGTTTGTAAGTTTCTTCATCAAATGCTTATGAATGTTTTGTTACTGTTTGGCTGTAGAAAACTTTCTTATTATTTAGGCTTTTTAGACATGTTGCATAAATACTTTTCAGCCTTTGGATTTAATAAAGAAGTTTATGGTTAAATAAGTGTGACGCTAATACCCTGCATAAATAATAATAATTCCAACACAAATCTTAGATTTTAAATAATACACGACAATGTAATCAAATACAGCATCCTGGGGAAAATATTAATGATGTGTGGTCCAATTCTGTAGTCCTTATTTGGGGAAAAATTTTCAGTGGAGTTAGAGTTTCGTCTCATTAATGAGTGCAGGATCAGGATCAGGTTCATATGTAAAGTGTGAGAGTGGGCAGGAGAATATTATTCCTGGGATGTCATAACTTCTCATGAAAAGGGTGACCATATTGCCCTTTAGTGAATATGGGACACCTGCTAAAATTACTTGTATTCAAGCGAGTTCAATGGCAAACAATTGTACAAAAGTTCAAATTAACATCAAGTTGATTTAGCCCCTGTTAAAAAGAAATACTGAATAGTTGGATTCTTTTTATTTACCTTCTTATCTTTAAGGCTTTAGGGTTCACATGGGGAGGGTGACACACACACACTCCCATACACTCATTTCACACAAAGGGGGTGACCGACCGACCTGGCCCTCCCTTCCAGGCAGTCTCCACCCTCCATACCTGGCAGGGCCTCCAGGATGGACTTGCCTTTCCTGGTACCTTCTACCGCGCCTTCCCAAGGCAACATATAGGCAGGGGGCAGGCAGAGTCACATCCCCCCGTCCCCAGATTTCTGCCAGGGTTCATACCGGAATGTAGCCAGCAGCAGCCTTTCGGCTCTGTGCAGGACGGAAGGGATGGGAGCTGCTTCCAGCTGCAGGGGAAGGGGGTGGGGAGGGGTGACCTTGCAGAGCTCTTCTCTCCCCCCTGCTCTCCACCCCATATGGCTGGAAGCAGTTTGTCCCTTCCTGCCCAACAGTGTCAAAAGGCAGTGAACACCTCCAGGCTGCTGTTGGCCACTGACATAACCCAGCCACTTCCTGTCCCCTGGTTACAACGCGGGCAGGAAGGGGTTAAGCCCTAAGGATGCATTGTGCACCAGGGCCCAGGAAACCCGATTGCAGGGGCTTCAGCGAACCTGGCCAGAGAGGTGGCTCAGCAGGGGAGGATGCCTAGGGGATGGAGCAGGACCCAGGGTTGGGGTGGGGGAGGCGCGTGGGTAGAGAGTTCTAAGCCCCTGTGGTGCCTGCAGGTTCAAGGTGTGAACAGGCTGAAAATTGCTTCTCCCCTGCCACCCACAGCCAATCCAGAGCTTAGCTGAGGGGCGGAGTGGCTTCTCCACACCAGCCCTGTGTGGGACTTTGGCTCCTCCTGGCTAGCCCACCCCGGGCCGGAAGGTCTTGGGCTTTCCTGGGGTGCCAGCCCAGCCAGAGATAGAGAGGGAAGAACAAGCCTGCCAGCCAGGCTGTTGGTGAGCTGAACACACGGACCAGGGGCTGGTTCTCCACACAGCACTGGGAGTGGGATGCGCCCCACCAGTGGGGATATGGAGGAGCAGCGGCTTGGGGGGGGACAGTTGCAAAGCAGGGAGAGGATAGTGAGTGGGGAGCACGTAAAGGGACAGTGGGAGGGCAGCAGAGGTGACACATAACTGGCTGCTTCCTGGGACCTCCCACACTCACTAGCCACCACAGCTCACAGTGCGCAGCCAGTGCCGGCTGGAAACGGGATGGGGGGCGGGGGCCTGCTGGCCGAGCGCTGGCATGCAGCAGGGGCTGCACTGATGGTCTGGCAGGGGGAGTGTCTGGCCCCACACACTGCATCTTCACCCTGGTACCCCCCCCCCCATTGTCAGCCACTGGACTCCCCCCTACACATTCATCACTGGTGGGCAGGCGGCTGGTGAGCAGGGATCCAACCAGAAGCAGGATCCACCAGCACTGATGAGGGGAGGCAGAAAATATGGGACAATTTGCCCTTTTTAAAGAAAAAGTAGGGACACCAGCAGGAGGATTTAAATATGAGACTGTCCCTTTAAAAACAGGTTTTAGAGGGGTAGTTGTGTTAGTCTGTATCAGGAAAAACAACGAGGAGTCCTTGTGGCACCTTAGAGACTAATACATTTATTTGGCCATAAGCTTTCATGGGCTAGAACCCACTTCATCAGATGCATGGAGTGGCAAATACAGTAGGCAGGTATAAATATACAGCACATGAAAAGATGGAAGTTGCCTTACCAAGTGGGAGGGGGTCAGTGCTAACAAGGCCAATTCAATTAGGGTGGATATGGCCCCTTTCCAACAGTTGACAAGATGGGGTGAGTATCAACGGAGGGAAAATTACTCTTGACACCATCAAATTAGACCTGAATAAAGACTGGGAGTGGCTGGGTCCACCGTGATTTTAACAATTTCCATCCCACCATCAACCTCAGCCTAGACCAATCCACACAAGCGGTCCATTTCCTAGACACTACTGTGCTAATAAGCGATGGTCACATAAACACCACCCTATACCGGAAACCCACTGACCGCTATACTTACCTACATGCCTCCAGCTTCCATCCAGGACACACCACACGATCCATTGTCTACAGCCAAGCTCTAAGATACAACCGTATTTGCTCCAATCCCTCAGACAGAGATAAACACCTACAAGATCTCTATCAAGCATTCTTAAAACTACAATACCCACCTGGGGAAGTGAAAAAACAGATTGACAGAGCCAGAAGAGTACCCAGAAGCCACCTACTACAGGACAGGCCCAACAAAGAAAATAACAGAACGCCACTAGCCATCACCTACAGCCCCCAACTAAAACCTCTCCAGCGCATCATCAAAGATCTACAACCTATCCTTAAAGATGATCCCTCACTCTCACAGATCTTGGGAGACAGGCCAGTCCTCGCTTACAGACAGCCTCCCAACCTGAAGCAAATACTCACCAGCAACTGCACACCATACAACATAACCACTAACCCAGGAACCTATCCTTGCAACAAAGCCCGATGCCAGCTCTGTCCACATATCTATTCAAGTGACACCATCATAGGATCTAATCACATCAGCCACGCCATCAGGGGCTCGTTCACCTGCACATCTACCAACGTGATATATGCCATCATGTGCCAGCAATGCCCCTCTGCCATGTACATTGGCCAAACCAGACAGTCTCTACGCAAAAGAATAAATGGACACAAATCTGACATCAGGAATCATAACATTCAAAAACCAGTGGGAGAACACTTCAACCTCTCTAACCACTCAGTGACAGACTTGAAGGTGGCAATTTTGCAACAAAAAAACTTCAAAAACAGACTCCAAAGAGAGACTGCTGAATTTGAATTAATATGCAAATTAGACACAATTAACTCAGGCCTAAACAGAGACTGGGAATGGTTGGGTCATTACACTAATTGAATCTATTTCCCTATGTTAAGTTCTCCTCACACCTTCTATGGGTCATCTTAATTATCACTTCAAAAGTATTTTTCTCCTGCTGATGATAGCTCATCTCAATTGATTAGACTCCTCCTGTTGGTATGCATACTTCCACCTTTTCATGTTCTCTGTATGTATAAATATCTCCTGTCTGTGTGTTCCATTCTATGCATCCGAAGAAGTGAGCTGTAGCTCACGAAAGCTCATGCTGAAATAAATTTGTTAGTCTCTAATGTGCCACTAGTACTCCTGTTCTTTTTGCGGATACAGACTAACATGGCTGCTACTCTGAAACCTACAAAAAATAATTTTCCCTCTGTTGATACTCACACCTTCGTGTCAACTGTTGAGAATGGGCCACATATACCATGATTGAATTGGCCTCGTTAGCACTACAAAACGGAATTTTCCCTTTGTTGATATTCACCCCTTCTTGTCAACTGTTGGAAATGGGCCACATTCACCCTAATTGAAAAGCACCATATTACTGAGCATTTGAGGAGCAAAAAAAAGTTTAGTTTAATTAGAAATTTGGTGGCCAGAACAGCCTGGTGCCAAATCTTTTGATGAGCTGGTTAAAGCTGTCACACCGTCATAACCCCACCAGAGATTGGGCAGTGTTGTAAATTTAACAGTTTCTGCTGCCAACCTTGTTGGAATGCCTGTGTCTGTGTCAGTTTTTGTAGCAGAACTGCATCGTTTATCAGAGCACTGTGGAGATACAATATATTAAATGCCGCGATTTGGGATAGACTTGTCTGCGATATCAATGATGAAAGAATTCAGAGACATCTGGTGGCAGAGTTCACCTTGGACTTCAAAAAAAAAAAAAAAAAAGCTCTGGAAATATCACAAGGCATGGAAGTAGCTGCACAGTATGCTTGGGATTTACAGAGCAGTACTAAATAGCACATAGCTAGGTAAAGAGTCACCGGCACTGTGACGGGGTGCTCTACTCATCACAGTTATTGCGCCTCTTCCTGGCTGTTCTGGGGAATAGCTCAGCAGATCAATGCCCCTTCCTGAAATTGCATGCCGCAGCAGGTTGAGGGCTGGGGAGGGGTGCCCCTTCCCCGGCCGCGGCAGGTCCCCGGGCTGGTTCCCTGGGTGCCTGTGCGGAGGTAAATAGGCTGCTGTGAAGCTGCGCAGCTATGCAGCGTACAGAGAACTTAGCTTGCCACTGTTAGCCGTGCTTTTGTAACCTCAAGATTAGACTACTGTAGTGTGTCTTATGTGGGAGACTGAAGCTAGTGCAGAATACAGTGGCTGGCTTGTTGAATGGGGCATTTAACTAGGAGCATATGACACCAATGCTCCAGGATCTGCACTGGCTGCCTGTTGGGCATCAGGTGCAGTTTAAGGTGTTTGTCATGATCTATAAAGCCTTAAAATGACATGGGACCAGCTACCTGAGGGATCGCCTCTCTCCCTGAGCCATACTGCCACATCTCTGGTCCGCTGAGATGTTCAAGCTTTATAAAAGTGAGGGAGCGGCTGTGAGCGCTGTGAGACTCTGGAACTTGGTCTGAAATGGCCCAAATCTGCTGATTTTCTGGGAATGCTGCAAAAGACCTCTGTTTGATAGGGTCTCTGGAGATGGCTGAGGCGCGCCTCCTGGATGGTGAAGGGGTCAGGTGACCAGTCACTGTGGAACTGATTTTAATGTTGCTGAGATTTAATTTAGCTGTATTTATTTTAAGATTAATTATGTTAGGGCACCTAGAGTCTTGGATAGGTGTCTGTTCTAAATATAACACAGAGGAAATGCCATTTCCAGGGATATAACACATAGATGGGCACCCAAAGCTAAACATTCAATATTCTCCCCCTTTTCTCCCCACAGATTCAAATGTCTCCCTTCCACTTTTGCCATCTATATTGTGTACCTCCTACCCCCTCCTCCCATTCAATCCCATTCAATCCCAGTGGCTCTGCCTTCTTCCATTCAGGTGCACAGTAGTTCACCTCCTCTCCTCAGTGGAACAGCAGGGATTGGTGGTTTTCCACACCCTATTGATTTTCTGCTCTGCATTCTAGTGCCCCCTGCTGCTTTTTGTATTCCAGGCAAGAGTGGTTTCTGCAGGGTTCCCTGGATTCATGGGCCCTCAAACACTCAGGGAGTGAGGGGCTCATGCTTATTTCACCATGAATGGGGTTAACTCGATCTATGTAGTTTACCTTGACTTCGGCTTATGCAGCACTTTGGGAATTTACATTATTATAAATCTTTGGCACTCGCTCAGCAGATTGCAGTTCACGTCAGTAAACTTCTGCCTATACAGTCTTCTGCAGTCACAGGCACAGCAATGCCCATACTTGGTAATTGCAGTTTCGCCATTTCATTTAGAATGGCAAATGCTTCCCTGGTAATTTAAATCTTAGAATTGCTTCATGCAGTGTTTCTCTAAGTTGTAAACTCCAATCTTCAGCAGAAAAGGAAATCCCTAACCGTAGGTCTAATTCGCAACTCTGTTACACATGTGTTAGGTCACTGAAGTCCAAGGGTTTGCACTGTTGTAAAATTGGAATAGAAAAGTGGAGAATTGAGCTGCAATGGGGTTGCACTCGCGTCTTACGAGCCTCTTTCCAGCGGTGCAAGTAGAATTCTTTTCTTACCAGTATGCTGCACCAGCTAAGGGGGGGCATGTGACCTCCCCAGGTGACCCACCCCTCCCCCATCCCGGGATCCTGCAGTCTCTCCCTTCCCTCCCCATGATCCATCCCATGTTACCTGGGGGAGGCTCTGTCCTCCTCTAGCTGCATTGGAGACTTCTGAACTGCAGGGCTCTCCGGAACAGCAGCGGTGAAAGGAGCAGAATGGAGGGCCGCTGGGTGGCCTCATGCCAGCAACTCCTCTGGTGTGGCTGTACCACCCCCACCTCTGTCCTCCAGCGGGGCTGCTGAACAGACCCCAGACAGGAGACACTAGACACAGCTGTGTGCAAGGGCTGGGGGTGGTACAGCTGCGCCGGCGGTTCCACGGTCTGCTCCTCCTGTGTCTTTCCAGTACGCCGTACCGGCTATAAATTGCTTACTGGTATGGCGTATCATACCATATCACTCTACTTGCACCACTGACTCTCTCTCTCTACCTGTTTGTCGTGGGTCGTTGCAGACTCAGCCCACTGGCCAAGTCATGCACAGTCAGTCTGTGAGATAAAAGCAACGCAACCCCCTTTCGGGGTACAAGTCCAACAGGGGCCTCTCTGTGTCCTCTATAGTGTCTCTCTCAGTTTGTCCCTGCTCCGGAATAGAGCAGTGCCCCAGGGCTCCTTCCCTGCAGACAAAGTCTTCACCCTCTCAGGGCCTTTCTGGCCTCAGCTCTTCAGCTGGGCAACTACAGTTCAGTCCCCTTTCTGGGGGTGCCTCAAAGTCCAGACCACTTTCCCAGTGGCTTGGAGGGGTTGCAGGGGGGAGATCTGGGCCTGCCCCCTACTCTGGGTCCCAGCCCAGGGACCTTATAGATAGCAGCCGTCTGAAGTGTCCCTTTAAATACACTGTGTTGCTGCTACATGAGCCCACTAAGAATACTCATATCAGTCTCAAATTCAATAGATGTTGCTTCACCGTTTTGGCTGGGAAGAAAGGTGTCTTTACATTTTGTTTATCTCCTAAAGTGCACCCTACCTTAGCCACTGCAGCTTTTCCTAACACACTCACGCTTTCCCAGTTTGAAGTACTGTTCTGTAGTGAAAAGTAATTAAAGCTGCTCACTTCATATCAGTGAGGCTACTGAGAGGAGACTTGCTGTTTCATTAATAATATCTGAATAACAGTGCAAGCTGTGGTTTGTGAGTTCACAAATAATTGGCAGATAGCTGCTAGATTGAAAATCTCAAGAGTTGTAAAACAAATGATTTATTTGACAATTCATACATGTGTTGTTCATTATACTCTCTTCATTTCTCATTTTTTTCTCCTGTTTCTCCTCTGCAATCCAATCTGAGAGCAGAAAGAATACTATGTAACTAGAGGCTTATCTACACAGAGTGGCAATGTGCACTACGGGGTGTGTGATTTCTAATGTGCACTGATGTGCTGCACTTGAATTGGTCTGCGTAGACCCTGCTGGTGCACGTAAAACAAGCCTTTAGATGAACAAGCAACCTATTATGGATAATGAATAGTGAAAAGTAAAGTGGAAGTTTGATTAATCTATTGACTGAAATTTGCTTTGTATAAACTATTTGACAAATAGTTCACAAAAAGTCTCTGCTACAAATTAGGATTAATTAACAAAGAAACTAGTCACACTGACAATTATTCACAACTATAAATTGTACAGCCCCCCTACTCAGTTCTGTCTGCTGACTCTAATGACAAAAAATATCTTTACCACTTTTGACTCCTTTTAACTCTGCAGAACCAAGAGAGAAGGAGATGGATTTCTTTCCTTCCTTCTTGTGCATCATGCACAAAACTGTTGATTAGAGCTGTTTGCACAGGAAAGTGTTACAAGTTATACTGATACAGTTTTAAGTTATACCAGTATAACCGAAAGTGTGGACACTCTTATTCAGTAGAAGGGCAAGTCTACACTTAAAACACTGCATCAGCTCGGCTTCCCTGCTGCAGCTGCAGTGCTGTAGCACTTCAGTGAAGACGTTACCACACCAATGGGAGAGGTTCTCCTGTTGGCACTAGAGGCGGTAGCCATGCTACAGGAGAAGCCCTCCTGTTGACACAGCGCTGTCTACACCAGGGATTACGTTGGTATCACTGTGTTGCTCAGGGGTGTGGATTTTTCACACGCCTGAGTGATGTAGTTATATTGATGTAAGTTTCTAGCATAGACCTGGTCTAAGAGTTGCTTTTTCCAACTTGATTTTAAACCCCTTCCCAAGTGACACAACTTTAACTAAAAAGGCACTGATACCAGAATGAGAGTGTCTACAAACTGCACGTGTGTGTGTGTTTGTTTATACCTGCATAACTATATTAGTTTAAATTCACATCTTAGGTTATTCTGGAAAAAAAAACACCTTTCCCCATGTAGACAAGGCCTACGGACCTGTTCCTGCAATTGATAACATGAAGTTGTACTGCTGTGCTTGTACAGAACCTACTGAAGTGAAACCTGGGCAATTAAGAGGCAAAAGTATGTGAGAATGTTTAAAAGCCTTAGGATGGAATGCTGACCCCAGTGAAATCAAAAGCAAAATTCTGATTGACTTGAATGGAGCCAGGATTTCACCCTTTGTGTTTTGTTTCTTTTAATTCAGAAACATGACAATCGAGAGCAAAGATCTCTCTGTTAAAGATTTCAATAAAGGGCTGAGAAAGCTTCCAATTAAGTTCCTTTGTTCCCCAAAGAGACAAGTACAAAATTTAGGGAAGACAAAAAACGTGATGTTCTTGATATGCAAAAGCAAAAACCCACCACTTCCTTGTAGTTTTAAAAAAATGTTTCAGGCTTTTACATACATTACAAACCAGCAATCTAGGGTACAAATATAATTTTGCCCTTCTTTGCAAGTCTCCCTTAAAATTCTGTAAAGTGCTCCCAGATCCATAGATTTGATACAGAAATACCAAAAAGACCGTAAGAATGGCCATACCGAGTCAGACCAATGGTCCATCTAGCCCAGCATCCTGTCTTCTGACAGTGGCCAGTGCCAGATGCTTCAGAAGTAGTGAACAGAACATGGCAATCCCCTGTTATCCAGTCCCAGCTTCTGGCAGTCAGAGGTTTAGGGATACCCAGTGCATGAGGTCACATCCCTGACCATCTTGGCTAATACCCATTGATGGACCTACCCTCCATAAACTTATCTAATTCTTTTTTTGAACCCAGTTATACTTTTGGCCTTCACAACATCCCTTGTCAATGAGTTCCACAGGTTGACTGTGCACTGTGTGAAGAAGTGCTTCCTTATGTTTGTTTTAAACCTGCTGCCTATTACTTTCATTGGGTGACCCCTGGTTCTTGTGTTATGTGAAGGGGTAAATACCACTTCCTTATTCACTTTCTCTACACCATTCATAATTTTATAGACCTCTATCATATTCCCCCACTTTAGTCATCTCTTTTCTAAGCTGAACAGTCCCAATTTTTTAAATTTTAATAAACCTTTTTGGGGATTGGGCAACCAGAACTGTATACAATATTCAAGGTGTGGGCATTTATATGGTGACATTATAATATGGTTTGTCTTATTATCTATCCCTTTCCTAATGGTTCCTAACATTCTGTTAGCTGTTTTGACTCACACTGCACATTGAACAGATGTTTTCAGAGAATTATCCACAATGACTCCATTTTCTCTTGCTTGAGTGGTAACAGCTGATTAAGACTCCATCAACTTGTATATATAGTTGTGATTATGTTTTCCAATGTGCATTACTTTGCATTTATCAATGTTGTATTTCATCTGCCATATTGTTGCCCAGTTACAAATGGATCTCACAAAACTAGGTAACTCTTTGCAGTCTGCTTTGGATGCAACTATTTTGAGTAATTTTGTATAATCTGCAAATTTTGCCATCTCACTATTCACCCCCTTTTGCTGACCCATTTATGAATATGCTGAACAGCACTGGTCCCAGTACAGATCCTGGGGGACCCTGCTATTTTCCCTTATTGTGAAAACTGACCATTTATTTGTACCCTTTGTTTTCTATGGTTTAACCAGTTACTGATCCATAAGAGAACTTTTGCTCTTATCTCATGACTTAGTTTATTTAAGAGAATTTGATGTGGAACCTTGTCAAAGGCTTTCTAAAAGTGCAAGTACACTATATTGACTGGATCACTCTTGTCCACATGTTTGTTGACTCCCTCAAAGAATTCTAATTGATTGGTGAGGCATGATTTCTCTTTACAAAAGCCATGGTGACTCTTCCCCAATATATTGTATTCAACTATGTGTCTGATAATTCTGTTCTTCACTATAATTTCAACCAACCAGTTTGCCTAGTACTGAAATTAAGTTTACCAGCTTGTAATTGCCAGGATTGCCTTTTGTGCCTTTAAAAAAAAAAGGCATTACAATATCTATCCTCCAGCCATCAGGTACAGAGCCTGGCTTAAGCGATAGGTTATATACCACAGTTAGTAGTTTTGCAATTTCATATTTGAGTTCCTTCAGAACTCTTGGATGAATACCATCTTGTCCTAGTGATTTATTACTCTTTAATTTATCAATTTGTTCTAATACCTCCTCTATTGACAGCTTTCCTCAGATTTCTCACCTAGAAAGAATGGCTCAGGCATGGGAATCTCCCTCACATCCTCTGAAGTCAAGACGAATGCAAAGAATTCATTTAACTTCTCAGCAATGGCCTCGGGTATCTTGACTGCTCCTTTAGCACCTTGATTGTGCAGTGGCCCCACTGACTATTCGGCAGGCTTCCTGCTTCTGATGTATTTAAACATTTTTCGCTGTTAGCAAAAGACACAAAAACTAATTGCTCTTCAAATTATTTTGGCCTGCCTAATTCTATTTTTACACTTGACTTGCCAGAGTTTGTTCCTTTCTGTTTTCCTCAGGATTTGATTTCCAATTTTAAAACCTGCATTTTTTGCCTCTAACTGCCTCTTTTCCTCTGTTTTACTTTTACAGGGCAATACTGAGTATATTAATATGCTTCTTATCTGGTGTCTGAGAACTAGAATATCAGATAATAATGGAATTTGACAAATTAATGGTCCTGATCATTCATTCTAGTCACTTGTTTTTACCCTCCTGCCTCATGACCATATACAGAAGTTCTGCAACTTGAAAGCCACTGAAACAGAGCATGGGTCATTTCTTCACAGCAGGAATGGCATCCTCCACTAATTTGCCAATTGCTTTCAAAAACCTCCCTTTGTGAAAGCACCATTATTTAGCATTATTCTGGCTTTCAGCAGACTTAATTAGCACTGCGAATTTGATTTTCAGCTGACTTCAGCTGTGAAACGTGTAGTGCTTAAAATATAGCTAACATAGGGTTAATTAACAACCTAAATGTTCTCTGAAGGATTTTAAGTTGTGTTTATTAAGATAAAGACTTGATGGCTTTACTTTATCGGTCCTGCTGTCTTACAAAAGTGAAATTAAAAGTAAATGTCACCAAAAGTGCACATGGCTGACACTGTATGGGTGTGCTAGAGGCGTTAAGATTCCAGAAGCCCCAACAACTGGTAAAAGCCATCTGTAATTGGGTCTTGCCCTACTAATGCTTACAGCAATGAAACTGATACTGGACAGCACGTCTGCCATATACATGTGTCTGTCGTAATATATGGAATCACATTCCTTCTGAAGCCAAAAATGTTTTTTTTTTTAAAAAGGAAAACAGCTCTAACAACAGATAAAAAATGCACTTTGGTTCCAGCCCTGTCTCCTTTGTTTACCAGAAATGATGTCCTGTCTCAAATGCTAACAATAGAAAGCCATTTAGTGTTTGAATAATGCACTAAAAACACACACCATTAGTGTTTAGGTGTGATGTGTGTGTATAGCTATGATCTTCCCACCTCCCTCTGATGTACTGGTAGGAGCCAGCAAAAGGGTTTGGAGTGAGTGCAGTCTACATGTGTCATAAACAGATAGTTAAGGGTTAAGGTCGAAATAAAAGAAAAAGAGCTGGAAATCCAGAGGCAGGCCCTGGAATTAGCAAAGGCTAAGCCAGATGTTCCGGCCAACCCTAACAACCCTTCTCCAGGCACTGTTTCCCATCCCAGGAAATTTCCCACCTACAAGGCAGGTGATGACACTGAGGCCTTCTTAGAAAATTTTGAAAGGACCTGCCATGGGTACAATATCCCTGAAGACCAGTACATGATAGAGCTGAGGCCACAGCTCAGTGGACCCTTAGCAGAGGTGGCAGCTGAAATGCCTAAGGCACACATGAACGAACAAAGGCCAGAATCAGAATGGGGCTAACACCTGAGCATGCCCGTCGGCGGTTCAGAGCCCTAAGGTGGAAACCAGAGGTGTCATTCCCCAGACACGCCTACTACATTAGAAAGAATTGGGATGCATGGATGTCAGGAACAAAGATTCAATCTCTAGAAGACCTGGCCCACCTGATGCAAATGGAACAGTTCTTAGATGGTGTTCCTGAGGAAATAGAACAGTACATCCTCGATGGGAAGCCCAAAGATGTAACCGAGGCAGGGGAGATTGGAGCCAGATGGGTGGAAGTGACAGAAAAGAAAAAAAGCTACTAACAAGGGAAGTGAATATAACAAGGGGCAAACCAAAAATAAACCCTACCACCGGGGGCCACCCAAGACCCCACCTACAACCCAAGGAAAGCCCCAGACTACCTATTGTCCCACCTCACCAGTCTCCAGCAACCCACCCCGGCCCAGTGACCAGTCAGCTGGGCGATGTTTTAAATGTAATAAACTGGGACATATAAAGGCCAACTGCCCCAAGAACCCCAATCGAGTACAGTCCATTACACCACCATCACACCAAAGATCCCCAGGCCCAGATATCTCTCAAATACCCCTGGAGCAAAGGGAAACCTTGAGAGTGGGCGAAAAGAAGGTTATCGCATGGAGAGACACCGGGGCACAAGTGTCAGTTATCCACCAATCCTTAGTGGACCCCAAATTCATCAACCCAGAGGCCCAAGTAACAATTCAACCATTCATGTCAAAATCTGTAACCTTGCCTACAGCTGAACTGCCTGTCCAGTACAAGGGCTGGTCAGGAATGTGGACTTTTGCCGTCTATGATGTGGTTGTCAGCGGTTGGGATGTTTTTAAGAACCAAAAGCCAGTGAGATTTTGTTTTGTTCTCTCCTTCTAAGGCTAGGAAAGCAGGCTAGAGGGGATTGTTTTAAAAACCAAAGCAAGGGACTTTTTTTCCCCTTTCTGGCTGTTTGGAAAAGCAGCCTGAGGGCAGAGGTGTTAAGTTTTTCTAACAAGGCTTTGTTGGGAAAGATTTCCAGCTGTGCTTAGCTGGAGGGTAATTAACAGTTTGCAAAAGACAAGTTACAAACCAGTTTTTCTGGTCCCTTCTCAGTCAGAGAAGCCCAGTTAAAAGCTGCGAGTCAGCAAACACCAGCAAAAGGCATTTGCAAATGAATGTGTTTTTTTTTCTAATTCATTCGGGCATAGAAGGTTAGGAAATTTCTGTGAACCAAGCAGCCTGAGCTGAAGCAACACAGTCAGTTCACTGACTGCAGGGGTGTGTGGCCAGCACCAGAAAGCAGAAACATGAGTACCAAGGGAGCATCTAAACTAGAACTGGCTAGGCTGGAAGCAGCAGAGAAAGACAACGAACATAGGAGACGGATAGAACTAATTAATGCAGAAATAGCCAGGGAAGAAGCTGCCCACAGGAGAGAGATGGAGAAGCAGGAGACTGACCACAGGAGAGAGGTGGAGAAGCAACAAAAAAGAGACCTTAACCCTTAACTATCTGTTTATGACAACGTTTCAGACGGGTAATAAGGTGCTGCACACTAAAGTCCTTTGGGGCTCCTGGAACCATTATAATTCCCCTAGTACCTTTATAGGTAGTTTAAATCTCAGTGAAGCTGATGCGTGTAACCACCAATCTCCAGTAAAGATAGCTGTAAGAAACAGTTACGCTCCTTTATAGCAATTAGGAACTGTGTGGGTTGAGGTCTTCATTGCAGAGGCGGAAGGGGGAATGCTTTGTTAAGGAGAGGTGGGGGCAAGGAGAAGCATACACAAAGGAAGCTACAAGAACAGCCTGGACAAGTACAGTGTGTCACCCTGGGCTTAGCCTATCAGGCTTTTGAGTCTAGTGCTGGCTAAAAGAGTTCTGGGGCTGTAAGAAAGGAAAATATCTCTTGGTGTTTGGTTCCCCCTGTGTTCAGGGAAACAGGACTTTGTTCATTCCTTGTAAATAAACCAGATTGCATCAAATGTTCCTAGCTCCTTCATCAATTTCTTCTCCTAGCTGGAACACTCTGCAAGGGTCAGCTGCAAGACCCTGAATTTTTGGCTAGCTGCTCTGCACAAAAGGGGTAACCGTACTTTAGATGCAGTAAAGCACAGGGATATCCACTGTGTACATTTAACAGAATCTGTTAGGATGGATGAAACCACTATAAAGTAATATACCACATTTATAAACCACATTTATTCTTGTGGTAACTCCACTGACTTCAATGAGTTTACACCAGGGTTGAAGCTGATCCACCATCCATCTTTCTAGGGCCTGGTTCATCTGCTCAGATAAGATCATTCAAATTGATGGGTATGAAGATTATAATATAGGACTCACTTCATCTTTTTAAAAAATAATCAAAGCCAGTGTATTTTGAATTTGTAACATTTTCAATCAGCTACACCAGGGAGTCTCAACCTTTTTCTTGCTGAGGCCTCCCCCTCAACATACTATAACAACTCCAGGGCCCAGCTGGGGGGAGGGCGGCAGGGGCTGGCAGGGCTTTGGCCAGCTCCGCACAGCAGGGTCCCGGGTGGGAGTACCACCTCCACCCCCTGACTCACCTCAGCAGGACACCCAGCCTGTCTGGGTTTTGGGGGGCTGCAACCAAAAAAATATAACTCCAAGGGTGGGGGAACTCAACTCAAAAAGTCTGAAAACCGCTCAGGGTGCAGGCAGGGAGTAGCTAGGGGCTGTGTGCAGGCAGGGGGTAGCTCAAGGTGCAGGCAGGGGGGTAACTAGGGTTGCATGGAGAAGTACAGCTAGGGGCTGTGTGCCAGGAGGGCTCCCCCTGGAGTGGCTGCTATCCGAGGGCTCTGCCAGCCCCAAAGCCAGGTCCCCCTATCTGGGTGGCTCTGTGGCAGTCAGAGTGGGGCTGGGGGAGAGGAGGAGGTGGGAGGGGGAGCTGCCCCTGGACTGCCCCACTTGGGATAAGGCACTGCAGTTTGGGGGGCTAACACCGTTGGGCCCCCCCCCAACTCTGCACATGGGCTCAGGGCTTCTGCCCGGAGGGAGCGCCAGGGCTTGGGACTTCAGACCCGTGTGGCTTCCAGCTTCTGAGTGGGGCATGCACTGAGTGGGACATGCACTGAGGCTCCCGAGTCCCAGCTTCAGCCCCACACCACTCCCGGCTTCAGACCTGGGGGGCGGGGAACGCGGGCTTCAACCACTCCTGGCTTCAAACTGGGGGCAGGGGGAGGGAGAGAGAGAACTGGCTTCAGCTCTGCTGGGGGGCGCCAGGGCTCGGGCACCGGGTTTCAGCTGTGTGGCCCCACGGACCCCCTGAAAGGGCTCACGGACCCCCAGGTGGCTGCAGATCCCCAGTTGAGAACTGCTGAGCTACACCACTATTGCCCATATTTTTTTTCATATATTTTAAATTAAAGAGGACAATTTATGCCCCACCTGATTCTGAAGGACAGAATTTGACTACAGGCTCTGTTCATTGTTTAAAACAACAAAAAACTTTTATGGCTGTAGACCACTCTTGAACTGTGACTATGAGAAGCCATTACCAACAGAAAGGAGATGAGGCAAAGGATGATAGCAAAGTAAGAAAGAAAATAACCCTCCAAGTCAGGATGTAAGCGTGACTATTTTTAATAGAAGTAATTCAGTCCGTGCAATTTCTCTCTGTTTGACAGTCAAAACAACAAAAAATGTTATCTAAAAATGCTTCATATGTTGTTATGACTAAGGGAAGGAACAAAATCCTTTCTGGAAGTGAATAGCCTTCATTATCAAAATCACTGTGCAGTCTCTTAGCAGGGGTGCACACTTGCTGCACAATCATGGTGATGCAGTAGTTTCCAGATAATCATTTCTGCTTAACATGTTCACTATTACAACTCAGTCATGACTATTTTCATGCATGCAATTTTAATGAGAATTGGAAAATATATTTTGTAACCCTTGTATTAGTTTTCCATGAGTCATAACACTTAGTGCATGACTCTTAGGGGATTTTTTTCCCATCTAAAAAGCTTTTAGGAAACTATCTTTCTTCAGCATATACTGCATTCTTCCAAACCCTATTGCACTAAATTCTCCAACTTCTTACAGAATTGTTTGTAATAGCAACAATGGGAGAGTAAATGTCTCTCAGAATGCCAGACACTAGTATGCTGAGTGAGCCTCATCCTAGCGACACATGAAAACTCTAACAGGTAAATATAACTCTGCCATTTAAAATGGTCAACCTGTTTTTAATGTAGTTCTTTTTACAGACAATGTATTGGATCTTTATCTGACTTGGCTAATTTTGTTATATCTTCATGCCAATTTTTGCTCTTCGATATACATGTGCAACTCCCATTGAACACAACAGTAGCAACATTACATGTGCTCTGGACACAACCCTGCCAGGTGTGGAACAAAAAAGTTCACCGCTGTTTATATTCTAGGCTACAGCAACAATGTTAGCCACTAGTGGAGAGATTTTCAGAAGCGCTCACCATCTAGCA
The DNA here is from genome assembly GCF_016161935.1 of Mauremys reevesii. NCBI lineage: Eukaryota > Metazoa > Chordata > Testudines > Geoemydidae > Mauremys > Mauremys reevesii. The sequence continues at coordinate 143,894,550 of NC_052625.1, read as the reverse complement.
GCTCCCACTGAGGAAAAACAGGTGCTGGCTTCTTTGGAAAATCCTGCCCTAAATGCCTAGTCCTCCTATGAATTGAGTTGCCTCAACTTCGTGTGAACAAATGTGTGTCAGATTGCTGCTATAGCCCCTAAATGATGAGTGATGAGGTTTCCAGTGCGGCCCTTTCGAAGGTTGCCGCAGAACAGCGTGGGTCAGGCTTGTTCATATAAAATATAAGATGTTCAATACTGTGCATCTAAAATCCTGCATCAGATTTTATATTGAAACAGCCACAAGGATTGATGAAATAAGTCAGGAAAAAATACACCACGTTACAAAGATACAAGAACGTTTTTTTCACAAGATCAGTTTCTAAATTTCCGTTTGGAAACAAACTATCTGCCTGTCATTAGTAATTCTGGCTTATTAGTCTTTTAAAAACCTTTCTGGGGAGGTTTAGAATCTCAGCATAAATTACTTTAGGGTGAGTCACATTATCTGTTCAGTGACTCCTATGAATAAATGGCACTTTTAACAAATTTTCCACGTGGCTTTTAAACATGAGGGTCTTTTAGTTTAGCAGTTTTTTGGATGAAACTTGTTCATTTTTTACCTAGAAAGCACAAGTATGAATCCAGAAGGGCTTGTATCTACTGCTGAATGGAAAGAGTTTTCTCATCTCATGAAAATTTGAGATTATGGAAATTCTTCTCATCCTGAATCAAGACAAAAAGTACAAATTTTGAAAATTGTAATGAACTGAAAATCCAAAAAAGTCAGTTCAGCTCACATAAAACATTTCAATAATTTTGAAATAGTTTGGTTTTGACTTTTTTCATTTTTAAAACAAATTTGTATTATCTGCTTAAATTTTTCAGTGAAAAGTTTTGAACCAGAAATCTGAAGTTTTGTTTAGAAAATGTTGAAAAGGGAGAATTCAATGATTGTGAAACTTTTTTTTCTTTGAAAAATGAGTTGATTGAGAAATTTGTCAAAATCAACCCTTTCCCACAGAATTGGCATTTTTCTATGAGGAAAAGTTTCAATACAAAATTCCCAACCAGGTCTAGATGTATCTGTGGCCCAAGCAGTGGTTGACTATGCTAATGAGTTGCTTAGATCTTGCTCACACTGAAATCAATGGCAAGTCTTCCACTGGTACAGAATCAGGACCTTAGACTGATTAGAAGCAAGAGGAAGACTAAGGACAGGGTAGGCCCATTATTCAAGGGGAGGAGGGGGAGGGGAATAATAACAGAAAATATGGAAATGGCAGAGGTGCTTAATGACTTCTTGGTTTTGGTTTTCCATCAAGAAGGTTGGTGGTGATTGGACATCTAAGATAGTGAATGCCAGTGAAAATGAGATGGGATCAGAGGCTAAAATAGGAAAAGAACAAGTTAAAAATTACTTAGACAAGTTAGATGTCTTCAAGTCACCAGGGCCTCATGAAATGCATCCTAGAATACGCAAGAAGCTGACTGAGGAGATATCTAAGCCATTAGTGATTATCTTTGAAAAGTCATGGAAGACAGGAGAGATTCCAGATGACTGGAAAAGGGCAAATATAGTGCCCATCTATAAAAAGGGAAATAAGGACAACCAAGGGAATTACAGACCAGTCAGTTTAACTTCTGTACCCGGAAAGATAATTAAGCAATCATTTTGCAAACATCTAGACGATAATAAGGTGATAAGTAACAATCAGCATGGATTTGTGAAGAACAAATAGTGTCAAACCAACCTGATAGCTTTCTTTGACGGGTAACAAGCCTTGTGGATATCTTGTGTGTGTATGTGGGCGGGGAGTAGTAGATGTGGTATATATTGACTTTAGTAAACCTTTTGATACTGTCTCACATGACCTTCTCATAAACAAACTAGGGAAATGCAACCTAGATGGAACTATTATAAGGTGGGTGCAAAACTGGTTGGAAAACCATTCCCAGAGAGAAGTTATTAGTGGTTCACAGTCATGCTGGAAGGGCATAACAAGTGGGGTTTCACAAGGCTCAGTTCTGGGTCCAGTTCTGTTCAATATCTTCATCAATGATTTAGATAATGGCATAGCGAGTACACTTATAAAGTTTGCGGAGGATACCAAGCTGGAAGGGGTTGCAAGTGCTTTGGAGGATAGGATTAAAATTCAAAATGATCTGGACAAACTGGAGAAATGGTCTGAAGTAAATAGGATGAAATTCAACAAGGATAAATGCAAAGTACTCCACTTAAGAAGGAACAATCAGTTGCACACTTACAAAATGGGAAATGACTGTCTAGGAAGGAGTACAGCAGAAAGGGATCTGGGGGTCATAGTGGACCATAAGCTTAATATGAGTCAACAGTGTAACACTGTTGCAAAAAACCCAAACCTCATTCTGGGATGTATTAGCAGGAGTATTGTAAGCAAGACACGAGAAGTAATTCTTTCGCTCTATGTCGTGCTGATTAGGCCTCAACTGTAGTATTGTGTCCAGTTCTGGGCACCACATTTCAGAAAAGATGTGGACAAATTGGAGAGAGTTCAGAGAAGAGCAACAAAAATGATTAATGGTCTAGAAAACATGACTATAAGGAAAGATTGAAAAAATTGGATTTGTTTAGTTTGGAAAAGAGAAGAGTGAAAGGGGACACGATAACAGTTTTCAAGTACTTAAAAGGAGGAGGGAGAAGAATTGTTCTTCTTAGCCTCTGAGGATAGAACAGGAAGAAATGGGCTTAAATTGCAGCAAGGGAGGTTTAGGTTGGACATTAGGAAAAACTTCTTAACTGTCAGGATGGTTAAGCACTAGACTAAATTGTCTATGGAAGTTGTGGAATCTCCATCATTGGAGATTTTTAGGAGCAGATTAGACAAACACGTGTCAGGAATAGTCTAGCTAATACTTAGTCCTGCCATGAGTGCAGGGGACTGGACTAGATGACCTCTCGAGGTCCCTTCCAGGCCTATGATTACTCAGAGGGGGAACAGCAGCAAAGTTAACAAGTTCACTAGGGCATGTTTGATTAGGGTCATATACTACCCTTTTCCCATCATGCTCTGCTTCATCCACTTCATTCCAAGAAAGACATCCACTACACAAATACTTCTATCTTCTGTAAAAAGAAAACTCCAGTAATTTTAAAATAAAACTTTTGAATAAATAAATATTAATTTTCTTAAAAAGAATATCTGATCTCCACTGTCAAATGGCAAATATAAATTAGAATCAGTATAAAAATACGTTTCCCATAGGTTAATTAAGTATTAGGAGGGTACATGAACTAGTGATTCACAAATTTCTGCTTAAGCAATTGTGAGGTAATGAGATTTCCAGTTGAAGACATTCAGAGAAATAGTGGATGAACACATTTTGCAGAACATAGAGCAACGGGAAGATGTAGGAGTGACAGACAAAACCAGGACACTGTCAATGCAATGTGCGGCTGAGGCCAAGAAGACAAACAAGCTATCGAGATGTATAACCTGAGGGATAGAATGTAGGTCTTAGAAAATTATTCTCAGAAGGGATTTGTTATACATCATTTGGATGACTGCTCAATTTTTAACCTCTCTACTCTAGAAGAGACATTGTGGAGATGAAAAAGATCCAAAGGACAGTAACAGAAATAATAAATTAGCTAGGAAGGTCAATTCATGCAGAAAGGTTATAAAAACTTTAGAGAGAGCTGACAAGGGGCTCTGCCTGGAAATATCACGATGCTAACTAAGGAGACTAGGGAGGCAGATATAGATATGCTCTTGTGGATGTCCATGTCTCACTTAAAAATAAGAAGTCCAGGTAAAAGCAACCAGTACAGACATCTTTGAAAAGATCCATGGCATGGCCGCAGCTGGCTTGGGTCAGGTGACTCAGGCTCACAGAGCTCAGGCTGCAGGGCTAAAAATGGCTATGTAGATGTTTCGGTTCGGGCTGGAGCATGGGATCATGGCCCCTCCCCTTTCAGGGGGTCCCAGAGCCAAGGCTCCAGTCTAAGCCCAAACGTCTACACAGGAATTTTACTGCCCCACAGCCCAAGCACCAGTTAGCTGATCTGGGCCAGCCACAGGTGTTTGATTGCTGTGTAGATGTATTTTTGTTGTTGCTCAGTATATCATAGGTTATTAGTGGGTACAGCCAGGGTTAAAATGACCCCAAAGTACTACAAGGGCTGATATTGTCTGACCATACAGATTAATTAGTTCATAACTATAACTATTTTTAAGGGCCAGACAGCTCATTTAAATATGCATAATGCTATTGCTTCCTTGGGGTGGGGGAAGAGGGCAAGGAAACATGTTTTAAGTCTTAGAAAGCCAGCATGGATACCAAGGTAAAAGAGTTGAAATTTGCCATTTGGAGAGTGCTGCACAACTACTTCATTCAACATAGACCCTAGCCGAGGATGGACTCAGAGGAGCGATTCCCCGGATCCTGACATGTCACTCCCTGACTGGCAGACTAACCAACCCCAAGAGCCACACAGCAGGAGATAAACCAAATTAAACACATGATTAATTTCTGACCTGAAATACAAACACCATCCACTATGTGGCTGTCTACACTTGGAGTTAGGGTGTGATTCCCAGCTTGCATCTTCTCTCATTGAACTAGCATGCTAAAAAATAGCAGTGGGGTTCAAGTGGGTTTGTACTCAGCACAGCTAGTCTGTGCCACTGCTGCCTGTGCTATCCGGCTACTATTTTTAGTGTGCTAGCTTGAAGAGAACTACTGTAGTATGGGTATGTGACCTGGGAATCACATCCCCAACTCCAAGAGTAGACATACCCTCTGAGTACCTGTACCCTGTCCTGTGCACATGCACTATTGCCAATAGCATCATGATCTGAAAAGATCAGGAAGCACACAGGATGAAACCCCTGGGGAGTGACTGGCTGATGGTGCATTCCCTGTTTTCCATTTCAGATTCAGCTGTGTCACTACCCCATCACCAGTGACTGACACACCTCCAAGCTCTCTAATTCTGTTGGCTGGATCTGCATCTCTCAGAACCCAGCTCTCTTTCAGCCTTGAGTATAACCAGTAATTTGGGTAGATAATTTAGACCCCGAAAGACCTCAGTGCTACTTATCCGTGTTTTAACAATCCAATATTCCCCACTATTCTAAATACCTGAGATTATTTTAACACTCCTCACTATCTCCCTGAGAAATTACAAACCTGTAGCTATTAATATGTAGGAACTGTGAAACTTTTATGCTCTGCTGCTGATGCATCAGACAGACACAAGATCAACCTAATCTTATCTTTGTTTTTATACTATAATAATAACCTCAGTGTCTGAGTGCAAATGGAGCACAAATTATTTCTCAAATTGGAGGTGACACTATTGAAATAGTCACCTCTTTGCTGAGCATTGGCAGATGTTGGGGCCTTGCAGGTGAATTCCCCATTGGAGGAGAAATTGGTGGCATGGAGCAGCATAACTTGTTTATTTATATATACACTAGTCTTTGAACAAAGGTGGTAACAAACAGAATTTAGGCAACCCCCCTTTTCAGTAATCTCAGCCCAAATACTGTTGCTCAGTTTCCAGAAAAGGGGTGGGCAAACTTTTTGGCCCAAGGGACACACCTGGGTGGGGAAATTGCATGCAGGGCCATGAATGTAGGACTGGGGCAGGGGGTTGGGGTACAGGAGGGAGTGCGGGGTGTGGGAGGGAGTGCAGTGTACAGGAAAGGCCTCAGAGCAAAGGGTTGGTGTGCAGGAGGGGTGCAGAGTGCAGGAGGGGGCTCAGGGAAAAGGGCTGGGGGTGCAGGAGGGGTACAGCAGGGGGCTCAAGACAGGGGATTAGGGGGTTCAGGGCAGGGGGTTGAGGTGAAGGAGGGGTTTGGGGTGCGGGCTCTGGTCCGGTGCTGCTTACCTTGAGCAGCTTCGGGGTGGCAGCAGGGCTAAGGCAGGCTCTCTGTCTGTCCTAGTCCCGCGCCACTCCTGGAAGCGGCTGGCACCACATCCCTGTGGCCCGGTTTGGGAGGGGGGCAGAGCAGAGGGCTCCGTGCGCTGCCCTCGCCTGCCGGTACCTCCCCCGAAGCTCCCATTGGCCGCAGTTCCCCGTTCCTGGGAAATGGGAGCTGCAGGGGGTGGAAATCCAGCCCGTGGGCTGTATTTTGCCCACCCCTGTCCTAGAAACCTACTCTGCCCCAAGAGCTCACTCCTTAGAGAGATTCAGGCAGACAGCAAACTCTCTTGCTATTTGCAACAACACCCCCACAAAAGTAACTGAATCACAGAACAAACAACAATACAGCATTTCTTTAAAAGAGGACTTGTAATATTATATGTAACTAACCTCCAGTGACACCCCACCATCACAGCATACATGAAAAGGAACCAAACAGACAACCAAACAGAGCAATATTAGTTTGTGTTCCATTAAAATCAAAGTGGAATAAAGATCAATGTTTCCTCATGGAAGACAGGATGAAACAGAAAAAAGAAAAAAAAGTAATGTATTTTCATGCATGTAAGATTGTCTTACAAAGAATGCAAACTTTAAAACTAAATAACAGCTATGCTTAGAGGTACTTGACCATGTGCTTTTAAATAAAATCAATGACTTCTGTGCCTATATTTTTAATAAAACACAGTTGCTTTTCTGATATATGTTCATCCCCATTTGTTGCCATGTGCTTTAATCTGTGGTCATCATGCACCTCTTCAGTGCAATAGAATTTATTCCGTCTTTGCATATGACTTTGCTCAAGCTCATAAATCATCTGTAGTTTTTGGACTCAAGACTGATGGTGTGTATGAAAAGTTAGGATCAAGCCTATCTATAGGATTAATGAACTCAGTCAAAAAGGCATGAATACTCTCCTGCCATCTCAGTAGTAAATCTCCAAGACTTCTATATCTGTTCCCTTCCACAGAAAAAGCCACAGAAAGGGCATGGCCAGATGAAGGCAATCTAAGGTACCTCAAAATATGGGGCCCCCTCTCTCGGTCCCACTCCCCAGGACATGGCCACTTCCCAGCATTCTACAGAAATACAGGCACACAAGTAGTCTGATTTCTAACAACCATCATTTGACAGAATGCTTCTGAGTATGCAGTCCAAAATTGTGCTGATCTCTCTTGCTGCTATAGTGTACTTCTAATGTGTCTCATTTGCTTTCCATGACCACCCATTAGTTATTTGTTATAGCATTAATGCTTTCACCACCTCCGTCTCTCATTGAATAGCTAGATTTCAAGATTATTTTCACTCAGATATATTAATTTTCATTTTGCAAACTGAATTTCCTTTAACTAGATTGCGCCCCATTTTTAATCTTGTTAGGTCCCTTTGTGCTATTTCTCTGTCCTTAGTAGTATATGCAATAACTCCTAGTTTATTATCAGCTCAAAATTTAATTAATGTGATGTTTACTCATTTTAATAGAGATATTAAATAAGACCAGACCTGATATAGAGCTCTGAGGTCTCCTACTAGACAACTCCCCACAACTAGCTATTGTAATGTTTAGCATTATGGTCCTTCAGCCAGGATTAAACCCAGGCGTCAGGGTTTATACCTAAGCCAATTTGAATTAAATTTTAGAGTAAGACTTCATGAGAGTGCATAGGAAGGTTTTGGGCACAATAATACTTAGTGTTCACAGACCACCTCCCAGCTGAGAGTCTGAAAGCACTTTTCAGCCATGAATGAACTTAGCCACATAACGGGCCTATAAAATAGGGAATTTTACAGGCAGGGAAATTGAGCTATAGAAAGGCTAAATGACTTTCCCAAGGTCACACTCCAAGTCTGGGGGAGCTGGGACTAGATCACAAGAGCCGGTACTTTCATAAAATCAGAATATATGCCTATTGCTTCAGCCACTGCTATGTGGCTATTCACCATGGATAGGGCAGGGAGTGGGAGGCAGTAACAAACATCAGTGCTCCAGGTGCGCCACTGTATCGATTGGGCTGAACTGGCCTCTCTGGATTAGGTCTGCAGCTTCAGGGGAAAAGCCTTCCCTCTGCTCCCTGTGTTTTTCCCGAATGCTAGAGTGTGGCTTTGGGATGTTATGACTGAGGAATAACTATCCTCCTGAAGTTCAAGATCAGGATGCTCTTTTACCTTATCTGCCTTGTAAATTAACAGTGGTGACCCCCATTACAAGCTGTGGGAGGTACTGTAGCTCTCAAAAGGTACCAGTGCTGTTAATGGAATGGTGCTTTTTGATAGCTTTCAGCCTGTCTTTTCTGGCACCAATGCAACTTTGAGGTTTAACTTTAAATTTAGTAAATTGGTTGTGAATCTGGCTGGCCTGCTTTATTAATACAGTCTGTTTGCTTTGGATTCATTTGCATAAATACATAAGTGTGTAGGATCAGAAACGGGCTCGGGTCTCTGCATGTTTTGAATGATTTGATGACAATTCTGCTATTTCTGTCTATATATTTTTAAACTTGTAATTTTTCTTTGTGACAGAGAAAAAAAGGAAAAAATAACATGTGTGACCTTACCCATGATATAATCTAGACCAGTTAACAGCTGTTTCCCCTCAGTTCTCCAATCTGCGGCGCCCTTTGCACTGCTTTGCTAGGAGAGCTAATATTCCTGGTCCACTCACGAACAGCCATCAGCTTGTAAGTTACTCCCAGTTATACTGTGAGTGCTACAGCCAACCACTCATGATTACACTGCAGAGCAACACCAGCAAATTCACAGTCCCAGACTTTCCCCCAGAAATGTATGTCTTGTACTGCCCAGCCTGGACAATACAAGCTCCTATAAAGTACATAATTTAATAATAGAAAATGACATGCACAAATCCTGTTATCTCTCATGGAGTTTCCCAAACACTTCAATCTAAACATACTGGTTTAGATAAAATGGTAAAACAATTTATTAACTACAGAAAGATAGATTTTAAGTGACTACAAGTAATAAGGCATAAAACTCAGAATTAGTTACAAGAAAATAAAAGTAAAACACAACTAATGCCTAGCTGAACAAGCTAGAGTGAATCCGAAGCAAAGGTCTTTCTCACCACAAGTTCCATCAGACTTACTGAACTCTTTCAGTCAGGATCGCTCCCCAGTCCAATGACGCTTCCTCTGTCCTTCAAGTGTTGTCAATTTTGTGACTAGAGATGAAAGGAGAGATGACTTGGGACATCTCATTTCCTTCCTTATAGCTCCTTCTCTATTTGTGAGTCATCCCCATGGAAGGTTCAGGAGACAGAAAGTCTGTGTGGATGGGATCTCCCAGCTGTTCCTTTGTCAAGATGGAGATTTTTCACCCATATCCTTTTTCCTGCCAAAGAATGGCCACATAACGATTTTGTTGACACCTGGCTGAGGCATTGGTCTCTGGGGAACTGGTTTGTGACTGTTTCTCAAACTTGTAACATATTTCAGCAATACCATACAGTCAGTGATGAGCTGCCAAAATCTTAACAACGGGTTCCCTATAAAAAGTTGATTTAAGGGATGTGTGACAGCATGTATTTTTTGTACCAATAGGGTTACCATACGTCCATATTTTCCCAGGAGGTGATTAAGAACCGAAAAGCCTGACATGTCCAGGAAAATACAGACGTATGTTAACCCTACCTAAAGTTCTTTTTTAAAAAGATGGGGCTGAACTAGAAATGAGCTCCGTTTCACATGTGTGGGTGGTGATCAGGGACAGTCTCAATTTTTGGGTCTTTTTCTTATATAGGCCTCACCCCCATCCCGATTTTTCACACTTGCTGTCTGGTCACTCTAGGGTGTGCACATGTGTGGGTCCCAGCTGCTCCCTGCCCCCCCCTCATTGAAGCAGGTGTGCAGGGTTACTGCCCTGGGAACTGCAGGGCACCAGTGGATGTGGGGCTGGCTGCAGATAGGGGCGTGGGGCAGGGCTAGCTGGAGGCAGGGAGTGACACGGGCTGGCTGTGGGCAGGTGATGCAGACGGGCGGGCTGCGGGTGGCTGTGGGCAGGGGGTGGCTGTGGGGGCAGGGGCTGGCTGGGGCTGGCTGGTGGCTGGGTGGGGCAGAGGGCGGCTGGGGAAGGGGGGTGGCTGCGGGCAGGGAAGGCGGGGAGGGGCAGATACTCACACGGGCGGGGGGGGCTGGGAGCAGCAGGAGGCAGCCGGGGACTCACCAGGCAGCAGCAGGAGTCCCAGGGCCAGAGGTCCAAAGAGCAGGAGCAGCAACAGGGCCAGGAGGCAGCTCACGTGGCTCTCGCAGCACAGCACAGCGCCCCCCGGCAGCCGGGAGGAGGAATTACAGGCTTCCCAGGCAGAGCCCATCAAAGCTTCCTGCATACAGTAGAATCTTATAACTATACATATAATTGATACCAGTCAGCTCTGTGTTCTTGGGGAGTCAGGGTGCAGTATCCAGCCCATTTGAATCATGAAGGACACCCCAAAACCAATCAGAGAAAAGACTTGCAGAGAGCAGTAGGGCAGTGGGAGACACACCTAGACCCCTCCTGCCAAGGGTGACAAGATTAAGGCAACTCCCCTAGTCTCATCTGCATCAAAGATGGGACAGGGAGGCAGCTCCATTAGCATACAGAATGGAGAACAGAGATTCCAAGGCAGGAACCGCACTGAACTCTGGAACCAGAAAAGCAGGGAAGCACTGCATCATGGAGGATCTCTGCTCCAGATGTTAATAAACCTACGCCTGCACACACCCAGCTCAGCAGTTATCAGACCAATTCTAGTAATAAATCATTGACTAACATCCAAAATACTGAAGCAGCCTAATTGCATTGTGAGCTCCCTGGAAGGAACATCATCCATAGCTAGGCGTGATCAGCTCCTATTGTCTAGCCTAAAGAAAACCCTTGAGTAGGGTTACCAGATAGCAACTGTGAAAAAACAGGACAGGGAGTGGAGGGTAATAGGTGCCTATATAAGAAAAAGTCCCCAAAAATGAGACTGTCCCTTTAAAAATGGGACATCAGTTTACCCATAAACAAATCTATTGTTCTCCCTTGAACCATTGTATCTTCCCTACAAAAACCCCTACTCACACTCCAGTAAGTGTTCCGATGCCTGGATCCAAACTCTGTGTCAGTTCCACTGGGATTTCATCTTCTTCTGACTGATTGTGCTGGGAGCTTTGCCTGTCTCCAGCACTCAGGACCCTGAGTTACAACCATCACCTGGGAACCCCGACCAGTTCAAGCTTTATGGAAGTGGTGAGATATTCTCCCCCCCCCCATTTTCTTTTCTACCTCAGGCAGGTATAGTTTTGCATATATGACTTTTGTAACCTTTAATAATGTAACTGTTATGTTTGTTTAGGCTCTCCTTGTGTGGTTATCACTATTATTCAATACATAACTTTTATGGTTAAGCTGGTTGCTTCTCTCTCTCTCTGAACTTTACTCTTTTGTGGTTTTAGCTTCCTCATTTACTCTGCAGCAATGCTTCTTTTACCTAAGCTAAAGATTCCTGTAGCACCCAAAAATACTGTGGGGTTTGGTCACCAAGTAGGTTACTACCAGTACAATTGTAATGTGAAAGTGGGGATAGGGACATGCTGAACCTGTGGCATATAAGGGTTGCAGCTTTAAAGTGCTGCTTGACCCAGCCCACTGAGTCCCAGGACATATAAGGGGTCAGCTTGAAAGTGTTGATTGACCCAGTCTACTCAAACTTGGTGTGTGTGTGTGTGTGTGTGTGTGTGTGTGTGTGTTCATTCAGTTCTGGGGCTGGAGGAACCCAGCCCTGGGGAACCTAGGTGCCACAGGATAGCTCAATTGGGAGGGGACTTGCAGAAGGAAGGAGTAGAGCTCCATATGAAAACACAAGTGACACAAGCAGTACATTAATAGAATTACAGAACACCCCCCACACAGAAGAGTAACTCTAATAAATGAGTGTACCCCAAAGTAATGGGCAAAACTGGTAATACAATACAGTCACACATATTTTACCAGGACAATAATGATAAGCAAATTATGAGTTTTGAAATACCTCATAAGACATGCTTTGTACAAGATTTATCATAGTACTATAAAGGGATGAACATAGGGGTACAGACTGTTACAGTATGATCAGTGTGAAATTCCCTCTTGAGCTTCAGAATGGGTGATAAACAAAAATACCATTATATCAGCTAGGGCTTTTTTATGCACTTTTAAGCAGAAAATGAACTAAAATCATTTTCATTTATTTAATTTCAAGAAGTCTTTTTTGTTTGTTTGTTTTTTTAAATCCAAATCTACTTGGCTATTTCATCCCAAATAGATCTTTAATTAAAACATGAATAGATCTAGTCAAAGATTTTTTTTTTTTTTTTTTTGCAATAAAATGGTTGGGTTTGAGGTAAAAATGGCCTTTACAAAAAATGTATTTGCTTATAGAAAATTGGGTTTTCAGTAAACAACATAATTTTAGAAACAAGTATTACAACAATTTAGATAGAAGTTCTAATAACTTATCTGGAAAAAAGTGTGTGTGGGTGGGTGGGGGGGTGGTTTAAGGAAAAAGCTCTATTTAAGCAAATAGGTCCATTTTGAATCCTAAAAATGGAAATAGCTTTAACATTCTGAAAACTTAATGAAATTATTTTATTGGTTGGTGTCCAGTTCTATTTGTGAATAATTTTCTCAGTACAGCACTAATGACGTTTTGTGTGTTTTTTTTAAAATGAGCTCCATTGCTAAGCCAGTTATTTCTACTTAAAAAAAATAAAATAAGATATTTCTTTAAAAAAAAAGTGACTTGGGTATTTTAATTGGCAGCCAAGACATTAAAACTCCACAAGCAATCATAAAATTGTGCTTTTACAAAACCTTTTAAAGTCAAACAATGCCAGGGACTTTGGGCAAGGTTCTTTATTACAGCTCAGGGCTAGTCTGTGTACAGGATTCGGGGTGGGCATCAGGGAAAAGGTTTTGTCTCCCTGATTCTCTGGCTGGTTCTACCCTGGCACAGTTCTAGATAATGTCTATTAGGCACAGCCCTGAATGGGGGAGAGATTCAGAGCCACTCCACCTCAGAGATCTTGTCTTTGCTGCCAAAAACAGGTGTGTTCTTAACTTGAATTAGCTAACTTGAGGTAAAATCCTAGGAGAGACAATGAAGTTTGTAATTTCCACACAAGTTAGCAGATCCGGCCCCTGCTACTCTTTAAACAGGGACACAACCAATGTTCTCTCTAATTTTTTCCACCCATGTGCAGAATAATTTTTTTATGTGCACCAAGGTAATGTGCGGATGTGCACCACCAGTAGAAACAAAAAACCTAGATATAATATATATATTTTTTAAAAGTTACCAATAGGGATAATTACTCCAGCCAGGACAAGTTAGGAATTTTAGAGCTCACCACTCAAAGAATTAAATTTAAGTGTATGAGAGAAATAAAAATTATGAAATTTATGGACCAGTCAAAAAACTAAAATAACACACTTTGAAAGGCTAAAATTACAGAGAATATATGTACATTGCAGGAAGTACCAAGAAGTAACAACAACAACAACAACAACAGTGTTGGGAGGTGTGTGACACAGATAGTGTATGTGTGCAGGGGTGGGGTGTGTGAGAGAGACACACACACAGACAGTGTGTTTGTTTTCTGAGAGGCTCCTGTCCGCTGTCTCTTTAAGGCACTCACTGAAAGCTCTCCTCCTCCAGAACCATGTCCCCTGTCCCTCACTCTGCAGAGATGGGATGCCTGGGCAGGGGGGGAGGGAGAGACTCTGTGTGTGTGTGTGTGTGTGTGTGTGTGTGTGAGACACACACACACACACAGAGATTGTGTTTGCTGCCTGCTGGGGAAGTCGGAGAGACCGTGCACTGTCTCTTTAAGGCACTCATTCACCCAAAGGATTTTTCAGACCTCAGAGCTGCTGCGAGTCCTGATCCCTGTCCCCTCTACCCTGCTCTGTGGAGATGGGGTATAGGGACTGGGGGAGGGGGACACCCTGACTCTGCACAGCCAGCAGGAGGGTCCCAGGAGCAATGTGGCTGCAAAGCAGCAGGGGGCGGGAAGGGGCACTTGAACACACACTGCTGCCTGGATGTGTGTGGCTCTGCTAATCAACTGTGGGGCACTTGAATCTCTCCTGGGCAGCCGCCCGACTGCACAGCTTACAGGGAACACAGGACACAACCTATATATTGCTAAGGAGGGAACCCAGGTTACCTGCCCAGCTGCCCCAAATTTGAGTGGTGTTGTGACCCCGTGCGCCAAGTCTTGTGCCCTTGTCTTTAACTTGACCTGCTAATTCATATGAAAACTACAAACTGCCTTGTCTTCGCTAGGATTTGACCTCATGCTAAGGACACACCTCTTTTTTGTGTTGAAGTCTAAGACAGGAGAAGGCGGGTAGGGAGTGTTCCTGAAGGAGCACAATGTTTCCTCAACTTGCTGTTGTGCAAGGGGAGTCTTCAGCCTATTCCCCCTGCATACACAAGCTCTTTATACAGGTGAGCAGAGCTGCTGCCCTTCACTTCCTTCAGAGAGTGTGCAACACCATGGGTGCACAGAGACTGCAGTTGTTGGTCATGCAGGAAGCCACATGGGAAGAAAGCTCCTTGTGTCCACTCTCATGCACCCAAACAATGGCCAGCTGTGGTCTGGCCTGTAGACTTCTTTCATCATAAATCAAGGTTGGGGAGGGGTATCAGATTATTTTCAAAGTCTCCTGGACACCCACTTCCTAAGCTTGTAGGCTGAAACCCGCACTGTGTGCTTTTCAGCTGGATTGCAGGTATAGGCAGGGAATGTGTGTAGTGCTTGGTATGAAAATGAAAGAAGATAAATAGGAACTATAAAGGATAGGCAGGGTAAAGGCAATCAAGGTTAAACCAGGCAAGAAAAAGGAACCAATGACACTATGTTATAAAGCAATAACATCAGCCATCGCTAATGCTCAGAGGTCAGAGGTTTGCCTATTCAGAAGTTAGCATAAAGACACCAAGTACAATGAACGTTGTATATCCCCATGAGAGAATCTGAATCTGTTATAACACAGCCCAGCCTGGAATAAATGTGTATCTTTGGCCATTTTCTTTGTTGAGAAAAAATAAAAACCAAACAACTTTCAGACTTTCCGTGATGCTTTTCTTGGGGCCCCCAGAACTGTGAGCCACTCTGTTACCCCTCTCAGCCTTGGCAAGTATGAGTTTTGCTACTGCTAAGCTATGTGTTAGCTCCCTGTCACAGCAGCTTCTCTGCCTTGTCAGCAAACTTGACAGCACTGTGCCAGTCCAAACCTTGCTTTCCAGGCAACAACCAGTGAACCCCAATTCCTGAGTTGCCCAGACATGTCTCTGCAGTGTTCAACCCCTCTCACAGAAGTTATGAAGTTTGCTGCCTCCAAAGAGACAGTGTGCACCACAGCCTGTCAGGTTAGCTTAGGACTCGCTCGCCAGTTTAATACGCAGCACTGAGATGGTTTTGTAATAAAACACAAATGCGTTTATTAGCAAAGAACAGAGCTTTAAGTGAGAATAGGTAAGAATGAAAGAGACAGGCATGGTTACAAGTCAAACAAAACAAAACGTGTCCTAGCAACTAAAACATAATTTTAGCAAGTTACAGTCTTTGTCTAAGCAGCTTTCTCACCAGTAGTCAGTTTTCAGCTACTCTTGCATCCAAGGTCAAGAGAATTCACTTTTCATTAATTCAAAAGGTGCTGCGTCTCTTTGCCCCTACGTAATGAATGACCCAAATGCCTCTTTGCGTCCCTTATATTACCCCAAAGTTCCCTGTCTTTATTTCAAGAGCCAGGAAGGCTTCCTGGGGGTGCAGATTTTATCCATTGTAATAACTGTTAAGTGGTCATCTCTCACACTTGCTAGCTTTGTGTACTTTATATGCAAGAACATAAGAATGGCCATACTGGGTCAAACCAATGGTCCATCTAGCTCAGTATCCTGTCTTCTGACAGTGGCCAGTGCCAGGTGCGTCAAAGGAAATGATCAGAACAGGGAAATCATTATGTGATCCATCCCCTGTCATCCAGTCCCAGCATCTGGCAGTCGGAGGCTTAGGGACACCCAGAGCATGAGGTTGCATCCCTGACCATCTTCGCTAATAGCCATTGATGAACCTAACCTCCATGAATTTATCTAATTCTTTTTTTAATCCAGTTATAGTTTTGGCTTTCAAAACATCCCTTGGTAACAAGTTCCACAGGTTGACTCTGTGTTGTGTGAAGAAGTACTGTACTTCCGTGTGTTGGTTTTAAACTCACTGACTATTAATTTCATTAGGTGGCCTCTGAGTCTAGTGTTACGTGAAGGGGTAAATAACACTCCCTTATTCAGTTTCTCCACACCATTCATGATTTTGTAGACCTCTATCATAAATTGTCTCTTTTTCCAAGCTGAATAGTCCCAGTCTTTCTAATCTCTCCTCATATGGAAGTTGTTCCATCCCCTTAATCATTTTTGTTGCCAATGTAAATGTACTTTTCATTGTCCTCTGCAATCAATCTGGTAGGACAAGTAAATACACATTCCTTTGTCTAGGGCAGGGTGGGCTTTATGCTCTGCCGGCCAAACACATTCTTAGAAAATATCTGCAGCACACGTTTATAGCTCTTTGTACACACCCCATACGTACACCACACAATAATTTTCAGGACCAGCAGGGCACCAGTTTGCATATGACACTTTACACAACACCTTTTAGACACAGATTATGATAACAGTGTGTCAGGGCCATGAGTGTGTCAGGCCTGATGTGAGTTATGGATTCGGGTGGGGGGAATGGGAGATTTGTCAATTGGCATTGAGTGCCCCCCCCAGGGTCACACCTTCTTCAAACACCATAAGAGATAAAAAAGGACACAAACTCATGTTTCACCCTTCACAGTGGAGGGTTGCACAGGCAAATCAAGACAGAAGAAATTGCAGCCAGAGGGTAATGTGTTTGGACCCCAGCCTTCACTCTAAATGACAGGTGGGCCAGTAATATCCATCAGTAATTGTTTATTTTATTAATTAGTTACCAAACATGATGCTAGATCACATATTGAATTAAGGGTACCTCACAAATGTAAACAGCCTGAATTATTAATTGCATGTGACACACGGGCTGCAGCATGGATTTTCCCCCTCTTATAATAACTAAAGGAAGTACTTCTACAACCCAATAGTGTGCTAAAAATGTTGGATCCATTCTAATTGTTTTTTATTCTCTAATGAAACTTGAATAATTTTCTATACCAGATCAGACTAAAAAGCCCAAACCCAGCCTGTTCTCATAGATAACACAGCATAAAAGAACCCCTATTTATCGTGCCAGCAACTAAGGCTGTAATACATGTGCTTAATCTGAAGCACTTGAGTAGTCCCTACTGAGTTCAGTGGAGCCACTCCTGTGTAAAGTTAAGGACATGCATGAGTCACTGCAGGATAGAGATCCTAAAACAGACTCTTCCTGCTTCCTAGGTGCACTGGGTTTACTGTGTAGTTCTTCCATGTGTTTGAGTTATTAATTAGAATACATGGGCTTTTCCCCCTAATTAGATTGATGCATGTTAAACTGACTGCGTGCCACTATCTAGGGCAGCTTGTGTAGTAAAGTCCCCCCCCCCCACTCCTCTGCATCATAAGGAAGGCAGAGTCAGGACCTAAGCATTTCATTTTATTTTATTTTTAAAGTTATACATTTATTTTCAATTGTAAATACTTTAAAAGGACATGAGCTTGAATAGCTAGGATGGGATTGGCCCCAATATACTAGTCAGGAGAGATTAAAATGGCTTTAAGATGGTGTTTCTTTAAACAACTTCTCAAATGGGAAAGTGAGAAGAAGAAACTTAAGTGTGTGGTGGGATGGTGGAAGAGCAGGAGAAGAGATGATATGAGGATGTTCAGTTCAAGATTTAGGTTTTTTTTAAAAAAAAAACCCTAAATGTATTAAAAACTCGAGTCTCATACGTTTCAGTGATGGAGGACAAGAAATGTCTAGAGGAAGATAAAAGTCTTACCCATAGGGGAGTAAAATCATAAATAACTCCATTGAAGTTACACTGGTGTAAAACTAACGCAAGTTTGTTCTGGATTGGACTAAAGTTTCTCTGAAAATGTTTCTATAGAAATATTTTCATAGGAACCTGTTTCTATTGATGTCTCTTGCTTGCACTGATCACCCTCTACCACCTCAATTACAACGTTTTACAACTAGACTGGAATAAGCACTAGAAAATGTCAGGGACAACTCTGCACTGGCCAGGGGATGGATTAGAGGACTGGATAGCATCTCCTCTCTCTGCTTTCTGTGACCTGTTATTAGTGCTTGTGACTTACACAGATAACAGTTTTAAAAACATTTTAAATATAATCTCTACTTCTAATTTCTGAAAATGAGTTTTAGAGCACAGAAAGTGCAACTCTGTGACCAAATGCATCCCTGCATTCACACCGTTGTAATGATCTTTGTACAAAAGATGCCTTGTGAGGTATCATTTGAAAACAAATAACTCGCTGGTCAACAATATCATGGTGAAATGTATGAAGCCACATTACATGTAAAGTTATGAATTCCTCATGAATGATATTGGTAACATGTTCAATCAATCACACGTAGCCCTGATTAGGTGGGACTGGTCAAGCAGGTCTATCTTGAACAAAGGAGTGTGTATTTATCTCAATTTACATAAAAGTAAACAAGATCCTTGCACCAGCAAGATTGAGACAAGGCAATATTAGCAAACGAGCATGAAACCTCTTTCACCACAAGATCTTATATCTCCATCCTCACACCTGGAAGGGACTTTATGTAAGGGTAACCCTCAGGAAAATGCATTTCAAGCGGTATCTGAACTTTAAAATTGAGGCGGGAAACATCCCAGGTATTTTCTCTTTCACTATCCATCTCTTTTTCCTTAATCTAAGAAGACAAAAGAAAC
Organism: Mauremys reevesii; assembly: GCF_016161935.1. Classification (NCBI taxonomy): domain Eukaryota; kingdom Metazoa; phylum Chordata; order Testudines; family Geoemydidae; genus Mauremys; species Mauremys reevesii. The sequence continues at coordinate 143,875,764 of NC_052625.1, read as the reverse complement.
AGCTGTTGGACTTTCGGAGCAGATCCTGACCCTGCACACATAGTTTAACTTAAGTCCACACCAGCCTCAGCACTCCCAAATTCAGTCCTGGCATCAACGGGTCCAGCTCCCTTTAGATCAGTACATAAGAACATAAGAACATAAGAAAGGCCGTACCGGGTCAGACCAAAGGTCCATCTAGCCCAGTATCTGTCTACCGACAGTGGCCAATGCCAGGTGCCCCAGAGGGAATGAATCTAACAGGCAATGATCAAGTGATCTCTCTCCTGCCATCCATCTCCATCCTCTGACGAACAGAGGCTAGGGACACCATTCTTACCCATTCTGGCTAATAGCCATTTATGGACTTAGCCACCATGAATTTATCCAGTCCCCTTTTAAACATTGTTATAGTCCTAGCCTTCACAACCTCCTCAGGTAAGGAGTTCCACAAGTTGACTGTGCGCTGCGTGAAGAAGAACTTCCTTTTATTTGTTTTAAACCTGCTGCCTATTAATTTCATTTGGTGACCCCTAGTTCTTGTATTATGGGAATAAGTAAATAACTTTTCCTTATCCACTTTCTCCACATCACTCATGATTTTATATACCTCTATCATGTCCCCCCTTAGTCTTCTCTTTTCCAAGCTGAAGAGTCCTAGCCTCTTTAATCTTTCCTCGTATGGGACCCTCTCTAAACCCCTAATCATTTTAGTTGCCCTATTCTGAACCTTTTCTAGTGCTAGAATATCCTTTTTGAGGTGAGGAGACCACATCTGTACACAGTATTCGAGATGTGGGCGTACCATGGATTTATATAAGGGCAATAATATATTCTCAGTCTTATTCTCTATCCCCTTTTTAATGATTCCTAACATCCTGTTTGCTTTTTTGACCTCCTCTGCACACTGCGTGGACATCTTCAGAGAACTATCCACGATGACGCCAAGATCTTTTTCCTGACACGTTGTAGCTAAATTAGCCCCCATCATGTTGTATGTATAGTTGGGGTTATTTTTTCCAATGTGCATTACTTTACATTTATCCACATTAAATTTCATTTGCCATTTTGTTGCCCAATCACTTAGTTTTGTGAGATCTTTTTGAAGTTCTTCACAATCTGCTTTGGTCTTAACTATCTTGAGAAGTTTAGTATCATCTGCAAACTTGGCCACCTCACTGTTTACCCCTTTCTCCAGATCATTTATGAATAAATTGAATAGGATTGGTCCGAGGACTGACCCTTGGGGAACACCACTAGTTACCCCTCTCCATTCTGAGAATTTACCATTAATTCCTACCCTTTGTTCCCTGTCCTTTAACCAGTTCTCAATCCATGAAAGGACCTTCCCTTTTATCCCATGACAGCTTAATTTATGTAAGAGCCTTTGGTGAGGGACCTTGTCAAAGGCTTTCTGGAAATCCAAGTACACTATGTCTACCGGATCCCCCTTGTCCACATGTTTGTTGACCCCTTCAAAGAATTCTAATAGATTAGTAAGACACGATTTCCCTTTACAAAAACCATGTTGACTATTGCTCAAGAGTTTATGTTTTTCTATGTGTCTGACAATTTTATTCTTTACTATTGTTTCAACTAATTTTCCCGGTACCGACGTTAGGCTTACCGGTCTGTAATTGCCGGGATCACCCCTAGAGCCCTTTTTAAATATTGGTGTTACATTAGCTAACTTCCAGTCATTGGGCACCGAAGCCGATTTAAAGGACAGGTTACAAACCTTGGTTAATAGTTCCGCAACTTCACATCTGAGTTCTTTCAGAACTCTTGGGTGAATGCCATCTGGTCCCGGTGACTTGTTAATGTTGAGTTTATCAATTAATTCCAAAACCTCCTCTAGTGACACTTCAATCTGTGACAGTTCCTCAGATTTGTCACCTATAAAAGCCAGCTCAGGTTTGGGAATCTCCCTAACATCCTCAGCCGTGAAGACTGAAGCAAAGAATCCATTTAGTTTCTCCGCAATGACTTTATCGTCTTTAAGCGCTCCTTTTGTATTTTGATCATCAAGGGGCCTCACTGGTTGTTTAGCAGGCTTCCTGCTTCTGATGTACTTAAAACACATTTTGTTATTACCTTTGGAGTTTTTGGCTAGCCGTTCTTCAAACTCCTCTTTGGCTTTTCTTATTACACTCTTGCACTTAAGTTGGCAGTGTTTGTACTCCTTTCTATTTGCCTCACTAGGATTTGACTTCCACTTTTTAAAGGAAGTCTTTTTATCTCTCACTGCTTCTTTTACATGGTTGTTAAGCCACGGTGGCTCTTTTTTAGTTCTTTTACTGTTTTTCTTAATTTGGGGTATACATTGAAGTTGGGCTCTATTATGGTGTCTTTAAAAAGGGCCCATGCAACTTGCAGGGATTTCACTTTAGTCACTGTACCTTTTAACTTTTGTCTAACTAGCCCCCTCATTTTTGTATAGTTCCCCCTTTTGAAATTAAATGTCACAGTGTTGGGCAGTTGTGTTCTTCCCACCACAGGGATGTTGAATGCTATTGTATTATGGTCATTATTTCCAAGCAGTCCTGCTATAGTTACCTCTTGGACCAGCTCCTGTGCTCCATTCAGGATTAAATCTAGAGTTGCCTCTCCCCTTGTGGGTTCCCGTACCAGCTGCTCCATGAAGCAGTCATTTAAAGTATCGAGAAATTTTATCTCTGCATTTCGTCCTGAAGTGAAATGTTCCCAGTCAATATGGGGATAATTGAAATCCCCCACTATTATTGTGTTCTTAATTTTGATAGCCTCTCTAATTTCCCTTAGCATTTCATCATCACTATTACTGTCCTGGTCAGGTGGTCGATAATAGACCCCTAATGTTATATTTTTAGTAGAGCATGAAATTTCTATCCATAGAGACTCTATGGAACATGTGGATTCGCTTACGATTTTTACTTCATTTGAATCTACACTTTCTTTCACATATAGTGCCACTCCTCCCCCTGCACGACCTGTTCTGTCCTTCCGATATATTTTGTACCCCAGAATGATTGTGTCCCATCGGTTGCTCTCAGTCCACCAGGTTTCTGTGATGCCTATTATATCTATATCCTCCTTTATCACAAGGCACTCTAGTTCACCCATCTTATTATTTAGACTTCTGGCATTTGTGTACAAGCACTTTAAAAACTTGTCCCTGTTTTTTAGCCTGCCTTTTTCTGATGTGCCAGATTCTTTTTTATGTGACTGTTTATCATCTGATCCGGCCCTTACATTATACTTTTCAGTCTTCTGCTCCTGACTATAACCTGGAGATTCTCTATCATCAGATTCTCCCCTAAGAGAAGTCTGTGTCCGATCCACACGCTCCTCTGCAGCAGTCGGCTTTCCCCCATCTCCTAGTTTAAAAACTGCTCTACAACTTTTTTAATGTTTAGTGCCAGCAGTCTGGTTCCACTTTGGTTTAGGTGGAGCCCATCTCTCCTGTATAGGCTCCTCCCATCCCAGAAGTTTCCCCAGTTCCTAATGAACGTGAACCCCTCCTCTCTACACCATCGTCTCATCCACGCATTGAGACTCTGAAGCTCTGCCTGCCTACCTGGCCCTGCGCGTGGAACTGGGAGAATTTCTGAAAATGCCACCATAGAGGTCCTGGATTTCAGTCTCTTCCCTAGCAGCCTAAATTTGGCTTCCAGGACATCTCTCCTACCCTTCCCTATGTCATTGGTACCTACATGTACCACGACCACCGGCTCCTCCCCAGCACTACACAAAAGTCTATCTAGATGCCTCGAGAGATCCGCAACCTTCACACCAGGCAGGCAAGTCACCATACAGTTCTCCCGGTCATCACAGACCCAGCTATCTACATTTCTAATAATCGAATCTCCCATTACTAACACCTGCCTTTTCCTAGAAACTGGAGTTCCCTCCCCCGGAGAGGCAACTCAGTGCAAGAGGCAACCCCAGCACCATCTGGAAGGAGGGTCCCAACTATGGGAAGGTTTCCCTCTGCTCCCATTGACTGCTCTGCTTCCCTGGGCCTTTCTTCCTCCTCAACAGCACAGGAGCTGTCTGAGCGGAGGTGGGACAATTCTACAGTGTCCTGGAAAGCCTCATCAACATACCTCTCTGCCTCTCTTAGCTCCTCCAGTTCCGCCACCCTGGCCTCCAAAGTCCGTACATGGTCTCTGAGGGCCAGGAGCTCCTTGCACCAACTGCACACATATGCCACCCGCCCACAGGGCAGGTAATCATACATGCTACACTCAGCGCAATAAACTGGATAGCCCCCACCCTGCTGCTGGGCTTCTGCCTGCATTGTCTCCTAGTTAACGTAAGGGTGGTTTAAAGAAAGAGGTTTTGAATGTAGTTTGGTTTATAGGTTTTAGGATTTGGGGGGGGGGGCACAGGGAAGGGGTTACGGCCGGCGAGGGACTCCCGCTCCCTTCCCACTCCGCTTCTAAACTCCCTTGCGAAACTCCCTGTTAGCAGCCCCTGTTCGCAAGTATAGTATAACTTACTTCATATATAATTAACTTACTCCACAGTTTGTCACTGTTGAATTTGGCCCTATGTCTGTCATGTGTTCAAATTATAGGAATAAGAATAAGAGGTTGCTGCCTAAGATATTAGCTCATCAGCTGTTGCCTATTGCTGATTTCTTGTGCCTTAGGCATTTTTCCAGACTCCTCAATCTGGAACAGTTTTAAGGAAGAGAATAAAGTAAATAACACCCTGTTCTCTTTCATAGGTCTCTTGGAAGACATACCAATTTTTATTATGCAAATTAAGGCTGGTTTTGTCCTCTTGGTATGACTGGCTGTAGAGTAATAAGCCCCCAGTAGCATTGCCTAGAAGGATGGGAAAAGTAAACACAACACAATGGGTTAGAATCTGCTCTCAGTTACACTGCATAAACCCAGAATATCTGCACTGACTTCGTTAATGTTATTCTGGCTTTACATCCTCCTAAATCAAAGCAGAATCACAATGATGTGGTATAGAGCAAGGCATTACAACAATTAAGACATTTCTTTTGTTGATAACTTTGGTCTCAAAATGCCATTTTTTTTGGTAACTGCTGATAAAAATTGGGTGTTTCTAAAAAACGCCAACCTGAAGTTTTGCTTCATGATTCATTACAGTGGAAATGCTGGATACCAATCAAAAGTTCAGTGTGAAAGTCCAGGATTATGGAGTTATCTGAGATACCAACTATTTTTGTGCTAGCATGTATTTAGTTTCTCTATCCAATTTATGATAGAACCTTAGATACTCTGTGGATCAGGGGATAATTTGTTGATCCAGATGATAATTCAGTATAGCGGATCAGCAGCTAATTTGGAGCACCCACAAATAACATATATTAAAGGGATTTTAAAAGCTTCCTCCAGCAATCTTTAGGCAAAACTCTTAATGAACACATGAATAAGATTGTATTCCCCCTTGCATTGATTCCTAATCTCATTGTACCACCAGAAAGTACTGAGGCTTACAATAGTCAGAAAGCCAGAAATCGGGATGAATTGTGACAAAACAACTTTAGGTGCCATTAATACAATATTCTATTGTTATGGTGATAGGTGCTAATGGCAGCCAGGAGTGGAATTGTGGGGTGCGTCTTGTGTATTCTTATCTCCTGTTAGCTGTCATGTCATGACTGACACAAGGTAAAATCCTAGTGAAGACAAGGCACTGTGCATTTAACACCAACAGACCCCAGTCATCGGCAGGTGGGATTGAACCTGGGACCTCTGGAGCTAAATGCATGTGCCTTTACTGCATGAACTAAAAGCCACATGGCCGAAGGTTCTAATAATCCTCTTAATTTCTGATGTGCTATCAACAGAGGACACATCACTGACCAAAATGGTCCTATAGGGATCTAACCCTAACTGTGTACAAGTTTCCATTATCTTAATACTAATACAGTGCACAAATTCAATAATAGTCAATAACACCAAATTCTTCTATAACTAACGGCTGCAAAATGCTTAAAAAGAAAATCAGAGGTGAGCTCTGAGCAATCCTCAAGTTCCTGTCTGTTCAGGCGCCAATTTTTAACCTTGAGTGGGCTAGAGTTCACTTCATTGCCCTTCTCCAGCGCCTAAAAAACCCCAGCTCCCATAGAAAAGTAGCTGGAGATCCTGAGTTCAGTCTCTTTTCCGCAAGGATTGCATAAGGTCAACCTCCCCACATTCGAGTCCCCAAAAGAACCAAAGAAATTAATTTAATGAAATAACTTTATAAACTCTTATGATAAAGAAACAATCTTATTTTATAATCCACAGACATTATCTTCACAGTTATACATAAACAAATAAAGAAAACAAATTAAAATCTGAACAGCTCAGTCCCCACAGAAACACAGTGAGAAGAAACAGAGTTCCCAAAAGCTTAGGATGAGTTCACCTAAGTCCCAGAGTCTGATCACCAAATCTATACAGTTTGCTGAGTCCAAAACAACATCTTCCCTCCACTTGCTTATAGGATTCTTCAGTTGGAAGCCAGGCAGACTCTTCCTCTGCTGAAATCAGTGCTAGCCAGCCAGCTAACTGATTAACCAATCACTCAGTTAAGTGTTTCAGAGTAGCAGCCGTGTTAGTCTGTATCCGCAAAAAAAAAAACAGGAGTACTTGTGGCACCTTAAAGACTAACAAATTTATTTAAGCATGAGCTTTCGTGAGCGAAAACCCTACTGCAGAATGCTTCAGAGTTAGGGACCACAGCCTGCTTTCTGTTCCTGGGCTCAGCTTCTCTCAACTCACACAGGGCACATGGCCCCTTGTAAAGCCGCTGCCCTGACTGCTTGCCCTCATGGCGTCTGACCCAAGCAACGGGGAACCTATTGGAGCAGACACAAAACTACCACACCCAATTCCAGAAGCTTCTGGATGTGGAGTGCTTAATCTGCCTAGCAACAATGACCCAGACACAACTCACTCCTACCTTCCCGCAGTGGCTCTCTTAAAAAGCTCTCTCCCTACTAGGCACACAGGTTACATGTAGCTTTCACATATGTTAGCATGTCAAGGTAAGCCATAGCAACCTAGGGCTAAATCCACAAATGGATTCAGGCGCTGCATTGCTAAGAAGTTAGGTGCTGTCATGCCTAATTTTTAAGCACCTAGCTGCTCAGTTGACTCCACAGCCCTGAGTTAGGCAGCTAGGCTCCCTATACACTGCCCGGGAAGAGTCCGATGCTTAGGAATGAGATCAAGAGCAGCCAGCACACTGAGCAGGCAGCCACCTAAGCTAGCCAACAGGAAATGCCAAGGGTAAGGGGGTGGCCTAAGCACCACCCCTCAGAGGGTATTAGACAACTAAGTCTGTCCCAAGGGAGATGCCATCTCTGTTTGCAATTCTAAGCTGTGAACCTGCCCCTGGGGTTAGGCACTTAAACCATTTTTTGTGAGAAACACTGGAGGAAACGGTTGTTAGTGCCCCTTCTATATATCCTAGTGCACTTGCCCAGGACACGGGAGACCAGGGGTCAGTTCCCCCTCTGCCTGATGGGGAGAAGGGATTTGCACTTGGGTCTCCCCTCTCTCAGAGAAGTGCCCTAACCACTGGGCTATAGGGTATTCGGGGGCAGACCTCTCAGTCTCTGCTAATTAAATAAGCAGTGGAGCAGGGGGACAGGAACTTGGGTCCCCTCCCCCCAAGTGAGCACTCTAATCAGTGGGCCACTGACTATTTAATTATTTATACACAATAGAACAGTTTCATCAGAAGAAGCAGAGACCCCTGCCATGGAATATCCTATCCTGGGAGGGGATGGAGACTCAAGTTCAAATCCCTTCTCCATATTAGGCAAAGAGGAGAATTGAAGGTGGGTCTCCCACATTCTGGGTGACTGGTCTGACCTCTGGGCTAACAGTTATATAGATCACACCATCTCCTCTACCCATTTGTGTGTGCGTAGGTGTGCCTAGAGTACACATATGGGACCTGGCCCCCACACATGAGATAGGCAGGGGGAGTACCTAGTGTGAGGATCGTGTTGGGGCTGAGGTCTGAGATAGATGGCCCGGCACCTAGACTGAGGCTCATACTTGCTGGTAGAAACTTAGACAATCAGAGAATCTTAATGATGTAAATTTAGGCACTGAGGGACTTTAGGTACCTATGGAGTTAATCCCTGCTCAGGTGCTGCCCTTTCAGGATCTCAGTCATGCTAAATATTGGACTTAGGCACCTAAAGTGGCAGTTAGGTGCCTAAGTCTTTTTTGGATCTGTCCCCTAGAATTTCTCTTGATCTGCTAACATGACAACCTCCATTGTCTTCACTAGGGGTATGTCTACACTACGGGATTATTCCGAATTTGCATAAACCGGTTTTGTAAAACAGAATTTATAAAATCGGGTGGAGCGCGGCCATACTAAGCACATTAAATCGGTGGTGTGCGTCCATGGTCCGTGGCTAGCGTCGATTTCTGGAGCGTTGCACTGTGGGTAGCTATTCCCTAGCTATCCCATAGTTCCCGCAGCCTCCCCCGCCCCTTGGAACTTCCGGGTTGAGATCCCAGTGCCTGATGGGGCAAAAATCATTGTCGCGGGTGGTTCTGGGTAAATGTCGTCAGTCACTCCTTCGTCTGGGAAAGCAACGGCAGACAAGCATTTCGCGCCTTTTTCCCCTGGATTGCCCTGGCAGATGCCATAGCATGGCAATCATGGAGCTTGTTTTGCCGTTTGTGACTCTCACCGTATGTGTACTAGATGCCGCTCACAGAGGCGATTCAGCAGCGCTACACAGAAGCATGCTTTTGCTTTTGCATGACAGCAGAGATGGTTACTAGCCATATTGCACCATCCAAACCCTTCCATAAATTGGAACTGAGGATGATCATGGCTACCAGTCCTTTGTACCATTTGCTGCTAGTGCCCCTGGCCGATCAGCCAGGGGCGCAAAAGCCAAGATTGGTTACTAGCCATATTGCACCTTCCATCGTTTTGTACCATTTGCTGCTGTCATAAGTGCCCCGGGCCGATCAGCCAGGGGCACAAAAGCAAAAATTGGGAATGACTCCCTGAGTCAATCCCTCCTTTTTGGTATCTAAAAATAGAATCAGTGCTGCCTAATATAGGCAAGTGTACTAGAGAACCACCGTATCATAGAACCAGAGAGCACAGCTGCTCTGTGTCAGAGCCTGCAGAAATTATGATCTGTATGCTATTCACAGGGGGTGCTCCTGTAACAACCCCACCTGTTGATTCCGTTCTTCCCCCAGCCTTTCTTGGCTACCGTAGCATTGTCCCCCCACTTGTGTGATGAATTAATAAAGAATGCAGGAATAAGACACACTGACTTGTTAGTGAGAAATGAGTGGAAGGCAGCCTCCAGCTGCTATGATAGTCCAGACAGGACATTAAGCAGTGTGTAGGAGAAGCCCAGCATCCCACTGCTAGTCCAGGTTCAACTGAATCTTTTCTTTACACATCTTTTCTCTGTAGCTCAGACCCCTGTTGCTATGATGAGGACGGTTACCAGCCATATTGCACCATCCATCCACCAGAAAAAAATTAGGGCCAATAGGCTGATGACGAGGACGGTTACCAGTCCTTTTGTACCATCAGCTGAGGCTGATGATGAGGATGGATTTCCATCATTTTGTACCATCAGCCACCCATGGCGGGGGGGGGGGGAGCAAGGATGTTGGTGTTGAGTGCTGCACTATCGCGTCTATCTGCAGCATTCAGTAAAGATAGGGTGACATGTAAAAGAGTCAGAGGATTGTTTTACCTTTCGCTTCTGGGGGTGGGTGGGGGGTGGGTGAGTAGATTGCCAAGCTATGCCCTGACCATGGACACTGTGTTTGACCCTAGAAGCATTTGGAGCTCAGCCAAGAATGCAAATACTTTTCGGAGGCTGCAGGAACTGTGGGATAGCTTCAGTCCTCCAGTCCATGAGCATCCATTTGATTCTTTGGCTTTCCGTTACGCTTGTCACGCTGCAGTGCGCTGAGTCCCTGCTATGGCGTCTGTCTGGAGATTTTTAAAAAAGGATTCTGAATTTCATCTTCTGTAACGGAGCGCTGATAGAACGGATTTGCCTGCCCTTACAGCGATCACATCCGCATGGTCCATGCAGGAGCTCTTTTTTTATTTTGATTTCAGACTGCATCGCCACCTGTGCTGATCGGAGCTCCACGCTGGGCAAACAGGAAATATTCAAAAGTTCGCGGGGCTTTTCCTGTTTACCTGACCACTGCATCCGAGTTCAGATTGCGGTCCAGAGCGGTCACTGGTGCACTGTGGGATAGCTCCCGGAGGCCAATACCGTCGATCAGCGTCCACACTAACCCTAATCCGATATGTTAATACCGATACTAGCGTTACTCCTCTCGTTAGGGAGGAGTACAGAAACCGGTTTAAAGAGCCATTAAAATCGATATAAGGTGCCTCCTAGTGTGGACGGTTTTGGCGTTAAATCGGTTTTACGCTCCTAAAACCGATTTAAACGCCTAGTGTAGACCAGGCCTAGGATTTTAATCCATGTTAGCTTCCACCTGTTAGCCACCATGAAGTAAGAATGTACCTTTTTTCCTAGTGAAGACAAGGCCGTGGATGTAGAGACAATCACAGACTTTGTTAAAGCTAATGGTGTGTCATGCACCCTCCCTCAGGCTCAACAGAAGAGCAATCAAGCCCATTTACATAGTAAAGGTAACTGCAAACAATGGAGGCTACTACCCGAAGACCAGGCTGTATGGCAGGTCAGAACTTAACCATGCAGACTGAGGGTTTTCCTGGTGGAAAACTCAGGGGCTCGGATTTTGGAGGCAGAAATGCTTGTAGAAGGAGTTGTAAGCATGACCGTGAGAGGATGCAGAGAGACAGCTTTTTGGACACAGAACTCACTGGAATGGCAGACTTAGAATTTCTGAAACTGCCTGATGTTTGTTTCAGTATGTTCAGGGAACAGGACTGCGTGTACATATTTTGTAGTGCTGAGAAAACAACAACAACAACAACAGGGTTTAAAAGAGAACTAGATAAATTCATGGAGGTTAAGTCCATTAATGGCTATTAGCCAGGATGGGTAAGGAATGATGTCCCTAGCCTCTGTTTGTCAGAGGGTGGAGATATATGGCAGGAGAGAGATCAATTGATCATTACCTGTTAGGTTCACTCCCTCTGGGGCACCTGGCATTGGTCACTGTTGGTAGACAGGATACTGGGCTGGATGGACCTTTGGTCTGTCCCAGTATGGCCGTTCTTATGTAACAACACCCTCAGACATTTCCATTGTAGGAAATGCCAATATTTCAACATTTGCTTTTATCCCAAATGGGGACAAAAAGTTGAAGTACTGGAATTTTTTCATTTCAATGTCTGTATCCGAAATGTTTCATTTGGCTATTAGGTTTGTTGAACTATCCAAAAACACTACATTTATAGTCAATTCAGCATTAAACTGCCTTCTCCTAGTGTAGCTCACTGCCCAAAGGGAGCTTTTGTTCAGGCTGCCTGATGCCTCCATTCTCCACTATAGGCCAGGCTCACTGGCAGAATTGCATCTCCCGTCATGCTCAGTCAGAGGAAAGACTGTGTTGCATTAGTAAAGCCAGAAAGCCTGGTCCAGAGGAGAGAATGGGGCCCAAACTACAACACTCCCATAAGGCAATGCACCACAATAGGTAAATGGAATTTAATGTTGAACTGAACCAGAAATGAAATGTTTGGGGTCAGTTCAACAATTTGAAATATTTTGATTTGGGTTGAACTGACCCCAAAAATACGTATTTTATTCTGGTTTTCTGACTGGAAAAAAACCCTGCAAAAAGTGTAATTTCCCAAGGAGAATTTTGATTCTGCAGACACTGCATTTTCCATGAAAAAAAAACCAAAACAACAATATTGTCAGAGTATTCCCAATGGGCTCTAAATTTTTGTAAATAAACAAGATTATACCAATAACACAGCTAACTCATGGTATTAACTTTTCAGCTTAATGGCAACAACTCTGCGGGGCCCTGAACTTTGGCTAACTGCTCGGGCCTAAGGGGCAGCAATATTAAATCAACCATAATCTGGCATTTCTTTTCTAATTGACGTTTGCACAGATATTCTTTCCATGTTCATGTGCCCTTTAGGAAATGAAAGTGCTAGAGAAAATGAGATTATTGCTGTATGTTTCTTTTCAAAAGCATGTTGCAAATCATTGTCTCTAGCTAATGACAAAAATTGTGTTGCAAAAACAAGTAATTTAATTTACATATCTAGAATGGGTGACATTTTGTTGTTGCAGATCCTGTAAAAGCAGGTCTTGTGAATGAAGTTGTATCAGCATGAAGAATAGGCACAGCTGCTGGAATATAAATCCCCTCTTTGGACTGTGTCAGAGAACAGATATGCACCATAAAATGCTATTCATTTTGGCCCTTAAGAACATTTTAGATTATTTTCCAAGGATGCGTCTGCCACTGTAGTTCTCTCTGCTCTTTCTCAAGGCAAATACTGTTCCAGAGGGACTTAGTTATTGCTCTTAGGACCACACCATTCTCTCACTGAGGCCACTAATTGCAGTGGGAGCAAGATTATGATGATTAGCTGAATTTCAAGATGAGCAAGATACTTAAATGTCTTCTCCCTATATCCATTGATAAATATCTCACATTACCTCCCGACCCACAATGCTGCAGAATTGTTACCTCAAGGAAAGCCAGCTTCAGCTAGAAAGAGTCAATATAATGAGGCAAATAATCCTGAGGATCAGGAAACGGAAGTACTGTATGTGATGTATGTATAGCTGAGGATATCTGGGGTGTCAACCTTTGCATGTAGCTGAGGGAAAGCCCATTCCTGGAGAATGAATTCAGTTAAGTGCAGGTACTCAAGAAGCAGAGCAGTCCAGGGAGTGCAGGTACCAAATCTCCCCATATGTATCTCTGGCATCTTTATCATTCAGCGACTTCACCATGAAATATTTCCCTTTCTACATAAGGATGCAGTGGTGTTGAACTTTTTAAGTACAGGATGCAGCAGACATCTAAGAAGCATATATTTACTATAAAAACTATGATAGCACAGAAAAATAAATGGAAACAACTAATTCTAACACACCAGCCTCAAGATCTGAAAAGTCTGGAATATCAGCCATCCGGATCCCTAGGTCTCAGAAAGGTGGGAATTCAACCCCCTTCTTCAGAAACTACTTCTTTGGTCACCATTGACCTTTCCAGCATGGGTTCACCTCTCAGAGGAAACCTCCCAGTATACTTCTCAGGTAGCTGTTCATTTAATTTGGAAGAGACAAGCAACTGTAGCCCTAAGGTGGTGATTTTGTCTCAGACTGTTAGCTGCAAATTACCCCTCCTTCTCTACCAGCCGGTAAGAGGTTTTCTCTTTCTCTAATTGCTGAGATAATACTTCCATGCACAGATGTCACCTTTGATTTCACCACTGTCTGTAAAACCTCTTATGCTTTCCAGATTTAATTCCAAACAAGAAATTACTAAATTTACCATTTCATCAGCAGAAACTCCTCAACACATTTCTTGTCAAAACCAATAGTGTTGATTAAGGAGTAAATCTGTAGAGGTGCAAGTCATCTGCAATTCTCATTGACTTCATAGTTTGGCCCTACAGATCTTCAGTTTTACAACAGTGGGAGCTGCAGGTGTTCAGGATTTAGCTTTAAGTTTATATGTGTCTGTTACTTAATGTAACACAGGGGACTGCCTCCCAGGCACCCCTTATGGCCAGAGGATGCTCAACACACTCTGCCTCTGTGTTCCTCCCTCTTCAGGACCATTTAAGAATTCACAGTCCAGAGGTAACTCAAACAATTCCCCCAAAGGGGTCCCAATTATTTAGTCCTCTGGGTACATACTAGTCCTCCAGATCCCAACTCCAGTTCAGGTCTGTTTCTCAGTAGACCAAAATAACACAAAGTCTTTGAAAACAGAATACAAACTCTCACAGTCTTAATCCCAATTTCAGTTGGGCACAGCCCCTCCTCCCTGAGAATGTATCTGCTACCCAGTACCTCCTGTCTGTAGTTGGTCCTTCTCCACAAGCTCCCTCCATTGAGGCCTTCACCCTGCTGAATCAGGGCTCTGCAGGAACCTTCTTACTACTCTCTACAGTTTCCTAAGCTTCTCTCCTTCACTGCTCCTTTGATATTGCAGTCACCTGATTCCTCTCAGGTGGGGCTCATCTTATACTCAGGTTTGGCTTAGCTCCAGGCTCTTTAAGCCACCCTGTTACATATATCACACAGGGAAACACTTATGTTAAAATTCTGTTACAGCTGGAATTTCACATTAGGGTAAGTTTGAACAAAGATCACTCATACACTCAGGTGTTTACTTGAAGTTACTCAAGACCAAATCCTGCCCCCCATGAGAACTAAAAATGCATACCCAAGAGCAAAAAGTTGCCCGTAAGACAGCAATCTTCTGTATTTCCCATATTACTGATTTCTTTCTTTCAATAAGAGCTTTTTCCTCACAACCTACAGCAGTTTGTCCTAATGTGTGACTTTCAGACATCAGTAAAACCTAAGACCCAACTTCTTCTCTCTGCTGCAAAACACAGAACACCTGCACAAAAGTCTTACAAGAGACTGTACAGGGAGTGGCATCTACTAGCATCCTTCAGCAGCTTCATCTAGCCCCTATGCAGAAGCTCGAATCCTTGTAGCTGGGGGATGTGGCTGGCAAGAAGGAAGTGGATTCGGGAACAGCTGCTATATGCAACATTGGTCTCTCAGGTAGAGGAACCTGTTGAAGCAGGAAGCACAATTATTTGGAGATGGCATATCACAGTTCTTTGGTTTCCATAAATTCAGATAAACATCCAGGCTTCACAATGATTAGCCAACTTGAACACTTTTGAGCCCCTAGCACTTCAAGAATATTCATATCAGCATAGTCTATAATTTACCAGATTCCACACAGACTTCCAACCCCTTGGCTTCTTAGGACATTTGTTCTAGAGGGAAAATATCAGACGCAACCTTTTTTTACATCTAAACTAAGTTTTTCTTTGTAAAAGTTCTTCTTTAATGAAATAATTGAAGAAAAAACTATTTGATGGTTCTGAGACATGGCAATTATTATGGATCCCTCTCTCCCTCCCCTGCTCATTATTTTAGGCTTAGGTTACGTCAGTGGCTCTCAATCTTTCCAGACTATTCTACCCCCATTAGGAGTCTGATGTGTCTAGCATACCCCCAAGTTTCACCTCACTTAAAAACTACTTGCTTACAAAATCAGACATAAAAATACAAAAGTGTCATAACACACTATTGCTGAAAAATTGCTCACTTTCTTAATTACCATATAATTATAAAATAAATTGATTGGAATATAAACATTGTACTTATATTTCAGTGGTATCTAGAGTAGTATAAACGAGTCCCTGTCTGTATGAAATTTTAGTTTGTACTGACTTTGCTAGTGCTTTTTATGTAGCTTGTTGTAAAACTAGGCAAATATCTAGATGAGTTGATGTACCCCTTGGAAGATCTCTGTGTACCCCATTGAGAACCACTGGGCAACGTTCTAAATATATTTCTGAAACAATAAAAATATGACAATTGTAGTCTGACTACGAGGGTTTTTTAAAATCTTTAAAAATACATAATTGGAAATTTAAAACAGCTATTCAGAGTGTTAGAGAATATGCTGAATGCATGACAGCTCTCTTCATATTATCTGATTAGACACTTTGGAGAGCAAGCTTTCCAACCTTGTGAGAATCTTAGTTTTTCAATAGCATGTTCAGGCATGGGATCCCATTTATTAATGATGATATCTGACCTGCTTCTGACTGGTTAACATTGCAACAAAGCAAGGAGTTCTTCTGAGATGGGTTAGCATTGTTCCATGCACTTGTAGACACACAGCCTTCTGTAGCAATTCCTTCTATGTGAGTAAGAGGCTTTTTAATGTCTGCACAATAACATCACATGCTCTGTTCTTTCTGGTATTTCAGGAACTCAGAAAATCATTCTTGGCCTAAGCTTTCTCTATCTAGTAGCTGCAAAACTTTAATTAGGTGCACACTGGATCCAGGACCTCCATGTGATTTAAACAAAGTCATGCTTTTTCTAGTTTGTGTATTTACATGTTTGATGATTAACTTTAACTCTGTCCTTATAGTTACATTTTCCATTCTACACTTAATATATGTCAGGCCCCAATATTATGTTCTATATATATTCTCACCAAAAAAAAAAAATCCTAAAGAGAATGCCATGTTTTTCTCTATATTCTCCTTTTTCTCGTGGTTCTTAATCACAGCTGTGAGTCTCTTCTTTTATTTGACTGGCAATATATAAGTCTTTCGTGAGTGTAAATGCTGTGTGATTTACTCTAGCTTGAATTAAATGATAGGTTCTCTCCATCAAAAAGATATTACTTCCATGGAGGTTTGAATTAAAGTTGTTTTTCACCTCCTAAAGAAGAAAAGCTACTAGCAGGCCTTGTACTTGTTTACATTATAAGACAATGAACAGGGGGAAATTCTGTAAAATTTCATTCCGATGACTCATACTAGCAAACTAAAGCACCATTGCTAGTTGGAACATCAGAAACAGGTGCTGTTAGAGTTGTGTATATTCTAAAAGCATTTTGCATTCAGATTGTACTTGGCAAAAGAGGGGGTTGACATCATGGTATATTTTAAATGTACAGTTTGTTCTAGCAGTGTAAGCTTGTGTTTGACTAAACAATGTTGAAAGTGGCTTTTAACTGGGGAAACACCTACGGTAATTACCACTATGTATAAGATGAATTCAAAATTATGTGCAAAATAAAAGCATCTGCTTATTTACCACCATATTCATACACAAAGAACCCCAAAGTTTATGTCAGCGAGAGAATATTCTCTCTCATTATGGAGTCATGCCAGAGAACTTCCCATAATCAGAAGACATAGATTTTCCTGATGCTTTAATTGTTACCACCTCTTCTACTTTTAATGTGCTTTTTAAACATTAAGAAAGAAAAAGATAAAGTGACTAACAAGAAGAAGCCTCTCTCTGTTAGGTGACCCTCTGGTCCAGGTTGACAATTACCATCTGACATCTGTCCCAATGATAATTATCTTGACAGACATATGAAATTATTCAAGTTGGCGTTCTCAGTCCACATCCTAGAGGACAAATGTCTATGTATCCATAGGGTTACATCTAGGTTAGTGCTCTTCAGGACAGGGACTAAGGGTAGCTTGAGTAGACAAACCTGTACTAGTACTCCAGCATTGAGGTCAGTGCTTGCACTGACAGAATAAAGGAGCATGTTGAAAGCAAGCAACACAAGAAACTTAAAGAAGAAAGTGAGCTTTGGGATAAACAGTCATTATCAGGAGCTTTCACCAGGGCTTTAATGAAAAAGAGGATGTGTATAGCTGACAGACCCTGGTCATCGACGGGTGGGATTGAACAAGGAACCTCTGGAGTTTAGTGCATGAGCCTCTACCACGTGAGCTAAAAGCCAACTTGCTGTTAACTTAGGCTATAGAGCAAGCTCATTTTACTCTCTTTAAGTGGTCTGGGTGCCACTAGATGGGACACAGCACCACACCCAGAAGGTGTGAGGGTTACAGATGCAGCACAATTGCATCAATGAATTTGTGTGTGCTCTTTGTTTTGCGGGACAACTGCTGTTAATTGCAGAAGGGCCTATTGGTGACTTTAAAAAAGGGAAGAAAGAGAACCCGGGGAACTACAGACTGGTAGCCTCACCTCAGTCCCCAGCAAAATCATGGAGCAGGTACTCAAGGAATCCATTTTGAAGCACTTGGAGGAGAGGAAGGTGATCAAGAACAGTCAACATGGATTCACCAAAGGCAAGTTATACCTGGCCAACCTGATTGCCTTCTATGATGAGATAACTGGCTCTGAGGATATGGGGTAAATGGTGGACGTGATATATCTTGACTTTAGCAAAGCTTGTGATACGGGTCTCCCACAGTATTCTTGCCAGCAAGGTAAAGAAGTATGGATTGGATGAATGGACTATAAGGTGGATAGAAAGCTGGCTAGATTGTTGAGCTCAATGGGTAGTGATTAATGGCTTGATGTCTAGTTGGCAGCCGGTATCAAGCGGAGTGCCCCAGGGATCAGTCCTGGGGCTGGTTTTGTTCAACATCTTCATTAATGATCTGGATGATGGGATGAATTGCACCCTCAGCAAGTTTGCAGATGACACTAAGCTGCGGGGAGAGGTAGATACACTGGAGGGTAGGGATAGGGTCCAGAGTGACCTAGACAAATTGGAGGATTGGGCCAAAAGAAATCTGATAAGGTTCAACAAGGACAAGTGTAGAGTCCTGCACTTAGGAAGGAAGAATCCCATGCACCGCTACAGGCTGGGGGCCAACTGGCTAAGCAGCAGTTCTGCAGAAAAGGACCTGGGGATTACAGTGGACAAAAGCTGGATATGAGTCAGCAGTGTGCCTTGTTGCCAAGAAGGCTAACGGAATATTGGGCTGCATTAGTAGGAGCATTGCCAGCAGATCAAGGGAAGTGATTATTTCCCTCTATTCGGCACTGGTGAGGCCACACCTGGAGTATTGCATCCAGTTTTGGTCCCCCCACTACAGAAGGGATATGGACAAATTGGAGAGAGTCCAGTGGAGGGCAACGAAAATGACAAGGGGGGTGGAGCACATGACTGACGAGGAGAGGCTGAGGGAACTGGGCTTATTTAGTGTGCAGAAGAGAAGAGTGAGGGGGGATTTGATAGCAGCCTTCAACTACCTGAAGGGGGGGTTCCAAAGAGGATGGAGATAGGCTGTTCTCAGTGGTGGCAGATGACAGAACAAGGAGCAATGGTCTCAAGTTGCAGTGGAGGAGGTCTAGGTTGGCTATTAGGAACCACTATTTCACTAGGAGGGTGGTGAAGCACTGGAATGGGTAACCTAGGGAGGTGGTGGGATCTCCATCCTTAGAGGTTTTTAAGGTCAGGCTCGACAAAGCCCAGGCTGGGATGATTTAGTTGGTGTTGGTCCTGCTTTGAGCAGGGGATTGGACTAGATGACCTCCTGAGGTCTCTTCCAACCCTAATTTTCTATGATTCTATGACTTTGTGTGACAATAGTGTCCAGCAGCAAAAACCCTTCCTAATGCAGACAACCTCACTGGTAAGTATCTGAAAGAAAATGACGATGCTTTAGTATCTAAACTAGGGATGGGCAACCTTTGGCATGCGGCTCGCCAGGGTAAGCATCCTGGTGGGTCAGGCTGGTTTGTTTACCTGCCGCATCTGCAGGTTCAGCCAATCACAGCTCCCACTGGCCACGGTTCGCCATCCCAGGCCAATGGGGGTGGCGGGAAGCGGCGCGGGCTGAGGGACATGCTGGCCGCCGCTTCCCACCGCCCTGATTGGCTTGGAGCAGCGAACCACAGCCATTCTAGCCCTTTGTTCATGATGCAGTGTGGGAAAACTTGATTGTCCATCACACTTGACTGTGCAGAGAACAAATAAAGTTGATCCATGGGATTGTGGGATACTTTTTATGGACTCTCAGAGGAAAATCTAGTGGGGCTGCATCTACACTGCATAGCAATAGGGCTTGAACCCTGTGTCCTGGCTTGTTTTGGACTGCTTATTTTGCCTAAGAGCCTTTGTAGAGGGATCTTGTCAAAGGCTTCCTGAGAGTCCAAGTATACTATATCCACTGGATCACACTTGTCCACATGTTTGTTGACCCCCTTAAAGAATTCTAATAGATTGGTGAGGCATGATTTCCCTTTACAAGAGCCATGTTGATGCTTCCAAACTTATCATGTTAATCTATGTGTCTGATAACTCTGTTCTTTACTAGAGCTTCAACCAATTTGCCTGGTACAGAAGTTAGGTTTACTGGCCTATAATTACCAGGGTCAACTCTGAGGTCTTTTTAAAAAATCAGTGTCACATTAGCTATCTGACAGTCATCTGGTACAGAGACTGATTTAAATGATAGGTTACATACCACAGTTAGTTGTTCTGCAATTTCATATTTGAATTCTTTCAGAACTCTCGGGTGAACACCATCTGGTCCTGGTGACTAATTACTGTTTAATTTATCAATTGGTTCCAAAATGTACTCTATTAACACCTCAATCTGGGACAGTTCCTCAGATTTGTCACCCAAAAAGAATGGCTCAGATGTGGGAATCTCCCTCACATCTGCTACAGTCAAGACCAATGCAAAGAATTCATTTCACTTCTTTGCAAAGGCCTTATCTTCCTTGAATGGTCCTTTAGCACCTCAGTCATCCAGTGGCCCCACTGGTTGTTTGGCAGCTTCTTTCTTCTGATGTATTTTTAAAAATTTTGGTGCTAGTTTTTATGTTTTTTGCTAGTTACTCTTCAAATTATTTTTTGTCCTGCCTAATTATACTTTCATACTTGGCTTACCTTTCTATTTTCCTCAGTAGGATTTGACTTCCAATTTTAAAAAGATCATTTTTTGTCTCTAACCATCTCTTTTACTCTGTTGTTTAGTCATGATGGCATATTTTTTGTGGTCCGCTTACTGTTTTTTTTATTTGGTTATATGATTTGATTATTCAAGCATGGAATTTCTATCCATAGAGATTCTATGGTACTGTTTTATGCATTTAAGATTTTTACTATATTTGACTCTATGCCTCCTTTCACATATAATGCCATTCCCCCATGAGCATGGCCTACTCTGTCATTCCTATGTACTTTGTACCCTGGTATTACTATGTCCCACTGATCATCATCATTCCACCAAGTTTCTGTGATGCCTATATCAATATCCTCATTTAATACCATGCGCTCAAGTTCACTCATCTTAGTATTTAGATTTCCTGCATTAGTATAAAAGCACTTATAAAATTTGCTAATATCTAGTCATCTGCCTTCATGGGATGTAACTGAAAGGGATTCTTTTTTGTTTGTCTGTTTCTCTTCATTTCCTACCTGTTCTTTATCAACGTCTATCTTCTTGTCTTTACTAGGATACAGAGTATCCCCTTTAATAACTCCTCCCATAAGGGATGTGTCTGTCCAAACCATGTGCTCCTCCACACCTGTTGGCTTTTCCCCAGTGCTTGGTTAAAAACTCCTCTATGACCTTTTTAATTTTACATGCCAACAATCTGGTTCCATTTTGATTTAGGTGGAGCCCATCCTTCTTGTATAGGCTTCTCCTTTCCCCAAATGTTCCCCAGTTCCTAATAAACCTAAATTCATCGTCCGAACACCATTGTTCTCATCCACACATCTGCAGTTCTACCTGTCTAACTGGTGCTGCACATGGAATTGGAAGCATTTCAGAAAATGCTATCACGGAGGTCCTGGACTTTAATCTCTTTGTTAGCAGCATACATTTGGCCTCCAGGACCTCTCTCCTATCCTTTCCTATGTCATTGGTACACATGTGCACTATGACCACTGGCTCCTCTCCAGCACTGCACATACAGCACTGTCCTTAGGATTTATGGGGCCCTATGCTGTATTATTAAACTGGAGCCCCTACGCCAGCACATTCGGCTCTGTGAATACGACCCCTGCCTTCTGCCTAGTAAGGAGACTGCAGCATGCACTGGGTGTGTGGGAGCCGACCCACTCTTACCTGCTGTCCCAGTCTTAGGCGCAGATTCTGTGGGTGGGTGCTCCAGGGCTGAAGCACCCACGGGGAAAATTTAGTGGGTGCAGAGCACCAACTGGCACCAAGCTCCTTCCCTCTTCGCCCAAATCCCCGCACCTCTCACACGCCGGTGGCCCCATGCTTACCAACTTCTCCCCCTCCCTCCCAGCGCTTCCAGAGCACCACAAACAGCCGATTCATGGTGTTCAAGCTACGGGAGGGAGTGGGGATGGGGTTCACTTGGGGAAGGAGGTGGGGAAGAGACAGGCCAGGGGTGGAGCAGGGGCGGGGGTTTGGAGTGGAGGCAGGGGGGTCAAGCAGCCCCCGGTAAGATGAGAAGTTGGCGCCTATGGTCCCGGTGGTGCCCCACATTTTCAGGTGCCCTATGCAGCCGCGTATGCTGCGTATACCTAAGGATGGCCCTGTGCACATAAGCCTGTTTAAATGCCTCAAGAGATCCGTAACCTTTGCACCCAGCAGGCAATTCACCATGCAGTTCTCTAGTCATCACAAACCCAGCTATCTATATTTCTAATGATCGAATCCCCATTACTATTACCTATCTCTTCCTAATAACTGGAGTTCCCTTTCCCAGAGTGGTATACTTAGTGAGAGAAGATACCATGACATAATCTGGAAGCAGGATCCCAACTATGGAATAATTTTCCTCTGCTCCAGTTGATGTTCTCATCCTCTGAGATGTTCTCCTCCAGAACACCACAGAGGCTGTCAGACTCGGGGGTGGGACCACACTACTGTGTCCCAGAAAGTCTTATCTCTGTCTCCCTTAGCTCCTCCAGTTCAGCCACTCTGGTCTTGAGATGTTGTACTCAGTCTTTAAGGGCCACCTGCCCACAAGGTGAGTAATCCAACATACTGCATTCAGTGCAATGAACCGGATAGCCACTACTCTGCTGCTGGACTTCTGCCGGCATTATTTTTACTCTTGCAGGGTTGTTGTTGTTTGTTTGCGTGTGGTTTTCTTTTTGTGTTTTCCTTTGTGGGGAGGGTTATTGGACTAAGTTTAGAGAATTAGGTGTATCTGGCTCTCATGCTGCCTCACAAAACTCCCCTGTTTGCTGCTCCTGTTCACTAGCTCCCTGGTCGCTTACAAGCTTGCTTTTTTTAAACCCCTGTTCTCCCTGAGTTAGCTCCTCCTCATCAAGGGCTCCTAAAGGGATTAGGGATAAAAGGAGGGCAGGCTAGAGCCTAGTTAGTAAGCTCTCAGCTAAACCACTTTGGCTGAAATTTTCCAAAACAATTCAGCCAGAGGCAGACACCCAATATGGAAAATTTCTGCTTGAACAGTTGAAGTTTGGCAAAGTTATAAGCAATTGAAAACAGGGTCTTAGAATGGGAAACGTCAGGCAACCTTAATAATAGGTGGCACTACCAGCTCTATCTACAAGAATCACCAGTAGCACTACAGCATTTCTGGTTGAGGGATCCAGCTATGGAATGAGTTCCCAGAGTTTCTCTGTCTAACCTAGAGCTTAATCATCTTTAGGGCATGCTGCAAGACCATCTCTTTGAAAAAGCTTTCCCACAATAGGCAGACTGAAAACTTAAAAGATGTCTGTATATTCAATGAAAGCAGAGTCACTTAAATCAAGGAAAGAAGAGCTCTGATTTACCTGGGAAGCTCTTAGATTGTGTGTGGATGGAGACCATACAAAACCCTTTGACGTGCTGAATTACTATTTCAAGAAACTATGTACACTTTTTATAAGAGCAGATTTATATCTAATGTGAACTACTTGTTCTGAGTGATCATGCATCTGTTCTGTGTTATATTTAAAATCTATAAATGCAGAATTAAACACAAAATCATATAGTGGATTTTAACGTATTAGTCAACTCCAGCTCACCTTCCTTGACAGCACTACATATTTAAATATGATGAGCAGGATTTTGTCCATTGCACATTAAAATTCTTGGTAAGATTTACTTTATTAGCTTATTATTAACATATATTTTGGATTGTTTTGGATTCCTCTACAAAATTCATAGGACAATGTTGGTCCAAGGAGCCATTTTGAAATAGTCTGAGAAACACAAAGTTGAAAGAGTTCGTTAGAAACAAGAGATACTGTTGTTATTCATTTTTAGCTATTATCTAGCTACTTAACATGCTCCTTATATTTCCTCAACACCCACTATCTCATACATTACACACAATAGTTAGTAAGAAAAATTTCATCAGATAATGCTCAGTCTGACTGTTCAACAATAAGGAAATAGAATGTATCGAGTCACTAGCATTTAGTTATCTCACTATACAAGAGTAGCCTTTTAAGAAGCTCTAGCTGTGCATAATCATTAGGCTGTAAGTGTCTTGTAAACCGGCTAAGTAAGAATCTGCATATATTTAATAATCATGAGAAATTTTTTAAAAATCAATCATCTCATGCCTCTTTAAGGTTTGTGAAAATCTCAAACAAAATCTTTTGCCCTTCTGAGTAATCTGTCAATCTTAATGGTTATTGTGTTTCGCTTGGCTTGCACTAATAGTTCTTTTATAAATACTATTAGGTTTGTCACTTTTCACACAATAATTGTGCTGTTGTAATATCATTTGCATTGAGCTCATGCCCAAAGTCCATTTAAAACATGCATTTGTGCTCTAGAAGCAATATAATCTAGCAACCAGTGAAAATATGACAGTAAAAGAAAGTATGACATTAACAAGACATGTAGCTACCTCAGTTGTACTCCAGCACAAATATAGGCCCTGTGATTTAACTTTTATTGCAGAGCTTTTGTAAACTGTTATCCTCATAAAAGTGTTCATAACAGAGTCCAGGGTTAATCATTTGCTAAAGTAATTTTGTTCCAGTTTTTTACCTTGTGATCACAAGCATCTATTATGTTTTCAAATAAAACTCACACATTTAGCTACATAAAAGAAAATTGTTATAAACTAAATAGAATTAATATGTATGCAAGTACTATTGTGTGTTCTAATGGTTACAGTCGCACTTTATTTTTTGTCTTAATCGCCTGGGTGTTCTTCACTCCTCTATGGGAAGTTGGCATGGTATGTGCTTCATCATAAATAGAAACACAGAGACACAAGGTGGGTGAGATAATATCTGTTGGTGAAAGAGATGAGAGATTCTGAGTACCTTCCCCACACCTGATGAAGAGCTCTGGGTAGCTCAAAAGCATTTCACTCCCACCAACAGAATAAATAAAAGTTATTACCTCACCCACCTTGTCTCTCTAATATCCTGGGACTGACATGGTTACAACAATGCTACAAACAAAATATAAACACACATACTTTCAAAAGTGTAATAATCTCACATCCAGACTTCATTATACAAGGCATTCATCCATTCTGCAATGGTGTGTGCTTCTCCACCTTATTTAAATTGAGAGCAATTATTCCAGTTTGACTGGCTGTCTTTTATAAAACAAGGTCACATTGCCAACAGGAGACATGTTTCAAAGCCATCTGGCTCTAATGACAAGCCGTGGTCAGTAGTTAGGTAGACTGTCTTCAACAATCTTCATCTGGACTGGCATTTTCAAAGGTGCCTAAAGATGTTAGGAGTCCAACTCCTATTGATTTTCCATGGGATTTGGGCACCTAACTTATTCAGACCCTTTGAAAATTCCAGTAATATTGTAGAAAAGTTTGCTTAACAAACTGGTTAACCATCCTCAACTTGACTGAAAGTCAAGCTTGCTTAATTTTACATAGCTCTACGATAGTCACCATACTAAGACTATGAATCCCAATTTTCCTGGAGCTAATGTGGCAGGAGACAGTTTTTGAGATTTCACAGGTCCTGCTTTCCATGCACAGTGTTGCAGGTATGTGGCTTAGCTTGTGACCATGGTGCATGGGTGGCATAGAAACATGTGTTATATCGTCAGTACTATCAACCCCAGGAGTTCAAAAATCATGGGGCAGAGCCCAAAATATCATGAGATTGGCCTAATCAGGATGGGTTTATTACTGGGTTTTGTTTGTTTTGTTTCTGTCTTCTGTTTTACAAACTCCCCCCACGCCAACCTCTATGTGTGTGTTACAATTACAGGTTGAAAAAACAACCCTGAATGCATGTGTAATCCCTGCCTGCTTGGCTTTGCACTCTGTCTCCCTCTAGTGGTTGCTAGGCCTGCTAGAGATTGATGAGCCTGCTACCGCGTTGGCTTAGCAAGAGGTGTCTTTTACCTCATGCAGTAGAGGTTCATGCATTTGGCTCAAGAGGTCCCAGGTTTGATCCCCAACAATGATTTCGGAGGTGGTTGGCATTACACATGCAAAATGTGCCCCCACAAAAATGTAGGCCTGGCTCCTCTATATATTTGCTCTCTGATATCCCCTTCCCCTTCCTCTCTTGCAGATTCCCACGCACTGCCAATTCGTGTCCTTGCAGACTCCAGCAGCCTTCCACTCCTGCTTCACCACGGGCTCCCCCCCAACTCCTCCAGCCCCCTTGCAGGCTCCAGGAGGAGGGGGTATTTCCTAGGCTCCTATCTCTGTTTACTCCCCCTTTCTTCCCTCTTGGGGCTTGGGGATGAGGCTAGTGCTGCCAAGCTCACAAAGGGGAGGCTGTGCGGCGCCTCCACTCACAGGTTGCCCTGCTGAGGCTGCTGTCTGCAGCACAGCTAGCACAGCATCATCTAGTGGCCAAAATGGGAAACTGCAGGTGACTGGTAAAATCCCTGAGATGGTTGGTTTTTTTCTCACAAGATTGCAAGTGGCTCCCTTCCTCTCCCTGCAACCCCCACAATCTCACCCTAAAGTTTAATCCTGTGAGTGATGGCAATGCATTTTCATATTTCCTAGGCATTGACCATGAGCTTCTAAAATACATAAATAAAGAGGAGAGGATTTTATATCAACAACAACAAACAAACAACAAACCACTCTTAGCAACTGCTTGTGCTGCACAATCAAATACAGCAGCTTAGGCATTCGGCACCTTGCACGCTTGGTTCAGCTACAGAACTGTGTCAGGCTCTGTATTGCGTTCAAGAAGATTCCCCAAGTTCTAAAATGTCCCCTCCAGAGTTAAGCAGATGAGGTGCTTCCTTGCACCATTCAAGGTGGCGGGTAAACCACATTCCTCCACTGCTCTCTAAAGCCCGGGATTAGAGGGGGAGCTCCCCTTTGCTGTAAGCTGTGCCCCCACCCACTTCCTCCTTCCTTTAACTTCTCGTCCCCTGTAAGATAATATTGTTGGAGGAGATGCAGAGCTGGGCTAGCCATACAAACTGTGTGACTGCATGTTGTGTCCCCAGGATCAGTCACATGAAAGGCTCCAGGGGCAGCAAGCTCCAGGCTCAGCACTGTACTGTTTCTGCTGCTGGTACCTGGGCCCCTGTGTCTCCAGCCACTAGCAGTGCTTCTTCCTGCTCTCCCCTGCTGGGCTCCTCCAGCCACACGAGGGAGTGGAAATGTCTTCTGCTACCCTGCACTGACACTGACCATCAGGCATCACAACATGCCTCAGGTGCAGTGGAAGGGATAGGTGATAGAGCCTACATATAGGCAGAGATAGACTGGTGAAGCAGCTGGGAAGACCATAGGGAAGCAGGTTTTGGTGGGATATAGGACATAGGTTGGGGAGGTAGTCAGTGTAGCAGCAGCAGTGAGACCAGGAGAGTAGGCACTGTGGATCAAAACATTTATGCGGACATCTCAGAAGAGTTTACTGTTGTGTCCTAACTGAGTAGGAGCTGTATATAGCTTCAAATTAAGATTCCATAGATCATTTGTTTAATCCTGCAGCTCACTTAATGCAGCATGCAGCTTCTCTAACTATAACTAACTGAACTCTCTAGTAAAAAAAAACCCAAACCTGCAATGGACTAGTGTGATCCAGCTGCTATACGCAATATTCTGCAGAAACAAAACCAAAAATCTGGCACAGATCATGGTGTGTTTTCCATAAACATTACATTTAACAAAAAAAGAGCTGCATTTAAAAGCACCAAGCCAATTCTCCATGGAATGGGCAGCTGGTAGGGTTTTAGGTACACGGATAGTTTCACAGTGGATCTGGGTAGTTCTTCTAAGTACTTTTCTAAGCCACCAAGAGAGATTCAGTAAGCTCTTCAACAATATAGACCAGATGTTACCAAGCGCAATCACGTGTATTTGGTTTTTTAAATATTGATCATTCATTTACAAACATTGTGGGGTCTGATTCTTCTGTCACACAAGGTTTACAGTGATATGATTCCATTTACACAAAGAGAATTACCTCTGATTTCCATGGCCTTAGGGAGAGGTGAATTAGATCACCTCTGTCTTCTGCTTCATTCAGATGAGCAATTCAACAACTTTTGTGTAATAGCTACAGAAGGCAGGTCTTAAAAAAAGAACAGTGTAAATGGAGAAAAGTGGGAAAATGCACAGAAGAACCAATGAGCTTTACTCTCTTTTATACTAAGGCCCCTTTTCACTGCTCTTTCTGTATAAGCTTATTTGTGTGTTTATATTTTTGGTTGATACAGAAGACAAATTATAATCAACATTTAAACTATCAGTGTGGAACCATGAAATTGAAACATGCCAAATTGTTCCAGTGAAACAAATTAATTTATGTGCAAAAATGTACATAAGGCTATTATGCAATTATATGCAGGGCCAGATTATGACATTCTGAGGCCCTAAATTATGTCAAGCGTAAGAGGCCCAATACCATAAAAAATGAACTTATTATTTTCACAGAAAGGACATTGAATATATAAGCACGAAAGCTTTATATTTGCATATATACAAAGGCGAAGTTGTAAAAACAGAATAATTTTCAGCAGCCCTCTCTATAATGATGACATCATGACAGAAATAAATTGTAGACAAATTCTTTGAACTAATTGCGTCTGTAAGTAAAGTAGAAGTAAACAATAAAATATTTAAAAAACAAAATAATAAAATACAGTAAATAATACAATTTACTAGAAGAGTTCTCAGGAAATTTTTCTTCTCTGTTGGGACATCTGAATTGTGGGATTCCTTGTCTGAATACACAATGAGACTCTTAGGGATATAAGATGGCAACAGAGGATACAAGAGGCAATAGAGGATATAGGATGCAGATAACTCACAAGCTTAATGCTCAACTATTAGTTATATTAATATGAATTACACCCAGGCAATAAGCAAACGACAAGAAAATTATATGTGGGTTGTATTTTCCAATAAATTGATTTGTTTTGTTTTTTATAAATGGTTATGCTGAATTACCTAATACTGGTACTAAAATTAGCAGCAGAAAGTTTTTATTGAAGGGAGTAAAAAAGAATTTAAATATTGAGATTTATATATCAAAGCAAAATATTATTTATATTAACACATATATGCTGAAAACCCGTGTTATTTTACCAGGATATTTCTGTGAAAGTTAGTGCTATTTTGTCTATGTTCTCACAGAAAAACAAGAGAGGATATATAATTTTTTTTATACCATGAATAAGAAAAATTATCCTTCTTTACATATGAATAAATGAAAAAATGTTTGATTTATTTGGTTATGGAAATACAAAGTCTATCCAGACTATATATAAAATATATTTATAAATGTTTATTCTGATTTAATTGTTGGATTTTTCTTTTGCCATGTTATAGAAATACAATGCATTATACATATGATATGTGATTTATAAATCTATATAAGAATTTTTACATAGCATGCTACCTATAATAAAATATTATATTGCACGCTCCAAGCCCACAGAGCAGAAAATCCCAGTCTTTTTTTTAGGCAGATATCTTTCTTCATGTTCACTTCTCTATCCTCTTTCTCCCCCAGGACCACTAATTAATCTCGAGTAAACACCTCGGACACAGAGTGACAACAAGCTACACGTGCAAAGGAGAAAGAAAGAATTTACCAAAAAAAAGACTGGTAATTTCTAGACGGGCATAGAGAAAGTGTGAAAAACTAGCCTATATTCAAGCAAATATAATGAATATTATAGGCTTTAATAGCCTATAAATCATATATGCAGATAGTTTGAAATAACTTGCTCACCAAGTACTCAGAATATTTTGATACATATGTATATCTTCCTTCATTTCTCTCTAAAACCCCTGCATTTATCCTTTCGTCAGCACTCTCTGATATTTATTGTGAAGGTTCCTGAAGCTGATGGAAGGAAGCCAACACAAATTTATCCTTCTCAAGATCCACTCGACCCAAGTCCATAAGACGATCACCTGCAAATTCAATCATGTGAAGCATGGATAGTGCACAAAGCAGAAAGGGGCATACACACTGAAATACACAATTGTACGCATGTACAGATCAAAAGAAGAAAGAACTCCTAACATAGGAGTAAGAGCTCGATAGGACTGACTGCTTCACGATACTGCCACCTCCGATCTCACATTTACCCCGATTTTATTGGCAGTGAGATTATTTATTTATTTAAATAAGTTATGAAGGAACGGTCAGAATTTTACCAGTAGCAGCTGGCCAACAAAACACTGCCTTAGGAGACTGATAGCAGACTTACTTGTAGAAAAACTAATTTTACAAGTGCAATTATCATTTTTTTCTCAGCCCTGGCCTCCTGACTGTCAATAATGAACAATTGTGGAGCCAGATGTGTATATTTTTGTCATATTTGAACAAAAATGTCTATATTTAGATATAATCTTCTTTTTCCCATATCTTCTTTATTTATCAACTGATTATGATAAAATTTGAAATTGAGTCAGTTTTTTCTTTTTTAGAGGCCCCTCATATTGCGAGGCCCTAAACTGTCATTTAGTTAGCTTATACTTTAATCTGGCACTAGTTACATTTAGTAGATATAAATAATTTACAAATGACTGTTTCATGTTAGAACCCAAGCACCATCTTTGCATGCTTTACATTAAATTATTTGGTGAGTTTATCCACAAAATTTGTTCAAAAGCCTTAAATTATCTAAGAAGAATAGTATTTTATATAAGCTACATTGTACCCAGTATTGAGTACAATGTGAAGTTTCATAAGGTCCAGTATGTCTAATAGCTCATGTTCTCTGTTGTATTTAGTATATTTTATATACGAAAAAGGACATTACAAATAAAGGATCATACATTCATATAAAATAGTTGCAAAGAGGGCTACAAAAATGAATGACTGGAAATCTAAAACTGTCTTGCTTTATCTGTCTATTAAAGGGGTTTATTAAAAAAAGATATAAAATAAAAAAACCGCACCCTTATCAGAATGTGCTCCAGTGAGGCAGGAAAGTATCCCATAAATACTGATGCAAACAAGACCAAGAGGGAACAAAATAAAAAGGGAGAAGGCCTAGAAAAAGATGTCTGGCACCAACGGAGAAAAATCTCTGAGGACTGGGAAAGGAACTAGAGCAGGGGTCAGCAACCTTTCAGAAGTGGTGTGCCGAGTCTTCATTTATTCGCTCTAATTTAAAGTTTTGCGTGCCAGTAATACATTTTAACGTTTTTAGAAGGTCTCTTTCTATAAGTCTATAATATATAACTAAACTATTGTTGTATGTAAAGTAAATAAGGCTTTTTAAATGTTTAAGAAACTTCATTTAAAATTAAATTAAAATGCAGAGCCCCCCTCCCCCAGACTGGTGGCCAGGACCTGGGCAGTGTGAGTGCCACTGAAAATCAGCTTGTGTGCCGCCTTCGGCACCCGTGCCATAGATTGCCTACCCCTGAACTAGAGAAAAGGAGGCCTTCTAATAAGAATAAAAGGTTTGGAGCAGATTGGGGAGAACCTGAAGAATAAATAGAAATACTGGCCCATGGCTGAACAAAAAGGAGCTGTAGTTGAAACTGACCCTGGTAGCTTAGACAATACCTGATGATAACAGAAAGAGTTCTAGTAGCAGAGAGAGAATAAGTGTGGGCTTTCTTGGCACAAACACTGACCATACCCGCTTTGGCAGGCAGACACCAATTCCACAGGGCAAGGGCCATGACAAAGATGGGGCTAATACATGGGATGCTATATGTTTGATTTGTAAGAGAATATGAGCTGATGTAATAATCCCACCTCATGGCTCATTGTTCTAGAATTTATTCACTAGTTTACAATTGATTTACATATATATGTATGTGTATGTGTACTGTATTATATATTTGCTTATGAAAGTTAGACTTACAAAGTTAGTTACTTTCTTAAGCTAATGAATCAATCACATTATATGTCACATTAGTAAGACCAAGCTTTTACTTTGAAATGTATACTCCTAATAAGTGCTATTATTTATTTGTTTATTTATTTATTTAACAACTGGCCTCTATCTGGCTAGTCTACCTGAAGAATTATATTTTTTCCCCTATCATTCTCTACTGCAATGCTATCCTCATGGGTCTTGTAGTAATATGTTTTCTGGCAGTCTCATTACTGTTGGAGAAAACAACTCACCAACAATCATGATTTTTTTATGAGCATATTCACAATATTGGCTCCTCCTCTGAAAATAGGGCAATTGATGCTATTGCTTTGTGGCTCAGTGTTAGTTCCCTTTCTCTGTATAATTGTCTCCTGAGAACATTATGTAAGAATGATAAATTATTAAAATATAAAGCTCCAAAAGTTATATAGCAATTTGACTTTCTTATGGACTCCAAATGAGGCGAGAAGAACTGCAGTCCAAGAGGACAGTTAACCCTCAACCACTTTAAACATATGCAGTGGTACCTTAGAGCTGCTAATGAAGTAATAGTGCCTGTGGAATTCACCAACACTAATAATCCATAGTCTGTTTCTTCTCCTGGGAAGAATTAGAAGTTGGCGTGTGAAGATAAAATGCAGCCTTAGTCTTTATAGCAGTGTAAATATGATTCTACCAGGCAACAGTTGTGTAAACATAGCTTCTAGGGTTCTTTTCTTTGTCTCCCACTGATTTCCATATCAAACATGTCCAAGTTATGCATTAGTTCCTGCAGCAAACTTACAAACTTTTGGTCTTATCCAAAACAGCTGCCTTCTATTACTTTCAATGGGACCGAAGCTAGAATGCCCTCAGCAAAGATGGTATCTGTTTTCTTAAAGTCTTGGAATGCAGAAGTGAGGCTTAGCATCTTAAAAATGGCTGCTTACATTCAACATGGGTGTCCCAGGCAGGAGACAGGGAAATATGCATAGGGATCAGTGGAATCATGGGATCAAAGACTGTTTCACAGGGGACTAGGGAAATGTTATGTGGGGTGGAAGGAGAAATCTCATAATCTTTGAATACATGCAAAAGTTGGGTGAAAAGTGCAGTCCATGCCAATTACTAAGCTTAACTAGTTTAAAGCTTTAATAAGAATTTTTTAGCACAATATATTAGCACTTTAATCAAGCATAAAGCATAGGTAAAGCAGGTAGCACAGTAGAGCATAATAATCAGACCCAGTTCTGGGGTGCTGGTAGACTGTTCCCATCATCATCAGATCTGTGCTGCTCCTATTTGGTGTAAGTCATGCATTGCTCCATTAAACACACATCTTTATACCTGGCCTTGTAACATCAGGCAGGCATAGATTATTAAAACAGTCTCATCTATAAACATTCTATTTAAGATATATTTTCATACATACTAACCCAAAATCCTTTTAACTGATCCATTTTTTACTTAGCCTGCTAAAACTCTAATTGGTACTTTCTGATCTATTGTCTTTTAGCCATTCCTATCCTCCTCCTTACTCAATCCAGCTGCTTTCATGTATTTCATTATTTCATTATTTCTTACAATAGTTGTCTTATTCTTACTTATCTGCTTCTTATGGCCTTGGAGTTACTGTTTAGCTAGATCTGTTCAGTCACTATCCATCCTCCCTAGTCTATTTTACTAGGGAGACCTGCACCTCGCTAATAAATCCAGGGCCAGCCATAGGCAGGCAAGGAGTGTCTTCAGTGCCTAACCCTCTCCATTTGTTAAACTTTTGAATGCCTTATTTTTTATCGCATTTGTAGCCCATTTCACGACTTTGATGCACAATTTGCATGAATGATTTATTCCTGTCATAGAAGATGATAAATTTGCACACTAGGATCTGTAAATCTGCATTTATTCATGCCATATATAAGCAAATAAAAAAATTCATTTCCTCTAAGTTTATAGAAACATTTTAATTTTAAGAATAACTGAAATGTACTAACATTAAGAAATTCAACTGTGCACCAACATTGGGTGGACCAGTATTAAATAGTGTTATAGCAGATGACAGCCTTAGAACATTAACCCTTGTTCTTTCGTTCAAACAGTCCCTTTTCTCACCTTTGCCCTCACAAACTGAAGCGCAGCATCAGAGAGATCCAAAGACTGGCCAATGGCATTTTCAAGCAATAAAATAGCAAGTGATCGAAGTCTCTCATTGGCCATCATTGATCAAAGATATGTTTTAATGAGCCTGAGTTTCAAAAAGCTGTGCTTGCACTTATGACTGTGACCAGAAGCATGAATAGAATCCTCAAAGCTATCCACACATTAGAAAATGTGTCCTTCAGCTCCACCTCATGAATTAATTGGAGAAATTGGAGTGGAGAGTGCTTCCCATGTGGCAAAACATGACAGATGCTGTCCAATATGACACAGAGGTCTTTATCATGGACATGCAAACATTTCCCATGTGTCAGCATCCAGTGAAAGTCCACGTACAATTGTTCAGGAGTGTTTTCCTATCTGCTGGCAGCTTACTAAGGTCATACAACCCCCCACAGGTCTTTTCATGGTGCTTCATTTGTCCAAACCTTTCTTTGATGGACACTTGAACAGTGTCAATGAGCAAGTAAAAAACTCTCCCTCCTGAATTTTTCTTCCAAGCTTCCCATCACCTCATCTCTGTCCTCGTAACCAAATTGTCTCTTCTTCTGATGAATATGAGTTTCCTTGGAGAAAGGCTCAATACCTAAGTTTTCCGCCATCTCTTTGGCAGCAGTGATGGCATCTTCAACTCCATTGTCTCTGTAGGCCACAACGAAATCAAGGAAGCTTCTCACCAAAGTAATAGTGGGTCATGATGTCCATCGACTGAGTTTATAATGCCTTGCTTACAATGTTTACTTGGAACAGGCTATCATGCCAAACCACAACTGAGACCAGAAATTTGAAGTCTATAATATGGTTTGCCAGGTTTTGCACCTCATGTTGGATTCTGGCCTCGGCTTTACTCGTCTGCGTCAGTTCCATCCATAAACCTCAGTCACTTGGTATCTCACTGGCTTTATGCTGTCAGTGTGAGTGAACGCTGCCCCAGTGTGTCCCCCAGTGGTGTCATGTAGCGGCTTCACGGTCAGATTTGTAACATTGTCCATGAGGATCTTCCACCTGATAGCTGATACTGAAAACAGGATGTATAGCCGTTGTAGTACTGTGAAGAGATATACTGAATCTAAAGAAGATGATGCTGCATCTGACATAACCAAGTTGAGGGAATGGCAGCCACAAGGCACCAAGAAAGCTCTTGGATTCAGCACAAAGATCCTTGCTTGGTAAACAGCAACCCAAGCCTGGTGCTCCCCAAGCCCAGCACCCCATCGTTTGCCCCTAAATCAGACCCTGATTGTAAATAGCCAGACATTTGTCTGGTTTCCTTTGCCTTGCTCTCTACATAGGCCAAGATGTCTTTCTAAAAGATATGCTCTAGCTTGACTAGAAGATATGGACTGAATGCAGGAACACTTGGCGAAGTTCTCTGGCCTGTGTTATGCATGAGATCAGACTAGATGACTATAATAGTTCCTTTTGGCCTACAAATCTATGAACTTAGGTAGCAGAAGTAGCAAGATGGGAGTGGACATTTTGGGACACAAGGACACATGGGAGGAGAGGAGGAGCATGCTTTCTAATGTATTTGTGTGTGTGTGTGTGTGCGCGTGCACATGCATATTTTTGGACGAGGCTAGTAGAAATGCCTATTTTTAAGGTTGCCTGACACTTCCCTTTATAAGACCTTGTTGTGGCAGCTATGGCAATTTCTCTCTGGGGGATCTTACTTTATTAAGTTATGTGTCATTGCGGGTTAGGGATTGTATGCAAATCCATGGGGGAAGGTGAGCATAACTCCACCAGGAATTAAGAAAAGTTGGATATCATGACAGATATGGCAATTTTCTGCAATATCATTTGAAAAACTTATTGAATTCAGTTTAAGAAGCTTTGGAGGTTATTGTATTAAAAATGCAAAGTTTATGTACTGTTATGGAATTGTAACTTGTCTAGGGGGAAACGTGACCCTAGGAAGTGTTATGAGCCAAACAATAATTACATTTTGGGACAAAGTTAAAAAGGATTTTCGAGGAAACCTCTGAGGGGAGGTGTATGTAAATATACCCCTTCCACTTATGTAAGAACTCAGCCTTTTGAAGCTTCTCCCTGAGAAGAGGAACTTTGTCTGCTGATCACCTGTTACATGAGGACCAGACCAAAGACCCAAACTGTATGAAGGAAAGAATAAACAATTCTTGGGGGGTGCTTGTTCGAAGCTAACAGCTGTTATGAACTTGGAACCACATAAACCCCCCTGGGTGGGGTTGAACAGCCTAGTCACCAATCAGAATCCTTGTTGGAGTTGGGGATGATCTCTGGTAAGCATGTTTATAGGTTTTTTATTGTTTTTAATGTTTTCTCTGTTTTACTTTCACCTTAAGAATACATGTGCTTGCTTAGAAAGGGCTGCGTATTAACTTGTAACTGCTGGCAGTTACAGCTGTTCATGGCCTCTGAGGAGAAAGCAATGCTCAGGTGCTGACTTGTTTAGGCAGCTTGGAATACTTGGAACACAGTGTAAGCAGGGAACTGTGTAGCTTAGAAAAAGCCTGGTCAGGAGAGAGAGAAATACGGGATGCTACCCAAAAGAGGTGATGGTTGAGAGGCCTGGTGGGAGCTGTTGGTGGACCATAGAGGAAGAATACAGGTGCAGTTGCCCCAGTCTGTGGCATATATGGTGGCAGCAT
Organism: Mauremys reevesii; assembly: GCF_016161935.1. NCBI lineage: Eukaryota > Metazoa > Chordata > Testudines > Geoemydidae > Mauremys > Mauremys reevesii. The sequence continues at coordinate 143,839,390 of NC_052625.1, read as the reverse complement.
GAGTAGGATATAACAGTATGAATTACCATAAGTGCCAACAGCAGTGAAAGCAAGTACTGTAGAAAGGAGATGCACAGAATTTATGGAAAGGGTTAGCAAAAAGAGTCAGGCAAAATTGAGTTATGAACAGCTGAAAAAAGGTCATCTGGTTGAGCTATGCAGTGAATGGCAGCTCAACACTGAGAACTGGACAAAACACAGCTTGTAGACTTGCTGTATTCTGATGAGCAGAAGAGGAATGATGGTCCAGGTTCAAAAGGAACATCCAGACCACTGGCAAATCCCTGGAAGGAGGCCAGAGAAAAGCTGACAGAGGCAGCAACCATGTTCCTTTGAGATCCAGGGCAGATCTACAGGTAGATCAAGAGAGGATACAGCTGGAGAGGGACTGACTGCCTCTGGAAATCCAGCAGCTCGCAGATGGGGAGCAAGAAAGAGCGGACCAGGAGTGCTAGTGCCAGTGCCAGCATGAGAGAGACAAGAAGGACAAGGAATGTCAATACCAGCTCAAGATGGAGAAACTGCATCAACAGAACTGTAGTCCAGTAGGTGAAGCCAGACCCCACGTACCTATCCTGGCAGAGACTCCAGATTACTTCCTCGCTTTATGGAGGGGATGACGTGGATGTGTTTCTAAATGTTTTGAAATGGCGTGTAAATTGAACCAGGCGGGACAGGAGGACATGGTATAGTATCTGGCTCCACTATTGTCAGGGACAAAAGCTTGATATTTTCACTTGTATGGACAAAGAGGACTATAAAGATCATGAGCAATGTAACAAGCTTTGTTCTAAAAGTTTAAACTGAACCCTGATTTGTATAGCAGAAGGTTTTGGGGAGCTCTGAAAATAGGGGACATGACCTATACTGAGCTTTCAATTCAAATTAGAATCTAACTGAGAAAATGGGGAAATGGTTGTGGGGTTACCATGATCAATGAGACTTACGAATTAATGGACCAGCCAATAACCTCTCAGAATGCATGTAGGAAATTTTATTGCTTTTTGATGTTTTTTCTGTAATACTTTCACCTTAAGAATACAGGTGCTTGCTTAGAAAGAGCTGTGTGGTAACTTAAAATTGCTGGCAATTACAGCTGTTCATAGCCTTTGAAAAGAATGCAAAGCTTAGACTCTGGCCTCTGTAGCCAGTCTGGCTTGCTGGGGATATCACAGTGTAAGCAGGGAACAGTGCAGCCTGGAAAAAAGCCGGTCAGGAGGGAGAGGGATATGGGTCTCCACCCAAGAGAGATGATGGCTGAGAGGCCTGGAGCCTAGAGGGAATGCCCCTAAGGACTACTATGGGGGAATATAGGTGCTGTTGCCCTGATCGTGACATCTAGGGTACGTCTTCACTACCGGCCGGATCGGCGGGTAGCAATCGATTTCTCGGGGATCGATATATCGCGTCTCATCTAGACGCGATATATCGATCCCTGAATGTGCTCCTGTCGACTCCGGAACTCCACCAACGCGAACGGTGGTAGAGGAGTCGACATGGGGAGCCGTGGACGTCAATCCCGCACCGTGAGGACGGTAAGTAATTCAATCTAAGGTACTTCGACTTCAGCTACGCTATTCACGTAGCTGAAGTTGCGTATCTTAGATCGATCCCCCCCCAGTGTAGACCTGCCCTTATATAGAGTTGCTAATAACTTTGCCAAACTGTAACCACATGGGCTGAAATTTTCCATCATGGGTCTGTGCCTCAGGCTGACTTTTCTTATTTCAAATATCACCCAAAAGAGTCCAGTTATTTCCGAAAATGAGGCATGAGGACATTACATTGATTTGTCCATGTTAAAGAGATTCTGGTGATCTTTTCATTGAAAAGATCTATTGCCCCCATGCTTTGGAGCAGGGACTTAAAATTGGGAATAGGGGTGGTCTTTGTGTCAGAGAGGTGTCAGAAAGGTGCCTTTTGGTATCCCTATGAAATTCCACCCAAATTTGGCCAAGTTATAAGCCTTTGAAAAATCACAGTTCACACATGCTCAGAGAAATCTAGAAGATTTCTTAGATTTAGCAGCTAAATTCCTTATGATTCCATCTGCACTGAGGTGCTATAGCCTGGGACTAAGCAAGACTTTCTCTGAAATTGCAACTCTGGATTGCTAAGAGGTCTACTGGGTCCAGACACTGGAAATAAGAGCAGGGAGACTGGATCTACTCTGCTCTCAGTGAACCCTTTGCTGGGCCCAGGCAACATGGAGGAGGAAGCTGACTGCTTTGAATACAGAAAGAACAAGAACTGGACCTGTGGGAAGAGTGGAATAGGAGCCTTCTGGGAGGGGACAGGGGGCAGAAATGGTAACCAGAGGCTGGCAGAGAGGGGAAGAAGGAAACTGGGGCTGGGAGATAGGGTGGGGAAAGACCGGGACTGCCTGGGCAAGGAGAAAAGCAGTGGGGTGCGGGAAAGTAAGCAAGGGTGGAGGAGAGACAGCTCTGATGTGGAGCCAGAATGAGGGGGGAGAACAGGGACTGGCTGTACAAAGAGACTGGGACAAGATACCAATGGGCAGAGGGACATGCTGAGGTTAGATGAGGAACCTGAGCAGGGAGATTGGGACTGGGAGCCAGTGGAGACAGAAGAACATGGGCTGGAAGGAGAGAAGCAGATTGAATGAGGACCTGGGAGTGGGGGAACTGGGACTGGCTAGGCAGGGCCAGCGCTTCCATTAGGTGACCCTAGGCGGTCGCTTAGGGCACTAGGATTCAGGGGGCAGCATTTTGTGTGCTCCCCATGGGGCGCACAGGAGCTTCCGGTTCCGCTCCTGTCGTGCCGCCGCTGAAGGACCTTCTGCTGACGTGCCGCGGAAAACAGCAGCAGGCAATTGAGCAGCTCAATGACTGCCGCTGTCGCCTGCGGCATTTTGGCGGAGGGTCCTTCTTCGGCGGCGCGATGGGAGTGGAACCAGAAGCCCCCGCGTGCCCTGTGGGGAGTACACAAAATGCCACCCCCCGAATTCTGCCTAGGGCGCCAGAAACCCTGGTGCCGCTCCTGTGACAAGCCAAGGAGAGTGAGACTAGCAAGATGAGGAGAGTGCAATTGGGACAAGGAGCCAGGGATAGGGAAGTCAGAGACAGGACTGGGGCAGGGATAGATTGGAGGGGACTGTGAAATGTACTGGCAAAATGTGTGGCATAGTATGTAATCAAATAATTACAGACTGTATCATGAGGCACACACATAAGGAGACCAAATTAAAGTTGCATGGGCAACTTAATTCTGGCATTTCCTAAATTGTGAGTGCTTGACTTTGCAACCTTCATTATGTTCTTTTAATGTCGGTTTTTGTGTGTAATATGTATATGTAATATGTGCGTATTTATAAAGTAAGAAATTAACAAGACAGGTGCCTGACGTCACCATACTCATTTCATTTATAGATTAATGTTCCTTTCCCTTTTTCTCCATCTGTTTTTCTTCTTAAATTGTAAGTTCTTTGGGACAGGGACTTACTCATTTTGATTTTGAATCAATGATCTAACCTAATTCCAAATGGATGGACACCATCACTTTGAATGACAATCTGAAAAGTACAGTCATCTTCCTAAAGAAATACATCTACAAATGTGGGAACTAAGATAATGTCTGCCTCTATTTACCAACAGAGAATATTGTGTGGGTACCACACATTTAGAAATTCGACTGGCTAACAAGTGTCGTGTCCTGCCATGCATTTTGTGAGAATTTGCAGGATCCTGTCAGAGGTTTTGGAGTAAGAGAGGCTTATGAGCCCTGCAGATTTATGTAAGTGTTTTGTGGTGCACTTTGCAGAGTTCCCGATATCCATTTCCATAATCTGAAAGTGTGGGACATGTGTGAGAGCTGACAGCAATGTGTAACCAGCACCTAATTCCTTCCAGCACAAAGTGAAAAACACCTATTATCTCACAACTTAGAAAAAACTGAAAGTTCATTTGCAGGCATAAATCACTGATAAAATGTAATACTTACCTTAAAAGTAATTACAAAGCTCAGTTTTTCCAGCAACGATCCATTGTCACTGTAAACAAAAGAGAAATGTAATTACTTTCTAAATGATTCTCAAAGCTATTGAAATCGCAGGTGTTAGCACAATTTGTGTAGACATACACATTTTTCACAAAAGCAGACTCCAACTGCTATCAGAATGAAACATGCTGCAATCAGACCATACAGATGCTTTTTGAATACCATGTGATCACTTGAAAGAGTAAATGTGTATTAGTAAAAGTTAACCAGCTTGCTACACTAACTGGTCTGGCATGTTTTGTTTGAATGGCGAAAAATAAATATGAAGTACTTTGAAACGTTTGGATCTGTTTTCCTTCATACAGTACACATAAAAGGTGAATTGTAATGTATAAATGTAGCACTTCATCAGGTGTTTTAGGCAAATGAGATTCAGGTGTCAAAATAAAATGGCTCAAGCCCCCACATAGAGACTTTATATGGCTGAAATGAAAGCTATTCTCATTGCACTGCAAGAAATAAACAGAGTAGAAATAGATGTGGATGTTGTGATGTTTGTTGACTGGGAGGTGGCAAATCCTTGGTTCCTTTAGCAGAAACCAGAAAGCTGTCATCAAAGCAATTTCATAAGGGGGCTCAGTAGATCAGAGGGCAAGGCAGTGAATTGAGTTTTCAGTGGATTCCATCCCATGTTAATATATATGGGAGTGAGGTGGCTGATGATCTGGCCAAAGCTGGTAGGTCATAAACTCAGATAGGAATGACAATGGTCACAGATATTGATGCTGTATCCAGGAAAATATTAGCTGAAATAAATGGCTGAATGATAAAAGATGGATATCAAAACATCTTGGAAAATAACATCCACGATGGTGAGACTGTGGACAGGGCACACTGCAGGAATGAAAATCAACAGAGATATGACCAGGATATACCCACTCTGCAAGATCTTTTGGGAGCAGGCTCTGACACCTGCCCATGCTTTTGAATGTAATATTGTAAGGAAAGCGATGCTCTTCAGAGTTGACACTGTGGCTCAAGTCCTTACAAAGGACTCTGTAAAAGCCGGCAAATTCATTCTCAAACTTTAAGGAATGATATGATTCTTGTGGGACAAGACATCTTTCTATTGACTTCAGTGGGCTTTGAAGCAGGCCCTAAGTACTTCCCACCTCAACAAGTAATGGATACTGAATCCGTTTGTAATTAAATCTGAGGCTGAGACCTCTCTCAATACACTTACTGCACAATAGGAAAACAGTGGTTCACAGTCAAGCTGGAAGGCATATCAAGTGGGGTCCCGCAGGGATCAGTTCTGGGTGAGGTTCTGTTCAATATCTTCATCAATGTTTTAGACAATGGCATAGAGAGTACACTTAGAAAGTTTGTGGACAATACCAAGCTGGGAAGGGTTGCAAGTGATTTGGAGGATAGGATTAAAATTCAAAATTATCTGGACAAACTGGAGAGAGGGTCTGAAGTCTAGAATGAATTCAATAAGGACAAATGCAAAACATTCCACTTAGGAAGGAACAATCAGTTGCACACATACAAAATGGGAAATGACTGCCTAGGAAGGAGTACTGCGGAAAGGGATCCGGGGGTTACAGTGGATCACAAGCTAAATATGAGTCAACAATGTAACATGGTTTCAAAAAAAGCAAATATCATTCTCGGATGTATTAGCAGGAGTGTTGTAAGCAAGACACGAGAAATAATTCTTCTGCTCTACTCCGCACCGATTAGGTATCAGCTGGAGTATTGTGCCCAGTTCTGGGTGCCACATTTCAGGAAGGATGTGGACAAATTGGAGAGAGTCCAGAGAAGAGCAATAAAAATTATTAAAAGTTTAGAAAACATGACCTATGAGGGAAGATTGAAAAAACTGGGTTTGTTTAGTCTGGAGAAGAGACGACTGAGAGGGGACATGATAACAGTTTTCAAGTACATAAAAGGTTGTTACAAGGAGGAGGGAGAAAAATTATTCTTTTTAACCTCTGAGGATAGGACAAGAAGCAATGGGCTTAAATTGCAGCAAGGGCAGTTTAGGTTGAACATTAGGAAAAACTTCCTTACTATCAGGGTAGTTAAGCACTGGAATAAATTGCCTAGGGAGGCTGTGGAATCTCCATCATTGGAGATTTTTAAGAGCAAGTTACACAAACACCTGCCAGGGACGGTCTAGATAATATGTAGTCCTCTCAAGGGCCCTTCCAGTTCTACAATTCTGTGATTCTATGAATATCAGTAACAGGCTGTCATTCATACTCCGACACAATTACACACAGAGTGGAGACACAGTAAAGGTGCACTGTGATCATCAGCAACAATATGGGTGATGGAGTCCTTGGGACCAAATAGAAGTGTCTCTACAGAGAACATTCTCACTGGAGGGCTGATGGCTCTGGAGTTTGTATTCACTGGACTGAGAACAAGCCTGTGGAACATAATACAAAACTCAGCTTTTAGGCTGATCTACACAGAGAAGTTATTCCAGAGTAAAATAGGATGGGAATTTAAAGCTGTTCAGAATGTCTCCCCATGTAGATGCACTTATTCCAGAATAAATGTGCTACAGAAAAAGGCCCTTTTATTCTGGAATAAGTGTGTCCACAAAGGGAGATATTCTGAACAGGTCTTGTTCTTGTGTTATGAGAATGAACCAATTTCCCTGTGCAGAGGTGCCCCTAGTGAAGGTATTTCTTAATAGGGTGGTGGAAGCACCCCCAACTCCTCTGGGTCTTGGTTAGAGGTTCCAAGTGTGTGTGTGGGGGAAATGGAGGATAATCCCTGTATATGAGAATATCTCTAAAGAGTGCCCAGATATAATGGTGACAGGCACTTTACAAATGTATTAATAATGATTATTAAACAGAAATGGCATCCTCTCAGTCACAGCTGGATATTAAGATGTCTGCATCCTAAACAAAGCAAAAAATTGCATCTAGAAAATAGTACTGTTGGTGCATTTGACTACAGCTGCATTGCAAAGGGGGCTTTTAGTTAGAGGCACTATTGTAATTTCTCTTCTCAGCCCATCTAACGCCTCCTCCAGCAGTAAACAGGAGACAAACATTCATGCCTGCCTGGACACGAACAGGATCTGGCTGCGTCAACAAGATGGTCTTGGCAACAGATTACTGAGATGATGCATATTCTGTCTTGCCCACTGTCTGTCTCTGTCTCTCTCTCTTACACACACACACACACACACACACACACACACACACACACACACCCCTGTTCCAGCTGGGACAGAATAGATTGAATCCCTAAGTCCTTTTTCAAAGGAAGTGTGTGTGTGGGGGGGTGTCCCTTTGTTCTTATTTCATTCAGGAATAGTTTGGGTTGGGTTCACTTCTCTGCATCTCTCCCTCTGATCACACCAGACATGACACAGCAGGTAACAGCATCTCCAGTGCCAATCTGCCAAGTCAGTTATTTTCTGTAGACTACTGGTATCTGGCCATGTCTACAAAGAAACTCAAGCAAGCTATTGTTTTTCCTGATGCTGGGCTCAGGGCTGGAGGAGATTACATATAAAATCAGAGAGTGAGTTATATGGGTCAAGAAATAGCCCCAGCATTAAAGTGTGTCACAGTCTCCTGCTCCTGTGACAGCTCTCATCACTTGAACTATCCAACTCCAGATTCCCCAAACTCTCTCAAGGTTCTCCCCAAACAATACCCATAAGACCTTGCTCCCAGAAGTACTCTCCACCTCCAAACTCCTCCCTCCAAGCTGTCCCAGACTATTCTTCCCTCCAGGCTGTTTGGAACTCCCTGTAAAACATTGGTCCCCACTGACTTTCCCAGGCATCCCAGTTTCCCAGGCTCCCCTTGCTCAGGGACACTATGAGGGGGGGAATCAGTGAGAATTTCTCACAGGTGATAAATGGAGCTGGCAGTTCTTCTCCAGGTGCCCCACAAATGCATGTAGTTACAATATTTCCCCACAATGGTTTTGTGAAACCCAACCTATCCTCACAATGGGTGCCTGAATTTATGCAAATATATGCCCATTTGCAAGCTACCATGTTTTTGTTTGTTTGTCTTTGTTGGAGGATGTTGGGAGGTACATGAATGTACCAGGTGGCTGGGACTATTGTGGAAAGCAGGAGTAAGGAAGAATAGAAACGCGAGGGTCTCCCTGACTCCTCTTTCCTTCCTTTTCCCAGTGGTACTGACTCCATGTACTGTGTGAAGCCTGAACTTCTTGGAAGTGTATGCAGAGTTGGCTGCTTTCTGAGAGACTGAGACATGTGTCAGTCAAAAATGACAGGGTTGCCTGAAGCTAAGCCTGTTAGGGGAAGGATTATGATCTGCCCTCCTTAACAGAGAAGTCTGAATAACTCCATATAGAGTGGGTCAAAACTCAGGATTTCCTCTTTGGGAGCTATTTTGACATTTCAAATTTTTTGTTACAATTTGGAACAAAACCAAATATTTTCAAATGTTCCCACAAAACAGAATTTCAAAAAAATTTCAGTTTTGCAATTTTTTCCTCTATGAAATGTTGCCATTTTTCTACATGTTTTGATGAAAATGTTCTGACCAGCTCTAGTTCTAGAATGGTTTCAGTGCAGTAGCTCTCAATACCAAGCTCCTTTGGAGATACATTTTCTTAGACTCATTAGTGATTATTATTTTTTGGGGTGGAACTGAATAGCTGGAAAAAGGTGGCTCCCAGAATGTCAGAAGGGTTTGCTGAGCCCACTGCTTAATGTGCTGACCAATACTGTCTCACTGTTTCCTTGTGTCTCCCTGCCTGTCTGTATCTATCTGTTGGCTCTTGTCTTATATTTACATTGTAAGGTCTTTGGGGAAGGGACCATCTTTTTATTCTGTGTTGGTATAGCACCTAGCACAATGAAGTTCTGGTCCATGACTGAGACTCCAAGGCAGTACCACAATACAAATTATAATAGCCCCGGTCGACTACTCTGATTTTTGCTGGTGTGTCTGCATGTGTGTACGCTTAGAGTTTGCTGTGAGCAGAGTCTCCTTGTCCAGGCAGCTTGGAAATATGGTTGATGTTTCACCTAAATATAAAATACAAATGGATTTCTACTGCTATGCTTTTACCTTCTATGTGCCTTATTTGGTACAAAGTACCAGAGGGGTAGCCGTGTTAGTCTGTATCCACAAAAACAACAAGGAGTCCAGTGACACCTTAAAGACTAACAGATTTACTTGGGCATAAGCTTTCGTGGATAAAAAACCCACTTCTTCAGATGCAAGAATGTTTTTTACCCACAAAAGCTTATGCCACAATAAATCTGTTAGTCTTTAAGGTGCCACCGGACTCCTCGTTGTTTTTATGTGCCTTATTATGGCTCTCTAATTCAGAACAGACTGCCTTTACTGAACAGAGCACAGATGAGAATAGTAATTGAGATCAGCATTTGGGCGGACGGAGGGACTGTGATTGACACTGCAGAGTTCAAGCAGCACATCCAAGAAATGCACAAACAGGAAACACTCTAGTCTGGGCTACAGTGTAATGTTGTGATGCTAGGGTCAGTGTTATGTGCTATACTGTTCAGCTGGCTTTTAAGATGTGCTCTGCCACAGTGTAAGTGGCATGTCTCAGTCAATAAAATAGGCCATTCACTTGCAAGGAGAAATACACTGCATAGCACAGAATGCAATCATCTCCTCCCCGTGCTGGAGAAATTCTATTCAGGTGTCTCTCTCACAGATGGGATTCCGTCTCATTCTGGAATAAAATGATCTGTGCATAAAAGGCAACCGGCATATGCAGATCTCAATCAGCCTGCACAGAATGGAGGCTCAGCTGAACCCCAAACCCCATCCCTCCTTCTACCCAGGACCCCACAAAGGGCTCCTCATGTGGGAAGAGGTCAGGCCAGGGGTAGGAAGAGCAGAGTAGGAGCATCCCTCCCACATCCCAGGGAAAATCCATGCAAAAGATCATACAGCCCCAGAGGTGACTTTTGCATGGAGCACCTGCACACACGAAACCCTCCCTTAAAGGGGTTTGCCAGAGCCACTGCCCTTTGTGGGGTTCCCCAGCTTCATGGCTTCTGGGGCCAAGGATTTTGCTTGGATGTTCCTGTGCCTCCAGTGGATTACTGAGCAGATCTCAGGAGAGTTGTGGGATTTCGAAATGCTGCTTGTCCTTCTTGCATGGGGCGGTGAAGGGCAATCAACCCCCACTCCAATGGAGTTCAGAGGAAGCTCAACCAAGTGCCTGGTGACAATTAATTATTCAGGGGATGGGGCTCTACCCCCACATCTTGGTGGAAGTCCTTAGAATCCTAAATGTTTTGTTTAGAGGTGGGTGAATATAACAAAACCATTTCCACTCCTTTGATGTTCACTTTCTGTGGTCATTTATGCAATCACATTTTAATCACATAAATGCTCAGGGAAATCTAATATTAAGCTTGGGTATTCACACCAGAAGTGGTACATTTCATATGGGATGGAACACTGCTTGAATTCCCAAAATCCCTAGCCAAAGCTCTGGTACAGAAGGAATTAAATGAGACAGACAGATGTACCCTTTGCAACTAAGACTCGGATGAACACACAATTATTTTGTGCCAATGTCTGCAGTGATGACACACAAAAAATAGAGCTCAAAAACTGCAATGTAATTTATATGTCATTGGACTCTTCTTGACACAGCAAAGGTATAAGTTCCCTAAAACCCTTCTCAAAATCCCTGGCTGGAAGTAATTAAAGGAGCCAGGCAAGCATCTGACAGCGACCTTTACAATGAGGAGTGCACATGCAATTACTCAGTGTGAATGTGATCAGTGAAAATTAAACTTTGCATCTACCTAATAAATATTACAGGAAGCTCATTTCTAGGAATGATGCCCCAGGGAGACCTGTCTTGTCCAGGAAAAAAAAGTTAAACTAACATTTGATGACTTTCCCTGAAAGATGAAAAACTCTGGGGGAAGCTTCAAGCCCCCCTTCTTATTGTAAGAGTTCTGCTTATCCAATTGCGACATCTTGGGGATCACCCAGACCAGGAAGGGGTTCTGCCACTCCCAGTCCTGCAACCCTGGGTGCATTAATGCCATACTGCTATGGCTCAGCATTCTAATGCCAAGAGCAATCTTAAAAACATAAAGTCTTAACCTGGCACCCACCAGCATAGTTACTTCTTGCAGGATGACACAGACAGCCTTCCCAGTCCTGAGTCTCCTCAGATCCATCTACCCTGAGTTCTTAACTACCAGACTCTTCCCCTCTGGTTCATCACCCCCAAAGGTGTGAACCCCACCCCCTACCCCATAATCAGTCCATTTGGGCCGCCACATTTCACACAGCTTGCACAACAGAGACCTGTTTGGGGTAAAAATAAACACAAAGTTTAATAGAAAAATCACAAGATTCAAAGATGAAATAGGAAAGAAAAGCAAACACATACAAGTTACACAGAAAATAAACATAAAGATGCAACCTCAAGCTTTGCACTTCCATATCAGTAAATTCCCTTTTCTAAAACAAGTTACCGATTGCCAGTTTCCCAGCATGCCCTCTGTTACAGAGAGAATCCGGTGTTCGACAAACAGTGCCCACTTAGGTATTGCCTTCAGTTTCTGTATAAAAAATCGCAGACTCAAGCCGGTTTTTCTCTTGTCATGGTGACTCATCATTATTCAGGGTGGGGAGAATTCCCTCCTTTTTTCAATACTAGGGTGTGTTTTTTTCCCAGTTTCAACAAGTTATTTCAGTGTTTCCCCATTAACTTTAATGGTCCACCATTGTCTCTTCCCAGATGGACCACAGATGAGTGTTTGAAGTTGGTTTTGTGTAAATAACTAACCTGAGAGGAGCTATGTGTATTTGAAATTGTAGTACAAGTCATGAACGTAGTATTCAGTATACATAAATACATAGATTCATAACCACTGTCTGTGCACATATCTTATACAACCTTTCATATGAGATCTTACCAGACATATTTTTATACACAATAATATTGTATACAACCAGTTGGTTCGATTGCTTACTCTTTGGGGTTCAGAGCCTCTGTTATCCCCTGGGGATGTCTGGACCATGACTGTCAAGGAATGTGACTGGTCTCATGAATTATAACCAACCAATAAAATTCAAATTTCAAATGCTGAGTAATGAAAACTACACATGACCAATCTAGGTAATTAAAAAAATCTTGCAAAAAATCCTTAAATTCAAATATTAAAAAACTCAAACTAGATCCACTCCAGACATTCCGCAAGCAGAAAAAACAGGCTACGTTTAAAGAGTAAATTATTTGCTGGAAATTATTCACTAGGCTCTAAACTTTTTTCTTAATTTAAAATGCAAAAAATGTACTCAGCCTGTTTTCATTCTGGCATTTGAATAGAAAAGAAAAAATCAGGGTCAATATAAGGAAAACATTACAATCACTGGACTTAAAAAATGTAATTATCTTGTGTAAGTGCACTTACTTTGAGCAAACATTTATCTAATATGGTTTGCATGGTAGCAAGGAAAGCAGTTGAAACTATCCAGAAGAAAGAGGTTTTAAATTACAACTGTCCCTTACCAACCACCCAAATTAACAAAGAAATGGAGTGAAATAGTTATTTTGATCTCGCATCCTCTCCCCAGAATAACCTGAGACTTGACTAACCTTGAGATGTGTCTCATATTTCTCCTCTTTAACTGGGGAATGAATTAGGAATGTAAGGAAGTTGCAGGATGGAATTTTTCTAACAAATAAATATTCTGTGTTGTCAACTCTCATGAGTCTCGCAATATTTAGGGTGAAATACTGGCCCCATTAAAGTCAATGGTCTTCTTAAAGCCAATTGCTGGAGTGAAGGGATTACTTAGAGAATCTTACTTATTTTTTAAAAAAAGTGAAAGCTATGTGTCTAGTCCTCATGGCTGCAGAGAAAAGCTTGAATACATGAAGTGAGTGCACCCTAAAAGTTTAGAAACCAGAAGACAAATTAAAAGATCCTATAATTATTATTTTTTTTAAAAATCTCATGATTTTAAACCAGTCTCATGACTTTTTGGAAACTGTCATGGTTTCTGAATACTTGGGAGAGGCAATATGTTTTAATAACCATAGCAAAAGTTGACTGACTATGGATACTTCATTTTAGATCTGATTCTATAACCACTACCCATGCTGAGTAGTACTTAATCCATGCAAATTGTCCATTGAGTTCACTGGAATTATTCATAAGGATAAGTGTTACTCAGTGTGAATAGGGATGCAGAACTGGGTCCTTCATTAATAATCTGGAGATAATTCAATACGAGTTACTAAATTAAATTAAAAATATTTTCAAATTCACTGCTTGAGCCCACCATGTGTGAGGAAAACCCTCCAATGATTTCCAGTGTAACACATTTTGTGAAGGAGATATTTCCTGGGAAGTAAAGGGTGGGGAGTAAAGAATAGTAGGACTGAACCCCCTCATCACAAGAGGCGAACTCTATCAATCCTTGGGCAAATGTGTGGGGTGGGAGCAGGATCAGACTCTGAAACGAGGTCTGGCCCTTATCTCTCGCTGGTGCATCCAGTGACATGTGGCATGCATTAAGTGAAAGGCAAATTGAAAGCTGGCTTTTTGGCTGTGATGCCACAGTGTAGGAGGCCTTCATGAGCTGAAAAACCAGTGTGTAACATGCCTTCCCTTGGGTGAGAAGTACACCACATGTCGCAGAATGTTGCAGTCCCCTCCCTTTGTGTTCCCTTAGACTCAGTGCTTTTGAAGGAATTAAACTGAGGGCTGTTACTATTCAATACAAGTTCTATGTTACAATTACTAACAGATCAGTAACTTGTATAATAACAACAGTACTTGGCATTTACATAGCACTCTACCTGTTCCAAGCACTTTGCAAATGTGTATTACTTACAGTCTATCGACCATGCTATTTGCATGCTGCCTTTAGCAAGGGGTGGGGCACTGGGAGCAATCCGAGCCACAATTCACGACAGGACTAATTATTTCTAATTGTTTGGATTCCAGTAGTGCCTCCAAGTCTCAGCCGAGATCAGAGTCCATTGTGCTGGACGCTGTACATGCACTTAGGCCTGGTCTACACTAGGACTTTAATTCGAATTATTGTTGACGCTCTGGACAGCATTCCGAGCTTGGATTCTCTGGCCAGCCACACAAAAATGACCCGCGAAATTTTGAATTTTTTTTGTCTGGGCGGTTTTTGAATCTGACTTGGTTTGCACATCGGGCGAGCGCTCAGCACAGCTGCACATGCAGAGCAGAGAGAGCAGAGGAGAGGGCAATGATCTGATCGCTGTGTGGGGCGAGGAGTCGAAACATTTATTTTTTTAAACAGGGATTTATATCTCTTCCGCGCCATGCCATCCTCAGGGGGAGGGGGACCATCGCCTCTACATGGCAGCGGCAGCCTGGGTCTGTGCAGGTGCAGGGCTTTAACATCTCTCTCTCTGTGTCCTGACGCCCTCAGCAGGTGATGTTACTATTGTGCATGGTAGACTTTACTTTGCATAAGAATGACCTCGCTTAACAGAGTTTTTACTTTAAGAATGAAAAGACAAGGGACGACATGTCCAGGAACTGATGGCCAGCTCCCAGAGCGGAGGCGCAGAGCAGAGACAGTCGAGGAGCCTGTGTCAGCAGCATCGCACACACCTGGAACGGGAGGAGAGGTGAGGGCAGGAAGAGAGGCAGAGCAGGCGACGCTGCTTGGTCTAATGAGAAGCAAGAGAGCGCGGGCGCGCTTGTAGATGTTGTGTAGATGTTGCAGTCAGGAGGAGAGCCCCCCCCCCTGCAGTGCATGCAACCTGCAACCGCCTCGCAAGTGACAAGACGGAGGGGCGGTAGGGGCCGGAACAACTGTCGCGCTGTAATTTTGTAAAGCTCTCTTTTCAGCATCAACCCAGTCCCAACTCCAAGTTCAAACCCCCCTGTGTGTTATTTTATTAAAAGTGTGGGGAATTGTAATGTGGTCAACTGCAGGGCACACACAGACTGCAGTCACTAGGCACCAGGGGACAGTCTGTGTGTGTATGCTGCCCCGGTCTTTCCTTTGATGTGTGTTGTGTGTGGTCCTGGTGGTGCCTGACCCCCCCATAAGGCAGGCTTCTTTCCTTTCATTTGGACATTTGGACGTACGATCCATCAGTGCACACCTTAACTAGCACAGAATGAAACGTCCTTGGGAAGTGGGAAAACTCGCCTTGCTCTCACAGAGATTGTGGAGCACACAGCAGCAAGCATAAACTACGGATATTCTCCTTTTCAGTGTCAAAGCGCCCTGTATAGGCTTCATGAGCCAGGGCATTAGCGGGGTAGGCCGGGTCCCCCGAGGATCACTGCATCTGCATCCCATCCCGTTATTTTTTGTGGTCGGGAAAGAGCCTGGTTGGTAAAACGTCCCCTGGTCCACCACAGCTTGCAGCACCATTGAAAAAAGCCCCTTTCGGTTAATGTACTGCTGGGGGCCTGGGTGGGCTGTGCCAGGATAGGGATGTCCCATCCCCACTATAGCCCACCCGAATTTGGGAATCCCATCGCGATCCCATGACATCTGACCTGGACAGTTCATTCACTACCTTGAACTGAGCAGTTGCTCATTGCTGCGTGCTTTGCGAAATGACACAGAATCGCCGTTCCACACCATGAACTTGACCCATTGCCACATGATCTCCACTGAATAGTCCTGTAGTGTAGACAAGCCCTTAGTAAGAGACAGTCCCTAAATGCTCATACTCTAACTAGATGAAACATAAGATTTGGGGCAGTTAATCTCTGGAATAGGCTTCCAAAGTAGGTTGTGGAAGCCCCATCATTGGAGGTTTTTAAAACAGGCGAGACAAACACCTGTCAGGGATAGTCTAGGTTTACTAGCCTGCCTCAGCACCGGGGGCTGGACTAGATGACCTCTCCAAGTCCCTTCCAGCCCTACATTTCTATGGTTCTATAAAGCATTATTATCCACATTTTGCAGACAGGCAACTGAAGCACAGAGAGGTAAGTGACTCAACTAAGGTCACACAGAAAATTTGTGTTAGAAACTCTGTATTAACCCAGACCTCTGAGTCCCAGTCTGGGGCTAGATCCTTAGCTGTTGTAAACCAGCATAACTTCAATGAACCCAGTGGAGCTGTGTTGATTCAAACCAGCTGAGGATCAGGCCCCCTGCATCTTAACCACAAGATCATCCTTTCTAGGACTCCATGAGGTTGTTCTGGCAGCTGAGGATAGAATCATAGAATCATAGAAGATTAGGATTGGAAGAGACCTCAGGAGGTTATCTAGTACAACTCCCTGCTCAAAGCAGGATCACCACCAACTAAATCATCCCAGCCAGGGCTTTGTCAAGCCAGGCCTTAAAAACCTCTAAGGCTGAAGATCCCACCACCTCCCTAGGTAACCCATTCCAGTGCTTCACCACTCTCCTAGTGAAATAGTTTTTCCTAATATACAACCTAGACATCCTCCACTGCAACTTAAAACCATTGCTCCTTGTTCTGTCATCTGCCACCACTGAGAACAGCCAAGGTCCATCCTCTTTGGAACCCCGCTTCAGGTAGTTGAAGGCTGCTATCAAATCCCCCCTCACTCTTCCCTTCTGCAGACTAAACAAGCCTAGTTCCCTCAACCACTCCTCGTAAGTCATGTGCCTCAGGCCCTAATCATTTTCATCGCCCTCTGCTGGACTCTCTCCAATTTGTCCACATCTTTTCTGTAGTGGGGGCCCAAAACTGGACACAATACTCAAGATGTGGCCTCACCAGTGCTGAGTAGATGGGAATAATCACTTCCCTCAATTTGCTGGCAATGCTCCTACTAATGCAGCCCAATATGCCGCTAGCTTTCTTGGCAACAAGGGCACACTGCTGACTCATATCCAGCTTCTCGTCCACTGTAATCCCTAAGTCCTTTCCTGAAGAACTTCTGCTTAGCCAGTCAGTCCCCTAGAGCATAGCAGTTGGATACCTAGAGTATAATAGTATTCTGGCTATGCCCTAATATGGAAGATCAGGATGGGCATTGGCAGAGATCTACTAAATTGGCTCTACAGCAGATGGGCTATCCCCTTGCACTAGGAGAATTGCCAGGGAGCCAGCTTTCTGCCTTTGTGCAACTGAAACAGTGCAAAAATATAAGACTCTGGCTACAGTCTTTGCAGTTAGGAGTGCACATGTGACTACTCGTGGTGATGTGATCAGCCAAAATTAAACTGAATCTAAGCAGGCCAAATGATCTGACCCAGGTATTTTAGTTTTTTTTGGATTTTTCATCCAATTTTTCCATTTTTGATTATTTTTGCTAAACCTTTATTATATCATTTCATCTGAAAAACTATTTGATGGTAGAGCTAAAGTGAAGACTAACTTGTCAAGGCAGTCTGGAGTGTATTGTTAAAATATAATAGCCCCAGAGTGGGAAATCTAATTAGTGGAAGATTAATGATGTTTCAGGCAGGCCTATTAACTCAACTATTTACTTGCTCATAATAAAAGCCTGCTAATATATGGAAGAAGAAACGAATGAATCATTTATTAAAATCTTGTAGGCATTTTTCATGGTGTAATAATGAACAAATTATCAAAGAAGATTTTATTTGCAGATCTTGCTTTTAAAATTTTTTAGAAACAAGTGTAATTTGTGTGGGAGAGGGAAGGAACTGAGTTTGCTTCTTCTGTTTCCTTCATTTCAGTGAAATGTTCAGATCCCTAACAACTTCCCTGACAATTACTAGTAATATACTCTGCATCAAAGCGCTGGTTTGCTACTAGCCATTAGCTCTTACAAAGGTTACGTTTGTATGGTGGAGTATCTAATAGAGGAGAGAGAGTATTGATATTGATAGAGGGTCATAATAGCCTGGTAGTTTGAAAAATCAATTCTTCTCTGCCCAGTTTTCTGCCAATTCCAGCTAGCTCTCCTTGGGGGGCAGGTGCCAACTTGCCTCTAGACAAGTCAAAAGGTTCTAGGATGTCTCATTCACCCCCAACAGTTAGGAAGGCTGGAAAGATTCACAGATTCTAAGGCCAGAAGGGACCACTGCGATCATCGAGTCCAGTGGGTCTCAAACTGTGGGTCGGGACCCCAAAGTGAGTCACAACGCCATTTTAATGGGGTCGCCAGGGCTAGTGTTAGACTCGCTGGGGGCCAACCCCACCACATGGGGCCAAAGCCAAAGCCCAAGCCCCACCGCCTGAGGGCTTCAGCCCTGGGTGGCAGGGCTCAGGATACAGCCCTCCCCCCACATTACACCCCCCTCCACCTGGGCTTCAGCTTTGGCATATACCCCAGCCCAGGGCAGTAGGGTTTTGCCCTGCCCTCCCTTCCCTCCTGGGGTCATGTAGTAATTTTTGTTGTCAGAAGGGGATCACGCAGCAGTGAAGTTTGACAACCCCTGATCTAATCTGATCTCCTGTGTAACACAGGCCATAGACGTTCCCCCAAATAATTCCTAGAGCAGAGCTTTAAGAAAAAAATATCCAGTTTTGATAAAAAAATTTAGTGTGGAGAATCCACCACAACCCTTGGTAAATCATTCCAGTGGTCAATTACTCTGACCATTAAAAATTTACATCTTATCTCCAGTCTGAATTTGTCTAGCTTCAACTTCAAGCCATTGAATCTTTGCTAGACTGAAGAGCCCATTATTAAATATGTGTTTATCAAGTACTTCTTAACTTTCTCTTTGTTAGGCTAAATAGATTGAGCTCCTTGAGTCTATCACTATAAGGCATGTTTTCTAATTCTTTAATCATTGACCAATGATGCCAGCTTTTACCCTCTCATGTTATATTTTCAAACAAGCACCTTCTGGCCTTATCCTAGGCTGCTCTTCACTCTTGGGAGAGACTCCCTGCGAGCCTTTGCAAAGCTACCTCATTGTCCTTCAGATCCCTTACTAAAAATCTCTACCTTGCCAAGATACCCACAAAAATGACTGGATCTCCTTAGTGCTGCCACAATATAAATAAGAGATACTCCAAACAATGAAATTTCAGGATAATCACTCTGTCTATGTGTCAGTTTGAAGTGATGCAAACAGCTCCAAGCGTGGCGGAGAGATCTTACTGTTTAGAATATCACCGGGTTTCGTCATCACTGGGATTCTCTGTCTGTTATTATCCAGTTTTTAAGGACTCAGAAATTTTGATTTTACGAATTATACCCAGGCAGTGTGCAGCTACAGTCAGGCATGTATTTATGCCATGCCAAGAGTTCTAGATCAGAGGTAACTGGTAACAGCCAATCACCATGCTTACTCTACAGCTAATCTGCATACAACAATTTAATTGGCTGTATAAGGAAGACTACACAGGTGACTGATTACTTGGCTCAACTGCCACACATGTGTGACAGCATGGGCTTTTTGCTATTAGTAACGGTAATAATGGATTGATTGCCTTGGCCCTAATATTACTCAGGGACTCTGGGAATGAGCTTGAATCATGTCCCTGTGTGGTGCCTGATTTGCCTTGAGGAGGCCTGTTCGCTGCACTGTATGTGATGTGTA
Organism: Mauremys reevesii; assembly: GCF_016161935.1. Lineage (NCBI taxonomy): Eukaryota > Metazoa > Chordata > Testudines > Geoemydidae > Mauremys > Mauremys reevesii. Next base: position 143,819,960 of record NC_052625.1, on the reverse strand, counting down.
TTTGCTTCAAGCCCTTCTTATGGGTGAGGGCCTTAAGGGAGCTCTGAGGGTGATGCAGACTGTGGTTCTGTGAATTACCAACATTGTTTTTCCTCAGCACCAAAACAATCAGCATCCAGTGGATGAAGAGATGATGGTTCTAACTTCAGCTTCCTCACTGTCTTCTAAGAGTATGTCCACACTGCAATTAGACACCCATGGCTGGCCCATGCCAGCTAACTTGGGCTCACAGGGCTGTTTAATTCCAGTGTAGACTTCCAGGCACAGGCTGCAGCCTGAACACTGGGACCCTCCCACTTCACAGGGTCCTAGAGCTCAAGCTGCAACCTGAACCTGGAAGTCTACACTGCAGTTAAACAGCCCCGCAGCCTGAGCCCCGCAAGTCCAAATCAGCTGGCATGGGCCAGTCGTGGGTATCTAATTGCAATGTAGACATACCCTAAGAAGGCACCTGGAGCTGCACCTTTATAAGCCCTCCATGTCTCTGGAACAAACATATGCCTAATGAGGCTCTTGGCATTTGATTCACACTAAGCCATCCTAAACTATACTAAAACAGTAGTAAAAACACTACAACTAACTAATTAGAAAAGCATTTTGGATAAAAAAGCGCTAGTGTAAGAATTTGGATAGCCAGCCTCTAGGTTTCTCTACTGGCTACTGTGGAGGATGAGGAGGACCTGAGGCCACTGAAGATGGCACTTCCTTTTGTAACCTCAGGCTCTGAACATTCAGTACCACAATTTGGCACTCACTGGGCCCTAAATGATGCAGCTTCCTGGTGGTTTCAAAAGTTCTGGTGCCACAGGCCCTATTCCCGGGAGTGAAACTATGCAGAGACCCGGGAAGAATAATATACTGTTTTTGTTCAAGTTCTCAGTGGCAAATGTAAGTCCCCACTGAATTCATGCGTAGGGGGAAACAAAAGTGAATTTTCAAATAGCCAAGTGTATGCTCACTGAAGAGTTTCATTTATGTAGAGCTGGGACAGGGCTGTGGAGTTCACATCCAGATCCAGACCCACACTTCTTTGAAAGGCCAAGGGCATTCTGCTTCAGGCCTCTCTCTCTCTGCCCACAGCTGGAAATAAGGCAGCTAGTATCCTCAACAAGGAGAGAGGCTGTGTCAACAGATATACCATTAATTCAAGTTTATATGGTATTTTTCATCCTGAAGGATTCTGTCACAAATTACTGTGCTGTACAATCAAACAATGCCATTGAAACACAGCACCTTATGGGACAGAGAACTGCTGCCATCTGGCAAGGAATATATTGCACAACAGGGAAAATCTCTACTCTTTTCAAAGGTGCCATGAAATATTTAATGTCCATGCAGAGCAGAGAGAATTTCCATTTTAAAAGGCTTAGCTGAAAAACCCACAACACAGTAAACTATATGTGCTAAAGTTTTCTACTCCAGAGGCTGAATCACTGAGTCACCCTGCCCCAATGTAAGCATGTGCTTCCAAGGAGACTAGGTATCCACTAAGACTACTAAGCTATCACACAAGAGAGTATAAAGTGGAAGGTGGGAAGATGGAGTGTGTATTGTCATTAGTTGTCCTGAATTTGTTTGCTGAATTGTGGCTAGTTCCTTTGAAACTTAGCAACTATCTTTAGTGTCCTGGGCTGCTTTTGAAGTTCTTGACATTATGTTACAGTAGTTCCTGTCATAATAGCTTTTTGGTACTGTACCGTGCGTAAGCAACCTCAAACAGTCATGTAAAAAAGCCAGAGGATATTTTCCCTGATGTAGGGGCTTTGTCCTACATGGCCCATACAAGCAAGTGAGGAAATATTTATTCCACTGACAGCTAAGATTCGTAACACATCCTTAAAGGGAGTCACTTGCCAGTTTGCCTTGAACAAGCCCTTATGGAAGAAACTATTGCTTAATGTTGGTGATCTCTATATTTTGTGGAAGATTATTGAGACATTTCTGGAGAGGCAAATCTAATGTCTTTTGAAGTCTTCAGATTTCCTTTCAACCCCGCTTTAGGTCTTTATATGGCATAGAGACAGCACAGCTCTTATTGCTTTGCCAAAAATCCAATGTAAACCTTGCATCCTCTTGCATCAAATAAAAAAGAAGCTTCCTAAGTAAACAACTGTGACCTTAATCCTCTTTTTGTAGCCCATCGAAAACCAGTGGGAGTTCTGGGTGTGTAAGGTGTCACGGCTCAGGGCCAGCTGCACCTGTAACCCTTTTCTTTGGTCTCTGAGTGCACCCCTTGAGGTGTTAGACTTTGTGCCTTCATGGGTCCTGGGGTGGAACCCCATGATTCTTCCACTCTTAGACTGGGCCCAGGATACAGCCCCTTATGCACTACCTGTGATTACTCAGCAGGCCCAACCTCTAGTGACTGGGGTTCCCCCTAGTTCCAAAACCTTGCTCCCCCCTCTAGCAAATGTAACTCTTTATATGTACAACCAAAGTCCTCTGTCTGCCCTGTGTCTCTGGAACTTGATTAACAGTCTACTCCAGCTACAGACTGCAAGCTGGTGGTCAGCAGTATCAATGTCTGATGACGGACCTAAAAGCATCAGCAAGGGCACCTGACTGTTTGTCCAGACACCAGGTGGAGATCAAACAATAGGAGCAGTGCCATCCCCATGCCATATGCATACCTAATGCCAGGTTGATAGGGTTGGGGGTGCTAAACTTTAAAGCTGTTGGTTCTTTGCCTTGTCCTTTAGGTATCAGTAAATAGGGGGCTATCTGAAGCTATTTCTTGCAACAAACTCCTGCTTGAATGAACCCCATGTAATCCTATAGCAAACACCACAATAACAATGGAGCACATAATATTCATAAAATATTACAGATAGTACTCATGTGCTTCACGTAAGTTATGATGGTTCAAGCCCAAACTGCTTAATATTTTGTAATATTCTCCAAGATGTTGCATGAATAAATCAGCCTTGTTATTATCATCCATTAATTTAATTGCAGAAATTTAAATCACTAACTGCATTCCTCTGAAATATTTTAGGGACCGCTGAAGATGTTTTTTAAGCGTGCTATTTGCATCCTTCTGCTTGTTGAAAGACACCTGAACTTGGCTTAAGAATCTGAACTGATCTCTATTTTCCAGGAAAACAAAATAAGAGATTCTGTAAATTCAGAAATTTAAGTATCTAGGATGGATGCATGAATAGATGAGATATATCACTATCTTTTTCACAAAAGTGGCCAAATCCTGGAGCCCTCATCTCAGTGCATAGGATTTCAGTGGGAGTTTTGCATCAGTAAGGACTTGTGGGGTTTGGCCCAAAGTTTAGTGGATTCTTCTGATCCTTATCCCTAACCATTGTCCTAATTCTTCTTCTTCTTTATTGGAACTGCAGTAGTGTATAAAGCAGTGCTTAAATTCTCATAGAGTATTTCTTGGAGCCCCACACGTGTGTCCCCCCCGCATCATTCTCCACCTACCAGATAAACAAAAAGCTACTCGAGGAGGCTCCACAGCTGTATCATGATGCTTTCATACTTTTTTTTTCTTCCCTGACGTTGCTCCTGAGATTAGTTTCAGCATGCCTTCCTTTCCCAATCCAAGGTCTCACATATGGCTCAGCACTGAACATCATGAGAAGTGGTCCTAACAAGCTCATGAAAAGTAGTGTTGATATAGTCTGCATTTTTAAAGATGATTGCAAAGGGATTATGATTATATTCATGTGCAAGAAACCCTGTTCACATTCGCTTGATGTCATCAGTATGATATTGACACATAATTTACAAGATATTTTACGGGGGCTGGCATTGCCTTCTGGTGACTGTCCTTGTACTCTCTGAACCCATGCACTACCGCTATCTTGTCCAAATGTAACCTCTGGCAGAGAGCCTCGACATCAAGTTCTCCATGGAGTATGTCAGCATCCTGCGGCCAGTTCCTAGGATATAGAAATTTGATGTCAGCAGCATGTTGCTTGTTAAGTTTTGTCTCTGAGACTATGCTGCAGCTGGTTTGCCAAACTTCTGTAGAATTGGGATTGGTTGATAGATGTGATGCCTTTTGTGTTTGTGTTCAGGTCGATGCCCTGAAATTGCATTGCAGCTTCAGCTTCTCATGCAAGCCTCTCTTGCTCCCCTGTTTCTTGCATTGTCTGTTCAAAAACACAAATCTGCCTCAGAATTTTGTCTTGTGCACTTTGAATGTTGATTTCCCTGGACTGTGGCTCAAGTGACAGTTCTACCAACCCTTACTGAGTGTCAGAAAATATGTCCAGGTTGAGTACAAATGATGTAGATGTCAGGTGTTTCTGGAGTCCACTGAACATGTCATTTTCTTTACCTTGTGCTTCCACTGATTGCTAGAAGTGAAGAAAGAGAGCCTGGTAATTCTTCCAGACTGCTGTCACTGCACGGCTACTTACTGCAACCCATCATGTTCCCAGATCGCACCCAATTTTCAAGATTTCTACATGCAAAGTTGCTGCATTTTCTTGAAGTTCCCTTGCGCTTTTAGGGAAGACATGGTACAGAGACTAGAATTTGTCCATAAGCACCTTAAAGTGGTTGATTCCATAAATGTCCTGCATGACATTGTGAATAAAGTTCCAATCGGTGGACAGAGCAGTGCCAGACAATTACCTTTGGAATAATGCAGCTGTATCAGAGTATCCGCTCTGCTTTTCTGACCTAGCAGGACTGCAGCTCCACCACAAGCAAAAGCAACCAAATGCTCCTTTAAGTAAGCCTCTGCATCCAACTTTTGCAGCAAGATTCTGGCAATGGTTGAGGCATCAGTGTCTGGAAGCTCAATTAGGTCAACAAACATGTTCATAGGCTGCTCCATCTCCTCTGTTGCAAATTGTATGTAGACGATAAGAGTGGAAGCCTGGCTCAAAGTAGTTGGCTTATCAACCATTACTGCGACTTTGCACTTACAAAGCAGAGTATTTAAAAATATAATTTCTTCATTTCCTCCGCAATGTGTTCCTGGATGCTAGTGCAGGTGACGTTTGAGTGCAGAATTTGCCCCATATTTAGTCCATTTAATTTCTGCAGATCAATTTCTGTTTCAAAGTCATAGAAGGGATGATTTTGTTTCACCAGTTTGTACACAGTACAGAATGCTCTGCACATAGCTTCAGTATGCTGTGACTGCCTTTGCACTTCACATGCTATCAATGTATCTTTCTCTGCCTCACTCTGAGTGCTTTTTGTGGCTTTGTGACTCTCTGAGACTTTGTGCTCGTAGATCTTTTTCCTCAGAGACATCCTTTGTTTTAATTTGCTGTCCCTATTGTTTGAAATATCAGAATTAGCCCAAGCTTTAACAATCTTCAAACCACAACCTCTGCTCATAGAGAGACTGTACTTTTGCGCAGATGCTGCAACCCAGCTTCCCTTTTCTAACATTTAGCCATGGGACTTTTTCACAAAAATCTCTCACCACATTCTAGTTTGTCGTTGTGTTCTTCTTGCTAGTTGGTGGTGCTCTGCACTCCTTCTTCATCCTGATCAACAACAGTTCCACTAACTTCCCCACTGTCCTCTGAATCAGTTTCCTCTTTCTTAAAAAAAAATTCGTGATTTTATTTTTTTGACTTGTTGGGAAACTCAGAACTGTACACAGAAATCAACCACACACAAATCAGGTGTGATCACCCAGTGACCTTCACCCTCGTTTATTACATCAGAAAGATGTGCTTGTTTAAATTCTGTCAGCCACCCATATCCATGGTCTGCCAGCCTACTAGGGCTCCAGCTGTTCTCCATATACAGAATGTAAATATGATAATTTGTCATAATTAGCACGAAAATAAATAACACAGTACTCACAAAAATAAATTGTCTCACAATCATTTTTATTTACACCAGGGGTTCTCAACCGTTTTTCTTTCTGAGGTTTCCCCCCCTTTCCCTCCTGCCAACATGCTATTAAAAACTCGAGGGCCCAGCTGGGAGGGGAAGGGGCTCGGGATTCAGCCCCACGAGGTGCACCGTGGACCCCCAGAAACTGTCTCGTGGCCCCCCCAGAGGGCCACGGACCCCCAGTTGAGAATTGCTGGTTTACACCACACAACAGCATCAGACTGGAATCATGGTTGAAAAACATTTACCAGAGCTGTGGCTGAATTTAAGTCCTGCCCTAGAGGCAACAGTTCTATTGTACAAACACATAACAAGACAGCACCCCCTCCCCACCGAAGAGTTTACTACTGATTTCCATTTCCCTGTAGGAACAAAGTAGAGACACAAGTATTAATTTAACACCAGTTCAGTTTAGATTCACACCGTTCAGACTGACAAAACAATTTCCACCTGTCACTATGATTCAGTTCTATTTGATGCTCTCTTCAAGTGTTCCTCTAAGCAACAAATCTAGCTGGTTTCTATGACAGCCACCTAGCTGACTTTATATAGAATCATACAATCATAGAAATGTAGGGCTGGAGGGGATCTTGAGCCAGCCCCTGTGCTGAGGCAGGACCAAGTAAACCTAGACCATCCCTGACAGGTGTTTGTTCAACCTATTCTTAAAAACCCTATTCCAGTAGTTAACTATCCTTATAATTAGCAAGTTTTTCTTAATGTCTAAACTAAATTTCCCTTGCTGCAGATTAAGCCCATTACTATGTCTCCTACTTTCACTGGACATTGATCACAGTCCCCTTTATAACAGCCCTTAACATATTTGAAGACTTATTAGGTAAACTCCAAGTCTGCTTTTCTCAAGACTAAATATGCCCAGTTTTTTTAACCTCATTGGTCAGGTTTTCTAAACCTTTTATCATTTTTTATTGCTCTCCTCTCAACTCTCCAGTTTGTCCACATCTTTGCAAAAGTGTGGCATCAAGAATTGGACACAGTACTCCAGCTGAGGCCTCTCCACTGCCAACTAGAGCAGGACAATTATCTCCTGTAATCCTTCTGCCTGTCTGAGTTGGCAGCAACAAAGGCCAGGTTCAGTATCTAGGGGTTCTGTTTCAATAACACAATGCAAAACCGGTTCAAGCCCCCACGCAGTGACCTGGGACGATTACATACCATCCCCCGGGCGCCTCTAAGCGGCAATACTTCCCCTCTCACAAGCATGGAGTCTGAGTGTAGCAAAATCCTTTTAATAAAGGAGGGAACAATGTGGCATTATGTTGGGGAAACACCACAAACAGGATTTATAACACAAACCATGAGCAAAAGACCCACCCCCAAGTAAGTCTGGCAGTGTCCTTTTCCCCTCAGGGTCTTATGTCCAGCAACCCAAAAATCACCCAACAACCCCAAAGTCTCTGTCCCTGGTCAGTGCAGCCCCAGAGTTCAAAAGTTTATCTGCAGAGTTTTACCCCCCCAGCCTGAGTGGAAATGGGGGGGTTAAGGAGCACCGTATGTGATCCAAGGCTGACTGCCCTGCCTCTCTGTGGGGTTCTGCTGCAGCCTTCACCACGAGCCACTCTGCCAGCCACTCTGTTCCACCAGCCATCCCATGAGCGGCTCCAGCTGTTCTGTGAACTGCTCTGCTCCGCCAGCCACTCCACTCCACCAGCCATCCCATGAGCTGCTCCAGCCATCCCACGAACATGATCTGCTCCGCCAGCCGCTCCGTTCCACTCCACTCCACTAGCCATCCCGTGAATTGCTCCAGCCGTCCCACGAACTGCTCCAGCCATCCCAGAAACTGCTCTGCTCCGCCAGCCACACAGCAATATATCTTCAGCCCCACCCCCCCAGCACTCAGCAATTTCAACTCTTAGTAATTTTAGCTCTTTAGTGATTTTAGCTTGTAGTAGGGGAGCCTCAGTGCAGGTGCACCTTTGGCGCAAAGTGAATTCAGCTCAGCAGCCTGTAACTAGACTCCTACTGCAATCAAAATTAGCTCTGATATTCTACAGTGAAGAGGTGCAATTGGTGTTTCAGGCCCTCACCATCAGGTACACATGCCTCCCCCAATCTCTCTCAATTCACTGGGTTTTGGAACCCATGTCCCTTGTCTAGCGAGTGCTACTTAGTTGATGTTGAGTCCCGCTGTCATAAAACAGTTCCACTGTCCTTTTTTCACATGACTGAGGTGAGGTGGGGATAGAGGGTGGGGGTTCCCCTGAGTAGGGAGACCCACAGAAACTGTGAAGGTACTGCCTGGGGGCAGCACCCAGAGAAAGGGTCATCTGGGGACCAGGAAGGACACAGGTGCCAAGTGGCAGTGGGACACCGGCCTGCAGAGGGCGCTCCGGAGGCTGGAGCGCTAATTCCCGAGCTGATCAGCAGGAGGCGCTGCAGGGGTGAGTCCTGCATCGTGACACTTAAGAACAATGCATAGTTGGCACTCTTATGTAATTCAGTTTTGAGGAGCTACTAAGGGAGAAAGTAGATGGATGTTTATAACTAGATTAGCTCTCTGACCCTGAGTACCAACTTCAAAGCTAGAAGGCCTGGTCCCCCTGTTACCTGAAGTTTTCAGATGTTGCTCAGGTTTGTCCTGTCTATGCCTTATTCACTTAGCTCTCACTGTCTGTGTCCATACTATGGAGTTTCTGTTACCATCTTTTCTGCTCCACTGATGATAGAAACAGTGTGAACAGAGTTCCTGACAGCTGCTGATCTTGTAAGCACAATCTCATGAAGATCTACTTTGGGCAGTGGTGAGTAGAAGGAAAGATCATGGTGCTTAAAATGCTGGCAGCCAGCAGTGTCTTGTATGTACTTACAATCTCATTGTGATCATCACCGGTGGAACTATAAGCTGGTAGCAATGGTGGAAAATTTTATCAAAAATGTCCTACTTCACAAGGCCAGTAGTTTTGTGAGGTTAAATTAGTTAACGTTGGTAAAATTGATTTGAGATGCTCAAACGAAAAACATTACTGAAATGCAAAGTACCATCAGACGCTGTCTGGTTCTTGCCAGATATCATTTAACTGTTAACAAAGATCCTTCACAAATTCATTAGCTTGCAGTCTTCACTTTGATTCCTGCTTGGCATTATCCTGTCTCAGGAAACTGCCTTACGTTCTTTCCATCTGCTACATAATTATCATACACATAAATCAAAACAATATGTTTGCAGAGAACTTTTTACAGCCTCACAATTATCTGTACGCAACAGGATTTATGTCCTATTGTTTGATAGCATGGGAAGGGACAAATCTGCCAGAATCTTCCTCTGAAATATGTTGAATGAAAGAATAAAAAGCTGCCTGAAACAATATTGTCAAGATTATTATTGTCACTATTCTTAAAAAAAACAGATTTTCCTGGAACTTCACTTGATATGAAAAGATTTTGAAAAAAGTCTCAAAGTATGATTCTATTCTTAAAAGTGACTCTGGCTTGAGAGGGCACAAAGGTGGCCCTCTGGATTCTGAGGGCACAGAATCTGACCTGCTGAGTTTACAAGTACTAATATATTGTTGTTTGTTTTTTTTTTCTCACTGTTGGTCCTGAAAACACATCCTATATTTTTAGAGGCCAGCTGTTTTCTTTCTGCCGTCTCATGCATAGCTACCAGAATCCCTAATCCAACTGAACTCTACCAAAGGTATTCAGGGGAGGGATAGCTCAGTGGTTTGAGCATTGGCCTGCTAAACCCAGCATTGTGAGTTCAATCCTTGAGGGGGCCACTTAGGGATCTAGGGCAAAAATTGGTCCTGCTAGTGAAGGCAGGGGGCTGGATTCTATGACCTTTCAAGGTCCCTTCCAGTTCTAGGAGATGGGTAAATCTCCAATTATTATTTTTACCCTATTTCTAGGACATCCATCACCCATTATTTTCAGGTAAACACCTTGAGTGAGATTCAGCACATAGAATTTAATTAATATTTCAGATGACATGCAAGCCAGAATAGAATCCAACTGATGCTCACAGTGCTGGATGGGCTCTGGAGTGCTAACGGGAGTAAAAATAGTTACTCATATTTTATGTCACTGAAGGGAGATAAGAATAAATGCAAGGAGAGGTTCTTTTGTTACAGAAATACCTTTTGGGGGGTCATTTTTTCTCATCATAACTGTACTGTAAGAGACTGGCATTTGGTGGGAACATCTATGGAGTCCAAAGACTACCATGATAAAAAGTACTCAGAAGCTGAAGGGGCAACAAACAATCAAACAAATCCAAGTTGCAGGAACCAAGAATGTTTAAAGATCAGTGATATGTCCTGGGACTTTCGTAATGTAACTGAACTGAAGAACAGGGCTACCTTTTTAATTACATCTATGCCTATAGCATCATAGAAGAATAGGACACTCCAGCAAATGCTGCAGACCACACTGGCCCTAAACTTTGGTAGCTCTGCTTTCAGAGTGCACTGAGGTCCTCCTTAGGTGTATTTTCTGGTACACTTTTTCTACCTCCTTGGCATGATTCTGGACTTGCTGCAGTGGCCAAGTGGAGACAGAAATCCATTCTGCAATTGCTACCATTAAACAATTTTTATTCTTCTAAAATAATCATTAGGCTAGACTGTTTTCTCAAAATGCTCAGAATAGAAAATATGTTCATAGAAATGAGAGAAATGTAATTTGCTGTTTTGATCAATTCAGAAAATAGTTCTTTCTGAATTGGATTAATATAGAAGTCCCTGTCTTGTACACAGATGTGAAGTCTTGCTAAAAAAGCAACCTCAAGAGTTCCTTTTGCATAACAAGCAGTATCCAAATATACATCTGAAGGACTAAAAGATTTTTCTTTTTCAAGAAAGTGATACTGGTTTTTATTTAATGACAGGAGATGTGGAGCTTACTCAGACAATAGAACTGTTTTTGCTGATGAGCTAAAATATATACAAATACCGTATGCAGAGATTAGTTTTAATAGTCAATTCAAAGGCTGAGTTACTAATGGATTTCAGTCACTGAAAAATTTAGAAGAACTGGACATATCTAAAAATGTAGGAAATTAATACAACTAAGATGTATTGGCAGCAAATGTAACATGAATATATGTAAAAAGAATGAGGAGTACTGGTGGCACCTTAGAGATTAACGTTTATTTGAGCATAAGCTTTTGTGGGCTAAAACCCACTTCATTGGATGCGTGCAGTGGAAAATACAGTTGGAAGATATATAGATATAGATATATACACAGAGGACATGAAAAAATAGGTGTTGCCATACCAACTATAATGAGAGTAATCAGTTAAGGTGGGCTATCAGCAGGAGGAAAAAAAACTTTTGTAGTGATAATCAGGATGGCCCATTTCCAACAGCTGACAAGAAGGTGTGAGTAACAGTAGGGGGAAATTAGCATGGGGAAATAGTTTTTACTTTGTGTAATGACCCATTCACTCCCCAGTCTTTATTCAAGCCTGGTGTCCAGTTTGCAAATTAATTCATTTAAAAAACAACCCAGCAATGGTAATTTTAAAAATAATATCCTACAGGTGAATTTTATTTTTACATTTTCCAAATATAGGGCTCTTCTCCCAAACTCAAATCTTCATTTCATTTTGTAGTCCTCCATTAAAATAAATCTCTTGGATTTTCCCATTTTCTTCTAAGCAGGAAACTAAACAACATTCTTTCTAGTTAGCGATGACATATGTTTAACTTACTAACAAGTACAATTTCTTATTCATATTAATCCATAAGCACCTGAACATCAAAACAAAAAATAATGCTCTTACTATGAATTTTGCAGTTTTTGTATAAACACTGTTAAAGAATGTGTCAATTAGTGTTTTTAGTATAATTTGACTTTTTTCTCTGATCCAGTTACCATTATCTGTATCCCAAAAATATTCTGTGCAATTCCAGTGTGTAACGGATTCAAGTAGTGAAGAATTGCTCTTCTAGAAATATAGTTTGGAGTTTTGTTTATTTTATATTGATTTATAAACAAAACATTAAATGCTTCACGTACTTAAGTATGCATGGTGTTATCTATTGCTGCCTTAGCAGATGCTTTCCCCTAGTACAGGAAAAGTAAGATAGGAAACAAAGAAAACAATTCATACTCAACACATGAGAGAGAAATACTGTGACACATTTTTTAATACACGTTAGGCCGACTGGCCCATATTCTCCTCTGAGCTAAACCAATATGACACCATTATAACTCCATTGACTTCATTGAACTTACTCCTGATTTACATCACAGTAACATAAGGGAGAATCAGGCTTACTTAGAGCCAGTTCCAGAAAGGAATGGGGTTCCAGCAGGAGGGGATTTCCTCCCCATCATATCCAGTCCCAACAGGCGGCTCAGCACCATCAGTGGCTTGATTCCAACTGGAGGCTCTCTTTCTTTGCTAATAGGAAGCATCTTTCCAGTCCTCTGTAAAATTGCACGACCCTCAGGGTAGGGTAGGGTAGGGCTACAGAGGAACTATAAACCTATAGCCCAGCGCTATTTCATACACGAGGAGATTGGTCCAGAGTTGAGAATCCCATATAGAAAACTCCCTACCAGGAGCCCCCACTTTCCTAAATCAAAAGTGATCAAGCTCAGGTACATCTGCTGATCACACCTGTGCTAATAACGCAAGAGAACAGACATGGTTTCTTAGGTAGGAAGGTCTCAAACCATTTAGGACTTTATTGATAACTTATTCCCTTCACCTGTGTATCTAGATCTATGCATCTAGGCAATATATAGAGTGAGAATGCTAGTATCTACCATGCAGCCCAGAAACTGAGCTTTTAGGAGTGAAATTTGAATTTTAAAAATAATTACAATTTATAACTTGTAAATCATTTTAAAATTGTTCAGAATAAGTATGGAGGAATGTTTTTTTTTTCATTTTTACAGGAAGCCCAAAGAGTTCAATAAAGGCATTGAGGAGGCCACAGAGTGATAGCAGCTTTTCTGATTCTATTCCTGTTGAGATGAGATCTCACTCATTGGGGATCCTGGGAGCTGAACTGCTAATTTTGTTATCCCACTAAATGCCCTCAGGGAAACACACAAACCAAAATTCATCATCCTCCATTGGTACAGAACTCTGGTGAAAATGGATTTGAAACATCCCTTGTAAACTGCATCAGGATATTTTAAAAGTTTTGCTCAGAACTGTTTTTGCCAATCAGTCCCTTTATTCTGTTACTTTCTGGTCATCTCCCTGGAACAGCTGGGTGGTTGTGAGTTCCAAGTTTGCCTGGCTAGTTAACCCTGGTTAACGTAGGGATTGAGAATAAAAGGCTGAGGTCATGCCAATGAATATGTGGTACTTTGTGGTACTACTTCTAAAGCTTCAGTCTGATGATCTTGAGTGATTTCATGCAATAGTGTCTGGGAAATATCTCCAGCTTAGAGAAAAAGAACCCCTGTTCAGTGGCACAGTTACAAAAGTAGAACTTTATCCTCTAGGAAATACAATTTATCATCACCACCAATGATGCCGTGTTTGCAGGTATGGGGATATAATTTTATTGAATAGCAGTGTGTGAATAATGGATTTTTTTGGTTTACTGGCAATTCCAAAAAATGTTTTTTGATCAACCTGAAAATGAAATGGTGGTGAATCGATATGTCAAAGTTTTGTTTTAAATCAAACAAAACATTTCCTTTCAATTTTGAGCATTTTTTGTTTAAAAATTTTTAAACTAAAATTTAAAGGAAATTTCAAAATGAAAAGTTGTTTTGATTCAAAAAATTGAGAAGTTTCATTTTGTAAATGCCAAAAAGAAACATTTAAATTGTTAAGTATTGGGGAGGGGGGGCTGGAGAGGGAGTTGTCCACAAAATTCAGTGAAATCAACACAAAGTTTCAACTGACCCAAATCTGTATTTTAAAAACAAAAGTCAATTTTTGCCCCAACTGTGTTGTTGTGACCTATACCAAGTATCTGACTTTTTTTACATTAAGAGACTCAATTAAGGTAAAAAGCTTGAGCATTTTTATTTTTGGCTTACAAGCAAGTTTAAAATGAAATTAATAAATAGGTGTCCACAGAGGTCAGGGAGAGGAGCCGCCACTTCTCTGTACTATGTGATGTGCTGAGTTTAAGAAAGCAAAAGCATTTGTTCTGAACTGGATGCAGGCCTATATGTCATCTTATAATAGTCACAATGATCTACAGTGACCAGGGTCAGCTCCAGGTTTTTTGCCGCCCCAAGCAAAAAAAGGGGGGGAAAAAAAGCCAGAGTGCCGCTGCCGAGGAAAAAAAATTAACAGATTGCCGCCCCTTGAAAAGAGCCACCCTCAAAGGGCTGGAGTGCCGCTCCTTGAGAAGTGCCGCCCCAAGCACATGCTTAGAACGCTGGTACCTAGGGCCGGCCCTGACAGTGACCTGCAGGACACTAAGTACTACTCTGTATTTGAAGTACATATGCCTTTGAATCAGTTAGAAAACAATGTCTCAGTCTGCAAACTTTGAACTCCACTGAGTCATCATTGAAGTTAAAATTATGGTACTCCAGCATTAGTTTATTCATGACCCAGGGATGTACCTTTGTCATGTTCTTAGCTATAAATGTTTCTAAAAGGCTGATACTTCTCTTTGTTGTCATATACAAAAGCATTAAGAGACAAGGTGGGTGAGACACAAACTTTCAAATTTCCACAGAACTCTTCTTCCAGCTTGTGTAAACTCAAACATTTGTCTCTTTCACCAACAGAAGTTGATCCAATAAAAGATATTTCACCCACCTTGTCTCTCTAACATACTGGGACCAACATGGCTACAACAACGCTGCATACAACAAAGAGAAGTGACACATTCTCTATTAGTAAAGCACAGTACAAAAGAGGTACATTTGCAATTGCTTTGTTGGGAATTGGGCACATCCCTCACATTAGTAAGAACAAATTCCCCAAAATAAAACCACAGGGGTATTACCGTCCTGTAATTCCAGTGAAGAAATTGCATACATCAGTGGTGCCTTATTACACAGGAAGACCACATAAACCTAAGCACAACATTTTGTGGGCCAAACAGATTCTACATATTTTAACAAGACTATAAATCAATACAGGTAACTTTAATTTTAAGTTCAGCTTGTTTCATATGTATTTAGACTAAACAACCTATGTATAGTATTGTCTATTTACGCACTCGTATAAATGAAAATGATGTAAACATGACACAATGCTAACGAATTGGCCATTAGTATATTGTGTTGAAGCAGGCTGTGGGCCTTATGAAATGCTCTGGTGGGCTATAGGTTGGTCACCCCAGCATACATTATGAAGTTTTTCTCTGTTTCATATTTCCATTTTTATTTCATAATGTACTGCGAGAGAAAAATGTAGTAGTATTGGTTAAAATATTACACCCTTCTTTCCCAAACCAAAGCTTTAGCTGTGCTGGAATCCAGTGTTAGTATTTCCTGAAAAGTATTCGCAAACCAGTAGCCTGCCATGTTGGTAGAGCAGCAGAATGTTGTGTTTAGAACAAGAAGATTAGTAACTGAAGTATTACCAAAGAACCGTGTCAAGTGGAGTGAAATAATACCTCTCTAGAGCTGCGTCTACACTTGTGACTGTACACGTTTACACACATGGGTGGTGTGGGACTCCTCCATTTGGGGAGGCTGTGTGTGCCTGGAGTGTGGCCCTGAGGAACTCAGTGAGTGTGGCCCTCTCAGGAACTCAATGGGACTTCTCAGATGCTTTGCTGGATTTGGGCCCCTCTATCCCAGAAAGACACGGACAATGTGAAAATTCATTGAAGAGCAACAAAAATGATCATAGGGCTGTTTGCAACGCAGTAATTTGAAAGACATGGCTCAGGGCTTTTTCTGTTTCAAATGCAAGTTCCTAAAATTCACAAGCTATTATTAAAAACAACACATTTTTAAAGTAACAGAAAAAATCCTAGTCTATCTCCACCACATATAATCACAATGTGACAATCAAGTCAAGATCTATTATTTATATAGAACACATTACGAGAGGAGGTAAAGAACTGTATGTTCCTGAACATGGATATTTTTATCCCCGTGTTCAGACATTATCAACACTAGAAGCAAAGCACACTGGATAATGATGCATGATCTAAAATGGAAGGCAAGGCACTTGGTGTGAATTATTACTTCAGACAAAGAATATGAATGGCTCTGAGGCACAGAAGCCATTTGGGAAAGAAGGTTTTGAAAGTAGCTCTCAGGCTCTCGTTCCTAGCCTGAGCCAGTGGGAGAACAGGAGGCTTGCAAAGATGATGCTCTTGCTTTTGATGGAAAGGTTCTGCCTGCATTTTGATTATTCCTGATTGTCAACAAATGAAGAAATATGAATGCCAGAATAGGAGAGCTCACTGTAAGGAGAATGCAGTAATAGTAGTTGAGAAACAAAAGGGTCTCTGAGGGAAATATATCATGGGGGAAAAAACAACAGACCAATAAATGCATGAGGAGATTTACTTGGGCCTGATACATCTTTCTGGCAACTTTTGGAGACCCCATTGGAACTTTAATTGAAGATGATTTGGTCCTGTGATGAATCAAAAAGAGGTAGTGCTCCATGTGTGTTTTATTAGTGGTATAAATGGTGTGCATTTATTACTTATTTAGCATAGTCCTGCTGATTGTGGAAAAATAAAACCAGCTTATCTGACATGCTGATGAATAGCAATCTCCCTCTGTGCAAAATGATTATCCAACTTTCAGAAGAGAAATTAAAACTTGGACTTTATGCCTGGGAGTCTCGAATGTAAACAGTTGTTACTGCATGCAGATCTTCCTCAGGCAAACTGGAATTGCATGAGAGACAGTTCATCTGTAACTATTAATTAGTCTGTCAGTGATTAAGTACCTGTAATTTGAGTTACATATGTTTCTGCCACCTTTTTCACATTACCTCAGTACTCATTGGAATTAATTTCCAATCTCTTCCCAAAAACAATGGGTGAAATTCATCTCAGTGCAGTGGGGTTGTATAAGGCCACTGTACCACTTAAATCCTATGTAAACCCTCAGGGGAGGAGCTGGATTGGCTGCAAGCAGCCAGCCTGCCAGCAGCTAAACAGGGTCTTGAAGTAGATCTGGTTCCGTTGGCAGACGCTAAGATGGCTATATTACAGCCAGAAATGGGTCAGGTTTCTCCCTCAGAACTGGGCCCAGTCATGGGTTTCAGTGGGCCCAAATGCACACAGGTTGGCAATAGAGGGGTGCTTTGAATAACAAACCGCTCTTAGGCAGAATCAAAGTTCAGCCATAGTGAGGAGTGCACATGTGGAAGAAAGAGGACTAGAAACTTTAATTGATAGCTCAGGCTAATATAAAATTCACAAGGTGCTGAAATCCAGTGTCCTGCAACTGCAGGCTTTGTGGGCCCCAAAGGCCAGCCCTGGCTGTTCACTTCTGTTTCATTCAGACAAGACTACAGTTTCTCATTATTCTTTACAGACCAGTCTGGTTCCAGTGAAGACAATGACTAATCCCCTGTGGACGCCAAAGGATCCAGGACTCCACCCTGTGTGAATAGCCAGAACAAGCTGTCAAGAAAGATGGATTAAGGTTGTTGCACAATTGAGTAAATGAGAGTCAGGTGCCTAAATACCTTTACAAATCTGGCCCTAACTATTGCTCATTTTTCTGTTAGGAAGGGACATTATAGAGTCTCTACCAAAGAGAGGTAGGTGTCAGATAAACCTTAAGGGAGCAATCGTATTGGGTCAAATCTGCTATGAAGTGTTGCGTGGTGCCCTTTTACTAACAATGCTAAGCACAAATATGCGGATTGGTGGCTGATTTTCAGAGGTGCTGAGTACCTGTAGCTCCTCTTGGTTTCAACTCAATTTGTGGGTGCTAGGCACGTCTGAAAACTGAAGGCTCTTTGTATTTCATGGTCACGAGTCTTCATACTTGTAGGTGAAATCTTGGCTTCACTGAAGCCAACAGGAGTCTTGCTATCAACTTCAAGAGAGCCAGGATTTCACCTATAATGTTCTTCTTTGCTACAGATATTTTGCTACCACACCTCAGTTTTATGGTGACAGTTATGGTGAAAGATTGTGGGTGCATCAAAACAGGGGTAAGTGTTGGTTGTGATTTTGACTTTAGAAAATAATTGAAGTTTGTTTTTGCTTAATGTCATACCCTCATATTGAAAGCCAGTAGAAGTTTAATCCATAGACAGATTTCCTGGTAGAAAAACAAAAATCCTGTTCATTTTTTTAAAAGGGTATGAGACTAGAGCCACACCAGTAATATTGACAACAATGTGCTTGTTGACAATAAGATATTTAAATAAAATTGTATTAACCAGATAATAATCAGCTTCCTGTAGCATAAGTTTGCTTTGTTTTCGGTCATAACAAGATATGTTAAGTGGGTGCTATCTGATATGAGGATTTCAGTAACTCAGCCAGAGGTTATTGGTGTGTTACAAGAGTGAGTGGGTGAAGGTCGGTGGGTTGCAATGTACAGGAGGTCAGACTAGAGGATCATAATGGTCCCTTCTGGCCTTGAGAGTCTATCTGTGCCACCACCTTTGCTTTTCATCAATAGGTGCCATTAGATTCCATTGTGAATTATCGTAGAATCATAGAATCATAGAATTCAAGATCAGAAGGGACCATTATGATCATCTAGTCTGACCTCCTGCTAGATGCAGGCCACATAAGCCGATCCACCCACTCCTTTAGCAAGCGACCCCTGCCCCATGCTTCGGAGGAAGGCGAAAAACCTCCAGGGCCACTGCCAATCTTCCCTGGATGAAAATTCCTTCCCGACCCCAAATATGGCGGTCAGCTGAACCCCGAGCATGCGGGCAAGACTCTCCAGCCATACCCTCTGGAAAAAGGTTATATCATATCATTGACCCATTGTACTATTTACCAGTGTGGCACTTAATTGACCTATTGACTAAGCCCGTTATCCTATCATACCATCTCCTCCATAAACTTATCTAGCTTAATCTTAAAGTCATGGAGGTCCTTCGCCCCCACTGTTTCCCTCGGTAGGCTGTTCCAGTATTGCACTCCCCTGATGGTTAGAAACCTTCGTCTAATTTCAAGCCTGAATTTCCTGACTGACAATTTATATCCGTTTGTCCTCGTGTCCACATTAGCACTGAGCTGAAATAATTCCTCTCCTTCCCTGGTATTTATCCCTCTGATATATTTAAAGAGTGCAATCATATCTCCTCTTATCCTTCTTTTGGTTAAGGAAAACAAACCGAGCTCCTCAAGTCTCCTTTCATACGACAGGCCTTCCATTCCTCGGATCATTCTAGTGGCCCTTCTTTGTACCCGTTCCATTTAAAAAATGAGTGCTAATGTGCACTCATCGTGCTAATGTGGACACGAGGACAAACGGATATTTAAAAAAAATGCATTAATTAAATTTGTGACTGCAATCCTTGGGGGAGTATTGTATGTCTCCTGCTCCATTTTACCTGCATTCTGCCATATATTACATGTTATAGCAATCTCAGATAATGACCCAGCACATGTTGTTCATTTTAAGAACACTTTCACTGCAGATTTGACAAAACGCAAAGAAGGTACCGATGTGAGATTTCTAAAGATAGCTACAGCACTGACCCAAGATTTAAGAATCTGCGAGGGATGAGGTGTGGAACATGCTTTCAGAAGTCTTTAAAAGAGCAACACTCCATTGTGGAAACTACAAAGCACCAAAAAAAGAAAATCAACCTTCTGGTGACATCTGACTCAAATGATGAAAATGAATATGCGTCGCTCCACACTGCTTTGGATAGTTATCAAGCAGAACCGATCATCAGCATGGATGCATGTCCTCTGGAAAGGTGGCTGAAGCACGAAGGGACATATGGATCTTTAGAGCATCTGGCACGTAAATATCTTGCGATGCCAGCTACAACTGTGCCATGCAAACACCTGTTGTCACTTTCAGGTAACATTGTAAACAAGAAGCAAGCAGCATTATCTCCTGCAAATGTAAACAAACCTGTTTGTCTGAGTGATTGGCTGAACAAGAAGTAGGACTGAGTGGACATGCAGGCTCTAAAATTGTACATTGTTTTATTTTCGAGTGCAATTATTTTTTGTACATAATTTTACATTTGTAAGTTCAACTTTCATGGTAAAGAGATTGCACTACTTTATTTGTATTAGGTGAATTGAAAAAATAGTATTTCTTTTTTACTGTGCAAATATTTGTAAAAAAAATATAAAGTGAGCACTGTACAGTTTGTATTCCGTGTGGTAATTGGAATCAATATATTTGAAAATGTAGAAAACATCAAAAACATTTAAATAAATGGTATTCTATTATTCTTTAACAGCACAATTAATTGTGATTAATTTTTTTAATTGTTTGACAGCCCTAATTGTTTTCCTATAAATGTCTGGGCTGGCATTATGTCCTTAAATTGTCTGGCACTTGATTAACAAACCCAAGGGTCTGTGAAGCCAGCAATTTCAATTGCACATTTGCAAGAACACATTCAAATTGGTGTCCTGCTTTATTAAAATAAGCAATAACCTCAAATTTGTATTCTGATCTTATTTTAATAGCATTTTCATCCTTTATTCACAACTAAAGATTATTCAGGTCACAAATCTCCTTTCTAGTAGCTTTCCTGGAATACAGAAAATGTTTCTTTACATAAGGTTTAAGCACATTTATTTGTCATTATGTCCTGAATCTGTTCTTTATAAGCCAACATGATAGCTCAAGGTCCCTTCCAGTTCTAGGAGATAGGTAATAATTGGAGATATACCAATTACCTATAAGAATCTACCCAGACTTTTGGACACAAATAGAGAAACTATCCTGATACAAGGCCTTTTTTCTCTCTGCTTGAAACAAGGATTTTATCTAGTACCTGAACACATACAAAGTGAAATTAAGCATTAAGTAATGCTTATGAATACACTTTAAATTTCCCAAAAAAGTGGTTTATTGTAAACCTCAGAGAAAATACTTGCAAAGACAAGTAAAACAGAAGAAAACTTGATTAAACCAGTGAGCGCACTATGTATATTTACATGCAATTGCTACTACTGGGAACTGAATGATCACTCTAAGGAAAGGAAACATTATTACACATACATTTATAGATTCCAAGACCGGAAGGGACCATTGTAGTCTGACCTTATGCATAAGAGAACTGTATAATAGAACTTACCCAAAATAATTTCTTTTGATTTTAAAATTGCCAGCTATGCAGAATCTAGCATGACCATTGATAAATTGTTCAATAGTTAACTATCCTCACTGTTAAAAATGTACACCTTATGTCCAGTCTGAATTTGACTAGCTACAACTCCAGTCATTTTATCATGTTATACCTTTGCTGCTAGATTGAAAAGTCCTCTATTATCAAATATTTGTTCCTCATGTAGGTACTTACAGATTGTGATCATGTCAACCCTTAAACTTCTGTTTGTCAAGTTAAATAGATTGAGCTCCTTGAGTCTATCACTATAAGGCATTTTTTCTAATCATTTAATACTTCTCATGGTTCTTTATCAATGTCTTTCTTGAACTGTGGATACCAAAACTGGACATAATATTCCTGCAGCAGTTGCAGCCATGCCAAATACAGAGATAAAATAACCTCTCTAGTCCTACTCAAATTTTGCCTATTTATGCAATCAAATGCCTGAGATATGAACATGGGTGAGAATGAACTAACTCCTGCTCAATCCCTGCAAGGCAAAACTGATACTGGGAAACTGGAACTGTAAGTCTAGGAGGCCTGGTGTGGTGGTGGAGCCTGCCTCATTATTAAGAGGATTTGTTCACCCTTTATCAAGGAGGTTCATAATCATGGAATTCTTGTGTATCATATAAGAACAGCCATACTGGGGCAGACCAAAGGTCCATGCAGCCCAGTATCCTGTCTTCCGACAGTGGTCAATGCCAGGTGCCCCAGAGGGAATGAACAGAACAGGTAATCATCAAGTGATCCATCCCCTGTTTCCCATTCCCAGCTTCTGGCAAACAGAGGCTAAGGACACCATCCCTGCTCATCCTGGCTTATAGCCATTGATGGACCTATCCTCCA
Source organism: Mauremys reevesii (assembly GCF_016161935.1). Taxonomy (NCBI): domain Eukaryota; kingdom Metazoa; phylum Chordata; order Testudines; family Geoemydidae; genus Mauremys; species Mauremys reevesii. The sequence continues at coordinate 143,798,139 of NC_052625.1, read as the reverse complement.
TGAATTTATCTAGTTCTTTTTTGAACCCCGTTATAGTTTTGGCCTTCACAACATCCATAGGTTGACTTTGCGTTGTGTGAAAAAATACTTCCTTTGTTTTTTTAAAACCTGCTGCCTATTAATTTTTAAAACCTGCTGCCTTTTAATGTCAGGTGCCCCAGAGGGAATGAACAGAACAGGTAATCATCAAGTGATCCATCCCCTGTTTCCCATTCCCAGCTTCTGGCAAACAGAGGCTAAGGACACCATCCCTGCTCATCCTGGCTTATAGCCATTGATGGACCTATCCTCCATGAATTTATCTAGTTCTTTTTTGAACCCCGTTATAGTTTTGGCCTTCACAACATCCATAGGTTGACTTTGCGTTGTGTGAAAAAATACTTCCTTTTGTTTTTTTTAAAACCTGCTGCCTATTAATTTTTTAAAAACCTGCTGCCTATTAATTTCAGGTGCCCCAGAGGGAATGAACAGAACAGGTAATCATCAAGTGATCCATCCCCTGTTTCCCATTCCCAGCTTCTGGCAAACAGAGGCTAAGGACACCATCCCTGCTCATCCTGGCTTATAGCCATTGATGGACCTATCCTCCATGAATTTATCTAGTTCTTTTTTGAACCCCGTTATAGTTTTGGCCTTCACAACATCCATAGGTTGACTTTGCGTTGTGTGAAAAAATACTTCCTTTTGTTTTTTTAAAAACCTGCTGCCTATTAATTTTTTTAAAACCTGCTGCCTATTAATTTCATGTGGTGACCCCTAGTTCTTGTGTTATGAGAAGTAGTAAATAACACTTATTTACTTTCTCCACACCAGTCATGATTTTATAGACCTCTATCATATCCCCCCTTAATTGTCTCTTTTCAAGCTGAAAAGTCCCAGTCTTATTAATCTCTCCTCATATGGCAGCTGTTCCATACTTCTAATCATTTTTGTTGCCCTTTTCTGAACCTTTTCCAATTCCAATATATGTTTTTTGAGATGGGGCAACCACATCTGCACTCTTCTGCTTCTGGATGTTGAGATGTCCAGAAGCTCCTCCATCCATCTGTGCTTGGCTAAGCTATTGTGATTATTTCTTTCCTACGTGGACCTCACCACAGATTAGTTCATTAGAACCAAATCATAAACCTGCCAGTAGTTTTGCACTCAAAGGAGAAGAAAAATTGCACCAGCATTATCCATGCCTTTTGATCTCCAGAGTGGATAACTGTATTGCACTTCACATGGAACTATCCTTGAAGCCCACAAGTTAGAGCTTGTGCACAATGCAATGAGGTGACTTCTTACAGAGGGTTGGCTATAGGGAGCATATTATAGTTACACATATGACTTATGTTTATCTTAGTGTTGCAGGCATTTGCAAAACCTGTATAAACACAGCGTTAGGTTTTTTTTTATTGTATTTATATCTAGTTTGGTTTTGGTTTGGTATGGGAGAACCGATTTTCCATTTCACCAATGGAACTAACTGTAGCTCCTTGGTTTTCAATGAAAGATCAGTCTGAAAATGGAAAATTTTCAGTGGAAAATTGGATGGGACGTTAGTTTTTTCATAAAGACATTTGTATTTTTTTTAAACTGAAAGTTTTAATGAAACAATGTGGTTTTTTAAAAAAAAGTTTGGTATTTCATTGAAATATTGAAAAAAATCATGGGAAATTTCAAGGAAAATTAAAATATTACAATTTTGTTTCTCAAAGATAATGGGCATTTTCAAACCCTCTCTATTGTTCAGTCACCCGGCCCCCTTTCACTCACTTCTCAAGACTGGATAGATAGTTACAAAAGACTGGGAAACTGAATATCACCTGACCACTGGCACCAAGTGGTCTTTCATGCTCTGGAATCACAGGAGTACAGTAGAACCTCAACGTTATGAACACTTTGGGAATGGAGGTTGTTCAAAAGTTTACAAGTGAACGTTGACTTAATACAACTTTGAAACTTTATTATGCAGAAGAAAAATGCTGCTTTCCCTTTTTTTTTTAAACTAGTTTACATTTAACACAGGACACTACTGTATTTGCAGGGTTTTGTTTTGTTTTGGGCGGGAGGGGTTGGTCTCTGCTGCTGCCTGATTGTGCACTTCTGGTTCCAAATGAGGTGTGCAGTTGACTGGTCAGTTCGTAACTCTGAGGTTCTACTGTACTCATATCTCTTCTAAGAAGATAATAGCAAAGACTATTTAAGACCCTCGGTCTCTAAGCACAACACTCTCTTTCTCCGCATCTCAAGGCCCAAAAGGAGTTCAACCATAGCCACATAGTTAACTTCTGACCCCTTTCCACTTCCTTCGCATCTCACATGCACTTCCTCTTGCAACTCCTTCCTTGCCCTTCTCTTCCAATTGCCAAATTCCAATTGGGTTAGGTGAACAAATTCAGATAAAATATGAACCAATACATAATCTCTGTCCAATATCTAACTGTTGATTTTTTAGGTTTGAAATTGTTCTGTTAATTCTTCCCCATTTTCTTGCATCTCTCTAATTTCTTCTGCCATCGTAGAGACAGGCTGGCATGTAATTTTGCCCTGGCTTAAAGCAGGAATTTCCAGAAGCACTGAAAAAGAGCCTGTTAGTGTGAGAAGTCCAGACAACTTTACAGACCCAAAAAGTGCAGAGAAATTTCAGCATCTGAAGGTTTATCCCGGTGCTTATCCAACTGATCCATAACTCTCCATCTTTTACTATCTCTCTCATTGCTTCTTCTCTGCTCTTGTGCTTGTTCTTCTGATTTTACCCTTCTATTCTCTTCTGTCCTAGTTTTATTTTTACCTATTCAATGCTTGAATAATAATAGAAAAACAGTAGGAATATACTACCAACCACATGACCAGGATAGTGATGGTGATTATGAAATGCTCAGGTTGATTAGAGACGCTCCACTAATAATGGAGTATTTCAATTCTCCATATTGCCTTGGTATATATAAATGTCACCTCAGGATGGGATGCAGAGAGAAAATTTCTAAGTGATAAATAGTAGGGTTGCCCAAGAATCTGTACCAGGACCAGTGCTCTTCAACGTGTTCATAAATGATCAGAAAAAGGGGGTGAACTGTGAACTGGAAAAATTTGCAGATGTTACAAAAATTACTCAAGATAATTAAGTCCAAAGCAGACTGTGAAGAGTTACAAAGGGATCTCACAAAACTGGGTGGCTGAGTAACAAAATGGTGAATAAAATTCAGGTAAGGTCAGTGCAAAGTAATGCACATTGGAAAATATAATCCCAACTATACACACAAAATGATGGAGTCTAAATTAGCTGCAGCCACTCAAGAAAGAGACTTTGGCGTCATTATGGATAGTTCTCCAAAAACATCTGTTAAATGTGCAGCAAGAGTCAAAAAAGCTAACAGAATGTTAGACACCATTAGGAAAATATCATAATGATACTATATAAATTCATGGTATGCCCACACCTTGAAAACTGCATGCAGTTCTGGTCGCCCCATCTCAAAAGATATATTAGAATTGGAAAAGGTACAGAGAAGTGCAACAAAAATGATTAGGGTATGGAACAACTTCCATATGCAGAAAGATTAAAAAAACTGGGACTGCTCAACTTGAAAGAGAGAGACTAAGGGAGGGTATATGACAGGTTTATAAAATCATGAATGGTGTGGAGAAAGTGAATAGGGAAGTGTTATTTATCCCTTCACAAAACAAAAGAACCAGGGGGTCACCCAATTAAATTAATAGGCAGCAGATTTAAAACTAATGTAAGGAATTACTTCGTCACACAGTCAACCTGTGGAACTCATTGCCAGGGGATGCTGTGAAGGCCAATGGCTATTAGTCAAGATGGCCAGGGATGCAACCCCATGCTCTGGGTGTCCCTAAATCTCTGACTGCAAGAAGCTGGGACTGGAAGACAGGGGATGGATCACTCGATAATTGCCCTGTTCCGTTCATTCCCTCTGAAGCATCAGGCTTCAGGATACTGAGGAGACAGGACACTGGGCTAGATTGATTGCTGGTCTGACTCTGGATGGTCATTCTTATGTACTACTTTCCTTTCATTCTCTGCTCCTGCATCTCTCCTTTCCTTTTCCCTGCATTCCTCATCTCTTTTCTTCATGTAAATGTAAACTATCAAAGAGAAAAGAAATGGAAACAATTGTCCATATTGACACTAAGATGACGGGTTTTGCAAGTGAAGCCACTTAAAAGATATGTATAGTGCTGAACTAGGAGGCCAGACAATTTCTTTGTCATATTACGAAGGACCATGACATTCCTAAGGAGGATTTTTAGCACATTTCAAGTTGTCACAGTCTTCACACAGTTGCTGTTGCTGCGAAACCTTTCCTTGGGACCTATGTATTCAACACATCTCTCTCTTTCGTACTCTCTTGGTGCGGCATATTTGTCATAAGGGAGTTAATTTTTTTAAAAGATAGTGCAAATACTTTAAGAGAGAAATATTCCATTTAAGGCATCAATATAGTTCCCAGCCTGCTTTTATGTTCCCATGTACTATATACTGATGTCCCTGTAATGCTCTCCTTGTTTCCATAAGATCTTAATGAGATTAATCTACCTGAATGGAAAGGAAGCAGACTCTCAAAGTATTTTAGCTTTGGTCATTAAGGGCTAGAATATTTCTGGTTCACGTGCAGCTCTCCCACCAGCATCAATAGGAGGTATTTTTTATTTGTTTGCTTTTGGGGTGGGGGAGAGCGTGTTAACCAAGGGAAGTACAGTGCTCTACATTTGTCATTTGTCTAATGAATTATTCTCCACAAAGACAAGTTCCCATTGATAACTCTTATTTTTTACTTTTATTTTACACTGCCTTAGTGATCTGGATACATTGGGAAAAGCTGTTGACTTCTGAAGTCAAACTTTTGCAAGTTCGCATTGTTTGTTTTTAAAAGATTTTTGAAGTGGGAGTTGTATTTAAGTGAAAACATCATTATATCAACTAGCACTTGTGGTGATGCCCTGTTTTGCATTTCTTAGATTTATCCTGTCAGCAAGACAGCACATGAAGCAGCACAGTTATGTTGATACATCACATTATGCAATTAAACTTCATATCTTTATGAAATGTTAACACTATGTATATTGTTAGTTATAACAATCTCTCCCACCCCTCATCTCCAAGTATAGTAGCTGTTTTACAGTCCTTAATATAAACCAGCACTGTCTGAATGCCGTAGCAAAATGCTTGAAATGAAAGTTCAACATGTGTTATTACAGCACTGTCTTCCAAACCCCTCGATCTCCTCCAAAAGCAGGCCCAACAACTTAGTTCCTCCTTCAGGATTCTAATCACACCATGATTCAGTCACAGCATAACATATTCTGAGGGGGTGCAAAGCATAAATTCAAAGGGCAGGAAAGGTGCTCTAGTCTTTGAATCGACCCCCCTTCCTATGCTCTGATCCCTTTGCTTTTTACCCCAAATGCCCCAAATAGCCACACTACCTTGCTGTCACCCACTGTGCCAAGCCTCTGCTGGCTCTGCCCCTCTCACCTTCACAGTAGTTCACTAAGTTTAGGGTTCAAAAAAGAACTAGATACGTATACGGAGGATAGGTCCATCAATGGCTATTAGCCATTAGACACTATTAGCCAGGATTATGTTTGACACATACAGCAGATCTGAAGTGCCGCACAGTGCTAGGTTTTGGGTAGCAAGCATTCTCACAATGGCAATGAGCCTTTTCAGAACATTTTGCCAGTAAAGAGACTCTGATACAGTCTTCTCTTGATGCTGATCATCTATGGTGGCCTTTAACCTTAGTCTCAGCTCAAACTCTGTCCACCTATGGAATGCTCTCTGGTGATTTGCTGCCTTCTCATGGTATGCTAGATTTCTAGCCAGAGTTTTCCAGTCCTTTGTTCCTGTAGAACCCAATGTGGCTGGAACATTAGACTGGAAGAGTTTGCAACAAAAACAGTATGCAGCATTCTGGGTTTTTGAGTACATAAGCCATGGCCTCTCCACTTTTTCACCATTGGGGATTTCACACCAGTAATGTGTTGGATAGAAACTTCTATTTTCATTGTCTTTGGGGAACACGAAGTTTTTCACTTGCAGTGGCCCATGCGGTACAAGGAAGTCCCTCAGGCTACTGCTCAAGTGGGTCCACAGTCTTGGATCATCTAGACTTAAGGAACTAAACTCAGCAGCAGCTGTTTCTTGCACCTCCACCACAGTCTTCTCTGATCTACACTTTTCTTCAGGAATATGCATGGTTACATCCATTTGAGATGGAGATATGGATGCTGCAGTAGCAGAGTGCAGGAGTCACCTGCACTCTGACTAACTGGAAGATCAGGCACCTCCTCACCACTCACATCCTCACTGGGGCCGGAAGGCTCACCGTGAACATTTGTTCTATGTAGCTCAGGAGAGTACCTTCCTGCATACATAGAAAAGCTTCCTTTGCTTGCTTGCTTTTTCTAAATGCTGCCCCAGAGGAGCGTTTTCTTCTTTCACTCATGACTGCTGTTCTGCGCCAGCTATAGCGGCTCTCAACACTCAATTGAAGGAGACAAATAAGCAGGCTGGTAGCAGGGCCTGAATAAGGGAAGATATCAGCTTCTTAAGGGCCTAACTGGCTCCTACTACTTTAGTTGACTGCCTGTTCTCAAGTGGGTTCAGGGAAGCAACAGGAAACAGGAAGCTCCCTGAGAACCTGGTGTTAATCAGTCCAGGCTCCTAGGGGTGCTAGAGAGGTACATAACAGGCTCCTCCTCCTCCTCTCTCTCCCTGCAGCTCCTGCTGCTTTCTGTTATTCCCTCTCACTTTGCCTGCCTCCCGTTATGTCTCTTGTGCCCTCCTTCCTCCAGCACAGCACTCCACCATCTCTGTGCATCTAGAGCTGAGAGAATACATATGCACCAGCAGCAGACACAATTTTCTACATTCTGGGTCCTAGTGCCCCCCCCTCCCCACACACACATATAGTCTGGGACCTGAAGCAGCAGCCTCAGTTCGCCTCCTGGTAAGGCCAGCCCTGGGAGAAGCTCTGCCATCAGCGTAGCAGCATCTTCACTGAAGTGCTATAGCAGCGCAGCTGTACTGCTACAGCAAGTTAAGTGTAGACTTGCCCTGTATGGATGTGCCAGTCCCTGCTACAGCCCTGTAGGAGTGGCTGCCTTCCTACATGTGGGAGAGGTAGCAGATGAGTAGGACAGAAGCACTATCCGTCAGGAGAGCAGGAATTTGGCAATGTAATCCCTTTCCTGTTGGTCCTCCACATTCCCTCAATAGCTTTAGCTGCTTCTCTCTTTCTTCAAAGCCCAGTTAGAGGCTGCAGGTGGAGGAATCCTTTGAAGCCTGATTCTTCCCTGTGGTAATAGTAGTTCCTTTATGGCCCCATGGACTGACCCTGAGGAATCATTGGGATGGAATTCACCGCCATGCACAGAAATCCTATTTGTGTCAATGGAACTTATCAAGTACAAATCACCTCCCTCCCCATCCTTTTAACTAGTAGCTTTTCACAGCTTACATGGTGGGTTTGTTTTTAATTCATACAATGTGACATTTAAAACACAAGTATGCATGAAAAGCAATCCACCCCTCATTATCTGCCAAGTGTCTTTCTGAGGAGTTAAGCCAAAGTCTTGCATGTCCTGAAACAGATTTGGGATGTGCTGGGCAATGGGGGTAGGAGAATTTCAGAGTCAAGGGCCCTCCACTGAGAATGCCCTGTCCCCATTCTCCAGTCATACAAATCTAGCTATCACAGGGACAAATTAGACAGTTAGCCTAAGTGTTCCAGGTAATCTCAATTGCTATACTTTAACCTGGAAAAAGAAGCCATTTCTATGGTCCCAATCCACAAACTCAACTTTGTGAATGTGGGTAATTCTATTGATTTCAGTGGGGCTACTCACATGTATAAAGTGTCTGTAGAAATGAGGCCTAAAATACCCAATACACAGCATATAAAATGGCTTTATATCATGGCTCCCAGAAACTAACTGGAAGTCACTATAGCCTCTGCAACACAGGGATAATATGTGATCAAGACCACCAAGTGAAGCTACACTCAGTAAAGCTTCTAAGTGGGAACCAGCTGTAGCCCCATGTAGAGCACACTACAGTAAGCAGCTCTAGAGGTCACAAAAACATGGAGAACTGTGGTGAGGTCACAGTCTCCTAGGAGAGGTTGAAGAAAGCATTGGCTCTGCCTTAATTAACCAGCTGAATGTTTAATAACAACAACACAACCTAAAACATGAAAGAACAATACCCTAGCTCACACCAGTTTGGCTGTGTGTGTTATCATTGCTAGAAGTTTTTTCTAATATTTGTGTCACGTCCATTGTCTCCTGACGGCCTCCACAAAGAAATATTTCATAACAGCAATGCTGGGAAGAGTAGGTGGTTATTAAAGTAGTTCCTGCCTTACAAAAGCCCTTAAATAAAATTGTCAGCCAGCTGCTTTTCAGCATCCATTCTTCTGAAAGCCACCACATAGAGTCACCTCAGGGAGCACGAAAACTAGTTTTTTTAAATTACAGCATTAAAATATAGGGATTCTTTTTTTTTAAGTTTTTGTGGTTTCATAACATTTTCTTAGGAAAGCTAAGTACTGTAAGAACGGAGTCATTCCAGTAGAAAAGGCATGTTTCTGTGATGCACTGTTCAGGATGCACAGCATAGAAGGTGTAACCCAGGAGGGAAGAGGCTGGGCCTGCAAAGTTGACTATAAGCCAATTTAGCACCTGCCAGATTCTGAATTGCTCAGGGGACTGATGTGGTCCCTGATATAAATTAAAGCAGCCCCAAGGGAAAGTCTATGGCCCCAGTCTATTATGTAAGGCCCCCTAGGCTGCCCCTTTGCAGACCATGGCATAGGAGAAGACTAAGGGTATGTCTACACTATGAAATTAGGTCGAATTTATAGAAGTCAGTTTTTTAGAAATCGTTTTTATACAGTCGATTGTGTGTATCCCCACACAAAATGCTCTAAGTGCATTAACTCGGCAGACTGCGTCCACAGTAGCGAGGAGGGGCTGAGGTTTGAGGGTTAGCGTGCTGCACAAACCCAACTAACCCCCTCCCCACCCACACACACCCAATTCTCTGGAATCATCGCTTCACCCCTCCCCCCACCGCATGGCTTACAGCGGGGACCATTTCTGTTCAGCCACAGGCAAACAGCCCAGCAGGAACGGGCACCTCTGAATGTCCCCTTAATAAAATCACCCTATTTCAACCAGGTGACCATGAATGATATCACTCTCCTGAGGATAACACAGAGAGATAAGGAACAGATGTTGTTTGAACGGAATGATTCCAGATTACATGCTACTGGCCTGGCGTGGTAAAGTGTCCTACTATGGAGAACAGAATAAGGCTGCCCTCCCCAGAAACCTTTTGCAAAGGCTTTGGGAGTACATCCAGGAGAACTTTATGGAGATGTCCCTGGCGGATTTCTGCTCCATCCCCGGACACGTTAACAGACTTTTCCAGTAGCTGTACTGGCTGTGAATGCCAGTGCAAATTAATCATTAAACACGCTTGCTTTTAAACTGTATCTAATATTTACAAAGGTGCACTCACCAGAGGTCCCTTCTCCGCCTTCAGAGTCCGGGAGGCAGCCTTGGGTGGGTTTGGGGGTAACTGGCTCCAGGTCCAGGGTGAGAAACAGATCCTGGCTGTTGGGGAAACTGGTTTCTCCACTTCCTTTCTGTGAGCTGTCTTCAACCACCTCCTCCTCATCTTCCTCGTCTCTAAAACCCGCTTCCATGTTGCGTCCTACTCCATTGACAGAGTCAAAGCACAGGGTTGGGGTACTGGTGACTGCACCCCCTAGAATGGCATGCAGCTTATCATAGAAGCGGCATGTTTGGGGCTGTGACCCGGACCGGTCATTTGCCTCTCTGTTTGTTTGGTAGGCTTGCCTGAGCTACTTAATTTTCATGCGGCACTGCCGCAAGTCCTTGTTATAGCCTCTGTCCTTCATGCCCTTGGAGACTTTTTCAAATGTTTTGGCATTTCGTTTACTGGAACGGAGTTCAGCTAGCATGGATTCGTCTCCCTATACAGCAGTCAGATCCTGTACCTCCCGTTCAGTCCATGCTGGAGCTCTTTTGCGATTCTGGGACTCCATGGTCACCTGTGCTGATGAGCTCTGCATGGTCACCTGTGCTGATCAGCTCACCACGCTGGCCAAACCGGAAATGAAATTCAAAAGTTTGTGGGCCTTTTCCTGTCTACCTGGCCAGTGCATCTGAGTTGAGAGTGCTTTCCAGAATGGTCACAATGGAGCACTCTGGGATAGCTTCCGGAGGCCAATACTGTCGAATTGCATCCACACTACCCCAAATTTGACCCAGAAAGGCCAATTTCAGCACTAATCCCCTTGTCGGAGGTGGAGTAAAGAAATCGATTTAAAGAGCCCTTTAAGTCGGAAAAAAGGGCTTTGTCATGTGGATGGGTCCAGGGATAAATGGAGGTAACGCAGCTAAATTCAACCTAAAATCGTAGTGTAGATCAGGCATAAGGAGGTGTTGTGTCAGGAGTGCGAAGTGGAGGAGTTGCACCCTCAACACACTACCTTCTGTCCCCAGCCCTTCCCCAGGCAAACCCATGAGGCAGTTTCAGAGGGCTGTCTACACCCTATGCCCCTCCTGCACTTGGGGAAATTCTCTGGTGCTGTTTCGTCTGCCAGCAATAAGTGGCCTTAGCAAGGGACAGAATCTGCCCCAAAGTATCTGACCACAACAAGAAGCCCAATTACACTAATTTAGATTTGTGTGGATTTCTGGTCCAGTAGGAGGCATTGCTCTGAAAATCTACTTTTTGTTGTTTGCTCTTTTAGGCCCTGACCAAGAAAGCATCCATATGCAGGACAGGTGTACATGTTCTGAAGATCATTCTTAAAGCCAAGCACATGCTTAAGAACTGTCCTGAAAAGGAATGGACGTAAGGACCTGCATAGGTATTTTCCTGAATCACGACGGCCTGACTCTCCACTGCCTCGGCCCTTGTGTAGTCATTTATACCTGTGCTCAGCAGATGTGAAATGCCTGCATGATGACCATTTGAATATCTGTATGCTCTACAGTGAATGTCTGCTCATTTTGGCATTGCTTGTGGACACAGCATTTTAGAGAACCACTACTTTTGTTTTCCTGTTCAAGCCATGCTCAGTGCTTCCAACAGCTTGCATAAAATTAGTCGCTTGGAGGAAAATATTACACTTCTTGCAGACAAAAGAGCAGTTTGCAAATGAGAGATAGATACGCTAGTTGAAATAAAATAAGCAACACACTGAGCACTGAGTTGTTGCCTAAATCTTTTTGGAAGTTTAAAAAAATGTAATTAATTCATTCCTCCTGCCACCCTCCCCCCAGCCTATTTTTAATTTCTTTTCAGAAGTGGGAGCAGAAATGCCAAAATACAGAGTCTGTTTCTCTGAGATTTGCAGCCCTATTTTGTAGACTCAAGCAGTCAAAATAGTTTGGATAAGTTTTGTGGTACACACACGTATGGGTGCATAGCTGACCCAAGTCTCCAAACGTGGTGAGATTTCGCCCAACACTATAAACCAAAAGAGCGTAAGTGCTATGTAAAGAGCTACCATTTAACTCTTATATAAGCACTGCAGACTATTATGAGAAGTATGAACTCACTTTTGCTGGAGCTTTCAGTTGTTGTGGAAAAAGCAGACCCTGTGTACTGAAAATGTGTAAAATAAGTTCTGGTTGTAAGCCTAGGAAAAGATGAGTAAATTCAGAATATTAATAAAGCTGAGTGAAGGTTTATGTAGAGCTGTGTAAGGAGCACCTGAAAATATGCTTCCTTTGTGGATATTTTCTATGTCTACCTTTCAGAATTAATTTTGATGGATTTGAAATATAAGGAAGCTTTAATTTCTAAACTATGCTTTGTAAAGCATATAATATTTCCAGATTCAGCTCAAGTTATTCAAATAAGATGTCATGATATAAACTTGATTTAGAAGGGTTTCATCTATATAGCAATTATGGCACCAAGTTAAAAGAAATATCATTGAACTCAAAATAGATGTAATATATATGACATGTGCATAATTCTATGACACATGCTCAGTACTGTTGATCGAGACAAACCATTGCTAAAAACCCCTATGACCCTGAATTGAGCTCCAGGGTACTATCTCATAGACTCAATATGTTAAAAATTGAAGAGACCTATTAGGTCCTTCTTGCCTTTAAAAATATCTTCATAATAGTATATTCTGGAGCACCACCTGAACCCAGTTGAAAATGAGTCACATGATGGGGGTTCAACCACTTTCTTTAACTGTCCACTTTATTGTATTCATTTTATTTTATTACATTCCTTAGAGGTATATTCATTAATTTTATTTAGTTTTATTTGTCATAGGACACACCTACCTAACAGGCCCAGGCTCTTGCATACTTCCGTACATCGTTTATTCAAAAATACAAACTATAAAGCCAAATCCACATTCAACTTCATCTCCATAACAAAATCCAGCTAACTGGTCAGAGAGATGATCTAACCTTGACCCCAGGCTAAAGTGAGCCATAAAGAATAACTAGCTCTTCCTTCTCAGAGGTTCCTTCTCAGACTTACTATTTCAGACTTGTCTGTAAACTATTGCTCAAAACCAAACAGTTAATAACTCACAAGACCCTCGTAATGACCAACTGGGCATGCGCCCCTCCTACTTGTGGGTGTAATGTTTTTCTTGTCTTCGTCTGATGCTTTCCCATTCCAGTCCTTTATTATCTCCTCTTGCTGTCTTGGTCTTTTCTTAGACCCTGGACCTGCAAATTTCTACACATGTGATCAGATTTACACATCTAGTTCAGTTCAAGCCAAAGGAACTAGACATACAAGTAAGGTTACTTGGGTGCTTGCAGCCAATGTATTGAAGTCAATGAAGTTCCAGCCACATAGACCAACTTGCAGGATCAGGGCCCCAGACTGCAAGCTCTTCTGCTTAGGGAGCCTGTCTTTCTTTATTCTGTGCAGTGCCATGCATAACTATGAAGCTAAATATATATATTAAAAAAATCTAGTTAGGGGTTCCACTGAGGAGCTTTAAAAGTCTTGTACACAGAGGGCCTGAGCCTGCAATGTATAACACATGGGCAAACCATTGTACCTATATAGAGGCCCAGTGACAATGTGGCTCTGTGCAGGTGCAGCAATCTGCCCATGCAGTGTTCATTTTGTAGATTTGGGGCCTACCACATTTCATCCATCTCATAGGCTAGAATGTAAGTCAGAGGTGACAGCTCTGCAGCCTGAAAGCTTGCCCACGAGTCAAGTGTCAATGGATTTCCAGCCCAGCCAGGACACCTGCAAACAGTCTGTTTACTCATTCTTTATGCAGGTTTCTTAAATGCCACCTCACAGAGTGTAAGCATAAAAATGAGCAAATCAAGCCTTTCCTCACATACTAAGTGAACAATTTGCAGCATATTTATTGTCAAAAAATAATATCTTAATTAAAGGCATTATAACTTGTCAGAATATATAAAAGAAGAAGATCCAGACACAGAAACACTGCCTCTCTGTTATGAAACCATCTGTTTAAAAATACAAACAAACACAAAAAGCTGCTTACTGATCCCTCTTTTATGGCTCCGTATTACAGCCAGAGATTGGACTGGACTGTCGAGTAGCGGTTCAGTGTGTATTTTTTCTCTAAGGCTACTATTCTAAAATCCAAGCTCTTGCTCTCTCTTTCACATATATACACACATATAAATTAACTTTCTATCCCTTATGTTCCAGAAGAAAACCCTCTGAACCAAGTGTAAATTGCCTTAGGGTACGTCCATACTACCCGCCCGGGTTGGCGGGTAGCAATCGACTTCTCGGAGTTCGATATATCGCGTCTCATCTAGACGCGATATATCGAACTCCGAACGCGCTCCCGTCGACTCCGGAACTCCACCACCGCGAACGGCGGTGGCGGAGTCGACGGGGGAGCCGCGGACTTCAATCCCGCGCCGTGAGGACGGGTAAGTACTTCGAACTAAGGTACTTTGAGTTCAGCTACGCTATTCGTGTAGCTGAACTTGCGTACCTTAGTTCGAACCCCCCCCCAGTGTAGACCAGGCCTTAGACTGCAGACATCCTGAAACAATAGCTCTGACATGCTCCTATTAATCTCAATGGGGCATTGACAATGAAGCCTAATGAAAATTTATGGGTAAGCCTATAGCACTGTTTCACTGCTGACCAAAGATCACAACAAAGAAGAGAGTCGATTGTTTTATGAAGATCTGCACAATCTACTACAAACAGCATCTCATGCTGGTGGCCAGTGGTTACACAGAGTGTAACAGTGTCCCATTACTACTCTTTAGTTCCATTTTGACCTCTGATTAACAACTCCTTTGTAAATTGCAATCCTCCTCATGAAAACCTGTCCTAAAAATGCTCCAAAATGTCAAGTGTCTAAATACACTGTTTTAATAAGGGAAAGAGTAAAACAAAAACAAAAGCACCAGATAAGTAGCCAAAAATTAAATGATGCATTTGTCACATACTGTAGCTTTGAACTTCAACAAATGAACAAACTTCTACAGATAGCCATAGTAACAACACTACAGAGACACAAATCACTTTGGACCCAAACCCACAAAATAATCCATCTCCAAAAATGGCAAAAAATAATCTTTAAGCATTTACCTAACAAGAATACCTGCATGTGGTATTGACAACAGAATGTACAGCCACAACCTTTACATTCAACCCTTGAAGAAAGTTTATTTCCTACAATGTGGCCATGTAAATGAGCAGATATTTCAATCACTCTGCTGTTTGCAGTCATTTAAGATTTCAAAAAATATATCATTTTTAAAGGTCAGTTTGGCCTTTGGATGATCTTTCTATTTTTCAATTGACCTTTTATTTCTTTTTCTTTTTTGGGGGGCGGGGAGTGTTGCGGGGTTGGGAATTTTATTAAAGGTGGATTACAGCACTTAAAGACGTTCCCAGTGACTTTTCTGTACTCTGTTTTGTGATTTGCCACCTGAATGCTTCAGGAGAAAGATGTATTGCTTCTTCATTTCCTTACTGTTTCTTTTCCCTGCCCTTCATTCTTTAAATACTATGAATAACACAGACACTATGGAAAACCTTAGCAGTAGAGCTGGTGAGAAATTCCATGATTTTGAAAGGAAAAAAAATAAAACCTAAATCTGAACCAAAAAAAGAATTTCAAAATTTCCAATGAAATGGAATTTTAGGGAAAAATATCATTTTGGATCAACCAACATGTTTCATTCTGATATTTTAAAATCATGTTATGATTTATAATATAAAATAAAATACATTTTGAAAGAAAAAAATTAAATTTTCTATTCAGAGAAGTTCAAAATGAAATGTTTCCACCTTATCCAAATGCTATGTTTTGAGTTCTTTCTCAAATGAAATTTTGTTGAAATTGACACATTCCCAGAGACAGTTTCAATTTTGACAAAATGGCATTTTCCAACCACATAATGTTTCATCAGAAAATTTTTGACCAGCTTGACTGAAGATCCTTCCAAAATCTATTAAAAAATACAGGTTAGGAATGAAAGTAAGTTAGCATTTTAAACTAGTTAATGGAACAATGAGTAAATAATAAATGGCTATCAATAGCTATAAGCATTTTGGATTTTGGAGAGGAAGGGTGGTTAAGTATTTTATGTATTGAAAACTATATTTTCTGCGGTTTCAGAGTGGTAGCCATGTTAGTTTGTATCAGCAAAAACAACGTGGAGTCCTTGTGGCACCTTAAAGATTAACAAATTTATTTGGGCATAAGCTTTTGTGGGCTAAAACCTACTTAATCAGATGCATGGAGTGGAAAATACAGTAGGAAGATATATATACACAGTAAATGAAAAATGGGAGTTGCCTTACCAAGTGGGAGTCAGTTCTAATGAGACAATTCAGTTAAAGTGAGCTATTATCAACAGGAGGAAAAATCACTTTTGTAGTGGTAATCAGCGTGGCAATATGATGGGGGCTAATTTAGCTACAACGAGTCAGGAAAAAGATCTTGGAGTCATCATGGATAGTTCTCTGAAAATGTCCACGTAGTGTGCAGAGGCGGTCAAAAAAGCAAACAGGATGTTAGGAATCATTAAAAAGGGGATAGAGGATAAGACTGAGAATATATTATTGCCCTTATATAAATCCATGGTACGCCCACATCTCGAATACTGTGTACAGATGTGGTCTCCTCACCTCAAAAAAGATATTCTAGCACTAGAAAAGGTTCAGAGAAGGGCAACTAAAATGATTAGGGGTTTGGAGAGGGTCCCATACGAGGAAAGATTAAAGAGGCTAGGACTCTTCAGCTTGGAAAAGAGGAGAGTAAGAAGGGATATGATAGAGGTATATAAAATCATGACTGATGTTGAGAAAGTGGATAAGGAAAAGTTATTTACTTGTTCCCATAATACAAGAACTAGGGGTCACCAAATGAAATTAATAGGCAGCAGGTTTAAAACAAATAAAAGGAAGTTCTTCTTCACGCAGTGCACAGTCAACTTGTGGAACTCCTTACCTGAGGAGGTTGTGAAGGCTAGGACTATAACAATGTTTAAAAGGGAACTGGATAAATTCATGGTGGATAAGTCCATAAATGGCTATTAGCCAGAATGGGTAAGAATGGTGTCCCTAGCCTCTGTTCGTCAGAGGATGGAGATGGATGGCAGGAGAGAGATCACTTGATCATTGCCTGTTAGGTTCACTCCCTCTGGGGCACCTGGCATTGGCCACTGTTGGTAGACAGATACTGGGATAGATGGACCTTTGGTCTGACCCGGTACGGCCATTCTTATGTTCTTATGTGGCCCACGTCAAACAGCTGACAAGAAGGTGTGAGTAACAGCATGGGGAAATTAGTTTTTAGTTTTTGTAGTGACCCGATGTAACGGTGCGCAACTCACCCCTGCAGTGCCTCCTGCTGGTGTCCTAGGAATTAGCTCTTTTTCCAGCTCTGGAGCACCCTCTGCAGGCCGGTGTCCTGCTTGCCGCTGGCCCCCATGTCCCTCCCAGACCCCAGTGCCCTTTTACCTCCAGGCATTACCCCACAGATCTGGGTCTCCCCTCCATGGGGAACCCCCACCCTCTATCCCTACCTTGCCTCAGTCTATGGGCTACTGCCAGTCACCATCTAGGCCCCTTTTACTGGGGCCAGCTGCAGTCTGTATAAGCCAGACATCATAGGCAAGGGAGGTTTTGACCTGTTGACTTTCCCTGCAGCCCAGTACCTCCAGGGGCCTTGTACAAGGCTCTGCAGCCTAGGGAGTTGCTGGCCCAGAGCTCCCCAGCTCCTCTGGCCTTTCCCCAGCCCTGCTTCACTCTAGTACCCTTTAGCACTCAAGCAGCTAGGTCCATCTCCCTCCTTAGCTAGAGGGAGACTGCTTGCTCTTGGCCCACTGCCCTCTTATAAGGGCCAGTTAGGCCCTCATTAAGCCAGCCTCAGGCTGACTGGGGCATGGCCCTCATCTGAGGCTGCTTTCCCCAATCAGCCCTGCTTTTCCTTCCCTGCTACAGCCCTCTTCCTGGGCTGTTTTAAGTCTTTTAAGGGAGTAGCGGGTGACCACCCCGCTACATCCATCCACTCCCAGTCTTTATTCAGGCCTAATTTGATGGTGTCCAGTTTGCAAATCAATTCCAGTTCTGCAGTTTCTTATTGGAGTCTGTTTTTAAAGTTTTTTTGTTGAAGAATTGCCACTTTTAAGTCTGTTATTGAGTGTCCAGGGAGGTTGAAGTGTTTGCCAACTGGTTTTTTAATGTTATAATTCTTTAGGTCTGATTTGTATCCATTTATTCTTTTGCATAGAGACTGTCCAGTTTGGCCAATGTACATGGGAGAGGGAAATTGCTGGCACATGATGGCATATATCACATTGGTATATGTGCAGGTGAACAAGCCCCTGATGGTGTGGCTGGTGTGGTTAGGTCCTATGATGGTGTTCCTTGAAAAGATATGTGGACAGAGTTAGCAACGGGGTTTGTGGCAGGGATAGGTTCCTGGGTTAGTGTTTTTTGTTGTGTGGTGCACAGTTGCTGGTGAGTATTTGCTTCAGGTTGGGGGGCTGTCTGTAAGTGAGGATGGTCCTACCTCCCAAGGTCTGTGAGAGTGAGGGATTGTCCTTCAGGATAGGTTATAAATCCTTGATGATGTGCTGGAGAGGTTTTAGTTGGGGGCTGAAAGTGACGGCTAATGGCATTCTGTTACTTTCTTTGTTGGGCCTGTCCTGTAGTAGGTGACTTCTGGGTACTCTTCTGGCTCTGTCAATCCGTTTTTTCACTTCAGCAGGTGGGTATTGTAGTTTTAAGAATGCTTGATAGAGATCTTGTAGGTGTTTATCTCTGTCTGAGGGATTGGAGCAAATACGGTTGTATCTTAGAGCTTGGCTGTAGACAATGGATCGTGTGGTGTGTCCGGGATGGAAGCTGGAAGCATGTAGGTAAGTATAGTGGTCAGCAGGTTTCAAGGACTGTAGTGTCCAGGAAGTGGATCTCTTGTGTGGACTGGTCCAGGCTGAGCTTGATGGTTGGGTGGAGATTGTTAAAATCCTGGTGGAATTCCTCAAGGGCCTCTTTCCCATGGGTCCAGATGATGAAGATGTCATCAATGTAGCGCAAGTAGAGTAGGGGCATTAGGGGACGAGAGCTGAGGAAGCGTTGTTCTAAGTCAGCCATTAAAATGTTGGCATACTGTGGGGCCATGCGGGTACATATTAGAGGGATAATTTCTCCTTAAAGAGTGAAAGTCACAGGATGGGTGGGCCCTTTTAATGAAGTTATGCATAGCCCCATCTTTGACAAATTAGTTGTTTCTCAAGTGGTGAGAGAGGTAGGTAGGGCTACATTTAACTCCCTTAAAGGAGTCACTCCACCTTCTGCCAGTGCATCTATTAAGATATTATTATACCCCACAAGAAATTTTAGCAAGTTCTCATGTCAGCAGAAGAAAATGTTGAAATGGTAAATGTTATAACTATTTTCAGTGGACAGCATCCTTAAATAGCTAAGGAATCTGCCTGCAAGGCAATTGGCATTTTTTGAAGCAGCGACACACTCACACAATCCAAAAAGTGTTCAGTTTTATTCTGTGCACACAAGATAAACCTTCTTACCTTTTAATGGGATCATAAGGTTTGACAGATAAATTAATAAGCAATATAAATTTCATTAAAATTAATGATGGTGATGGTTCATTATTTATAGCATTATATGGCTCCCAATCGTATAATTCATGAGAGGTTCTGTAAATCATAAAGTGATAGGGAAATAGCACAAGCAACTTCTGAACAGCTGCAGAATCACTAATATTCATTGGCAGAATCAAGAGTCATGTTGTATGTGCAGAAGCTAAGGGCCAATTTTTTAAAGGTATTCAGGCACCTAAAGATGCTAGTAGGTGCCTCATGGGATTTTCAAAAGCATCTTGGCTCCTAACTCGGATAGTTAGGTGCCTAAATACCTTTACAAATCTGGCCCTCAGTTGCCCCAGATAGTTACCCTATGGGTTATTTATAGTTAGACTATCACATAAGAACACTTCTATTGGAACATTTTTTATAGTGGGGATACTGAAAACCATTGAACAAAACTGTAAACCCTGTATATGATGGAAACTGCTTCAAGCCAGAGGATGCTGCTGCACCCCCCAGGAAACCTAGTACCAGCACCCCTGCATAAGAGATTCCCTAATTGTTCTGTGCACACCATATGAAAGTGCTGATAGAAAATATACAGTAATTTATCAAATGGACTAGGGGATCATTTTATATATAGCACATTAAGCAGACCTGGAGCTGGATAGTGTAATGCTTATAATGACTACAAAGAGGTCGTGTTGATTTGTTTGAAAATAAAAAGGGAAAGGCTTCCTGCCTGGGACTGATAATGAATAGCGGAACCTTTCACTATTAGGTCATGGATAGGAATTGAACTAAGGTCAGTAGTGACTGAGAATTGGTCTGAAACCAACAAGATGAAATTAATTAAAAACAAGGGCCAAGGTAGGAAGGAAAAAATCCAATGCACACGTACAAAATGGGGAATAACGGGGTAGGTGCTAGTATTGCTGAAAAGGATCTCAGGGTTACAGCAGATTACCAATATGAGTCAATAGTTACAGAAAAGACTAATATCATTCTGAGATGTATGAATAAGAGTGTTGGATGTAAGACACAGGCGGTAATTGTCCTACTCTACTCAGCACTGGTGAGGCCTCAGCAGGAGTACTGAGTCCAATTCGGGGCACCACACTTTAGGAAAGATGTGGACAAATTGGAGAGTGTCCACAGGAGAACAACAAAAATGATAATCGGTTTAGAAAACCTCACGTATGAGGAAAGGTTTACAAAAACTGGGCATGTTTAGTCTGAGAAAAGACGACTCAGGCAAGATCGGAGAACAGGCTTCGAATACGTTAAGTGCTGTTACAAAGTGGATGGGGATCAATTGTTCTCCATGTCTGCTGAAGGTAGGACAAGAAGTAATGGGCTTAATCTGCAGCGGGGAAGATTTAGGTTTGATATTAGGAAATCTTTTGAACTGAAGGAGTAGTTAAGCTCTGGAATAGGCTTCTAGTGGAGGTTGTGAAATCCCCATCGTTGGAAGATTTTAAGAACAGGTTGGACAAACACCTGTCAGGGATGGTCTAGGTTTACATGGTCCTGCCTCAGCATAGGGAGCAGAACTTGATAACTTATTGAGTCTCTGAAAGCTGTTTCTATCTCATGGCTGCTCAGTGACCTACAGTATCCATGAGGGTGACAGGATAAATGGGAGAAAATGCTGCCAATTATTTTCCTTCTGATTCTGTCGAAATTGTTGGCAAATCTGCAGGGAACATAATCAAATGCACTGAAAATAAATAAGAAAACTCTG
This sequence comes from Mauremys reevesii, assembly GCF_016161935.1. Taxonomy (NCBI): domain Eukaryota; kingdom Metazoa; phylum Chordata; order Testudines; family Geoemydidae; genus Mauremys; species Mauremys reevesii. The sequence goes on along the minus strand of NC_052625.1, from coordinate 143,777,288 downwards.
GGCTAGATGGTGACATTACAGTCTGTCCAGTGTAAGGGGCAGGGTGCTGATGCATTGCCCCAGGAGCAGCCCAAGAGCAAGGTTCTGACTCAGGGTCTCTCCATGATCCAAGGAGGAAGTAAACCATGATGAGCCTGTACATGCAACACAGCACAACACTGGTGTAGCTGCACCTCTGAGCACCGTGGTGGTGGGGAAGGTGGAGCTGAGACTCCACCCACTGCTCTTCTGACCACCTCCACAAAGAGGGGGTGTGGCTGTGCAGAGCCCATTTCTTCTCCTACTCTGCTCTCTGTGATGCATCACACTAGTGGGGCCATTATTTGCCCCTCTATTTGTACCCTTAATGAAAATGATGTTTTGCAGCACCCGACCTCGTTTTAAAAAACAATATCATCCTCAAAGCCCTGGAGATTTTTCAGTCCCCTAGTGCAATTGTCCCCTAATAGGTTCCCTGAATCCCATCATTTCCAGATACATTTGCCACACACACAACCCATCAACCCTCTAGATGTCTGACAGCGCATTCAGTTGTAGTTTTCTGTATCTATTAACCTTGCATGCACACACACATTTCTAGAGGAAGAATCCTTCTGCGGGGGCAAATTATTAGCATTTCTTTAACTAGTGCCAACAGTGTGGTAGGCACTTTACAGACTATAAGCTTTACAGGTACAAAGAGAAAGCCTCTGCCCAAAGATCTCCCAGTCAATATAACATAAATAGAATAAATAAAGCAAAGGAAGAAGGGAGCACACCTTTGCATCTGAGAGTGAGCTTTCATCATGTGAACCAGCGGCGCAAACAAAAAAAAACCCCATCGCGCCACTCCACTCTTTAGCAGCAATTCGGCGGCTGGTCCTTCGCTCCGAGAGGGAGTGAGGGACCCACCGCCGAATTGCTGAAGAAGGCCCGGACCTGCCACCCCAATAGCGACCAGAATGCCACCCCTTGGTATTGGCTGCCCCAAGCACATGCTTCTTTAGCTGGTGTCTGGAGCTGGCCCTGCAACCAAGACCACTTAAGGCTGCCATCTCTGGGCCTCTTCCTCTCATCTTCCCCCTTGGGATCACCTCAGTTCAAGACCTTCGCCTGGTGGTAAAATCCAATCACAAGGAAGCAAGAGGAAGTCGCCACTGTCCAGGGCCACAGGATACTTCCCTCTCTGCTTGTCTCTGCAGAGAGTTCTCCCTTTCCTCATAGAAAACCCCTTTTGAGCAGCTGCATCAGAGCCTTTAGGTTTCACTCTGCTCTGCTCAAGCTGTGGGCTGCAGGGCTGCTCACCTTCAGCACTGCTTCGTAACTGAGCTAATTCGCTGCCTTTTAATTCCTCCAGCAGATGGAGCATTTGCTGCAGGTGTGGCAGGATTGGGCTGGCTGAGCCCAAAATGAGCCCTTAAGCCGTTGTTGCTCAGTGTGGGGTTTGTACCCCCATCACAGGGTCACATCCCAACCCCTACCCCTCCATACCAAGAGACAGTCTGAACAACTGCAGCTTCATATACACTGAACTGTGAGAGCCAGAATTGTTCTATGTGTAGCCAAAATGGACATGAATGTTCCTTCCCCCTTGTTAAATTCTGTTCCATTAATTTATTAAGTTTTAATGTATTTGCTTTTAAATTGCACAGGTTTTTCTTTCCGCTGGTTTTGTTACTCAATAAAATTCTAATCTTTGGACAATAATTCGTCTTTATTAGTTCATAATATTTGCTGCAGAGTGCCTAGTGGTACTGAAAGCACCCACTTACATGTTATTGTGCAGAGTGACGCAACTCATAGGGTCAGTGACAAACACAGGCTAATGATAATAAATGCACAGGAAGCACCACAAAATCAATAGATGCAAACCAAGCACCCCACAATTCCTAACAGGCCCCAAACTGCAGAGCCAGGTAGGGCACAGTATACCACAACACATTACTGCAACTTGCTGTTAAAGTGCTCTTTCAGAGCCTCCCCCAGCTGTATAGCTCCACTTTGACTCTTCTTATAGCCCTAATATTAGTCTGGCTGTTCAAAATAAGCAGACAGCTGCTCCACCTATGCCATCCACCCGAGTGGCAGCTTTTCCTCATTTGGTTCACAGATATTATGCAGGATACAGTAGGAAGCTATAACCATTGGAATATTTTTCTCACAGAGATCCACTCTTGTGAGAGAACAATGCCATTGTCCCTTCAATCTACCAAAAGCAGAATGGCAGCTGTATCTTCCCTTGGTGCTGTCAAGGTGTTTGGTGTTTGGCTTCATGAGCCAGGAGAGCAAGGGGCAAGGTCCCTCAGGATCACTACTGACATTTCAATATCACCAGTGGTAATCCGCTGGTCAAGAATGAAAGTCCTTTCTTGCAGCTTTCTGAGCAGTCCTGCTGTGTTAAAGAGGTAGGCATCATGCACCTTCTCTGTCCAGCCCACACTGATGTTGGTGAAGCATCCCTGGTGATCCATCAACACTTGCCCTCTCTGTTGATATACTCGGGGCAAGGAGGGCTAGTGTTAAAATAGGGATAGGTGTTCCATCTATTGCTCCACCAGAGTTCGGGATCCCCATTGCTGCAAATCCATTTTTGTCCTGTACATTCCCCAGAGTCACTCTCCTGCATAGCAGGAGACAATGGCCCTGCACACTTGCAAGATAATAGTTCCCACAGTGGATTCTCCATCTCCAAAATGATTTCCCACTGACTGGTAGCAATCCAACATTGCAAGTTTCCACAGTGCGATCGCCACTCACTTCTCCACTGTCAGCTCTCACTCAAGTGTCCATGCAGTGGAGGGCTGGGCAAGCTCAGCATAGAGGTCCAGGAATGTAGGCTTTCACATGCAAATGTTCTGCAGCTATTGCTCATTGTCCCAAACCTGCATTACAATGCAATCCCATCAGTCAGTGCTCATTTCTTGGGCCTAGAAGCAGCGCTCCAACACCTGCAGCTGCGCCATGAATGCCAATAACAACCTTCAACTGGTTTTCACTACATCCCACAACAATCTGTCTTCCACAAAATTGTCATGTTCCCCGCTGATGTAAATCTTCTTGTGGCTCTGCAAATACCAGAGGATTGTGCAATGCTCATGACAATAGTGCAGAGTTGTGCAGGATCCATGGTTCTGTCAAAGATGGTGGACAGCCAGGATGGCTGCACAGGTTCATGGGATTTTTTAAAAAGGCACAAAATTTATGAGCTGTGGCTAACATTATGGGAGAGAGAAAGTTTCATGCTGGGAACTTGACCATTTGCTCCCAGTCACCCATGCACAACTTGTTTCTGCCTCATGATGCATTGCCAAAATTTCCCAAAAGACAGGGCTTTGGACAGTAGGGAGTTGCATACTGAGATCCCTACCGCAATATGCATTGACACAAGCACTCCTGGTAAGTACACGCAGTGCCAACACAAGGACCCAAGTATGCACATGCATAAGTGATGTACTAATTGCAGTGGTTTTATGCCAACATAACTTGCATCAGTTAAAGTTTGTAGGGTACACATGGCCTGACGGTGGCAATTCCTTCCTTGGCCTACACACTGCCTCTTACTCAGTGGGCGAAAGAAAATTACCAGCTTCTGTCTGCCAGGGCCGCCCAGAGGATTCAGGGGGCCTGGGGCAAAGCAATTTTGGGGGCCCCTTCCATAAAAAAAATTGCAATATAGAATACTGTATTCTCATGGGGGCCCCTGTGGGGCCCGGGGAAAATTGCCCCACTTGCCGCCCCCCCAGGTGGCCCTGGGAAAAATAAACATTTAAAAACCTTCTGCATCTCAGCACAAACCCAGTTTTGAGAAAATTTCTTTTCAAGTCACCTTTACAAGGTATCACTGGTTCTCAGCATCAGCTAGTGCTAAAAGGCACTAAAGCTCATTAAGAAGGTTGGACAAATATTTTCTGTCAAAACTTTTTTTGGATCGAAAACTAGGGTTTTTTAAAAAGCAGAAAAAATCATGGACAATGTCTGCTTTCTTTCAAAATTTGTTGTTTTTTTAATTGAAAAGCTGAAATAAGTCTGACAAAACCTGAACATGATTTGGGGTTTCAGAAGTGTCTGGCCAAATATTTGCTGCTTGCTGTGTTTGATTGTTTAAAGAAACAATAAAAAAAAATCTGCTTAAAAAAATCCAAAACTTTTGAATTTTAATGGAGTTAGATGGCTTGCCTCCTTGATCTTCTCCGGCAAAAGCACACACAACAACAGATAGACAAAGACTTTCCTCCCTCCCAGATTTGAAAGTATCTTGTCTCCTTATTGGTCCTGTTGGTCAGGTGTCAGCTAGGTTATGTGATCTTCTTAACCCTTTGCAGGAAAAAGAGGAATTAACCCTTAGCTGTATGTTTATGACACACTCTAAAAGCCTATCAGATGTCACTGCTCAATGTGATGGGGGCCCTAGTAAGGCAAAGTTCTTCCAGCCCTTCTGGCAGGGTTGCGTTTTTGGTCAGAAGGACTTGTCTGCTTGCTGAATCAAAAGAAGGTCCTGAGTCAGTTTAAATGTAGACTTTTTATGCCAAACATCCTTTCTTAGTCAGTCGGTCTCTGGAAAACCTAGTTTGAACCGGTTTATGCAAGCATCCCCGGGCATGGTACCTCTCTGGAGGTCTTTACAACCTGAGTGATTCACCTTAAATCACCATCCACTGCTTTTAGTTCCTGGAGGAGCTGTGGTATCATTCCCCCTCACTCTCCTCCACTGCCCCAAGTTGCATACAGTCCCTGGCCCACAGTGATACATACACCATTCATAAGCTTAATACAGTATGTATCCCCAGAGATACTGCGCGAGGTTGCAACATATGTCATAATAACCTAGTATGATATTAGTCTCTTTTGTAGCTGCATCATATTGTTGACACATTCACTTTGTGATTCACTATAATCCCCAGATCCTTTCCAGCAGTACTATTGCCTAGCTAGTTATTCCCCATTTTGTAGTTATGCATTTGATTTTTCATTCCTAAGTGTAGTACTTTGCACTTGTTTTTATTGAATTTCATCTGCTGATTTCAGATCAATCCTCCAATTTATCAAGGGCATTTCAAATTCTAATCCTGTCCTCCATAGTGCTTTCAACCCCTCCCAGCCTGGTGTCATCTGCAAATTGCCTAAGTGAACTTTCGACTCCATTATCCAATTGATTTATGAAAATATTGAATAGTACTGGACCCGGTGGGACCTGCTGGACACATTTCCCCAGTTTGAAAGTGTATCATTGATAACCATTCCTTGATTACTGTCCTTCAACCAGTTTTTCACCCACTATTTCACCTACTGCACATGACTGAGCCATAGAAGGCAGGCCAAGCACATACTTGGCTAAAATAATGTAGAAATATCTTGTGGTTAATCTGAAGAGCAGAAATACACTATTTTTCTTCTTTGCCCAAGGAGTGACTCAGTTATAGGTCAGGAGGAGGAATATGCTCATGCCATCCAGCAAAAGTAACAGTTTCAGCCAGATATCTAGGCACTGGGACAGAGAATGGGTGAGAAGCTGAGGGTTAAGGTAAGCAAGCCATATTTAGCAAGTTCCCCCTATGAGACTGAACTCAGGCCAATGGGCAATTCAGGCTAGGCATAAGGAGCACACAGAAGCCTGTGCGGTTACAACTAAAGCTGGGTGATTTTTTTTTTTGTTCAATCAAAACAACATTTAAGAAAAAATGTGTAGAAAAATATTGTTTCATTCAACTTTTGTTTTCCACTTAAATTAAAGTCTTTAAAAATGGTTTTCATTGAGCTTTTCCTCTCTTGGGCTTTCCTTCTCCTCGCCTCCTTTTCCCTCTCGGGGCGGGGAGAGAAAAAGGTAAAGTGGGAGAAAAAGGAGGCAGGGTAGAGGGGTAACAACACATTGAAAACCTTGTAGGCTTTTTTGGTTCTTGTTTCACCAAGCAGAAAAACAAAAACGAACAAACAAATAAAAACACTGCTAAACATTTCAAATGAAATGAGAATTTTTTAGAATCCCTGACCCATTCTGCTCTTTGTCCCCTGACCACCACCCCTGAACCTCCCCAATCCAGCCCCCCTTTCCCTGTCCCCTGACCACCCCCCCCAGAACCTCTGCCCCATCCACCCCCCCCTCCCTGTCCCCTGATTGTCCCCGGGACTCCCTGGCCCAGCCACTTACCCCTGCCTCCCGGCGCCTCAGCACGCGTGTCGAGAAGCGACCCTGAACAGCACTGCAGCCACGTGGCTCGGGGGGGGGGGGGCTGAGCTCCTCCCCGCTCAGAGTCACGTGGTAAAGGGAGGAGCCGCTCAGCCCGGAGCTCGCAGCCCCGCCCCCTTACCACACGGCTCTGTGCAGGGCGGAGGTCAGGCCTCCCTGGAGCCACGCAGCTGCAGCGCTGTCCAGGACCCAAATTGCCCCCCTTCCCCCCCCCCCCCCCCGGGCAGCCCTGCTGTCTGCCACTATTTTGCTGCACCTCTACCTTAGGATTGGGCTCCAATCCCTTGCAGAAAGCTGCCTGGTTCTAATTAAAGTATTCCTGAATTTCAATCCTAAACAAGTAAAATTACTCACATGTATAATGGGTTTGTTTCGGGTGCTTTTGTGCATGAAAGGTCTATTTCTCATGCTAAATTTCTTGTTTTGGAAGTGAAGGGGAGATAAGGAGGTTTTATGAAACAGATATTATAAACAGTATGTACCCATCCTCAGACACAATTTGTATCTGAAATTCCTTAGGGTGTTCTTGGAAACTGGAATTACAGAGCTCAAGTGAACACCTCTTCTCTCCAGCAATATGCAACTGCTAATGGAGTATTACTGGCCTGCCCAATCACATGGGATAGGCTTAGCCAATAAGGCACCCACAAGACCTATCACATGACCTACACCAATAAACCAATATTTAAATAATACTCAATAAACCTAAAATCCAGGCAGAAAAGAGCTATCAAAACCCAGTCTCTTAAAGCTTAATGACTCTCTAGATAGAGCAAAATGTTTCATCTTAAAAATTTGCAGATATGAAATAAAGCTAAAGTGAAGCATGATTGGTAAAAATGAAATCAGGCAAAATTTGCATTGTTTGGGTTGGACAATGAAAGACTCAGAGTTCTGGGGTTAATATTGCTCATGATTCATTCATTCTCTTTTAAAACTATTTACATTCAGAAAGTTATGTGAGAAGAAAAATATCATTTCAATCGAGCTTGAGAAAAAACATGAGACTGCATTTGAATTACCGGGCCAGCTTGGTTTTGTTTTTCTCTTTTGAGGGATAAGACATTATAAGAGAAATTTGGCTGAATATTTTTTCCTTTGCCTGGCTAACTGCAAAACCCAAAGTTTGAAAAAGCGATTGCTGTTTGAATTTTCTTCTGAAGTACCAGATTACAGCACAGTATTAGAAATAAACAATAACAGGAAGCATATTGTCTATATCTCTTGTTCAGTTCTACAGTGAGTCTTCAGTTTCTGTAAACTTCCACGCAGCTCTTACGAAGTGTATAAGATAAGTCTCCGAATGCCTTTTGTGTGTATGTTCTCATTTGATACGGTGAAGTACTACAATTACTGTAATTGAAACAGAAACCAATATGCTTCACAAGATACAACCAAAAGTAATATACTCTCTGGTTTAAAAAACAATCAGCAAATCTTACAGCTGTGGTCACGGTGTTGTAGGACCGGATCAGACCAATGACGCAGCTGACCAGCAGAGGCATCAGCAACAGGCAGAGGCGAGCAGCAAGTGGAGGTAGCAGTGGCAGAAGTAGCAGTGACAACATAGCAGCAAGCGCGGCGACAGATGCATCAATTGCCTCCCTTCCCTCCCGTCCCCCCAGCTGGAAGTGACCGCACATGAATGCACTCCTGGACTTTGGGACATTGCTGGGACAACCCACCATGACTGAGCTGCAGTGGAGGGAAATGGGGAGTGGTGTGTTTAAAGGACATTCATCCACTGGACTTTCACACCGCAAGGTGGAAAGTGAGGCAAAGGACACTGCCCAAGATACTATGGGGCAGGTGTTTACTTATTGTTTGCGTACTTGAGTCATTAAAAGTGTTTTCCCAAATAAATGCTGTGTTTCCTCTCCCCTACTAAAAGTTTTCTTTTATTATACACAGGTTCAGTGCTAGCGAATAGGGAACTATTAAGTACTAGAGGTGCCCAGAAGTGGTATTCACTTTTCCCAGATTCTGGCTGGGTACTCAAGCCAGTTTTGTAATATTAAGAGGAAACCCTAGATATTAAAGCCAGCCCTTGCTACTGCCAATGCCTCCTGGCATAAGGGTTACATAAGAATGATTCATAGAGGTTAAGGCCAGAAGGGATGGTTAGCTTAAAGCATAACTTGTGTTTGGCTAAACCATCTCTTCGAGAGAGGCCCCAAGTCGTGATCTGGAGACATCAAGTGATGGAGAAGCCAACACTTCCCTTTGTTATTTGTTCCAATGGTTAATCATCTTGATAAGGATCAGTCTTCCATTGTGTCTGAATGCCTGAAGGATGGGGGTTGGTAGCAAAGGTAAGAGTCAGATAGATGGTTGTTTATTGGCAAATACACAAATGTTCTACATACAAAAATCTGTGTTTAAATGTGATCCAATCATCCTGGTAGATATAAAACATTTTAATTCCTGCAGAGATTATGGGCTTGCAAGCTCATGCCATTGTGAGTTTGTGTAAAGTGAATGTAATGTGGGTGTCAAAAACTACCATTTTAATTTGGCAAGGAGGGAACCCACAGCTAGTGCATACCCACCCTGGCATCAGATAGAGCATTGCCTGTTGGGAACCATTACAAGGAAGCAGTTCTAAGGCTGCTCTAAACTACACAGGCGATAGGACCAGCAGAAAATCAGGCCCAGGATCAGAGAGCTGTAAACTCTGTGGCTGCTCCCCAGCTGCACCCAGTGCTTACTGTTGGCAGTTGAGAATTCAACTCCAAATGCTGGTGTTTAAAATGGGGGAGGGCACAGCATCCCATTAGCCTATCTAACACAAGCAGCTAAAGGAGAGTGGCTAGCCCGCTCGCCTGTCTGTGTGTGTGTGCCCATGCTCCCACGAGTAGCAAGCACTAGCCAGCCTGAGCTGCAGCTTGGTTTGTCCTGATCAGCCTGTTACAGCTGTGCCCTTTGCTGTTGCATTAAACTGGATTTTTTGTCCCTCACCTTTACTTTTCCAGTGTAACTAATAATCCTGGGCTCCCACTACAGATGCTGTAGTGACAACCGTGTCATTCAGAGAGACAGAACCACAGTTCAAACACAACCTGTTACGGTTTATTTGCCAGCAACTAAAATGTTGTTTCATGTTCTGTTCAAATCTCATGACCGTGGCTTTGGAATATCCATTTGCCAGCTGCCGGGGTCTGTTCCTTCTAATACTTGGATGCACCACTGCTGCAGTTTTGGCCCTGAAGACTTGCCAAATATTTCCACCCTTACTCCTGAAAAGCCTGATTGGGACTGCAGAGCCAAAACTTTCTGTCGCTGTTCCCGCAGAACTCAGATGGCCTTTTGGCAATATCACTGGAGAGTGAAATATCACGCCTCCTTACATGCCCATGCAAGAGATGCCAGTTTATGTCCTCAGCTCTGATTCGTGCTGCTGTGATTCAGTTTATTGCCTATTGCCACTGAAGCAAGAGCCAAATCCAGGCATCTAAGGGTGTGCTTTCCCTTCTGTCACTTGACACTCTCTAGGATGTATTCAGAGAGGATTCTCACAGACTACATGACTAGATCTGGAAGCAAACAGCTTGTCATGACTAGTCATGTGAGTTTTTTCTTTCTTCACTTCAGTTGTGCTCTCACGCTGTTTTGGGAATAGTCTAGTGCATTTGCGTATTGGCAGGAACGGTTATCACAACATGGAGTTCTAAAAAGAATAGAATAGATGCAGAAAGCACATTCTGAATCCATAATGTGAGGCTTCACATCAGGAACCTGATTTGAAGAGTTATGCGTCATTATTATTTTCATCACAAAAATGGGATTTCTGGGGTTTCTCATAAAAAGTCATTATCTTCATAATCCCAGTAACTATTGACCAAGCTTCCACCATAAACATTTCCAAATCATAGGAAGACCCAGTTCCTGTCCTGAAGAGCTAACAACCTAATTTAAGACAAGATGCAACAAGTCAGTATAACAAACTATAGTGGGGAGGAAAGCAGAGAGATCAAAGTTAACAGTAATAAGAACATTTAGTTACAGAGAAGATAATGGAGTATACCGGCCCTTTAACACTAAAGGGGTCCAGAAGACCCTGTTTCAGAGATGTTGAAATAAATAAAGACCCAGAAATGACCTTGTAGCAGGAAGAGAGGGAGCCATCTTGGGGAATTAGTTGGATAGGAAAACCAGGATACTGTCCCTTTAAGGGCCCTGGCCCAGGGTCCTTGTCACTTAAGGTGAGGCAGAGTTCCCCTTTCTTTCCCAATCAACTGGGGGGAAGCTCTCCAAAGGAGAGCAGTTTATGTACTGTCTTCTCACTCAAAACAGAGATAAGGAAGCCAGAGTCACATGGTGAACATCTGCTGGGAAGGATAGGATTGACGATGCTGGGAAGACCAGTCTGGTGCAGAATAAGAGTTCCGCTGAGTCAGAAGAACTGGAGATGAGTATGAAGTATTGTGTTGCTATGATGGACTATGTGTTTCAGACAGTGAGGACTCATTTGAACTGCTTTCAGTTACTAACCCCATGCTCGGCAGTGGTTGGTGATGATCCGAAGAAACACTGTGGGGAGTTCTTATGGGGCCCCAGAGAGGGGGAGCAGAGAGAGATAGGCAGAGGCACCTTTTGCCTTGAGGGAGCACTAGTAAATGACAACCCTGTTACCACAGCTTTTGTGGATAAATTGATGATCCCAAATAATTTAACATATTTTTAAAAGATAATTGAATCTGAGACTGTGATTCTAAACTGCTGATTAAGGAGGTGTGCATCAGTTATGTAACATTGATATGAACAATGCACTTGAGATAGAAAGTAGCTCTGATGTCTCCCAGCACCCACTCTTGTCAAAGGGTCTGTCTACACTGTCATCAAAGCACTGTCAACGAAGGTCTGAATGCAGCATATGTAGACATACCCGAGTTACCTTTGACCTAGCTAGGTCAAACAACAAAGCAGACATTGGTCCTCCCCTGCAAACAAAATTAAAGGGGCCCAAATTATTGTCAGGCTGAAATATGTACAAAGTTATCAAATGCTAAGCAGTGGAATAGCATCAGGATGGAGAGTCTTCATCATTTAACTAAATTTTAAATCACAGCAAAATACTGACAGTAGCCAAATTTTACTTTTTTAAAACTCTCAACCAAAGATTTTCCAGGGGTCTAACTAGCCCCTGAACTCCTAGAGGGTTGTTTGTTTTTTAAATAGTGACAGTCAGGGGCCACAAAATACCCACTTCCCTCCCAATAATAGGACCTTAGAACTGACCCTGTTTGCTGCTATTGTTATTTGAGCTAGGTAGATCAAAGATAGCTCAGGTATGTCTACACCTGTTGCACTCACACCTCTGATTGCAATGTAGACATCCCCAGAGCTGTTGAACTCTGAGGTTAGTCTCAAAACCAGGTCTCATGCAGGACTGTATTACACAGTTTGAGTCACTAGACCTCTCATTTTACATACATATATAAAAAAAATCATATGGCCTTGACTTTTCTAGGTGCCAGTGTCTTCCTGTGTGTTTATTAGCTAGCACACTAGGGCTCTTATCCTGATTAAGCCATCTGACTGGTACTGCAAGATAAATAAATAATATTATAATAATGTAGGAGCATGATTCCTAGCAGAAAAAAAATAGAAAGGCTATCTCTTGTTCTCAGTTCCCTATATTTGTCTTTGATCAATAGATACAGATTGCTGTCCCAGTTCTGAGCAAGATGAATGTTCACAAAGCAAAATTAGTTTCTGTAATGGAGTACTGTAGAGCTGGTTTTGAATCAGATAGTATGCTGTGAGAGCGACATGGAATTTAGGTGGAAACAGAATGCATAATTAGCAATTTATTTGCATTCTATCTCCAGTTAACGATGTGCCTTTTTATTAATATTTATCATCCGGTGTTGGTACACACAGTGCTGATAGCTGAAACATGCCAAACAAACAAGAGAGTACAGCACACTTACAAGAAGACTCCTTTTGGGAGGAAGAATGTATTAATCAAATCAGAAGCTGACATCCTGACAGTCTGATGGATGGTAGTGTAGAACTCAGGAAAACCAACTCATTTGATTGCATGAGAAACCAGGAACTTTCCAAGTTACTGTAAGACAAGTTCCATGACTTCTTCTTTAATTATTAGAACACAACTCTCACCCCTATTTCCTCAGGCATGTCAATAGTGCTTTGTTACTTGATTCCTATGTTGTACCACCATGCAGTAGTCCCAATTAGGTTGTATAAGTGGAGTAGTAGCTTCCTCTGAGACCATCCAGAGTTAAGGGGAAACTGAAATCATGACAAAATTATTTTTAAACTTGTTTTCCACATTCTCTTTTTATATAGAATTGTATCCTTTTCAGTCAATAGTTAAGATATTATGAGTAATGGCTGCAGGGTTTGTTTTTTTTAATAAATTCTTTCATTGGGTTCATCGAAGCTGAGCCGGTGAAACTGCAGTTACAGGGAGTGCAATAAATAAGTGTGTAACGGTTGTTTTGCATAAAGAAGAGTTCCTTGCTCCCTTTTTATTTGTGTTTATTTTGTTAAGCCATTAATGTTTTCCATACCCAAATAGGAACCATATAACCTAAAATAAATTGCTCAGATGGAGGTAAATGAAACAAACAAAATAAGGTCTTCCTGGGAGGGAACGCTGTGTAACTCTGGTAACTGTTTTGGATTGATTCACAGCATTGCCCTCCAGTGAAACAGGCATGGTGCCTCATATGTAAAGGTGCCTTGCACAGGAACAAGCATCACTACATTTCCTCTACATTTGCATGTCTTATCCATTTCTAGTTACCTACAAAAAACCATTCAAAGAGACATCAAAATGATGATGATTTTGGACTTTGTCACATTGCTTTGTGCTATGAGATGTAGAGGAGGGTAAATACCGGTAATGATCCATCCTCAATGCTTCATTGATCTCTTCTACCCAGGCTTTTCACTCCATGATAAACATAATGTATGTGGAATTCCTTCTCTATTCTGATTTGCCAACTCTCTTCATTCAAATCACCCCTGTACACGCATTTCTGGTGTGATACCTTCAAGTGTGTTACTTACAATTTTATTAACAGCAAAAAACCTGCAACCATCCTAGTCATTCCCATCTCAGGACTCACCAGTGGGACCTTTGTACAAGTATTCTGTTTGCCTTATTAGAGTGTAAACTCCCTACTGTCTATATTTTGTATGTATACGGTCCTACACTCAGTAACGATACTTCAATAAATAACAATTTTGGAAGGTTTCTGCATCAGTGAGAGGCTTCTTTGTCCCTCCTACACACTTTGCACATCCACACAAGCCATGGTTTAATTGTAAGCAGTTCAGGGCAGGAACTGTGTGTGAAATCCCAGTCCCATGAAAGTCAATATGATCACTGACTTCAAGAGGGACAGGATTTCAGCCTGTTTTGTGTCAATTAGGCGCCATAGAAATGTATGGCACTATAAATATAAAGGATTTCCCACACAAAAACTCACTGTAAAGCTTGAAAACTTAGCAAGGAAGAGTCAAGAAATTATTTGATAATACAAATAAATAATAAACAATAATAATAATTCAAATATTTAGCTGATCAGAATTTCTTTGTGTTTATGCAGGCCCCGATTCTGCCATCCATATTCATGTGACTATAACTTCACTCATGTGAATATTCCCACAGAAGTCTATGGGACTACTCACATAACTAAGCAGGGTAGAGTTGGGCCCAAAATTATTATTCAGAAGTTAATACCCCTAACGAGTATATACAATTGAGTTTATCACATATGCAAAATATTAGTGTGTAACATAGAATCATCGAATCGTAGGACTGGAAGGGACTTTGAAAGGTCATCTAGTCCAGTCCCCTGCACTCATGACAGGACAAAGTATTATCTAGACCATCCCTGACATGTGTCTGTCTAATCTGCCCTTAAAAATCTCCAGTTATGGAGATTCCACCAACTCCCTAGACAATTGATTCCAATGCTTAAACACCCTGATAGGAAGTTTTTCCTAATGTCCAACCTAAACTGCCCTTGCTGCAATTTAAGCCCATTGCTTCTTGTCCGATCCTCAGAAGTCAAGGAGAACACTTTTTCTCTCTCTACCTTGTAACAACTTTTTATATACTCAAAAACTGTTATCATGTCCTCTGTCAGTCTTCTCTTCTCCAAACTAAACAAACCCAATTTTTAAAATCTTCCCTCATAGGTCATATCTATCATCTGTAATACATGCATATGTAAACATAATCTTCAGTGTCAGTAATGTAGTCACTAGAAAGAAAACAAAACACAGCTTATCGACAAGGCATCTACCCTGTCCACCCTTAAAATCCCACTTCTGAAGGGCAGCCTACAGAGGACTTATTCTAGTTGACTTGTATTACCTATATGCCTACTTATTGTTCCTGTTCCCCTAACCTCTATCTGTCCGTTCTTAGACTGTGATCATCTTGGGGCAGGGCCCATCCCTTCATTAATGACCAGAAAGTGTCTAACATGTCATGGGTATTATCACAAACAAATAATAAATGCTGGAATACAATAACTGCAGTTCTCTTGGGAATGCAGTGCTCAGTACTTACTGTTTTTCTCTTGGGTTATCTAACAATTATTCATCCATTACATTGTGTTTCAAAAAGTATTTCTTGAGAGTACAACACTTATAAAATCTGTCTTATATCACATATTGTATAGCCCTCCTGGGGTACATTGTACTCCTTACCGCCTCTTTCAAGACATTTTAAAATGAATAATGTGTTTTTTCTCTCTCATTAAGGAAAACATCAATACTTATTTAACTGCTATTACATACTTCCATTATCATTTTCTAAATAGTGCATTACCAGTAATTGATTGAAGCTTTATAGCCATGTCAACATCATATCCATTATTCAAAGAGATTCTCAGAATACTGGAAGCATCTGACTTAACCGAACACAGAGTATCATGAAAAAGACTTAGAAGAATCCATCTGCTGGAAAAATCATGTGTGACATTAATAATTAATCTCTAGTAGACTATGAATTACTTTACCAGCACCTACTTTTATACAGCATAGGAAGTAGTATACCTTAAAGTAGCTTACCTGAGTACGTACTGAATAAAAATGGAATACAAAGTGATAGCAACCTCAGGATGTAGCCCATAATTTGCTAATATTTCTTGCTATGAAGTTACTTAATGATTACTACAAATTTCCCAAATTCTTTTAAGTTCAGATCAATGTCTTGATTAAGAAAATGGTTTTGGGAGATCGGATGGTCCAACGGACTGGTAATACTTTTCAACCCATAGGTCAGCAGTCAATGCCAACTCAGGCTGGTAGTGACTAGAGAAGGGAAAATAAGATGATAATCAGATTCCAAGGTCTAAATAGTCTGATTATATTTGGATTCCTTCATCCAAATGTCAAACCCAAATATCAGTCAGGGACCTCACTAGGACCTTCTCAGTGTCTACCCACATGTCATGGACTCCCTGCCCCTACCACTTTGAGCCTTCTCCTGGAGAGCGGGGATGAGGAGTCCCTTGTCCTCTTAGTTGCAGAAGACAGATATCTGGCCCTCTTCCCATGTTTTCAGTCTTAAGGTATCTGACAAAGAAGCCCACTGCTTTCTCCTCAACCCATAAAATGTCTTAAGGCCTGTGGAACCCCAACCTTCCTTCTGCAGCAACAGTTCAAGAAAGGTTCCTGATAACTCTCCTACTTTTACCTCACTGAAACCTGGGAGTGTCAGATGACCAAACAGTACTACTGCTTACTAACGAGGACAAGTTTACTATTTGATTCATACAAACCATTTAGTAACTAAAGTTGCCATTCCTTGGAGGTCTATTGGTTAGTGACCTCAGTCCAGTTCCTAGTGGGTAGTTAGTAATGACACATTTTGGGATTCAAACCAGACCAGTGAGAGTTTGTGTCACTGCTTGTCTTGAAACCTGGAGTGCCTTGAAATGCTCTGCTGCTGCAGCTCCGTGTGGAGAGTCTGAGCCAGCATACAAACATTCACTGAGCGTCTGTGTATTGAACAGCCCTGGTTCAACAACTCTTACTCTACCAGCCTGCTTGTCACAACAAAGTCACACTCTGCTCTCCAACAGCCTTGGTTACTACTAGCCAAGTGACCCCAACACAGCCCTGTTCTCAAATTTCCCCAAAGTGTCTGCCCTGAGATGTCCAACCCTTTCCTGAAACATTCAAAGGAGTAATACGGTCCATTGCTCCTTGAAAGAGGTGAAAGCACAGCAGCTTGTTGGTTTAATTGGAGTTAATAATCACTCAGTATCAAACACAGCACTGGGCTGATTTCAAATAAAAGTAGCACAAGTTTATTTAATCAAAAAGAGAGAGTGAGTTCAATAATAAGAGATAATGACAGAAACGGTTACAAAGAAAAATGAAAAATGCTTTCTAGAGACTAAGACTTACCTTGAACCAACTCTATCCTTCTGTTACGATTCTTACCACTCCTCCTTCCAGAAAGATGGCTGTCCACCCTCTTGGTCAGGATCTCCCACAAAGTACAATGTGCTCTGTTCCTTTGTCTTCTTCAGTAAAAGATAACTTGGGGTTCTTTACCCCTCTCTTTTATAGTCCAGTGAACTTTAAATGTATCCTTCTCTAAGTTCAGTGCTCCTGCTGTGGGGAAAGGTGCCAGGGAGTCTGATGGAGAAGGTTCTATGCTGGTTTCTCCCTTCTGGTGCTTTCTACAATGTAAATTGATCTATCCCTGAAGCCTCTGATATGCCAATGAATGGCCACTTTACCGTGATTGCCAATTGATTGTAATTGTACTTGGATGGAGGCGTCAGCCTTTCCTTTGTCTGAAAAAGCCTGTTTTCCCACTCCCCATATTTGCCTGGTTCAAACACATTTTAGTCCACATTTCCTTCACATTTTTACACTCCTTTGGGCATTTACTGTACATGCACCATGCAAGAATATTAATGATCAGAGTGTTATTTGTTTTCTAATGGTACCTTACATGACAACTTGTAGATACAGATTGTTACATAAGTGAATTAGGGTACAATGAACTGGTCAAGCCAAGTTACTACCAGATACCAGTGAGCCCCTTGCCCTCTGGCGTTGGATTGCCCTCACAGGAGGTAATAACGACACAAAAGAACAATCACCCGAACTGGTGCCTGTGTTGATGGCCTCTATGTAGAGGCCAACAAACCACTGGACTGGAAACCTTCTCATGTTTAAAGGTGGTTTCTCAAGGTCAGGCCTGAAGTACACTCATGCAGGAGTGTGGAAAAGAAGCTTGTACTGCTGACCATCCAGCACCTCTGTTTGGAAAAAGAGAGGATTCTGGTCTCCAGAGCTGTCAAACTAGCACCTTTCACAAGCCTTAAGCTCACTTAAAAACAAAATGTTAATACAGTGACTTAGTAATTAAACTAGAAGAAATAAAGCCCATTGCACAGTCATTGCAGTGCCTATGCACTGCTCCAATTCTACTGCCATTACCTTCTATTATTATTATTTGTATTACCATAACACCTTTCCTGCAGGAGCTCTTGTTTTTACTGTGAGATGGCGGATGACTGGATCTAAGCAAGAAAAAGCGAGGACTGCTGTCAGGAAGAGCTCTGATGGTCACCAAAAGACTGACAACCAAGTAGCGGTGAAACTATATCGAGCAATGTAACAAGGGGAAGCTTCAGATTCCAGACAGCTGGGGTTCTCACTAAAATGAGACCCTGGGGCCATAATTGGCTGCCCAGAGACAGGGTGCCACCCATATGGATCCAATTGGGCCCAGATTCTAAAACTCTGTCTGCTTTAATAATCTAAGGACTGGTCTACACTACAAGGTAGAAAATTTTAACTACATTCCTGAGGGCTGTGAAAATTTTCATACCCAGTGAGATTTAATTAAACCCACCTAAGTCCCAGTATTGACACTGCCAGGTTGATGAGAGAATTTTTCTGTCAACCTTCAGAAAGGTGGATTTTCTACAATGACAGAAGAACTCTTTCTGTGGCTGTAGTCAGTATCTACGCCACAGAGTCGCAGCTGCAACAGTGCTGCTATCGCATTTCTAGTGTAGACAGACCCTAAGATGTTATGTATACTGTGGGGAGAGATTAAGAAAAAAATAAATCTGCCTCTTATCTTGACAATGTTGCCTGAAAGTTATGCTTATGCAATTAATTAAGCCAGGGTATTATAACCATGTTACATTTCTGCCTTTCCTTGCCATAATTTTATCTCATAACTTTAATGATATTCAAATGTAAGTATTTTTGATACTGTATAAATTGTACTGATATTATTTTTTTACTCATCTCTGCCTGATTATATGAAACTATGTCATCTTTCTCTGAACTCGATTTTACTAATGGCATTTTTTCATGCTCATTAATAATCCATGTCATGTTAGGAGCACAACCAAACTTCAACCATTCATGACAATCTGTATTAAAAATACTGCCTACATCAGATAAACTCTCATGAGGAAAGAATATTAGAAAAACTTTGCCACTGATGTAGTCTCTAGCCAGCTAGATCTGAAAGATCAACAGGTCAACCAGAACCTTTTCTCACTCCAGAGGGAATTAAAGGAGCTGTAATTGTGTACTGTAGAATTGTCAGTTGACCTTATGTTCTCACGCAACACATTCTTTAATTCAAAGGCCTTAGTGTAGAGAAAGAAGGGAGAACAAATTAATGAATAAAATAATTGTTAATTTTTTTTTAAAAGACATGTACAACTATCTCAGAAATGGATGCAGTGTTCAGATTACCTGCCAAAACCGCAGCAAGGGGATTAATTCAGTGTATATGAATACAGAAGATAGCATTGCTCTCTGAAAATAGTGCAAATTTGTAATGTGGAAGACTATTTTACATAAATCTAGATTTTTTAGTAGCTCTCTGCACATACTCAGAGCGGCCTAATCTTGTCAAACATCTGCTCTCTGACAAACAAGTATTTCCAAGGGACATCTGTTTGCATACAGGGCTTTTGGACCCACACAAAAGAAATATATCGTAAATAGCTTCTAGCTACTTACAGTAGCACCTAGAGGCCCCAGCCAAAATTGTGTCACACTGTGCTAGGCACTGTACGTAGGACAAACTTGCATAAGGGACCTGAAATACTGTGAGTTTCCAACTCTCTCTTTTTGGAAGATCAGTGCCCTAAATTCACAGCTGACCTCATGAGATGCTCCCAGCTCGTGACACCTGTAGTCCAGGGCACTACAATACTTCCATGCTCTGCTGGCACTCAACAGCACAGCTCCTGCAGCGTCAATGTTACCACGGCCTCCTTTTTGGCCACTGTCTCTCAGGGAGTTTCATGCAATGGAGGGAGACACTGAAAATACTGATGGAGGCTACTCAGGAGCTAGAGCAAAGGAAGTGGGAAGGAGTGCAGTTTCCCATCCCCTGCTAAAAACACAGAGAGAGAGCTCCCTCTTTGTGGCTGATGCAGTCAAAGCTTCTCCTTCTGTTTCAATCTACTTTAAAACTGGGTCCACTTGAGCAGGCATCAGGGGACAGATTTTTAAAGCTATTCAGTCGCCTAAAGATGTAGATAGGTGCTACAACTGGTTGAAAATATTCTGACAAAATGTTTACAAAGGGAGTTAGGTGCCTACTGGGTTTTCAAAGCCTACATGCAAGTTTAGACACTTTATACCTTTACAAATCTGGCCCATAAACCCCATGGGATTATTTGACAATGGCCATCCCCAGACACACCTGATCCAGGAAGTATAATCTCCAAGGCACAGCGAAATATCTCCAAAGGGTTGGGGCCTGGAGGGGACAATGCTTTGGAAATGGAGAGTTCCCCTCCCCTCAACACCTCTCAGGCCAACTTTGATTCTATTCTCTTCTGTATATGTTCTTATACCACTCTCGTCACCATGGTATCTATGCACTCCATGCACAGAAACAAAGGAGGCAACTGAGTCCAAGTAAGGTATTTTAGTCAAAGTGTTACTTGAAACTATAATATCATCTTCCTAACTGGGAATGATGTAAATTGAATACATCTGTATTTCTGCTGAAACATCAGAGTCCCTCTCTAAATGATTATTCTATGATGGATTATCCTGTACAGTTGTTACCAAAAATATCCTATCCCAAATGGATTAAATGTACTATTGCTGTTGTGGTGAGAGCCATTTATCAGATTCTGTTTAATGTCACCAAGAGGTAAATTACAAAAGAAGGGAGTAGCATCTGTAGCTTCCATGATAGTAAAGCAAAATGCATACCATGGCATGAACACAAACTTGCCCCAATGTACGCAGCATAATCCTTTAATGCTGTAACCCCTTTGGTATTTTAGATTAACTAAATCGGGGAAAGTGTGGTCTTGCTGTTACCTTGCAGTGTCTGACTTCGGGCAGGTCACTTGGCTGCTGAGCCTCAGTTTTTCCACTTGTATAATGGGAAGAGCTGCTTGAACAGTACAGAAAAGAGTGTTTGTGAACAGCATTCAAATTGTGAGCTGTTTTTCAGTTCACCCAAGCTCAAACCTCTTTTTATTCACTATTCCTGCAAACAGGTTTTAGTCTGCACTAGTGCATAGGAAATGGCTGTCCATGTGAATATCTGTACTATCAGGCAAACAAAGATGTTTGTGTACAAATAAAGGTATTTTATATTTGTTATTCACTATTTGCTACTTGTTTCCATGTTTATAAAATTTCAGTTATCCAGTCAGGAAACAGAAAACACTATTCCTACACAACAAACAAATAGTGAATACTCAGAGTAAATATTGGGTGAGCAGTTTGCAGATAGCCCACAGACTGAGAAATATTTATTCTAACTATTCATTGTATCTATGTGAACAAGTCATAGATCAGTCACAAAAATCAGGATAGGTTCATGAACAATCTGAGAACAGAAAAAAAAGGTTACGTTTATCATATAATTAGTCATAAAAAATAATTTGACCAGCTCTAAGAATGATGATAACCAGGGCTGCCCAGAGGATTCAGGGGGCCTGGGGCAAAGCAATTTCGGGGGCTCCTTCCATAAGAAAAAGTTGCAATACTATAGAATACTATATTCTCATGGGGGCCCCTGAAGGGCCCGGGGCCTGGGTCAAATTGCCCCACTTGCCCCCCCCCCCTCTGGGTGGCCCTGGGGATAACATCTGCCTGCATCACAAGATTGGCTTGAGTTATTTTAATTAATATTCATGAGCGCTTTGAAATCCTCAGGTAGAAGGCACTATATAAGTGGAAAGTATTTTGATCACACATTGTGCTGTAATAAAGTTAACAGAAAATTGTCCCCTTGTTTTTATCCTAGGAGTCTTGGGTTTAAAAACAGATGCCAATTCAATTTTCATATATCTACAGTATATTTATTAGGCTATTCATGCTGTAAGTTCCATCTTGAGTGTAAGGTTTTTTTCAGAGGCTGCTTTTATCAAAGGGAGGAGCATTATATTAAGTGCATAGTAGTTATCACTAGAAATGATCAGAATGAGTTAAAATGATACAGAAACACTCTTCTGATGTGACTGTGACATTCACGCAGCAACTTCAAGCCCTGGTGGGACTCTAAACTGCTTCACAAGTTATACACCTAAATCACCACTGAAATTTAGCCCTCTCTGAGGTGGAAGGTGACAACCAACTGGCATACGCCTCACACTATACAACATTGGGGAGAAGACGACGTTTGGCCAAAGACACTGGTGTAAACTCTTGCTCTTGCAAAAAGTGCTGTGGAAATTTCAGTGTCCACTGAGAGTTGACAGGATGTCATGTAAAGACCTGCAGTATAAAGTAAACTGCATGAGACTCTGTTTACATCCCTTGGAAGGGAAAAGGGCTGAGTTTGACCCCACTGCAATTCAAACCTGTGTGTTCAGGAATCTCACTTTTCCTAAACTGTTGCTTGGACTGTTAAACTGTTCTCCTTTAGGATACACTGAGGTGGCAGATAACAATAGTGGGCCACTATGGGCCCTGTTCTATATGTTCTCCACAGACAGAATTCTCACTCACTTCAGCTTCTTCCTCATCATCACCCAATCCTCACCATGTTTCCTCTACCATTCTTCTGGTTCCTAACAACCACCTTGCTCTTCTCTCTTCCTTCCCTTGAGGTACCTTTTCTCTTGTACATTGCTTGTCCCAACCCACTTGTTTATGTTATGTCTGAACTTGGATAGCAGTCTTTGTGTCTTTCTGCGAAATGCCTAGCACACGTTGGGTGCTATGAAAACAAGAATGGGTCATCTAGTACATTTTTCAACACTGTACTTAACGTTACTTTGCCAAAGCCATTCTGAAGGTAATTATTCTGCAATGTCATATCCAGCTGGGCAGAGCAACAGTCACATGTGCACTGCCGGTACTTCAGCCCATTTGTCTCGGCAGCTCCGCCAAAGGCTTTATATAGCGGTTAAATAAGACTGGGGAAAGGAGTGAGCCTCATGCGACTCCAGAGGGGAGTGCATTGGAGGTGAAGGAACAGTTTCCCAATGTCACCTTCTGGGTTCAGACTGAGAGGTAGGATCTGGACCCTGTCAGGAAACTTCCATTCATCCACCTTCCAATGCAGGCTCTTGGCTGAGGTGTGGGGTACCAGGTCATGGTCTCACCATTTCCCCACACTGCACAACCACTAATCCCAGGGGAGTGGTCAGGGGCGGCTCTAGGCACCAGCAAAACAAGCTGGTGCCTAGGCGCGAAATAAAGGGGGGCGCAGCGGCCTGGGCCGCGGACCTCGCGCGCCCGCGCCCGGGGAGGTCCACAAGCCCCCGAGACGGACGGACCGCAGGCATGACCGCGGAGGGGGGGGTCGCGCCTGCGGCTGGCGCTCCGCACGCAGCAGATGATGCGGGCGCCGAGCCGCGGATCCGCCATCCGCATCCGCGGCCGGGGTCGCCCACCAGCCGCACACACCCGACCCTCTGCCGACCATGCAGCCCCGCTGCCGCGCTGGCCAGCTGCTCCCCGCCCCGCGCGGGCGCCCCTTGGCGCGCTAAACGGTAGAGCCGCCCCTGGGAGTGGTATAGCTGCCATTGTGCCCAGCTCTTCTTGGGTGCCCGTGCAGGGCCAGGAGTAATCTTCCCCCAAGACATAATATACCATCAGAAAAAGCAAGGACTGGAAGGAAATGTTGAGCTTAAGTTACTGACAGCTTTAGCTAGAATAACATGAACTCTTGAGCCTCTTCAGATGTGGAAAGCTGTCAATTGCATTCAATGGGATTCACTCTACACTCTTTAGTCGTTAGGAAGCTGTTTAGTTTTTAGACATCTTTCACCTAACTCAGAGATCTAAATGCAAAGTAGTAAATGCAGCACTCAGGGTACGAGGATTTTGACATTTGCCAGAAGATTTTGGTCTTTAAAAACCAATGAATGGATTGAAAGTGAGATATGAATATAAGGATTGTTATCTGAAATGGAAAATCCAATTCCAATATATTTCATGTTTAAATGAAAATGGTGTGTGTTTTCCACATTTCAAAAAAAATCAAAGTTCCTTTCAACATGAAACTGTCAAACATCTTTATTTAGGAATTTCAGATTTTTGGAACGAGCAAGATGAGCACAGCTTTCATGTACCGCTGGTAGAACACCATGTAGGAATGATTCTATCAGCCTGGATGGGATGGAAGGGCAATTGCTTAGACAACGGTGAGGAAGCAGTCCAGCCTGATTCTGGCACTGTGCTTCCACAAGCTAAGTTTATAGGACATTAAAATGACCCAAGAAGTCTTTGGAGGTCAGTGCTGTTGTCACACATTTGTAACAGCCCGAATTGTTGTTGCTGGCATCATTAAGTGAAAAGCATTTTGCTCACTTGCTTTTTGGAGTCAGCATGACATTTATACTGTGCTGTGCCACATTAGCGATGTTGTACCACAGTCTAGTTGAATCAGTGGCCAAAAAAGCAGGCAGTGACACACCTCTATCTTCACTGACAAGACAATATACTGAAGCTGATACAAAATATTCAATACACATGAGTCAAGCATACCATGTTACTGGGCTATGCCCATTTAAAACATTCCAAAAAAAATGGGGTGCTGGACTGCAGTACAAGCAAAGGCTGTGCCAGCCTTTAGCAGACTTAAGTATTACTATCACTATTTATTCTGAGCCCCAACAATGTGCTTTACAAACATAAAGAGAGTCACATATTCCCTGCCTGCAGGGTTAACAACCCAATGGCAGACATGACCAAAAAGAGAGACGACAAACAATAAGTGAGTAACTAGGAGGATGGGTGGACAAGGGTTAAAACAAGGTATAGTCAGGAGGAGACTTGTCTTGTTCCAAAACGGAACTTGTGTATGTTTTCTTACCCCACTAAAATCTACTGCCAGACAGGTTCCCTTACCCAACCCAGCCAGCAGACACAACCCACCAGAGAAAACGTTCTTTAGCTCACATGACTGGAGGAAGGTGGGCTGGGATGAGCTGCTGAGACCTTGTGTCCCTAGGGAGTCTTCAAATCCCTTTCTTCCAGCTTCAACCTACATCTTTTCCACTTCCTCCTTTCCCCTTCTCCTCCACATCTAATACAGTCTCCTTTCCTGACTTTCAGAATATAGCCCTGCCCTACTGAACCACACTCGCATCTTAATGTGTTGTTTCACCACATCAAGGGCAGGCCATGGGAGGCCTGCATGCACCAGTCAACTATTATGCTGCAGGAGATGAGTAGTGTGGTCAGGATCGAGCTGGGATGTTGGGGTCAGGCAAATAGCAGAGTCAGAGTCAAGCCAGGTCAGGATATTAGGAAAGCAGAGTCTAGCACCAAGTTATAGAGGGCAAGCAATAGCAAAGTCAGGGACAAACCAGGGTCAGAAGCCAGAGTGTAGACCTACAACATGCAAGGTCTTGAACAGAAGCAAGACAACCTGTATTGCTTCTCAGACTATGATGGCTTCCCAGTTTAAATGTAGCACCAGCCAATCAGTGGGCTGAGAGTGGCCGCCACTCAGGCCCTGCTGGGCAGTACATCCTGCAGTGCCTATCTTCACAGGGTCCTCCAGGAGACATCCAGTCCAAGCTTCCAGTGGCAACGTAGATGCATCTGTAGCCACCCCTCCTTATATTTCCAGGTTCTAGTCCCCCAGGTTCTGACACCCTCCCCACTCTAGTAGTGATGCCAGCTTTTGTTAGTCTCCTACAAATGACTTTCACACTGTCTTTCCTGCTGTCCTTTGGGCATGGAAGGGCTTCCCCAAACTAATCTGTAAAGCAATTCCCTCCTCAAGAACTACTTCTACTGTGATTCCTACAGTAAATTGCCAGCTACTGCTGGTTAGGCTGGTGACCAGCCAGGACTAATGACATTATCAAAAATATCATTTGTTGGCAAGTATCTTTAAAAAACCCCTGCAAACAGTACATGCAACCAGTCTATGTAACCATTGTGATGCTGTGTATAAGAAAAATGCCAATTCATATTGTTGGTACCACTGTTATACAATTGAAACAAATCCTATACAATGTGTATCATGTAAGGTGTCAATGGAAAAGTCATGATTTGCTAAGTATGATCATCTTGTTTACATTCATGTTTCATCTTTGTATCTGAAGTTATTAAGTTGGCTATGTACTTATGTCTTACACAGGCGTTGTATTCCTGGGTGATACACCCCAGATAGAATTTACATTAGGGCAAGACAGCTGTGTGTTGGTGGCCTGTCAAGGACACTCTACTCTCACAATGGGACATTGAAGAAACTCATCCCATCCTGATGGCTCTTTCTGAACATGCCTCAGACAGCAAGGAGCCAATGGCTGCTCCCTGTGATTCAGCAAAACATGTAAGAACATGTGATATACTCATATGACCCTGGGCTCCATCTTGGGCCAGTAACTTCCCATACATAGGGGCTGTGGGCTTTGTTTGGGACAGTAAATTTCCATGTACATGGCAGGGGATATAAAAAGACACCTGAGGCATCTCCACATTGCCTCTTTCCTGCTCTAATTCTCTGGACTGTGGATTTACAACTAAAAGGAGCATTTTGAGCTGTGGATTGAGGGCCTCTTTTGGAAGTTACCAGAGAGACTTTTATTCCATCACTGCTACACACCTGATATAAGGACTTGGCAATCATTTGTATGTGTATGATTTATTAACCATTTTTAACTCTTCTCTTTTCTTTTATTAATAAATCTGTAGGTAGTTTACTAAGGACTGGCTGACAGCGTGATATTTGGGTAAGATCTGAGATTCATAGTGACCTGGGGATGTGTGTCTGATCCATTGGGATTAGGAAGAACCTCACATATGGTGAAATGGGGTTTCAATAGCCTCTCACTATATTAGACGGGATTGACTGGATGGGAGCCAAAGGCTGGAATGCCTAAAGGAGACCGTGTTTGGCTTCTGGTTAACCAACGTAGTACTGCTGACGCTCTTTTATTACTGTCTTGGTGAATCTAATTATATAATAAACCACCAGTTTGGGGGGATTGCCTGGCCTATGTCTTGCAGTCTGCCCTGAGTGTGGCATTCTCAGTGTGCCACATCCTGGTCACCAACAAGCCTTCCAGTCACAGTTATCCTTGTTCTCTCTCCCGCGTTCTCTCTGTCCAACTTCTTGTGTCATGTCTTAATGTACATTGTAAGCTTTTGTGGACAGGACTGTATCTTACTATTCAACTGTATAGTTCCCAGCACAACAGGTGTCCTATCCAATTGGGGTCTACATATTTATAACACAAATAATAAATACTACTATTGCTACTAATTGTTCTGTTTGGTTCTGCATACCAGGGTTTTCTGACATACTAGGACAAGATGGGTCAGATGATGGTGAGGTTGAACTTTGATAACATTCCTGATGCATCCTTTGGATCATCTTTTCAATTCTGCAACAGGCAATAGGTGAGTGAGGTGGGGGGAGGGGATGAAAGGGAAGAGGATGAGTAAATTGTCATTAAAATTTCCTGACTTCCTGTCCACCAGAAAAGAGAATGAGAGCACAATAAATGGAATTCCAATTTCAGAAGGCTCAGCTCCACTGGGAAATTTCAAAGCGACAATAGTCTAATGAGTCTGAAATTAGTGAAAAAGTGCCAATAGATGAAATCAGGGGCAGGGAGGGTGAAGAGAGAGAACTTCTAACAGTCAGTTGACACTTAAATGAGAGCAAAGAAAGAACCTAATGCTTACCTGGGATCAAGAGTCTGATGATGCTTTTGAGTTAAGCTAACTTTGAGGAGTGGAATTTTACTAAGCAGTAACCTATTACATATATTGAAATTTGTGCAACAGGTATTTTAGTAATATTAACCGCAAAATGTGTGCAAGAAGTACTAGGGCTAACATTAACCCAAAAAGAGAACAAAAAATGATTTATCACGAGGTATTGAGGTAGTTAAAAAGCTACAAGGAAAAAAATAACCTAAGATAAGAAGGCATATGTACCAAAAGGAAGAAATAGATAAGCATTGGAATGATAAACAAGCAGGCTGTCAGAGAACTACAAGGAAGATCTTCCACAGCTGTCGGTAACTATAAGCCTCTCCATGTAGGTGCTGTCTTTACCCATTGTCAAATGGAAAGTTCAGATTTTGAAGTACTATAACTTTGTGGAAGCAGCAAAGAATCCTGTGGCACCTTATAGACTAACAGACGTTTTGCAGCATGAGCTTTCGTGGGTGAATACCCACTTCCTTTGTGATTGCTTTTAGAACTTCTCAAAGTAATGTAGGACATTAAGGATGAGATACACAAGAGGGACTTAGGTGCTTATGTACAACATTTAGGCATCACTGCCATTCACAAAACCCCTGTTCAGCTCTCACCTAACCCTGTAGGCACCTAAAGTTCCTAAGCACCTAAGCTTCATTGTTAAAGCCCCTAAGGTGCCTACATTTCAGCAGCCGCACATGTGCTTAGCTGCCTAAGTCCTGACACTACTCAGAAACTTGGCAGTCCATGCCTAAGCCCTAGTGGCATTCACACACCAGGTGTGCCCCACCTAGCTTGTCTTCAGGGGCGGCTCCAGGCCCCAGCATGCCAAGCGTGTGCTTGGGGCGGCAAGCTGCGGGGGGCGCTCTGCCGGCACTGCGAGGGCAGCAGGCAGGCTGCCCTCGGCGGCTTGCCTGCGGAGGGTCCACTGGTTCCGCGGCTTCGGTGGACCTCCCGCAGGCATGACTTGTGTCCCTCATCATAGGCATGCCTGTGGGAGGTCTGCTGAAGCCGCGGGACCAGCGGACCGTCCGCAGGCAAGCCGCGGAAAGCAGCCTGCCTGCCGTGCTTGGGGCAGCAGAATTCCTAGAGCCGCCCCTGCTTGTCTTCAGGGCCTGATGTGGTAGGTGTGCTCAGGGCATGCCTAATGGGCACACCAGATGCCAGAGGAGGTGGTGCTGCCCCTTTTTGCGCCATGTTACAGCATCACCTAGGTCTCCCATCAACATGCTCTAACCATGGAACTATGGGATATTCTGGGGCAGGACTCTCTCAGTCTCTCCGGTTGAAGCTGTTCCACTGTGTATAACTACTTACATAGTCACTGAGCCAAAAAGACTGTGAGAATGACTTTGTAACCATGATGGTTAACATGCTTGTGATGCTGGTAGACCAGGCTCCAGCTCATACCAAGGTTGCCATGGCTCAAATACATAGCTGGAATCAGTCTGGATCACTTGTGTGTTAGTATTGTTAAAATAAGTATTAGAATTGTTAGACTTTATTGAATGCTTGGGAGTTGCTGCATGAATTAATTTGACATAACATCTGTATCAAATATTATAAAGTAATATTTGAGTGGCTGTATTGTGAGCCTCTGTGACTATGTAAATTACCTGATAGGAGAGAGAAGTTAATTAGTGGGAAGTGCTAATCTACAACAGAAGCTGTTGTATCCCGCCCAACAGGAAAAGCCAATGACACCAGTTAGATGATTGTGAGATGCTAACGAGGACAAACGCCATTGATCTGCTCCCATCATCTCAGGCAGATGAGTCATGCAAGTGAATTACTCTTATCAGATAAGTTTACAGCTCAGAGCACATGGCAGGAGGGGGATAAAAACCCCAAACAAAAGGAACATATTATCTCTATGCTCCTTGGGCTCTAGGGGGCAAGATTTCTAGGCATCAGCAAGAGATCTCCAGCTGCTTAGCCTGGGTCAGCGCTAAAGGACAGATAGAGCTTATTTTACTGTAGAAGCCTCTATTACCTTTTGAAAATTAAGATTATAACTCATTTGTGTATATGTTTACGTTATTTAACCTTGTAATAACTCTGTAATTTCCTTTTCCTGTTTAATAAATTTTAATATTTATTATAGGATTGGCTAGAAGCATTATCTTTGGTGTGAGATCTGAGGTGCAATTGACCAGGGGTAAGTGACTGGTCCTTTTGGACTGGGAGTAACCTGAATATTGCTGTGTCTTGCTGTAAGGGACAATCTATTACAAAGGTATGCTCACCTGCATGGCAAGGTAGATCCACGTACCCAAGGGGACTGTCTGTGAGACCATAGTGCCTGAGGAGTTTACACTCGATAACTGGTTGGTGAAATCTAAACATAGAACTTACAACCAATTTGGGGTTTGTGCTTTATTTCCTGACAATCTGCCCTGAGATTGGTATTCATGCTCTTAAGTCTCTGCAGGCAGTATTATAATGCTCACTTATGAAGTAAGAGACCCAGGCTCCAGTCCCCCTGTTCTAATGAATGTTTAATTATCTACACCAGCAAAGGATCCACCTGACAGAATTTCCCTTTATACTCTAGTTAGAATGTAGGCCTGGTGCAAATTTATTGAAAATTACTAAAATCCTAACATCACTGATTGAATACAAGTGAGCAGGGATGGAAATACAGTTTTCCTAGAGGATTCAAGGAGGGATATTTTGAACATCAAAAATATGTAGTTTTTTCTGATATTATGTCCTTCACTTTGAAAGCTTCAGCTGAGGTTAAATCTCGTCTCCTTGACAACAAAATACAGCCTTTTATACAATGGAATTGTGCTGTATTATTTATCATAAATTCCAACACGCTGGCACTGGACAAAGGATATTTAGTAAGCAAAGGCAAACTAGATATTGCATAAGTCATGGCAACCATTTCCTTTACCTCCTGCCATAGATATATATTAGATATAGAAATAAAATAGGGAACTCAGCAGACATTACTGTATATATTTTTCAGAAACTACTATATAGAATAAAGCACTGTTTTTCTTTATCTCAGATCCTTCAGCTCTTTTAAGCTAGCAAAACCTCATTTTTCCTTGTTCTCTTTCAGACTAGGAGCGATAGGTCATGTAGACTCCTCAGTAATGCTGTCTTTCATATTCATCGTATAGTAGCAATGAAGTCCATGGGACAAAGCATTTGTGAGGGTCGGTGACTGGGTCTTGGCTGTTCCTCAAGCAATTAATTCCTCCCAGTTCGTCATTAATTTTAGCATGATCTGGAGAAATGAGCATGAGGGTCAGGAGGCAGGAAAATTCTAAATTCTTATCCCAGCCCTAATTTTCATTTACTTCATTTCTCAGACTCAGTTTCCCCATGTCTAAAATGGTGATAATATTAACTCACAGGGCTGTGGTGAGGATTACTTAATTAACATTTTTAGAAACACTTTGAACCATGGACAGTGGGTATCATTAGCAGGGGAAGGCTGTCCCTCCCCAAAGAGCCCCATATGGCCCTGCCCATGCTCCGCCCCAAGGACCCCTCCACTAGCTGGCCCCAGCCCAGGCAGGCTGCTCCTCTTCCAGGAAGCCTTCTGGGGCTGAGGCTAGGGTGGCTGGGATTTGGGGTGGCTAGGGCCACGTCGCCCAATGCTCCAGGGCTGGGGGGGGGCGTGCTCCAGGGCTGGGGGGAGGGGCCGCGCACTGCCTGCGTGCTTGCTTGGTGGTCCGGGGCTGGGGGGAGGGGCATGTGCTGCCTGCCAAGTGCTCTGGGGCTGGAGGTGCTCCAGCAGCCTGGGACTGTGGGGGGCTGGCAGCTCTGGGCTTCCATAAGGGAAGGGGGAGAGGGAGGGATGGGGCTCAGGTGGAAGAAGACTGGGCCAGGGGCTAACCTCCACCACCATGCGTTGAACAAGTAAAGCGCTATGTAAGTACAAGGTAATAGTATAATCATTGAACGATGGCCTTTTACCTAGATCACGTTACTGGGAAAGTGCAGTAATGCAGTAGAATATTTAGGCTGATAATTTCTTGAATATTCAACTGTCTCAACAGTTTTTAGTTCTTGTTTGGAATGTCTTTTTACCAGTATAAAACAAGTCAGAGCACAAGGCTGCATCTTATGCTCAGGACAGTGGGGGAGGGATTTTTTTTTTTAATTAAACCCTGCTCCTTACTGCAGATTGCTCTGGGATGAAAGAAATTTTAACACCCTTAAGTAATTAGTGTTTATGGGCAGTGGGTGAAGCTCCCCATTGGGGAGGCTAGCCCCCTGCACCACCTCTTTCGGCCAAAGCCCCTTTCGGCTGAGGCCACATCCCCACTCACTGCTCGCCGCCCCCCATGGCACTGGCCCAGGTGGAGTGAGGCTGAGATCTTGGGCTCTCCCCCAATGGCCCCAGCTGGGGGTGGGGCTGAGAGCTCGGATGGGACCACTGGGGGTGAGGGAGGCTGAGAGCTCAACTTCAGCCAGGACCAAGGCAAAGCTCTAGGCCCTGCCTGGAGCTCCACACCTGGAGCCCCAACCCTATTTCCCCCATGGCCCTGCCCCCATTTCGCCCATGGCCCTGTCCCCATTCCACTCACAGCCCCGTCCCTGTTCCACCCCTTCTCCCAGGGCCCCACCCCTATTCCACCCATGGCCATGTCCCACCCCTTCCCCTGCAGCCTCTCTGCCTGCTCACTCCTTCACTGCCCATTCCCCTGCACTGTGGCCTCATGACCAGTAAAGCTCTGTGCCCTTGCCATGGCCCCAGGGCTGCTGTGGCAGGGGGAGATTTTTCCGGGGGGGCCCAAATCCACTACTGCCCCCACCATGGTGCAAGGTTTGAGGAGGCTTAGCCTTCCCTAGCCTCCATTAAGCACCACCTAAGTTAGTGTTTATTTTAACATTTTGAATGCACTGAAGCTATCAGAATTTCTATCCTGTTCTGAAAAACTCACTCCTATTGTCCAGAAATAAGCACTTATGTATTATGGTGAGGAGCTTGGTACATAGATCTAAGTAGACAGAACACTTTACCTCTATTTCATAGATTATAATGCTAGAAGAGATCACTGTAGCCATCATCTAATTTCCTGCATAATACAGGCCATAGGACTTCCCTGAATTAATTCCTATTTCAAGTCCAGTAACTCGGCTCTAACTAGTACATATATATCTTTTAGAAAAACATCCAATCTTGATTTTAAAATTTCCAGTGATGGAGAATCCACCACAACTCCTTGGTAAATTGGTCCAATAGTTAATTACTCTCTCTGTTAAAAAATTGAACTTTGTTTTTAATCTAACTTTGTCTAGCTTCAACTTCTAGCTACATGATGATCTTATACCTTTTATCTTCCGGATCAAAGATCCCATTATCAAATAGTTGCTCTTCATGTCGGTATTTATAGTCAGCTCTTAACCTTCTCTTTAATAAACTAAACACATTGAGCTCCTTGTATTTATCACTGTAAGGCATGTTTTCTAATTCTTTAATCATTCCCCTTGCTCTTCTCTGAGCCCTCTCCAATTTATCAACATCTTTCTTGAATTGTGGACACCAGAACTGGACACAGTGTTCCAGAAGTGGTTGCACCAGTGCCAAATACAGAGGTAAAATGACATCTCTACTCCTACTCAAGATTCCCCTGTTTATTCATTCAAGGATCACAGCTTCGCACTGGGAGCTGATCTTCAGCTGATTAGCCTCTGTAACTAAAAGATATACTTTAGTTCAAACAGGAATTCATTCAGGGAAGTCCTATGGCCTGTGTAATACTGGAGGTCAGACTAGATGATCACCGGGGCCCTTTCTGGTTTTATAATCTACACATCTATGAATCATGAGGCCCAAGGCCTTTTCAGAGTTATTGCTTCCCAGGACAGAAGCCCTCATCCTATAAGTATGTCATACATTTTTTGTTCCTGTTGGTGTCATTAGGCATAAATCTAGGTAACTAGGTAACTCGGGAGGGTGGAAGACCACAAGTGTCAATGAAGCCTTTTTGCACTGGGCCTGAATGAACCAAAGTTATTCCATGTCTAATCAAAGCCCGTCCATGTTTGAACTTTAATAGACCTAACAGGCCAGCAACAGAGAATGGTTATCAGTTGCAACACCTGTACCAGAAGGTAATAATAAGGCCTGCTATAATGAGGCCTGCTTGCTCCTGGCTAAGGGGCAAAATAACAGATCAAAGAAAGTAAGACAAGATAACGGTTCACAGAAGAGTTACTAATGAGCTAAATTGTTAGATGCCAAGTATGACTTAACTGCTTAATGTAATTGCTATTGCAAAGTGTATCTGCTACATGGGAATGAAAGTGGGGAGAGAGGGGGAGTGGGAGGGGATAGAAGAGGCTTAGTTAAAGTTATGTATAAAAAGAGAAAAGCTGCTTGTAGCTGTGTGTGCTTGACTTGAGACGTGTCTGTCTCCTGGCATCCCACTTTGAGATCTCAAATAAACTTTGTCTGCTTCTCCACCTTGGTGTGTTTATTGGAGCGAAGCACACCGGGCAACGAACCACTGTTGCTGTCCTTGGGCACTCTGTGCCAGCAACATTCCTGAATGTATGATTTTATAATTGGCCATATTAAAAACACATTATTTGCTTACATCCAGATTACCAAGAGATCCAGGTCACCCAGTATCAGCAATCTGCCCTCCTCATTAACCATTCACTCAATCTTTGCATCATCTGCAAACTTTATCAGTGATGATTTTATTTTTTTTCTAGATCCTTGATAAGTATTTTAAAAAATCCCCAAAACTGGTGTCTGAAGAAATGCCACTAGAAACACACTCACTAGAAGAGGATTCCCTGTTTAGAGTTATATTTTGAGGCCTATTAGCCAGTTTGTAATCAGTTTAATGTGTGCCATGCTAATTTTGTATTGTTCTAGTTTCTTAATCAAAATATTGGGCGAGACCAAGTCCAATTACATCAACACTATTACCTTTATCAACTAAATTTGTAATCTCAACAAAATAAGATAATCAAGTTAGTCTGAGGGGATTTATTTTCCATAAGCCCATGTTGATTTGCATTAATTATATTACCTGTGATGGGCTGTCACGTCTGGGGCGCAGTCTGGGAGCTGTGGGAAACGCTGTGCCCCTCTAAGCCACACAGCTGGGCTGGCCCTTTTCTCACCCTGCTTGGTTGGTGACACAGCCACCCTTACCAGGCCCTGTTATCACCCAACACAACAGCATGTGGCGCCACACACCCAAACTGAGCTACCTGAGTGCTGTATGTAAGCCACTCAAGGACATACAGGACATCCCCGTTCCCCCATTTTGCACCCTTTGGGGCTATAAACCCTGTATTATGCAGTCTTACACTGCACAAGGATCTGTACAAGGTAAGCACATTAATAAAGTTCACCTTCCCCTCAATGTAAGAAGAATATGCAACAAGCCTGTGTTAACCAAGCTAAGATTTTTCCCCAGGCACTTCACTCAAAGGCACACTGGCTTAGATAGAGCAAAAAACAAATTTATTAACTACAAAAAATAGATTAAGTGATAGCAAACAGATCAAAGCAGATTGCCTAGTAAATAAATAAAACCACAAACTACCCTAATATACCAAGTTTCCATACACAGGCTAGAAATCCCTTTAGCCTGGGACCAGCACTTCCCCCAGTTCAGTCTTTGTTCTTCAGGTGTTTCCAGGAGTTTACTTTTGTGAGGAATGAGGCCCTTAGGTGATGTCATTCCCTGCCTTATATAGCTTTCCCAGATGGCAGGAACCCTTTGTTCCAAACTCAGCTCCCAGCCCCACTTGGTGCAAAAATACAGGTACCCAAAATGGAGTCAGTATCATGTGGTCTGGTCAGGTACCCTTCTTGAGTAATAGCAGCCATTACTTATAGGTTGGCTGAAACATTTACAGAAAGGCTAAGCTCTTCCACAGTCTATTGTCGACAGTGCTGATGGGCCATCAGCACTGTCTAGCTTCTTCATTGTTGATCCGGAAAGACTAGCTGTGAGTGTTTTCCAGAGTAAGCACATTTAAAATACGGATACGTACTCAATATTCATACCTTCAAATACAAAAATGATACATGAATACAAATAGGATAATCATATTCAGCAAATCATAACTTTTCCAATGACACCTTACATGACCTATCTGGTACAAACTGCATCATAATTATGTCATACTCATACCATCATGAACAATATGGAGCGCAGTGTCACTTTACCCTCCTTTATTTTTGTATTAATCCAATCCCATATCATCCATTCTACTTTTTTGTCCAGGATCTGTCAGGCTGACAGGCCTATAATTTCCCGGCTCACATTGTTTGCCCTTTTAAAATATTGGCACAACTTTCTTCCAGTCTTCAGAAATTTTCCCAGTGTTCTGAGACACTGCAAATCAACATTACCAGTACAGAGAGTTCCTCAGACAGCTCTTTTAAAAAAACTGTTGGGTGCACATTATCCAGATCCATGGATGTACAAATTATCTAGCTTCAGTAGCTTCTGTTTGACATTCTCCCAGGTTAATGTTAGAATGGAAAGTGTTTCTTCGTCATACAATGTGATTGCATCTGGCGTCTTCCCAAATACAGAACAGAAATATTTATTGAACACTTCTTCAAGTCCAGCTAAATTCAAGCTAAGAACTATTGGTCTTATTTTCTCAACATCAATATGTTATTAAAGGACTTGAATGAACCTTCTTCTTGCTGTCTCCTTGCCTTCCAGGTTTCAGAGGGTACAGTGAGAGGACAAGAAAGATTCATTAAGTCAGAACAGCAAGATTGTCATGCTTCCATTTTACATCAGTGGAATCAGATTCTGAAAAACGTATGCTACCTGCAGTCAGGATCAATACATCTGTTTATTCTTCATATTTAATCACATTTGTTGCTATTCTTAAGGTACTGTAATTAAGTACACCTTAATTATCTGTAACCAGACATGTGACAAAATTGAACACAGAATCTGAATCTCCTCTCCCCTGAATTTTACTCTGTACATAGATGTACAAGCCCAAGAGACCAAATGGGAACCATCCATAAAGTTTTTACAAAATCCATTTGTAGAGTGGAACTGTACTGTAAAGACCCATAGTTTAGATATATTCTAAATGCTGGAGATACCTGAAACTGGGCAAGTAAAATCTGGATTAAAAAAAAACAGCGAAAAAAGGAAAAACTGAAAAAAAATCCTGGAATTTTCACAAAATGTCACCAAAAAGAAAGTTCACCCCCACACACTTTGTTCACCTCTGCACATTATCTTTTCCATTCTTGTACCTGCAAGGAATTTATCATTTATGAGCATGCAGTGCAGTGCAAAGTCTCTTTCGTGTTTAGTTACCTAGAATTATATTTGGGTCCATCATAAAGCAGTGCAACGTAGCCAAATAAACAGCACAGATTCCAGAAGCTCTATTAGACACAGATTTGTCTGTTTGGCAGATCATTTATGTGCCTCTATTTTGGTCGCTTCTGCTTACCACCCCCATTCCATCTGAAGGATCTGTTTGGCCAGCAGACAAACTTTGAAACTTTCTTCTTGCAAGTGTGTGTAGGTCTGACGAGTCGGGAGGGAAGTTTTAGTAATGTTGTTTTAAAGCTTTTTTTAAAGCTTAACCATGTAGTTATGAAGACGTTCTTAAAT
This sequence comes from Mauremys reevesii, assembly GCF_016161935.1. NCBI lineage: Eukaryota > Metazoa > Chordata > Testudines > Geoemydidae > Mauremys > Mauremys reevesii. Next base: position 143,740,412 of record NC_052625.1, on the reverse strand, counting down.
CTGATTCAGACTTTACTGTACCTTGGACTGAGTATGTAGCAGATGCACTGGATGTGCGCCTCTCTTTTAGGTCTTGAAGTTTAAACAAGTCTCCTACTGTTGGCCTGAAGTCAATGCAGCTGCACTTGTGCTAGCAATGGTGGAATGGCTAGTGCAGTTTGGGCATGGATGTTTTTTATTTTTGTGTCATCTGATCATGATGAGTGTCAGCTGATGGGTAAACATGTCTATGCCTCATGTACACTAGTGCTCCCATCACTGTTTGCACATGTGGAGCAGCACTGGTATTAAACCAACAAGGGGAGAATTGCTAAAAACAAACAGGCAGGATAGTCTGATGGATAAAGCAAAAGACCAGGCAGTTTGGAGACCTGGTATCTAATCCGGCTCTTCTGGTGACTTTCTATATGGCTTTCAGCAAGAAATTTGATCTCCTTTCATTTCCTCAGCTGTAAAATGGGGAATGAACGCTTACATGACAGGGATGTTGTGAAGATTAATTGGCTACTTTGTAAAGTGCTTAGAATATGAAAAAGGCTAAAGGTTTCTAGATTAGCCATGGAGATTGAACAGCTAGTTGGAATTTCAACAAGTATTCCCGTCTGCTGATTGTACAGCATTCCATTGACTCTAATCCAGTTTCAGGATGAGGAGATGGGAGTGTTCATGATAAGGTAGAAAATATAATGCACCTAAGATAGACATGTTATGTACTAACCACCACATTTATGCTTTGCATCTCAAAGCTGAAAAGAGTGTGTCCAAACTGCCCCCTGTATGGGGACCCAGGACTGTGTGTTGTGCATGCACTTCGCTCATTTTATATTTTCCCCACGCATTATTTTTTCCTCTAGTTGGAATAGTGGGTTTATGTTCAATGTCCTTTTTCTCGTCTGCCATCTTCTCTGTCCTACCTCCCCTTCCTTTGCTCCTCATTTTCCTTCCAGCTTTGTTCTCTTCACTCCTTGCCTGTTCCTACATTAATTTATCCCCTTGGCTGGCCAGCATGTAAAATATTGTGAGAACAAGATGTTTCCTCAATATATGATTGAAAATAGAGTGTGAACAGCTGATCTTCTGGCATGTTCACCAGAAAAATGTTTCCTTTGCTTGTATGTTTCAGAAGAAAATTCTACTGGAGAGAGACCAAGTGGTGCAGTGAAGGGGAGGAGAGCACTGGGATCTTCACTCCTTCCTAGGCTTAGAATGGGGGCATTACCATAAGTTTTATACACATCAGCCTCAAGCACAGGGACTTCTCTCAGGCCTAGAAGGTGGGACGAGGAGGAGCCAGTGCGGAGAGGGAGGTGAGCATATGCATTGGGGAGTTAAAGTGGCAGTTTTTACCACAGATGATGGGTCCTCCCTGTAGATTCATTAGAGGAACCTGACTTTTTGCATAGCTTCATTTTCAAAGGTGCTAAGCATCTACATTTCGGATCAGACCAATAGTCTATGGGGGAAAACCCATAGCTCTTTGTCCAAGCATGCATATAGTGGAGGAATAAGGATGTATGTGCAAGGAGAATTTATTATGAATAAGACTCTGAAAAAGATTTGGGGGTCATGGTGTATAATCAGCTAGAACATGAGCTGACAGTGTGACACTGTGGCACCAAGGGCTAATATGATCCTGGGTTGTGTAAGAAGCGGAATCTTGAGTAGGAGTACAGAGGTTATTTTATCTCTACATTTGGCACGGTGCAACCACTACTGGAACACCATGTCCAGTTCCGATGTCCACAGTTCAAGAAGGTTGTTGATAAATTGACAAGGTTCAGAGAAGAGCCACAAGAATGATTAAAGGATTAGAAAACCTGCCTTATTGTGATAGACTCAAGGAACTCAATTGGTTTAAGCTTAACAAAGAGAAGGTTAAGAAATGACTTGTTTATAAGTACCTACATGAGGAACAAAAATTTGATAACAGAGAGCACTTCAATATAGCAGACAAAGATAACAAGATCCAATGGCTGGAAGTTGAAGCTAGACAAATTTAGACTAGAAACAAGGTGCAAATTTTTTTTTAAACAATGAGAGTCATTGGAACAATTTACCAAGGGTTGCGGTGGATTCTCCATCACTGGACATTTTTAAATCAAGAAAGGAAGTCTTTCTAAAAGATATGCTCTAGTTCAAGGAGAGCTATTGGATTTGAAACAAGAATTAATTCAGGGAAGTCCTATGGCCTGTGTTATGCAGGAGGTCAGACTACATAATTACAACGGTCCCTGCTGCCATTGTAATCTATGAATGAGACTCACGAGTCTGTATGGTAAGTGCATTTATATGAGACTCACGAGTCTGTATGGTAAGTGCATATCTAAGGTGCATGCACTGAATGTGCATGCTCATTTAATGAGTGTGATTTGAATTGGTGACCATTCAATTGAATTTTATAGCAGGGAGGGTCTGTATGGGGCGTGTGTAGATAGGGAGCAAGTATGGAAAAGAGCGGGGGGTTGTGTGTGTGATGGGTTGGGTCACAGAAAGCCCCTTGGGGCTGCCACCTGATGTGCTGAGACTACCTCTGAGCCTGTTTTCTCTGCCAGCTTGGGACTTCAGTACCCTGTCTTGTTGATCCAGACATGCTAGCCTGCTGCAAACACAGGTCTGAACCACGTCCCCCAAAGCTGCAGGCTTTAACTGAAAACAGCTTAAGAAGTGCTCCTGTCTCTAGCACCCAGACACCCAGTTCCCAATGGGATCCAAACCTTAAATAAATCCATTTTACTCTGTATAAAGCTTATACAGGGTAAACTCATAAATTGTCCGCCCTCTATTACACTGATATAGAGATATGCACAGCTGTTTGCTTCCTCAGGAATTAAACACTAACTCTGGGTTCAATAATAAGCAAAAGTGATTTTATTAAATATAAAAACTAGGATTTAACTGGTTCCAAGTAATAACAGACATAACAAAGTAAGTTACCAAGCAAAACAAAAACAAAAACATGCAAAATCTAAGCCTAATACATTAAGAAACTGATTACAGATAAAATCTCACCATCAGATGTTCCAATAATACTTTCACAGACTGGACTCCTTTCTAGTCTGGGCCTAATCCTTTCCCCGGTACAGTACTTGTTCCAGCTCAGGTGGTAGCTAGGGGATTTCTCATGACTGCAGTCCCCTTTGTTCTGTTCCACCCCCTTATATACATCTTTGGCAAAAGGCAGGAATCGTCTGTCTCTTTGGGTCCCCACCCTTCCTTCTAAATGGAAAAGCCCCAAGTTTAAGATGGATTCCAGTAGCAGGTGACATGGTCACATGTCCTGTGAGACCCCAAGCCTTCATTCGTCCCAGCCTGACTCACAGGAAGCCTTGCAAGTAAACAGAATCATCTAGTCAATTGTCCTAGTTGATGGGATTCAATATTCTAAACCATTAATGGCCCACACTTTGCATAATTACAATAGGACCTCAGAATTATATTTCATATTTCTAGTTTCAGATACAAGAATGATGCATTTATACAAATAGGATGACCGCACTCCATAGATTATAAGCTTTGTAATGATACCTTACAAAAGACCTTTTGCATAAGGCATATTCCAGTTACATTATATTCACACTCATTAGCATATTTTCATAAAATCATATGGAGTGCAACATCACAGTGTGTGTGTATACACACACACACTGAAACTCAGGCTTTCAGTCATTTCTTTAGGTGGAATTCTGAGGGCTGCTCATAATGTTGTGTCAGAGTATTTCATCTTGTCAGTCCAGCTTTGACTCTCTCAAATATAATCCATGCTAGAATTCATGTCTGCTTTCCATAAAGATTTGCTCACCTGAATGTATGCCAACAAGCAATTCGAAACAATTGGAATACCAGTGAAGCAAATCAGTGGATATTCTTTCTAAGAGCATTCACATACTTTTGTTGTATTCCCCATGCTCTATTACAGACTTAAATATTAAATAGAGGAATTAAGTATTAAATGGAGGAATTTTTGGAGATGAAAATATTGATCTTGATATGCAAGCTTCATATTAAATGAGCTTGTTACCAAGGATACGTGATATCTTCATCACTACTACACTTGGAAGTCTACCAAATGTTAAAATGTGACAGACTACAGACAGCAGTCATATTTCATGCACTGTGTTAAGTTCCATCTATCGGATTTCACTCAGATACATTTGAAATTCTTGTGGATCAAGTTGGGTAAATGTTGTAATAAGCAATGTGTGTCTGCTGTTAAGATCTGATTTTTATTGTCGTGAAACAATGACACCCTTGATAAATCAATCAGAAGGTAAATTACTACACCCTCTAAACCAGTAAAATATCCCAATCACCAAGTCCGCCACTGAAAAGAATGAAAGGTGTCCTGTAAATTCCCAGGCAGTTAATAACAAACTTACATTAACTTGGATTAACATCATGTCATTCAACTAATTCAGCATTGCTCAAGTAGACAAATGACCTTCATGTGTAACAAAAAACAAGATATGAAGTCATCCATTTGTATATCACGTAGCAAAAGCATTTGATTCAGTAAACTGTGATATCCTTTGGTAAATATGTTCATTTTCATATACAGCGAAACTTGCACAACAGGGCACTTATTAGGCAACCTCCTCTCAAGAGATTGACACAAAATGTCCCCATATGGAGAGAGTACGATTTGTGTGGCAGGCTAGTCTGAGCTGGGTTGACCAAAGAAGGCGTCTCATGACTGGACAGACACCAAACACTTGCATGGTGGGTTGGTTTTTTTTAAGTTGTAAAGAAAAGATTCTGGCAAGCAAAGGTGCTACTTTGGATTCCCTTCAGAGCTAGCCTCAAAACAAATATAATGCATGGCTTACTTCAGGCAGGTGAAAGAAATGTACAGCATTCAGGTCTCATGAAAAACTGACTGCTATAATGAGAGAGACAAGGTGGGTGAAATCCAAAAAATTATATTACCTCACCCACCTTGTCTCCCTAATATCTGGGACTGACACGGCTACAAAACACTGCACACTACTGTAATGTCACCTATGATGAGTTAGATACTTAGTAATAAACAAACTGAAATAACTGAAGTAATGAAACATTTAAGAGGTAAACATGCCTTACTGCGTAGCTATGTCATCTTAGCATTGTAACCCTTGTCCTTCCATTTCTAATAGCCCAATTTTTGTCTGTCTATAATCCTGGCTTGCTGTGCCTGGCGACTGCTCTGGTCACAGTTGTGAACTGCTGCCCAGGGGTCACAGAGACTGGACGCCACCATCCTCCTTAAAAACACACTGCTTATTTTTGAAACATTTTCCTGATTGCTCACATTGGAGAGCACATGTAGCCACTCTCCCTTGTGTGTAGCCATCCCACTGACTATGCCAGTTCCATGCCCCGTCTGGAATAGACAGGAGATATTGGATCTGCCGTGCCTGTGGGGAGAAGATGCTGTACATGCACAGCTATGGACCAGCCATTTACAAAAAGGGACACAGGTGAAGGGGTATTTGACAGGGATCAACAGCAGTGCCATGTGAAAATGAAAGAACTGTACCAGCCATATCAGAAGCCAGGGACTGCAACAATCAATCTGGTGCTCACCCACAGACCTGCCACCTTTGCAATGAGCTGCAGGTGATACTTGGCAGAGACCGTACCAACATCCCACAAAGCACCATGGATACCTCAAAGGAGTCCAAAACAGAGCCACCTGCCATGAACTTTGAGGAGGGGGGAGATGTGGTAGGGGGCTCCAGCCTTGCAATAAGCCAGAACCTGTTCAAGACTCCACCACAGTCTAGCCAGCCCCACCAGCTGAGCATGGATGAGCCCGATGAAGGTAAAGGGGCTCAGGTATGTGTGTGCATGCTTTTCCCATTACGATCTTTAAATTTAAAGATGGCACCCAGCCCATCCCCAAGTTAACAAGACACAGCTATCATCTGCTCATTGTTTTACAAGAAAAGGTAGTGGTACAACAAACAGAAGCAGAATCAGTATCTGCTTTGCATTCCCTTGTAGGTTTAGGTGGGGTTGGGAGCATGCGGAGAAGTTTGTTTACTTACATAGGGATGTCCCTGGTATCTTCCTGAGAGATCTTGATGAAACGTATGGAGATACTCTGCAATTCTCTCCCAAAAGTGTCTAGGGATGGCTGCCTTATTTCTTCTTCTGCGGTAGGACACATTCCCATGCCACTCTGCAAGGAGTTCAGCTGGCACCCTCACAACAAACAGGCTAGCAGCATACAGGCCCAGGCACCTTTGGGACATCAGTAGCAGCTGATCCCTCTGTACCTTTGTTACCCTCAGGAGTGAAATATCAGCGACAATCACTGGCACCAGTAGAAAATTATGCCAACATTTGGTGTTGTTTCTCTATACTCAGACCCGTAGAATTGAAACTGAAATTTTTATTGTGTCAGAACACCAACATTCCTTCCCCTCTTTGACTCTGGAGGGCCATAATCACTCAATGGGGCTGCGGTGTGGTGCCCTATGGAGAGATTACAAAGCTGAAGTGTCAATAAGAATATTTTAATTCAAATTTTTATGAGTAACAGAAGAGAGTTTTGAAACTTGTCTGTCCCTTTCCATTGTGACAGTAATGTAGTAGCAACTGCTGTGGTTTCAGCCAAGCGGGGTAATGTTAGGGCCTACAGCTGTGATGCAGCAGCATAGGATGCTGTGCTGGGGAGAGAGACAGTCGGTGGGAGGGCAGCTTGAGTTGGGGAGGGGACTCAGTTCTCCTGAAGTGACAGTTGAAAGGTAGTTAGAAAAGAAGGAGGTGAAAAGAGAATGAGCTGAGGTGAAAAGGGGATTTGCTGAGGAAGCTGGACCTGGACAAGCCGTGTGCAAGGAACCTGGCCGTGAGGGGCACAGCATGTCTGACCAGTGAGGTTGACCACTGGAATACTGACAGAGGGGATACAATTTGGACACCTGGAGAACAGCTGTGGGTCTCCGGGTGAGGAGCTGTCATTTGCGGGCAAACCTGTTGGAAAGAGGTTCTGTCATCGTAGCATCGAACTGAAAGAGCCTTGGAAAGCAGGACAACTGGGGTGAAGCTGGACTTTGCAGCCATGGAGAGGAAGAGCTGACAGTTTATTATTTCCCTAAGTATTTCATGTTACTGTATATTATATTCTACTATTTATTTTATCATTCTGCTAAATTTCTAGGTTTTTCCTTTATAAAGTTTAAAATTTAAGGTTCTCTCCAATATGTTGGTTTGCCTCTGCCTCTCCTCACAGTAGGCACATCCTGCCCAAGGTGTGGGTCACTGCAGTAAATCCAATAAACATCTGTCTGATTCTATCAGCACCTGCGGTTGTTGTGGCCTTGAGGGGCACCCCTTCCACACCCTCACAACACCTGGACCCAGATGAGGAGGGGAAAGAAGAGGACTAGGGAGGACATACTGAGTGAAATCCTGCAAGCCAATGTACCATCAGACCAACAATAATGGGCCTGGAAGGCCAAAGAGCAGATAGCAGAAAGGAGAGGGAGATGTACCAGGACCTAACAGGGCTTGTCAGGCAGCAAACAAATGCTGCAGCTCCTGGTTGACCTACATGTCTAACAATTCTGGATTCACTGCCCTTTGCAGTCCCTGGAGAACTCCATGGTAGCTGCTCTCTACATGCACATCACCACAATATTCCACATGGCATCATGGGCTGCATCCTTACCCCCTTCCACACCACACAGGGGACAGCAAAGAAATCCACAGCTTCACATACACCAGCTATGGTTCTCACAGATGCATGTATGTGTAGCCCACACAGACTACATTTTTGCACGGACATGGACAGAAGAGTTTGCTGCCCTTCCAATTTTAAAGTTCCATTCTGTTAATTTATGTTAAGAGTTTGTATTGCATTGCCTTTTAAAAATATTTGCACTGTGTTTTTCTACACTGTTTTTTCAGTTAGTTTTGGTTAAAAACAAACAAAAATATTCAAAAATGTCACTTTCATTTAATGATTTTCAAATTGACATTTCTATTTAGAAGAAATCATTTCAAAATGATGTTCATCCAGATTAAGAAAAAAAATCAGTTTTGGTTCAAAACTAACTGAACTTTTTTTTTTTTGCAGGGAGGAGTTTTCAGTTCAGCCTCTGAATTTAAAAAAAAAAGTAATAATTATTTGCTCAACTCTAATGGCAATTCCTATGCTGATTCCTGCAACTTTCTCCTGTCTAGCATTTTTGCCTCTCACATCTCCCTCCTTGAGTTTGTCCTCAACACAGTGATTAAAGTTTTCTTTCCCTCCCACCATACTGATCACATCATCCCTTTGAGACCATCACCAAAAGATACGCAGTAGAGACTCTGGGGAAACAGCAGGGTCAAGCATCAAGACCTGATCACAGATCCTATGGACCAACCACCTGACTTCACCAGGCCACATAAGATATGGATCACAGCAAGCCACATCAGAACCTCACATGGGTATTGTGATTAAATACTACACAGATGGAAAACAAAGGACAGCCTGACATGTTCTCAGTGGTACCTGATGACAGAACAAGGAGTAATGGTCTCAAGTTGCAGTGGGGGAGGTTTAGGTTGGATATTAGGAAAAACTTTTTCACTCAGAGAGTGGTGAAGCACTGGAATGGGTTACCTAGAGAGGTGGTGGAATCTCCTTCCTTAGAGGTTTTTAAGGTCAGGCTTGACAAAGCCCTGGCTGGGATGATTTAGTTGGGAATTGGTCCTGCTTTGAGCAGGGGGTTGGACTAGATGACCTCCTGAGGTCTCTTCTAACCCTAATTGTCTATGATTCTATGTAAATGTAGAAAAGACATTCAAACCAAGGAACTTCCAGTCAATCACTGGCCTCAACGATCCTTCTCCAGAGGGACAGGCTTGATTCATTCCATGTCTCCAGAGCCTTAGAGTGGATGACAAACTTGGATGTCAGCTTTTAATGTTGCTTTTCAAGTTACCATATGAAAGAAGATTCCCTCCTTGGGTATTTTGGCTATGTCTCTACGTATCAAAATCACACTCTGCATTGCCCCATGTAATCTTGCCTCCCCTCTCCCCAATTATCTGCTCACATTTCCCCAGGCCTTTCCAACTCCCTAAAATATTTCCAATCCTCTCAATTAACTGCTCCTTTTTTCTCTTTGGATTTGATTTATTATGCTGCCCCTATGATTGGAGCACTCGCCCTGTTCTCATCTGTCTAACCCCTTCTCTCTCCTTCAGTAATCCCTACATCCTCCCTTATCCTAGGTGTTGTCCTGTTTTATGATTATCATATTTAGATTGCAATCTTTGTGTAAAATGCAATGTAAATTTACAGCACTATATACACATTATTTTAAATATTCTTTAAATAGCAAACATGTTTTCTGTAAAGGCTCAAATGCTCTCTCTGAACTGGTCGGGTCCCAACACTTCAACCCGATTCTGACAGATTTCTTAGTAGAATTTCTTTAAAACATTATTGAAGCCAGAGATTGTATGATGTCGGCTACTGAAATTTTGCTCAAAGATTTCAATAATTGGACCTCAAGGGACCATACTTCTAAACAGTTTGATTTTCCTATAGCCTTTGCCCGTTCTCTTGCTATTTTAGAAAATTATAGTAATTGTAAAACTGACGTGGCGTTCTTTTCTAGCAGGAGGCTTTGCAGCCAGCTCCTTTGCAACTCGGTCTCTGCAGCTTTCTGTGAAATATTAGGGTTTCAAAGACCCACCGTGCTAAACTAAAGTATTGTTAAGCCCTTCTTAACACTTTTGCTCTTTGTTGTCTCAGTCCTGCTCTCCTCTGAGGTGCTGAGGGGACTTCAATGGGAGTGCTTAGAACCATGCACAGTCAAGTCCTTAGTGCAGTTGGGGAACACGAGGTAAAATTAATTACTTCACTCTCTAGCAGCCCTACCACTCTAGCTATAACAATAACATGCAGGGGGCGGGGGGAAATCTGCTTCTCACATTATTTTGTCAGATGTAGCCTTTCAGTGCCAGGTTCTCGATATAAACAGACGAAAGGAGACTGAAAAAAAAAAGTGATGGAAGTTAACTTTACTGAAAGCTAGTGTAAAAACTACATGAAATGTTGTTTTAAGGACTTTGGAGCTGTATTATAAACAAGGGCAAAAGAAATAATGATATTACTATAACTAAAATAATATTGTTTTGAGAATAAATGGGCAGTTACAGAGATTTGTCACCCACCAAACAGTTTTCAAACATAACACATCATTTTTAATGTGAGGGTACAAAATAAAGAAAGTTGGCAAATCTTTTTAGACAGACCCTGACTGAAATGAATGGATGGATTTAATAGTTCGGTAAATGCAAGAGTAAGCCAAATGAAAAGTATTTATGCTTGGAAAATAGGTTTAGCTCATGAAAGAAAAATATTTTACAAATATGCACCCAAAAAAAGAGATAACTATTTATTCCCTTAGTGTTTTGCAATGCTATGCTGATTTACTCTGACTTTCTAATAATGTGACATGGTGAGGACGATTAATAGAGACTGTTAGAACTGGCTGTGGGTAGGTCTAAATGGTGGACAGTGAGGTAAAGGCCGTCTTTCATGTATGTATCTGATGTAGTAGCTTCTGGAGAAAAGCAAAAGAGCTAATTTTTGAAAGAATACAGTTTACTCATGTAGTAAGATGCAATTATATAGGAAAAATAAATAGAAAGATTTTAATGAAAGGCCTTTAAAAGGACTCATCTAGTTGAAAATAGAAGCACAAACTGTAAATAACCCACAATATCAGATGTCCCCAAAAAAACCAGGATAAAGCTTTAACTACACGTTAGTTAGTGACTTCTTGCCCATAAAAATACATGTACTATCCTAACTGTGCTATGTGTACAACTAAGCTTTTATTGTTGTAGTGCTTAGTGGCCCCAATCGGAATGAGTGTCCTATTGTGCCAGACATTGTGCACTCACATAATTAAAAGAGATCCTCTCCTCGAAAGAGTTTATGATCCGTACGATAGCCCCTTTATTAAACAGACCGTACAACAGAAAATAAAATGTGTACCAGGATCACTTGTGAGAGAATAAGATCTGATTTTCTGGTTGATAATTTGATGGGATGTCTTTTCTTGTTTTATAATGACAACAATGCTGGGTTTTTCGCATGGCGGGAGTCACTAGCAAGACTTTTTAGTACAAATAAACCCAGGTAATAGTGACTTAAGCAAAATCTATACAGAATGGCAGAGGTTGCAAATTAGCCACTTTATCAAACTACTTGAAAATGTAAGAGGCTGTATTTAGATGGAATACACATGCACAGAGAGTCAAGAGTCAATATCACACCTAACATGACCCTGTCACTGTCCAATATTAAACAGTTTTAAGCAAGGTCTGGAGTTTTGGTATGCAGAGACCTCAGCCTGCTTAGTACCATGGCTTGAACTTAAAGATACAGAAAAGAAGGGTAAAATGTTTAAAGCATTTGAAGTGTATTAAGTAAATTTTAATAACACTCCATGTTCCCTCTTACTCTAGCTGGAGAAAGATTTTAAAAGCAACCTCCATTTGACAGTCTTGTAGATGGTATCAAAGATGGTCATTTGCAGTCCTTTTTGGGAAAGGAGAGAAAAAATTAGTTGAGATGGGCTGGAGGTGTTGTTAAAGTCTGATTCTGTTTCCTAGAAGACAAAACAAGACACACACAAATGGGGAAAGAATGCTTGTTTTGTTCTTCAGATGCTGTGAATGCTGTGGGCAGAGAAAAAGGGAGGGATCCTTGGGGTCTCTGCCCCTCCTTTTTATAGTCCTCTCCCTCCCTTGAGAAGTATCTGCAGCCTGGGAACATGGTGAAAGCCAGACTTTGTGGATGGGAACTCCATGCTGTTTCTTTGCTAAGATGTAGATTTTTTTGCTCGTGTCTCTTTTCCTGCCAATGAATAGCTACTTAGCAAGTGATAGCCCATTTGACCTTGTTTACACCTGGCTGAGGTATCAGCTTGTCCTTTGTCTCTGAGGAACTGCTTTGGCCGCTCCTCAGACTTGGAACATGTTTTAGTAACACCATACAGTGGAATGTTATAACTTTATATACAATGTTGCCACACATTTTACTAGGACAATGATCAGCACATTATGAGTTTTCAAATGATACCTCACAAGGCGCTGTAACTGCCAACGCTGCTACTTTGCCAGCGTAGATGTGCCCTAAGAGGTGGTAGGGGAAAACAGTCTTCCACTAAAACAAAAAAAAACGCTAGTGGGAAAACTGGAATTTACTGATGGAAAATTTTCAGAGGGGGATTTTTCCCCATGAAAAGTTTTGAAGACCAAATCCAAATTCACCAGCCAACTCTTGTAGTAAGGTTTGTGTATCAACTCAGGCAAATGATGTAGGTGCTTCTCAATCCTGGCTCTAGCACCTAGAGAGTCATATATAACACTCCACCAACTGCCTCCAACTGCCACACTACTCCAAGGTCTCCAGATACTACCTTTTCCTTCCTGACCCACTCCTCAGGCATTGCCCTTCCAATTGCTATGGCAACTTCCCTTCCTGGTGAGCTATAACCCAAACTGGGACTGCTCAGCAAATTCATTACAGTTTAATTATTTTTCTTTTATTTGAAGATAAGGTCAGCCATTTTTGAGTGATGTATATGAAAGATATTTATTCAATACTGTCTGGTTGAAATGTTGCACACACTACTCAAAAATATGGCTAAAGCTAGAAACCTTCTAGTATATCTTGTTTTACACTCCTCACGGAGGAAGCAAACACATCCCAAGTGTGAGGAAAACATGTTTAGCATTTTTTAAGTTATGAATACATAGAACAGAACATTCTTGGGTGGGTGAAACTCAACTGCCCTGTGCAGAGGGCCAGCTGCACATCAACGCATCAGTTAAACATTTCAGACCCTGGGAGACCCCTGAACTGCATTAGCTTTGAGGCACTCTTAACTGCTTAAAACTGCCCATGTTCACAAAATGAATGCAAGTTTTTCGCACTTACTCCTGGTGTTTTCTTTCCTGCATGTTTTATTTCTCAGGCTTCATGTAGTATTGAGAGTTTTTGCATTCAGTAAGTCAATTTTTATATTTTTAACAATTATTTTGTAGTTTCCACAGCTTTTTTTTATTTTTAAAGTGTGATGGTTGGGGAATCTGTCTATGTGCAACTTATGAAATCCGATAGGGTTGTACATAGAGTTCATACAATCAAACACTGTGTATTAACTCAGACATTTGCTCACAAAGGCCATGTCATGTATATTACACCCTGTCTAGAAGCAGCTACAGGACAATCAGAGAAGCAGTTAACATGTCTTTGCCCTGCAAGACAATGAATCTGCTAAAGAGACTGGCCAAGCTGAAGGAAACTGGTTAACCCAGGTTGTCTGCAGGGAGGGGATGTGTTTAGAGTAATGGAATTCCCCAGCAGAAAAGGAGAACAAAGAGTTGGTAGAAGCTTCTGATAAATGACACACACTTTCTTAAATAAGAATCTTTTTACCACTGGACCTGAACAAGTTACGGTGAACTTGTTGCAGGGGCAGAATGAATGAACCTAAAGGCTGAGCAGGAGAAGATTTTGGAGACCCTGAAAGTACTGACCAAAAACTCAATGTGCTCTCAGAGAGGTAAGGAGACTAGATGGAAGGGGTTTTGTGCTGGTTGTGGTGGTTTTGTATGGATCTCTGACTCTCTAGGGTTCTCTCTATGAATGAAGTGTGGGTACATTTAGGAAGTTACTTTGCAAAGTCTCAGAGTTCCTTGCTGTATCTGCCACATGACCAATAGTTAAACTGCAAACTGGAGTACCCATGAGGGAAGAGCACTGGGAAAGGGAATTGGTATGTCCAGAGCATATAAACAGAATTTAAATAAAAACCCAAGATATTCTTTCTAGAAAGGTACAACGTAACACTACATTTCTTAAAATCCAAAACCTTAACACACAAGAACCAAAAAAGGGAGAGACAAAGCAGGCTGCTCCCTAAGGTAGAGACATACAATTCACCTCACCTTATTCTAGGCTGGCTTTTTTCAGACTGACTGCTCAAGGCCCAGATTGCATGTTTCCCTACAGAGCCCCGTAGCCTGCAAGCAGGACCAGGAAACCCCTTCCCTTTAAAGTAATAGCTTGCAATTGTAATAGTTTTCAATACACCAGTGTGCTTAAGCTACGGGAGAGAGTTGAGGCAGACAAGGAGGTTCCACTACTAGTCTTGGGCCTAGGGCAGCTGGACCATGAGGCCCCACTTCTGACAAAGGGTATCAGACAAGAGAGTGAGCCTGAGCAGACAGAGACACTGCCTGGACACTGCTCAGACTCAATCGGCTAAGAAGCACACAGGATCCAGTGTTGGATCCAAATATAGCAACCTTGTGAATGTCCAGCAAGGGGAGCTTGACCTGGTCGATGACAACCAGCTTTCAAGAGGGAAGGAAGATATGACAGGAACCCTAACGTGTGAGGAACATTTAATGGGAATAGAAAAGCACATTGCTATTTGTCAGAAAGACTGTTTTAAACCCATTCCTAATGTGTGTGGCTGGGGGAGGAGAAGTTTAGATAAAACTTGTATTGTGCTGGGCACTTTTAGTTAGTTTTTAAAGACATATTGGTGTCTGTTGTAATAGAGAAAGTTTTCAATACACTTTCCTGGTGCATGACAGATATTTCTGGAAAATCTTCCACTCCACAGACAGTCATCCTCACCTCTCTGACTCCTCGTCCTGGTTCTCTTTAGGGTCTGATCCTGTGCCCATTACAATCAATGTCAAATCTCCCATTGACTTCATTTTACAAGATCAAAGGGTTATTACCTACTGTACTGCTACACCAAGTAGTTCAGAAGTATCTGAAATTAAATTTTTGCTATAATGTTTGCATTTAATGATTCCCTGCAGCTATTTTCCACTTAAGCCTTACAGGAATCTTTAAGGGCTACTTATTTAGAGAAAGTAATACAAAAAAGACTTACTCCTTTTCAGAATAGCTAGAAATGCACACGTAAGTGGGTTACAGAAAGCAAGTGATGTTTTACCTTCATTTTGATTTCAGTATTAGCAATGGTAGGAGATATGCTATCTGGTCACCTTAAGATAACAAGTGTGAAAAACTGGGACAGAGGGTGTGGGGGGGTAATATGCACTTGCGTAAGAAAAAGCCCCAAATATCTGGACTCTCCCTATAAAATCGGGACATCTGATCACCCTATGTTATTTAGTAGCATGAAAATTCAAAACCCCCTGCCAGAATGTTAAATCTAACAGAGAGAAAGACTGATCGTGGTAGGGTGACCAGACGTCCTGATTTTATAGGGATAGTCCCAATATTTGGGGCTTTTTTTTTTTTTACATGGGCTCTTATTACCCCCCACCCCCATTCCGATTTTTCACACTTGCTGTCTGGTCACTCTAGATAGTGGTAGCCAAAGCTGATACAATACTTAGAGAAGATGAATTATTTGGATTTTTTCCCCCTTAGTAATATTCATCTTCAGTATAAGTTACTCAAACCTGCCATTTTCTGAAACTTACCAAGAATAAGTATAATAAATGGGTTAAATGTGGAAATTCCATTCCATGGCAAATTCTGACATTTTCAGTTATGTTTTATTCTGAACCAAAAGAAAATTTCAAAAATTCCCATAGAATGAAAGATTCTGAAAAATTTTGATTCATGATTCCAGAAATGTTTCATGCTGATAAGGCAAAAAAACCACCGTTTCAATAATATCAAAACAATATAAAATACATTGAATATAATAAAGCATGCTAGAATATATGTATACATATATTATGTTAAAATATTAATTTTAATATGTCAAAATGAAAGTAGTCAAAACAAAACATCATAGTTTATCAAAAATCAGCACATGCCCCCGAACACTTAGATTTAGACTAAACTATTTTCTGACAGCAAATTGTTTCATCAGAAATTTTTTATTAGCTTTAGAAGCTACATAGAAGAACATAAGAACAGCCACATGGGGTCAGGCTAATGGTCCATCTGTCCAGTATCCTGTCTTCCAACAATGCCAATACCAGGTGCTTCAAAGGGAATAAACAGAATAGGCAATCATCAAATGATTCACTCCTGTCCTCCACTCCCAACTTCTGGCAGCCAGAGGCTAGGGACAGCCAGAGCAGGGGGCTGCATCCCTGACCATGTTGGTTAATAGCCATTGCAGGACCTATCATCCATAAGCTTTTTGAACCTCATTATTGTTTTGGCCTTCACAACATCCTCTGGCAATGAGTTCCACAGGTTGACTGTGCATTGTGTGAATAGTACTTCCTTTTGTTTGTTTTAAACCTCCTGCCTATGAATTTCATCTGGTGACCCTTTGTTGTGTTATGGGAGGGGGTAAATAACATTTCCTTATTCACTTTCTCCACACCATTAACAATTTTATAGACCTCAGTCATATCCTCCCTAGTCATCTCTTTTCCAAGCTGAAAAGTCCCAGTCTTTTTAATCTCTCCTCATATGGAAGACGTTCCATACCCCTAATCATCTTTGTTGACCTTCTCTGTTCTTAGATAGGAAAACATGAGAAGCTGGCAGATTTACAAATATCAAGAGAATCACTGGGATGAACCAAACAGAGTAAAAAGAAAACTGACCCCAATCTTTGCTTCCCTTTCCCCTATTCCTCAATGTCTTTTCCTCTTCCTCCAGGATGAAATGTGACTCAGTTCGAAGTTCAGAGAAATTCCCCTCCCCTCTATTCAAGAATTGTCAATTATTGTCACCCCCCCTCTGCATCTGGCACCAAGTGCCACAGAGAGGCCCAGCAGGAGGAGGATGAATACACATTCCATGTCTATGGAAAAAAGGACGTCATCCACTAGAGTAGAAAGGACTGTCTCTGTACCATGCTGTGGCCTAAAACCTGATAGAGGGATCCAAGATGAGGATGAGTGACAATAGAGGCTGTTTTCTCTAGCTTCTCAGTTAGTGTCTAATCTCCTGTTACTCAACAAGCTAAAACCAAATTTAAAAGAAGACAAACAGTGAAAAGAGAAATAAAACAGGGGAAGGCAGCATCAGGGAAAGGAAGCAGTGAGTGGAAATATGAAAGAAAACAACTTTAAAGTTTGAATGATGTCTTTGATCCTGCAAATCACTGTACAGTGAGCAGCACTGAGTCCAAGACTCTTTCACTCTAACTCAGGTGTAAGCAAAGGTTATGACCGGACTCAAGTAAGATGTAGACTGGGCATGTCTGGAGACATGGGTTTAACTATAATCATCGGGCTAATCAAGGGCTATCTGTGTGCCCTTCTTTGGATTCAAGCCCCCAGTGCAGCAAGAGTAACTTGGTATCTACGAATTCTTTAATGCAGGACTGGCATTTTCTACCATGCTTATTATTTTCTACCTTGCAGTTATACAGTTTACTCCACTCTGCAGGCTTAAGCCCTGTGCAGAAGGGAGTATTAAAGATTTATCTCCCTGATTTTTAATCATTTCTATGTTAGTGTGATGCTCATGATTATTTCCTTTCCGTTAAATGAAACTATTCATTTTAGGCAGATTCGGCCACCAAACAATATTTTGCAATAATAACAATGCAAAAGACTAACCGACTCCCTGCACTGATTAGGAACCCATCTGGTTAAACAGGTTCAAATGAGTGTTGTTGTCACTCTGAAATATGTGAGGGTTACAGGTTTTAAATCTTTTGCTGTGCTGCAACAAATCACAACAGCTACAGAGATGCGCTTTGGCTGGGGCACAGAACTAATGCAGCTTGCTCTCATTTTTCCATTCCTGTTGCCCCCAGATGCTAACATTTTCAAAAGTGCCTCAGGGGCTTGGGATACTAAGTTCCATTTTCAAAAGTGAGTTAAGCAAGCAGGGACAACATTTTTAAAGTATTTAGGCACCGAGAGATGCAGATAGGCACTCTGGAAAGTCACATGTCAGGCAGGTCTACACTTAAAATGCTGCAGCTGCGCCGCTGTAACGCTTCAATGAAGACAGGGGAGCTTCTCCCATCAGCATGGTTAATCCACTGCCATGAGAGGCAGTCAGCTGTGTTGACATAGTGCCGTTGACACCAGGCGTTAGCTCAGTATAACTGCATTACTCAGGACTCCTTAGAGACGTCATTTTACCAATGTAAATTTAGACCTGGTCTAAGAGCCTAACTCTCTTTGGGAGCTAGGCACCCAGGCACTTTTGAAAATTCCACTGGACATCTAAATACCTTTAAAAATGTAGCCTTTAAGAGCCTAAGGCCAGGTCTACACTACAGACCTATTTCACTATAAACTATATCACTCTCCCATTGGTGTAGATGCGTCTTCACTTAAGCACTACAGCAGCACATGTAGACAAGCCCTCAGTCCCACTGACTTTAGATTTAGGCTTCTAAGTCCAACTTTCAAATGTTTCTCAGGCTTCTAGGTCACAGATGCTTTTGAAATTTTTATCCTCAGTCTTTATCTTTGCCTTCAGATATCCCTTCAGCTGATCGACTATCCACATCAAGGAGGCAGCCTGGGTCATGTGTTTAGGTTGCCATCCTGCTTCACAGCACTGCCCAGATCTCTTCCTTTCCAGCTTGGCAACACCTACCAACATAAGGTCTGGCAGCTGCTAATTCCTTAACTTAGTCCTATTGTCCTGATAGAGAGAGAGAATTTGTTTTCTCCCTCTTCATATATAATATAACATGCACCAACAAAATAAATTGAAGATAAATAATGTACACTAACTAAAGCACTTCTCACATTCAGAATTTTTAAATCGCCTCAATACATCATTGACTTATAGCCTCCAAGATGTCTTGCCATTTTAGCAAACCCCTGCAAAGCACTGGTTGTTTAGTACTACTTATTAGTATTCATTTATGCATTCTAAATCCAGAACTGGACTAGGTCATAATAAACTGATAATATCAGAATAGTTAAACTAAATGTTTGTAGAAAAGTCCTTTGATTATCAGTGTATTGATGGAATTTTAAGCTCCAGTTGAAATAATTAATTTCTGGTCCACTATATACAAAACTGAATGGAGCCAGAAATTGGAAATACAGGGGGAAATATTTTGATTAAAATCTGAATATGCCTATTGACAAATTCTAATTACAGTGGCATCACTTGCATTACTACAGCTAAAAAATCTATCTGCATTTGTCATATAAATAGACTGTAGTTGATCATGCATTTATAAATTCTCAGTAACCATCTGCATTGAATGAGAACTTGACATTTTGTCTTAGTCTGTTTATGTATTTGACAGTTTAGAAAATTTTACATTGAACAAATTTATCCCCATCTTTTTAAAAAGTAAAATGTTGTAGGTTGCTACTGTAGGATCTTTTTGCATAAAAAAACCCTTTTGCATTAGCCATTTACCTTGTCACAGCTGTGCTCCAGTCTGTTTTATCTTGGGTGTGCATGTTTTTCTTGCATCTTTAGCCTGTTTATGTACTCTTCATTGTGAAAAATAAAAACTGGGACTAAAAGAGCAGAGATGTCTCAGGTAGCTGTCACCTCCTTGCTCTTCCACCCACACTCAAAATCTTGTCGTGTTATGAATTTGTATTTTCTACCGTTAGAGTCCACAACTGAGATTGAGGCCCTGTTATGCCAAGTATTGTAAGAAAGACAAGGTGAGAGTCTGGTAATATATTTTATTGGAACAACTTTGTTGGGTACGTCCACATGGTATTTGGAGCAAGCGGCAACAAGCCTCCCAGCCTGGGTCAACGCACTCAGGCGAGTGGGTCCTACTCTAAAAATAACTGCTATTGTAGACAGCACTTTGAAGTTGGGCATCAGAGCCTGAGTTGCAGCCTGAGGCACACCTGCCAACCCCTCTCCCTTGGCTTCAGACCCTGTCAACCTAGGCTGGAATGCTTGCTCCCACACGCTCCAAAATGCTGTGTAGAGCCTAAGATCAGTTGTAAATGTAGGGTGTCTGCACAGAATCCAAAGGGCAAAGAAAATCTGAGTTCTCTCCCGTACCGTACGAACACAGTGAATACAACCAACGCCTGATTCTACATTTTACTACACATTTGTCTACTGTAACAAACCAATTAAAATTATTTTCCATTACTAGAGTTTAGCACCACAGGTGCACAGATTAAATGCTGTCACAACAAAGGGGAAACCTGGAGAGGCACTTTAAACAGGAGAACATAGGGGATCATATAGCATAAAACCACTTGAGGCCACGTCAGAAATGTAGATGCCAAACACACACATTTACTAAGGGAAAGCAATCTGAACTAATGTTTTGGGATTTTTTTCCTCCTGTTTGATAGAAGTCTTTACATATTTCTCCCACTCAGCTAGACCCTCCTGATGCAGACTGTCATTTTACTGGGAGAATAAAACCAACCAGCACATTAATACTAATGAGGAGAGAGATGGCTGTTCTGCCTGTAACCATAGCTATTAAATGATCTGAGTACCAACCACACTTTGGAGACATCACATTAAGATAGACATACAATTTCCCTCCTTCTCTGACAGGGCTCTTGCTGGCAAGCACTGACTCAGTGAGGGAGCAGACTAGAATTGTTTACATGATCTGATCATGAGTGGTAAGTCAAAGAAACTCCTTTTAGTCGGTGAAAATATTGTTCAAACAGGGCAGCTAGAGCAATAGGCTACAGATCCAGCAGAAAGCCTTTTAAACTAAAAATAGGAGTAAAGGCTTTGCCTGGGGCGTGTTCTAAACAAACACTAGATTTAAAAAAAAATGATACGTATATATATGTATTTTATTTTGTTTTACCTCTGAAAAGATAATAAAAATTTCAACTTCTCTCTACTAAGGCATCTGCAAAATGTTATATAGCAGAGGTTTGCTTTATAAATTGTTTACACCCACAAATTGTAGATGCTATTGAAGTAGTTTAGACCTCTAATAACATACCCAGTACAGGCATACAATCAGGACAGAGAGATGACATTGACTGTAATTATAAATAAACGTATCCACAATTGTTTGCAGGTAGATTTGGAAGTTCAGGTTTTTTAAAAATAAACTGGCCCTGAGGGATACATTTTCAAAAACAGGCTTTTACTTTTGTCCATCTAGCCATAAAATGTGCATGTGCAAGTCCAAAACTTACACAGAAATACATTGGGAAGGTGGGCATCCCACTCCATGATTTGCCTAGCAGTGCAGGGAAATGCAATTGCACACATAAGTGGTTTAATTGTAGAATCAGAGAATCAGAATATTAGGGTTGGAAGAGACCTCAGGAGGTCATCTAGTCCAACTCCCTGCTCAAGGCAGGACCAACATCAACTAACTCATCCCAGCCAAGGCTTTGTCAAGCCTGACCTTAAAAACCTCTAAGGATGGAGATTCCACCATCTCCATAGGTAACCCATTCCAGTGCTTCACCACCTTCCTAGTG
The DNA here is from genome assembly GCF_016161935.1 of Mauremys reevesii. Classification (NCBI taxonomy): domain Eukaryota; kingdom Metazoa; phylum Chordata; order Testudines; family Geoemydidae; genus Mauremys; species Mauremys reevesii. The sequence goes on along the minus strand of NC_052625.1, from coordinate 143,719,097 downwards.
AAATAGTGTTTCCTCATAGCCAACCTAGACCTCCCCCAGTGCAACTTGAGACCATTGTTTCTTGTTCTGTCATCTGCCACCATTGAGAACAGCTGAGCTCCATCCTCTTTGGAACCCCCCTTCAGTTAGTTGAAGGCTGCTATCAAATCCCCCCTCACTCTTCTCTTCTGCAGACTAAACAAGCCCAGTTCCCTCAGCCTCTCCTCGTAAGTCATCTGCCCCAGCCCCCTAAGCATTTTCGTTGCCCTCTGCTGGACCCTCTCCAATTTGTCCACATCCCTTCTGTAGTGGGGGGACCAAAACTAGATGAAATACTCCAGGTGTGGCCTCACCAGTGCCGAATAGAGGGGAATAATCACTTCCCTCAATCTGCTGGCAATGCTCCTACTAATGCAGCCCAATATGCCGTTAGCCTTCTTGGCAACGAGGGCACACTGCTGCCTCATATCCAGCTTCTCATCCACTGTGATCCCCAGGTCCTTTTCTGCAGAACTGCTACTTAGCTAGTCAGTCCCCAGCCTGTAGCAGTGCATGGGATTCTTTTTTCCTAAGTGCAGGACTCTGCACTTGTCCTTGTTGAACCTCAGATTTTTATTGGCTCAATCCTCCAGTTTGTCTAGGTCACTTTGGACCCTATCCCTACTCTCCAGGGTATCTACCTCTCCCCCCAGCTTAGTGTCATCTGCAAACATGCTGAGGGTGCAATTAATCCCGTTATCCAGATCATGAATAAAGATGTTGAACAAAACCGGCCCTAGGACTGACCCCTGAGGCACTCTGCTTGATACCGGCTGCCAACTAGACATTAAGCCGTTGGTCACTACCTGTTGAGGCCGACAATCTAGCCAGCTTTCTATCCACCTTATAGTCCATTCATCCAATCCATACTTTAACCAAATTACTTTTTAATTACTGAAGTTTTGGCATGTTGGAAATAAAAAAAAAAGTCTCTCTCAAACACTGACATTTTGCTAAGTCATCAGAGTTAGGGGAAGTCATCAGAGTTAGCACTGAAGGGGAAATATGGGGTGGTCACACACTGCTCCTCCTTTTAATTCCCAACTGCAAGTCCCAAAACCAAGATCTGAACCAGCCTGCAACATTCAAACCAAGATATACACATGTGGCACACAAGACTGGAACCTGATGCTAGTTCCTCACCCTTAGGGAGCAAGAGCTGAGGCTCCAGCTAGCATGCTCAGCCTCCGGGGAAGCAGAAACCCCTCACTTTGCTCACAGAACCTTTTCATGCCACTCTAGCACCCTGCCATGACACTGCCTAGCTGGAGGAAAAGTCACTTGAGGATATATCCAGTTGTCACTGGGCTCACTCACCACTCTGGCGCCTCCTTGTGGCCAATACAGGAATTAGTTCCAGTAGCCAGTGTGCCCTAGTTTGGTGGTGCTCTACCAGTCACCTCTTCTGCTCCAGGACCCACATCGCTCCAAGACTGTGGTGTCCTCTTTAGTGACACAGCTCTCCAGCCATGCCACACTCTGTGCTGCCCCCTTCCAGGGGACATCTCTGCATTCCCTGTCCAGCCACTTCAGACTGCAGTCTACTGTCTAGCCACTTGCCCAATGGTGAGTGGGGGGGGACCTGGGTCCACCGACTAGCCTGGGTCCCAGCCCAGGGACCCTGTAGATGGCCACTGCTTGCGTGCCTCCTCCGACTCCACAGTAGATTTCCCTGGGCCACTTTGCCACAGCCTCAGCACCCTCTTTGCTTTGTTTTTGGGCCTCAGCCTACAGATTCCTGTAGCCTGCCTTATCTCCCCAGGTCTCTGCCTGCAGCACTGCTCTGTCCAGGGTGCTAGCTGCCTTCAGCCTGTAAGGCAGCCAGTCTTCCTCCCTCCTCAAGCTCCAGGGCATGACTGAAGCTACTCTGCACTGCAGCTCTTCTTATAGGAGCTTGCCGGGCCCTGATTGGCTGCTCTTCTCATCCCTTCTCTGATTGGCTGCTTCCTGCACAGCCTTCCTAGGGCTCTATTAATCCCTTAGAGTCCAGTCCTGTTGGGTTCCGGGAAATGGGTGGGTGCCCCATCACAGCAATAAAGGGAAAAAAGGGAGGTTCCTGAAGGTTCCATTTGTAGTTTATTTTTAAAAAAGATCTACCCTGTGTTAAACTATACAATTGCACCATTCTATAATTATTTATGGCCAATTTCTGAACTCAGTTACCCCAGTTAAGTGTCCACTGATAATGGCCAGCAGAGGTATTCTCTATTCATTTATATCTGCCTGTGTGTGTAAATTAACTGGCTCTAAACCATCCAATCTTGTGCCTAGTTGGCCTATGTAAACATGTTCTTATTACTTGCACCCCCACACTCATTGTCCCTCCCCCAATTCTTGTCAATTGTTTTCCACGTCCAGTATGGAATGTTGTATTAAGGTCAGGGCCGCCCAGAGGGTTCACGGGGCCTGGGGTCTTCGGCGGTGGGGGGCCCCCGCCGCCGAATTGCTGCCAAAGTCCTGGCACTTCGGCGGCGGGTCCCGGGGCAGAAGGACCCTCCGCCGTGGGTCTTCATGGCACTTCGGCGGCAGGTCCCGGAGCAGAAGGACCCCTCGCTGCCGAATTGCCACTGAAGACCGAGAGCAGAAGCAGCTCCGGGGCCCCCAGAGTGAGTGAAGGACTCTGCTCCAGGGGCCCCGAAAAACTCTCATGGGGGCCCCTGTGGGGCCCGGGGCCTTGGGCAAATTGCCCCACTTGCCGCGCCCCCACCCCCCCCCGGGGCAGCCCTGATTAAGGTTGAAAGTTCTTCAGAACGGAAAAACTGTCTTTCATGGTGTGCTTGCACAGTTCCCACAACAGGACCCCAATACCATGACATTACCACTATGACATCAAAGGAACTCCCCTGGCTTCTGTCAAAGGTGGTATTGCCAAAAATTTGGTCCTAAGCTTCTGCACCTGTGAGCCACTCTCTTAGCTGAATGTACTTTGAAAAATATATTAAAATAAATGGAAAGTCTGTAATAGAGACCATATGAAGCATTTATTTGGCCCATAGGAATCAGATTGCAATGATTCATTAAAATAAAGTCTCCTTGCCTCTTCCACTGAGCACTCAGAGAAGTCTCTAGAAGAGGCTAAAGAAATTTCTGCTGCAGTCTTCCTCTTGTTCATGGAATCAAAGAAATGTATTATAATAGATGGGGAAATAAAAGATGATAGCAGAGAAACACGAATTGATTCTTCCTGAAAGAGGCTAAAGGGACAGATACATCCTCTAGTCCATTCCTGCCAATATAAGTATTCTCCCTAAGATATGTTCTTGTTTAGTTTGTTTAGTCTAAATTTAAATATTCACAGCAAAGGAGCCACTTGCCAAGGGAGATGATTCAAGTCTAATGGATCTCATTACTAGAAAACATTTGATTTCTAACCTAAATTTCCCTTTGCTGTCTCTCTCCCATTACTGTTCGCTCACCTCAAAGAATTTTGCACTCTTTAGTGTATGAAACGGTTAGTACATCTCCTTTAGTCCTCATTTATCCTAGCAATAATACATCTTTAGTCCTTTTAATCTATCCTCAACTCAGTTAATTCAGACGCTTCATTTTTATTGGGGAGGTTTCTGAACCCCTCCTATTTCTCTACATCTGTCTGGTAATGAGATGCACAGAACTGAATGCAGTATTTTAGGTGCCACCAGAATCAAACAGAAAGAGGACTAATTTAATCTTGGCTGGATTGCTCCTGTGTACCTGCAAAAGCAGTTTTATTGGCTGAGGTACTTACCACAAGGTGAGGGCAGATGGCAATACTGGTGTTCCATTCTCTCCCCAGGGAGGGCAGCTTTATTTTAGTCAATGCTGTGTAGAAGAATGCTTCTGTCCTTGCCACAGCTGACCTGGCCTGCCCCTTCCCAGGCTGGCACTTTCTACTTCCTGGACTGTGCCTCTAGCTGCCCTAGGTTGGTGTTCCCATGAGGCCTCTTCCACTTGGTTCCCCAAGAACTCAGTTTGAGTCCAGTCTCATCACTCAGATTCCTTTATCTGGCAAACAGCAAAGCTATACTAGTTGATCAGGCTCAAGCACGGGGGGTGGGTATAGAACATACCACACATCCACAGTTACATAGCAAACCTCTTCCTTTATGCACATTATATTGCATTTACTATAGATTGCATCACACATTTTGGGATTGGCTTGGTTACATTATAGGAACTAATCCCTGTACAGCATGCTCAGTCCACGCACTGTCCATGTATGATTTACACTTTACTTCATCTTTACATTCCCAACTTACCTTCTCCATTGTTATCTTGTCCACTGTAGTTGGTTCTCTGGGTGTTCCCCTTTTCTTAGCTAGTACAGACATTTGTTTCCAGACTGCTGATCCATTTGCCTCCCTAAGCCTGTCTCCCAAGAAATGAAGCCTCAACCATGTCCAATTACTCATGTCAAGCCAGGCCTACATCCTGGATGACAGGGATTGCACCATTGTGCCCTTGCTCTTGACAGCATTACCACCAGTAGGACTGCCAGTGATGCAATCCAGGGAGTGAACTGGGTCCAGAAACTATAGTTTCATAGCTTCATAGTGTGATGCCTCCATTGATGCAGCAAAAATTGCACTGCCTCCCAGGGGAGCCAATTAGGGAGGATATGGAGGGGGGGGGCTCCCCTCCCCCGCCCCCGCCCAAGTTTCATACAGGAGGTGTGCTCCCAGGTGGAGCTTTTAACTGCACAGAATTAGGGTGTGTCTACACTGGCAGAGTTACAGCACCGGGAGTAAATAGCGCCACTCAGAGACCACTGAAGGGAAACCACTGCTGTGTGTTCACACTGTCAGCTGCCTGAGCAATAGCGTGTTCACACTTGCGGCACCTGCAGCGGTATTCGGAGCATTGCACTCTGGGGAGCTATCCCACAGAGCATTTCTTCCTCTTCTGCCACTAAGAGTTGTGGGAAGACTGAGGGGGGCAGCGGGGCATCTTGGGTCCTTTCCCAATGCCCCATGATGCATTGCTTCACATCCCAGCAATCCCAGTGCTGCCATCCACATTTGGCGCCATCTTTCAACTGTTCGTGTACTGCGTACCCTGCCTCTTCGGGCTGCAGGAATGGATCCCGAACGGTTGACCAGTATGCTGCTCGCTCTGACCAACACGTCATGAGTGGCAGTGGAGTTATTCCTTAGACTGCAAAGGCAAGAGGAGTGTGACATTGATCTCACCACGCGCACTAGTTACGACATGAGATTGCTTGTGGCATTCATGGAAGTGCTGACAACAGTGGAACACCACTTTTGGGCTCAGGAAACAAGCACTGAGTGGTGGGATCACATCATCATGCACGTCTGGGATGAGGAGCAGTGGCTGCAGAACTTTCGCATGAGGAAAGCCACATTCACGGGACTGTGTAATGAGCTCACCCCTGCCCTGCGGCGCAAGGACATGAGAATGAGAGCTGCCCAGTCACTGGAGAAGCACGTGGCGATGGCACTGTGGAAGCTGGCTACTCCAGACTACTACTGATCGGCCACTAACCAGTTCGGAGTGGGAAAGTCGACCATTGGACTCATGTTGATGGAAGTGTGCAAGGCAATTAATCGCACCCTGCCCCGAAAGACTGTGACCCTGGGCAACATGCGTGACATTGTGGATAGCTTTGCACAAATGAGCTTCCCTAACTGCAGAGGAGAGATAAATGGAATGCATATTCCAGGGCTGCCCGGGGGGGGGGGGCAAGAGGGGCAATTTGCCCCAGGCCCCGAGCCCCACAGGGGCCCCCACCAGAGTTTTTCGGGGCCCCCGGAGCGGGGTCCCTCACTCCCTCCGGGGGGCCCGGCAAACTCTTGCGCGGCCGGGCGCAGGAGCTGCTTCTGCTCCCGGTCTTCGCCGGCGGGGGGTCCTTCCGCTCCGGGGCGGAAGGACCCCCCGCTTGCAAATTACCGCCGAAGACGGAGCGGGACCCGCCGCCAAAGCGCAGCCCGGTCTTTGGCGGTAATTCGGCGGTGGGGGGCCCTTCCGTTTCGGGACCCGCCGCCAAAGTGCCCCAAAGACCCGTGGCGGGGGCCCCTCTCCGCCGAATTACCGCCGAAGACCGGGCTGCGCTTCGGCGGCGGGTCCCGCTTCGGCGGTAATTCGGCGGCAGGGGGGGGCCCCCGCCGCGGGTCTTCGGGGGCACTTCGGCGGCGGGTCCCGGAACGGAAGGGCCCCCCGCCGCCGAAGACCCCGGGCCCCCGGAATCCTCTGGGCGGCCCTGGCATATTCCAATTCTGGCACCAGACCACCTTGCCACCAAGTACATTAATTGCAAGGGGTATTTCTCAATGGTTCTCCAGGCACTTGTTATCCCATGTTCACCGTGATGTTAATATCTATGAGTGGAGGCACTGATGGCAACAGAAGTTTTACTTGATTAAGAACTAGAAGATTTGACCCTCCAACTTTCTTTCAAGAGAATAGCTGCCCAGAGCTCCTGTGACTGTTTATTTTCCTTTCCTGCCTGCAATGGCCCTGATATACCTCAGAAGTCTAATTTTTTTTCTCAACTTTAAAACATGGAATTTTCTTGGTGTTTGATTTAAAATAGTCTCCTCTGAAAACTGCAACTCAGTCACTGTCATGTTGTGTTTAAGACCCTTCTGGAAAGTAACTAGCCTTTAAACAGAAGTGAAAGCAGTGCTGCCAACTCTCATGATTTTGCCATGAGTCTCATGATAGTTATTGTTTTCCTTAAAGCACCAGCTCCTGGAGTCAGGTGGATATGTGATGATTTCATTACTCACTCGTAAAGAAAAATGAAGTTTCTAGCCCTTGTGGTTGTGGAGAAAGCTTCAAAATGTTATTCCAGTGCATCCTAAAGGCTCAAAAAGCAGAATGTAAATAAAAAGAATACCAAATCTATTATTTTAATCGCATGATTTTAAAGCCAGTTTCATGATTTTTGGTGAGCCTGATTCATAATTTTTGAACATTTTGGGTTGGCAATTCTATGAAATTGACTTGAAAGTATCAGTTTCACTTCCATTTAAAGTCAGTTTCTAGTCTATTACTTGTAGTGGGGTAACACCCCTAGAGTCACAGATAGTTTCAGTATAAACTCATGGGGGTTTGGCCTAGTAGGATGTTTCCAAAAGTTAAATGATCTATTCCAAGCTTGATGAACTGCAAAAAAGTGATAAAAAGTAATATAGATTTTTCTACAACGGTTTCAATTGTTGTATTCAAGAGATAGTAACAAAGTAAGAATATACATTAAAATTAGATGTCAGAACATGCTAGTATTAGAGCTGAGTGGGTCTAATATTTATTTTATTTTATTTCTTTATATAGGAATTAGAAATTATTATCTGACAGGAGCACTGTTTCTAAGTTATCTGCAATAAAAAAAAAAGTTTTCAGGTGCCTCTGGAAGCATGGTTAAAGTGTGCCCCCCCACCAAAATCTGAATGGTACCCTTGCTGCCTCCTCCCATTTTTACCCCACTGCAAGCTCATGGTGAGATATAATTTGCTGTCCACTGTCAAATCTGTTTGGTGTTACTGCTTTCTTAGCATTTCTCCAGAAATTACCTATTTATATTTTGAAGCACTTTTCCGGAGATACACTGGTAGAAGCGAGAGGAGAATTAGGTCTCTTGTTGCCAAGTTATAAAATCATTATTCCTCAGCTAGTGTAAATTGGAGGATCTTCTTTAATTTCAACAGAGCTCCATCAATTTACACTAGCTGAGGATTGCAGCCATACTTTAGTAATTATGACCACCTGTCGGACTTCACCTTTGGACCTACACCTCACTGGCTCACTAGCTGCCAAGAAATGCCTGACCTAGGGCTCTCTTTATTGCAGTTATAAACTGTGAACATAGAAGCATATGAAAGAAACTCTCATGTTGCCATGGATTTAGTACCCTGTTTAGAGTATCAGTCTATTCCTTACAGGAAGACCAGTATAGTAACAACTGAGTTTATAATATATTAAATGTCATTTTTAAGTAAACTACAGTGCTCTGCTTGTATTTTGTGAATATGAAGTGCCCTGCATACAGTATTTTCGTTCCATTAATTTGCAGCCAACATTTTTAGTAAACAGTTTTTTGCTAAAATTCTAACATCAGTATAGATGTGGTGAAAATAATTCATTGTAACCACCTTTACGTATATTGCTACATCCTAGTCTGAGAGATTCAGGACTAAATTGGTGAGCCTGTTAATCCGATCTAGAGGAAAAATGGTTACCCACCTTTTCATAACTGTTGTTCTTTGAGATGCATTACTCATGTCTATTCCAGTCTAGGTGTGCATGCGCCCATGTGTGCAGTCAGAGATTTTTGCCATAGCAATTTTTGTAGGGCTGGCTGTGGCGCCCCCTTGAGTGCTGTGCCCATGCGCTGGTATATCAGGTGCTGCTGGCCCTACGTCCTCATAGAATATCAGGGTTGGAAGGGACCTCAGGAGGTCATTTAGTCCAACTCCCTGCTCAAAGCAGGGCCAATCCCCAGACAGATTTTTGCCCTAGATCCCTAAATGGCCCCCTCAAGGATTGAATTTACAAAGCTGGGTTTAGCAGGCCAATAGTAAAACCACTGAGCTATCCCTCCCTCTTAGTTCCTTCTTGCTGACAGACAGAGGTACAGGAGGGCGGATAATGGAATGGACATGATAAATACATCTCGAAGAACAACAGTTAAAATGGTTACCCACCATTTCATAACACCTAGATGCTCATGTCAATTCCACTCTAGGTGACTCACAAGCAATATCAACAGAGGTGGGCTTGGAGTTCACAGTCCTCCACCTTGCAGCACAGCTCTGCCAAGCCAGTGTTGTCTCGAGCGTAGGTAATAAAAAAGGTAATAATTGGTGATATAGCAATCTCCTAGAACTGGAAGGGACCTTGAAAGGTCATTGAGTCCAGCCCACTGCCTTCACTAGCAGGACCAATTTTTGCCCCAGATCCCTAGAGTGACCTCCTCAAGGATTGAACTCACAACCCTGGGTTTAGCAAGCCAATGCTCAAACCACTAAGCTATCCCTCCCCCCATTGCTGGATCAGCGCGTAATGCAACACAAATGTGTGAACAGACAACCAGGTAGCAGCCCAACAGATGCGATGATGCTTGTGCCCTAGTTGAGTGTGCCATCGTGATCGCGTTTGCCAGTTCATAACAGTAGCAGATGCAGGCCATGATCCAGGACAAAATCCTCTGAGCAGACACTGGGTGACCTTTCATCCTTTCTGCCACTGCAACGAACAACTGCATTGCCTTACAGAACGGCTTCATCCTATCTATGTAGAATGCCAGTGCCCTCCTGACATCCAGGGTGTGAAGCATGTGTTCCTCGTCCTACGCATGGGGCTTTGGACAGAAGACTGGTAAATATATGTCCTGGCCAGTAGGAAACTGAGAAATGACCTTGGGCAGATATGCCGGGTGCAGGCGCAGCTGGAGCTTGTCCTTGTAGAAGACCATATAGGGTGGCTCCAAGGTGAATGCCCTTATCTCAGACACCCTGTGGGCTGACATTATGGTGACCAGGAACGAAACCTTCCAGGAGAGAAGCAGAAGGGAGCAGGAAGTCAGAGGCTCAAAGGGAGACCCCATGAGCCTTGACAGTACAAGATTCAGGTCCCGGGGGGGACCGGGTCCCAGACATGCCGATAGAGAGGCTCTGGAGCCTTCAAAAACCATGCTGTCATAGGATGGGTGAAGAGAGACCTGCCTTGGAACAGAGGCTGCAACGCCAAATGGCAGCCGGGTGGTCCTTGATCAAAGAGAGGGACAGCCCTTGGAGTTTGAGGTGCAGCAGATAATCCAATCTGTCCTGCAGTGAGGCTTGTTTGGCCCAGAGATGCTGCTCTGAGGCCCACTACGCAAACCTCTTCCAGTTAGCCAGGTAAATTGCCCTGGTGGAGGGTCTCCTGCTACCCAGCAAGACCTGTTGAACACAGGTCAAGCACACCCACTTGTCCATGTTTAGCCACACAGTAGCCAGGCCGTCAAGTGAAGCACTGCCAGATTCAGGTGCAGCAGATTGTCATGGCTCTGGGACAGCAAATCTGGCCAAAGAGGCACTGGAAGAGGGGCGGCTGCCAAAAGGCTCGGCAACTTGCCAAACCAGTGCTGACGGGGACATGAGGGGGCTAGCAGGATAACCGGCACTCTGTCCTGCTTGACTTTCATGAGGACTCTGTCAAATAACAGCACTGGCAGGAAGGCATACGTCAGTGCTCCTGACCATGGAATGAAAAAGGCATCCGAAAGGGAACCTCTGTCCAGACAGTGAATGGAACAAAACACATGGCACTTTCTTTTCTGCCTGGACATGAACAGGTCCCCACCTGGGGAGTCCCCCACCTCTGGAAGAGTACATTGACCACCTCCAGATGGAGCGACCATTCATGGCGAGACGAGAAGGTCCTGCTAAGGTGATCTGCCAAGATGTTCTTAGTGCTGGGTAGGTGGGTGGCAATCGGATAAATGCCATGCCGCACACAAAGGGACAAGGACCTGTCACTGCTTTGTCTGTTGATATAATACATTGCGGCGGTGTTGTCCATCAAGACCTGCACCACCTTGCCTTGAAGGTGGGGCAAGAAATCCCGGCAGGCCAGGCGAACCGCCCTGAGCTCCCTGTCATTGAAATGGAGGGCAAGACTGTCCCGCAGCCAGAGGCCCTGGGTGCTCAGCTCGCCCAGGTGGGCTCCCCAGCCCAGATCCAAAACATTGGAGACCAGGGTCAGCAACGTGGATGGGATTACAAAGGGAACTCTCTGCAGCACCGACCAACCACAAATGCAGAGACGATAGGACATGAGTCGGCACTCTGACCACCCGGTCCACCCTGTGTCTGTTGGGGATATAGAGCAAGGCCAGCCACGCTTGCAGAGGCTGTACATGGAGCCGAGCATGGGTGACCATGTACATGCACACAGCCATGTGGCCCATCAGACATAGGCAGGTGTGGGCCGTAGTGAGCGGGTGGTTCTTTAAATGGGAGATCAAGTCCGACATGGCCTGAAAATGTACTTCCAGAAGAAAGGCCCTGGCTTGCGTGACATCAAGGACCACGCCGATGAATTCTATGCACTTGATTGGCATTAATGTGGACTTTATGTTGATTAACATGCCCAGATTGTGGAACGCACCAGATAGAGGCACCTGTGCACCTGTTCTCAAAACCTGCCCATGCGCTATGCATTTGGTGAACATCCTTGGGGCTGAAGACAGGCCAAAGGGCAGTGCTGTGAATTGAAAATGGTGCCCACCCACTGTGAAACAGAGGAAATGCCTGTGACCCGGGAATATGGAAATGTGGAAATAAGCATCACATAAGTCGAGAGTTGCATACCAGTCTCTCAGATCCAGGGAGGGGATGATGGAGGCCAGGGAAACCATGGAAAACTGACTTCTTGAGAGACATTTTTTTTCTTTTAAAACTACTGTTAAGACATTGGTATTTATGGTATGGAATTAAACAGTATTAGCCACAATCAAAGAGATGTAAATTGTTTGCTGGTTGATAACTAGGAGAACAAACCGTTCCCATCAAATGGGAGGTCTTGGATGGAGGTCTGCATCTCTTGGGAGAGTTGGGTGGTTTGAAGCCAGGAGCTATGCCTCATTACCACCGCAGACACTACCACCCTGGCTGCCAAGTCCGCCGCATTCCATGTCATTTGCAGGGAGCATCAGGCTGCCGTGATGCCTTCCTGCACAAGAGTATCAAACTCCTGGGCCAAATCCTGTGGGAAGGTCTCCTTAAACTTACAGAGGGAGTTCCATAAATTAAAGTTGTAACGGCCCAAGAGGGCCTGATGATTAGCCTCCCAAAACTGCAAACTGGTGGTGGAATAAATCTTCCTCCCAAGCAAGTCCAGTCATTTGGCCTCTATTTTTGGTGGTTGAGCTGGAATGTCCCTGTTTCTCTTTCTCATTGGCCGCCAAGTCCATGAGGAAGCTCAGGGGAGGGTGGGTATACAAGTATTCAAAATCTTTGGCTGGAGGAAGGGGTTTGCCAGATGGACTTGGCAATTTTGAGGACCCCATCATGCACCAGTAGTGCGACATGGGTCAGGGTAGAGACTGAAAGGATGTTGAATATTGTGTACATCAGCTCAGCCATCTCCTCCACTTCGAGGCCCAAGTTCTTGGCCACCCAGTGAAGCAGAGCTTGGTGGTCCTTAAAGTCATCTGGCAGACCTGCTCTGAAGGGGTCTGTGGCCTCGTTCAGGGACAAAAACCAGGCCTCTACCGCAGGTGGAGGGCCCTTGTCCTCTTTCTCCACAGGAGAGGGCAGGTAAGGAGTGGGCACAACTTACTCAGCCTCGGCCTCCAGGCATTCCTCCCATACTGAGCCCAGTGCCGTCAGTGCCTGCAGCTGTCACTCCAAGGCAGTGGCTGATGAGTGGAGCGATGGGGGCATAGCCATGACTGGAACTCCCCATGTGTTCTAACAAGACTATTGCATAAGCCACTGACCCAGCTGCCACTGTGCTTACACTGTCTCTGTGGTCTTGATCGCCCCCAGTCATGCCATTGGGGTCTAGGCGAGGGACTAAACCATCCTTCAGTACCGGAGGAACCGCCTTCTGGAGACCATAGAGGGGCCATTGATTTCTGGGTCTGCTTTGAGACCACAGATAATGGTGACCAGTGCCCAATACGAGGGTACTGATACCAGTGGCATGGAGACTGGTGTCAGTGCCGGATGGACCGGAGGCAGGACGGAAAACGCTCCCATGACATGGGTGACCTGGATCAGTGTCAAGATGGTGACCAACGGGAAGGCGATTGGTACCAGTAGTAAGGGGACCTGCACCTCCCTCTCAGTGATCCATGTTGAGATGATGGGGACCACGATCACGGTGCTGGTGACTGATGGCAAGCACCAGATGATCTCGGTGGTTGCTCTGGTGACCAGCGATGTGGAGGTGGAGAGTGCATCATTGTCTCAGGGGATTGGCAGCGCTCCAATGTGCCCTGAGCAGCTTTATCGGCTGGCTTGCCCTCTTGGGGAGCCTTCGCCAAAACCTGCAACCCCTGCTGCATCAGCGGCATGGGCTGAGCCCTGGATGCCAGAGGAGCACGCGAAGGCATTGGTGCCAGCAGGGGAGTTGGTCCGATACCACTCACAGGAGTCAGATCTTTCACAGGGCTAACAGCCCCAACAGGAGAAGGCTGACTATGTGGCTCCGGGGTAGATAGATGCGCTGAGGCGGGTCTTTTGGCTGCTGCCACCTGGCTCTTCTTTCGCGGCGCCAGGGAGCCGTGTTTCTTGGCCTTCTTTTTTGGTACCAGCAATGGTGCCGAGTGGAGCTCAGTGCCAGGGTGCACTTCGCACTGATGCTGAGGTACTCGGCGAATCCTGCCGAGACAGCTCGGAGGCCAGACGGAGGGTGGACTCCATCAGGAGAGCCCAAAGTCACATGTCCCTTTCCTTCTGCATGTGGGGCCAAAAGTTTTTGCAGATACGGCACTTGTCTTTTATGTGTGCCACCCCCAAGCACTTGAGACAGCTGCCATGGAGATCAAGAACAGTCATAGGCCTGTTAAAGTCTGTCCAGGGCTTGAACCCCCAAGACCAGGGCATGCCCTGCCTGGGGCGAAGTTCCTGCTGGGACTCTAACTATTAACAACTAAACACTTAACAGGTACTTAACACTAACTATTGAAGAATCAACTATATACAAGGCCTTAAGGCACAAAATCCAAAGATGAAAAACCACTAGCCCTTGCCAAGCAAGGAAAGGCGCTCTGACTAATCACCATGAGCAGTAAGAAGGAACTGAGAGGGTGTAGGGCCGGCAGCACCAGATATACCAGCACATGGCATGGCACTCAAGGGGGCGACACATCCGGCCCTATGGATACCACTACGGCAAAAATCTCCGACGACCACACATGTGGGCACATGCGCACCTAGAATGGAATCAACATGAGCAAGTACTCAAAGGAGAATGTTTTGAGAATGCTTCTTTTTAAAAAAATGGTAATCTATACTAGAGAACTTGTCCACACTATTACTTAGACCTGTTCATTCTTGGATTGTGCTATTGCAGAGGTGGGCAAACTATAGCGTGAGGGCCACATCTGGCCGGCAGGACCGCCCTGCCCAGCCCTTGAGCTCCCAGCTGGGGAAGCTATCCCCAGGCCTCTCCCCTGCTGTCCCCCCTCCCTTGCAGCCATGCCACTGCACGGGCAGTGCAGCTTGTGCTGGCCCACCTCCCAGGCTTTCCAATAAGCCTATCCTGCCGCTATGAGTGGCATGGTAAGGGGCAGGGAGTGGGGGAGGGGGCGTTGGGTAAGGGGCAGGAGGTCCCGGGTCAAGGGACAGGGAGCGGTTGGATGGGGTGGAGGTTTGGGATGGGGCAGTCAGGAGACAGTGAGCAGGAGGGGTTGATGGGGGTGGAGTCCCGGGGTCCTGGGAAGGGATGGTCAGGGGACAAGGCGCTGGGGGGGTTCGATACGGGGTGGGGTTCCAAGAGGAGGTGGTCAGGGGAGGGGAGCAGGGGGCGGGGGGGGGTCGGGGGGGGGAGGCAGGGAGGGGATGGGGAGGGGGGGGGCAGGGGGGGGGGGGAGGCACAGGCTTCCTACCCAACCCCTCCCCTACCCAACCCCACCCCCAATGGCCCAATGTGGGGGCCCCTGGAGTCCCGGGTCCTGGGAGGGATGGATGGGGGGGACAAGGCAGGGGGGTAGATAGGGGGGGGGGTTCAAGAGGGAGGTGTCAGGGGACAAGGGCAGGGGGGGGGGGGGTCGGGGGGAGGGAGGGAGGGAGGGAGTCAGGGGAGGGGGGGGGGGGGGGCCAGGCTGTTTGAGGAGGCACAGACAGACCCACCCCCCCCCCATACAGTTCCCCCCCCCCCAATGTGCCCTTGGGCAAAAACCAACCCCCTGTGCTATTGCATGGTTTGAAAGCTGCAAGTAGTACCTGAAGAATGTGTAATGTGTATAAATGTAAATATTATCCTTGAAAAAAAATGTGTAGATTTTGAAAATCTGTCTCAATGCTGCTATATAAAAGAATGCATGTTAGAGGGCTTTCCCTTCAGCCTCTCCTCTGGTTCTTGACACGCAGACAGAAAGCAGAAGACCAGAAGTCCGAAGTGCAGGCACTGCGATGTTTATTGGGGTTAGTTTCCAGCAAGCATGTATACCATAACTCTGACGCCGCAGAGGCTCGTTCCCCAGTGGTCTGTTCCCAGCTCTGACACCGCAGAGCCTTGCCCTGTGTCTCCGTTCCCCATTCCCTCTCCATTCCCATTTCCTCCTTCTTAGAAGGCCCCAAATATACCTGCAATGCACACCCTTGGTCCCACCAATTTATGGTCATGTTCCATTTTGGAGGCTTGTGAGTCTAGGGTGTTCATCCCATCTCTTTTGCATCCCATGGGAGGGGTGAGGAGTGAGGTTGTACCACGGTCAGAGGCAGACATTTCTCAGGTCTTCTAGTGTTTTACTTCCTCCCAATCCCCGCTTGCCCCACCCGACTGGTTGCTTGACCTTGCCTTGAGATAGGAGTTGAGGCCACTCTTCAAGTGTGTGCTCATATATTATACTCCCACCATGCCCAGTAACACTTTAACTGCGCTTATCTGTTGCCATTATACTAACAAACCCATCTATCTTAGGCAAAAGCAACATACACTGTATCTTTTGTCCTTTGTTCACACATATTAATTAGAATGTATGTGTATCAAAAAATCAAAGAGGCAAACAAAACCCAAAATACTATCTCAGGCAAAAATATAGGCCTGGATCCTACATTGGTACTAGCACTCCTAACAATGTATTCCATGATTAATAATTGAAACAGATTCATGAGAGAAAAGGAAGTAGATTAAAAGGATATAAAAATGCATTGTGTGGGGGGATTCTTCCTGTCTTTTGTTAATTGGGAAGTGTTTGTTCTCACAACGGCTTCCTCCCAGGTAGCTGTCACAGACTTTAATGGGAGTTCCATGCATGGAGGGCTGGAAAGAACACACTTCACATGGGTATTTTAACTCATACTCCCTATACTGCTTATTCTTGAACCCTAAACTTTTCTTTTTGTATTAATCTCCATCTCTCCTTTTGCTTCCTCCCTTTACCTTCACAGTCATTGAAAAAAATTAGTTTTTTTAACAGCAGCTATTTAAGGTCCAGCCCTGCAAAATGGAACCTGCACTTATGGCCCCTAAACCTATGTGCACTTCCACTGGCTATTACGGGGCTCAGCACATCCATGCAGATCCCCTTTTCACTCTGTGATAAGTATTCACATTTTATTTAGGTTTTCTTAAAAATTCAGATTTGTCAAATTTTAACATCTACCTTTATAATAAACAGCAATGATTGTCATTGCCCCATAGCATAAAAATTTGCATGCAGGTTCTCAAAATGAGGGTTAAGCTGTCTTTAATGGCTACTTTCATACATCAGTGTCACAGCTAGAGAAGTTGAACTCAATCTTTTAAACGTCAAATAATAAATCAGCCAGGAAAAGGAATATTAGAAATAAGAGATTTTTCATGATGTGGCAAATACGACTTGTCCTAGCTTCTGAGTGTTTGACTTTGCAACTGTAATAGTGTTCTTTTAGCCTAGCTATTTGTGTCTCTCCCCCTAGGTTTTTGAGGAAGCAAATTGAAAAAACAAATTCCATTTTATGGCTTTATATTGGCATCCACATGGGTCATCAGCAGGATTAGAACCTTTAGATCCACTTGAGATAAAGGAGTGACTAATAGCAATAGTAGGTTTTCAGCCTCTACATGGTCTAGTTCTAGAGGGAGTGAGACACAAACTTTACCATGGGTTTCATAGATCTCTGCTGACAGCCGACAAATGGTGAGTCTCAGGAACCTCGGGTTCTCTTCCAAGCTCTTGATGGGAACTTTCTCTAGTGGGCACAGATACTTCTACCATTTAGCCACCCCAACCCCCAGATTGACCTCTTCTTCTATGTCCCCTCCAATCTGTCCCAGTCCTGTCTCTTCCCACTTTTGACTCCTCATCCCATTTCCATTCTCCTCACCTAGCCAGTCCCAATCTCTATACTATAGAAGTTTTTATACCACACTTATCTCTGTAGTATTTAAGCATCTTCCAGTAATGCATTAAGCAGTCTGACTCCACGTCTGTCACACGTTTGTTCTCTCATTGTCTCCCCAGAAGGAGAAGCATGTGTAGTGGCTTGTCTTGTTTTGGCAAGGGTTTATCAGTTTTTATTTATTACATGTACCTTTTGCAGTGTGTTTATATTAGAGAAAGCAAAGTCAAAGAAGTGCACTTTGTGTATGGCTACAGACTCCTCCAAATATTTTCCTCTGCCTACCAGCATCACCTTTGTCTTGCTCAGGTTCAGCTTCAGTCACCTGTTCTTAATCCATAGACCAATCTTGGTGGCAGTGGTGTGGTGGTATGTGGTGAAAGATAGGTAGAGCTATGTGTCATCTGCATATTGCTGTCACTTGAGTCCATGTCATCTGACCAGTTCACCTAGTGGTTGCATACAGATGTTGATAAGGACCAAAGAGAGACTTGATCCTTTTGGAATCCCACAGGTGAGGAGTCTAGTAGTGGAGATGCATTTTCTCATCACTGTGTTTTGGGTGAGTCCCTCCAGGAATGACAGACCATTTTAGGGCATTCCCTTAATGCTGGCACTTCTCTCAGACAAGTTAGCAATATCTCATGGTCAACAGTGTGGAATGCTGCACAGGGGTGCAGGAGGATAAGATAGATGCCTTCATAGCAGAAGATCAGGCTTTTCCTCTAAGTCCCAATCTCCTTGCCCAGCTCAACTCCCAGTACCCCTTTTCCCACACTGCCAGCCTCTAGTCTCTCCCCCTGCACCTACTCTGCCCTCCCACCTACCTCTAGATCTGGCTCTTGTCCCCTCTGCCTTTGAATCAGGCAGCTTCTTTCTCCATGCTACCTGGACCCAGCAGGGAGGTCAGTGGGAGCACAGAGTCCCTGCTTCCAGTTGCTCAATATGGCCTGCCCCAGCAGAGGTGGCAATTTCAGGGAAGGTCTTGCTCATTCCCAGGCTGGAGCATGCTCAGTGCAGACAGACTCTTTGGGGACTTTGGCTGCTAAAACCATATTGAGACACATGCAAACTGCAATTTTTCAAAGGCTTATAACTTGACCAAATTTGGATGGATTTTCACAGGGACAGCAAAAGGCACATCCCTGACCCAAAGGCCACCAGTCTGCCAAATTTCAGGTCCTTGATCCACAATGTCAGTGAGTTAGAGCTTCAAGAAAATCTCACCAGAATGTAACATGGGTAAAATGTATTTTTTCCCTAGCCTTTTCCTTAGAAGCATTTGGGCTTAACTTTTCAAAAACATTCAAGATGAGATAGACACCCAATATAGAAAATTTCAGCCCAAACGGTTAAAGACTGGCAAAGTTATAAGCAAGTGAATACAGGGACAATAAAGGGAAATATCAGGCAATCTTAATAGGTAGCACTACTAGTGCTGTGTACTATATATATATATGTCACCTGCTTGCTGATACCTAAATATCATCCTGTACATCGCTGAATGCCAACTAACCGAATACTGAAAAATGAATAGATATTAAATGAGGTGAAGCCTCTATCTTAAGTGAAAGAGCAGAGCCACAAAAGGGGTTGTAATAGGGCACCCCTTATCGAAAAGTAAGATAATTAATGTGCGGTTTATATAACTGAACTATGAAAAATGTTTAAAGGGTTGTCAGTCAAAATGCTGCTGAAACGTAAGAGGAAATAATTAGTCGCTGTGCTATGTGCAGCATCATAAATCTCCTCTGGACTTCAGAAGTTAAAATACGATTTAAGCAGTGGGTATTATGACCTGCTCTATAAAATACAATGCTCTATTTAGGTGTCAATGGCTAAAATTTGTAGTCTCAAGTTAGGCTTCTCAGTCTCTATTTATCCATACATTGCCTATCGCTGCAGCCAGACTGGGTAATTCATATGACCCAGCCTATCCAGTCTCATGGGAGATCAACATAGTTAAATATTCCAGATTTCTTAGAACAGTGTTTTTCAAGCTGTGTTTTTCAACCCTCAGGGGTCCGCAGACCATGTCTAAGATTTCCAAAGGGGTCCGCACCTCCTTTCAAAAAGTTTTAAGGGTCCACAAATGAAAAAAGGTTGAAAACCACGGCCCTAGTCCTCTGTAGAGTAATCATGTCTGAGTTTTTGGCACTGCTGCTCAGCTATTTCAGCTGATCTCTGCCTGATGAAAAAGGCAATGGGGAGACAGGTTAAAAGCCCTTTAAATATTATCTATTTTTTTTAAAATGTTATGTATGTTTTTTTATAAAAGCTATAGATGAGATTCAGCAGGAAGGAATCTGAGGTGTGAGAGGAGGTGATTCCACTGTTAATAGCTTTCACCTCTGCTGCAATGTGCACATATTTCAGCTGCTGCTTCCTTCAGTATCTCTAGTCAAAAAATAATTAAGTGGCAGGTTGTGATGTGGTGCATCCAGAATCATTTGTGGACTGTGCTTCATGGACACACCTGCTCCAGTGCCTCATCCAGTACTCAAGAGGTAAAGGTGAAGATTAAAAACAAAAGAAATTTGTTCTCATAAGGCATGTTGGTTCTCGGTGTCCTTATGTGGCTCATGGGTCATAGAAGAGTCATCTTGATTTATTTAAACAGTGTTCTATTTGAGTCATGTATAAAGCACCCCATAACAAATATGGCAACATAAAAGCAATTCCATGCTTAGTGATTATGGCCAAGCTACAGCCCCATCACCCTCTGCTCTCTCTGACCTCCAATGATACAGCATTAAAATAATCAGAGGAAGTTAGATGATCAAAAAACAAACTAACTAGAAGAGGAAGGATTTTTGACAGCTGAAAACAGGCACAGAGAGAGTAACTCAGGCAAGACCCTACCACAAACAACGTCCTGCCCACAGCCTGAAACAGACTGAACTCTTGGCTCATCATCATCCTAGCACAGGTTTTCTCAACCAGGAGCCTGCATTGGGTCACAAGAGACACCAGCTGGATTACTTTCCCATCACTGAGACTACAAGAAAATCCATCCAGATCCTGTGGTTGCTAGAACCCAGGAGGCATATGTGCAGAGGAAGGAAGGAAGAGCTTACTCTCTTCTCTTCTGCCTGCCCTACTCCTGTACCAATGCAGCTCCACAATGCTCCCTGCCCTTAGGATATGTCTACACTTAAAATGCTACAGCTGCGCTGCTATAGTGCTTCAGCATAGAGACTATCTACACTGACAGCAGGGATTCTCCAGTCCGTGCAGGTAAACCACCTCCCCCACAGGCAGTAGCTAGGTCAATGGAAGATACCGTGTATAGTGGGGGTTAGGTCGACTTAACTACACCACTGAGGGGTATGGATTTTTCATATCCCGAGTGACATAGTTAAGTCAGCTTCATTTTCTAGCATAGACCAGGCCTTAATGCTCAGCTTCAAGGAGGGGATGTGGCATTTCAATAGGAAGAGCCATACTGGATTAGACTATCTTGCGCAGTATCTTGGCTCTAAGAGTGGCTTCAGAGAAGGTGCAAGAAACTATGCAGTGGACAATTATAAAATAATTAGCCCATGAGACATTTCTTCAGACCCCTAACTGTTAGTTGGCTCATGTCTTAAAGCATGAGAGTTTTTATTTTATTGCTCCATTGGGCTGGTTCAGTTTCTCCACAGTTTCCAGGCTGGTTGACAGAAGGGGGAGTGTAACTAGGGCACTCATTCCTCCATTTTTGCCTTCCAGAACCAGGCTAAGTCCATTAGAACATGGGGCCTCCACAAAGCAGCAGGTGGGAGATTATGGAAGTCTGTGAAGTATGGCTGCATCCTGCAGTCAAGGGTGGAGTGGGGAGGGGAGAATGAACCTCTTATTACCCTTGTTAATAGCATCACCTCTGGCAAATTAAGGCATGGCATGGGTGAGTTCTAAAGGGAATCCCTTCTATTCCTTACCAGGATATGTGGTCCCTATAATGTAACAATGGCAATATGTAGCAGTTATGTAAAAGTTTTCACCTATAGATCTCAAATACAGGACTTCTAGGGTCTAACAGAGTTAATGGCATGGGAAATATTCACAGATATGGGGGAAGCACTGGATGCCAGACTGTAGTGTGCTGTGAGTATATAATCCTGTCAATGCATGCTACAATCTAATAATGCTCTCTCATTTCTGATTTACATGAGGAGTCCAAAAGAGCAAGGGAAAACCCTTGGGGAAGAAAAAAGCAGTGATGCAGAAGGTATTGGAAATATGAAGCAGCATCAGGTAGCACATATTCATAATACACATTTCTTGTACAACAAATTTGCTTGAATTCTTTCAATACAGTTTAGCCTGATTGCACACAAGAGTCCATTTCCATTTAGATTACTCCTAACAGTGGGTGATCACTTGTTTTATGTAAAGCACTACATACTAAGAGGAATAACAGTAGATCACCCCCCCCAAAAAAAAACAACACCCCACCACCCACTGGTAATGAACAGGGCTCATAGGTCTTTGGAAATCCATGCAAAAACATCCTGCCTGCTTTGTTTAATAGAGAATCCATTGGTACCAATAAGGGTGGAGGGGAGGGAGTAACACCAATTTTCATCAACATTGCAAAGACTCCTTGTCACTGTGCAGGGCTCTCCCCAGCTTCCAAACACACACTGCCCCACCAAAGTCGTCTTCTTTTAAAAAACAAACAAACAAAACACCACACGCAGAGACAGTTCCTCAGCTCACTCTTCTCAGCCAGCTCCCATCTCCTTCTGGAGCACAGGCCCCAGAGCTACCTTCCCAAGCATCTGGCCCCTCACTCCACAGCCCCCTCAAAAGTTAGTCCCAGTCCTCTGGTGGCTGCTCTTTCCAGACACTGCCTGCCACAATCACTCCCCCTCTTTCTGCCCTCTGACAGGCTGTAGCAATGTGGGACCCACCCCCGAAGCACCTCCTACTGGTCACTTCTGGGAATTAGCTTTTCCAGCCTCCAGAACACCCTCTGCAGGCCAGTGTCCCACTGGGCCCCCATGTCCCTCCCAGACCCAGTGCCCCATTATCTGGGGTGCTGCCCCTGGCAATAACCCCTTTCTCTCAAGGTCTCCCCTCCCAAGGGAACCCCCACCCACTATCCCCACCTCACCTCAGGATAAGGCTACTGCCTGTCATCATCTAGCGCCCACGTCCTGGGGCGGGCGGCAGCATCAGCCTACTCATCACCGGCAAGGTTGGGTTTGGACCTGCTGCCTTTGCCTACCCCTGGGCTGCCCTCTGCAACCCCCCAGTACCCATTGGCCTTCTGCTAGGCCACAGCCTGGGGCTTTCCAGCCTGGAGCTCCGCAGCACCTCTGCCTCACTCTACTCAGGTGCTCTGCTCGGGTCCCTTCCTCTCAGATAGCAGAGAGAGACTGCTGAGCTCCTGGCTCCCAGCCTCTTATATAGGGCCAGCTGCGGCCTGATTGGGGCGTGGCCAGTGATGAGCTGCCAAAATATTAACAACCGGTTCCCTCCTCCCCCGCCGGGAGCCCAACCGGCGCCATGGGGCCCAACTCCCCGAGCCCGGCTGGACCAGAGCAGGCACCGCTCGGCCAGAGCCGCGGGGCCCGACTCTCCGGGCTGGTACCAGGGCCGAGCCACTCGGCCGGAGCCGCGGGGCCCGACTCTCCGGGCCGGCACTGGGGCCGAGCCGCTCGGCCGGAGCCGCGGGGCCCGACTCTCCGGGCTGGCACCGGGGCCGAGCCGCTCAGCCGGAGCCGCGGGGCCCGACTTCCTGGGCCGGCACTGGGGCAGAGCCGCTTGGCTGGCATTGGGGCTGGAGCCGCGGGGCCCGACTCCCCGGGCCGGCACCAGAGCCGGTGCCGTGGGTCCCGAGCTGGGCCGGGTCGGAGCCGCTCAGCCGTGACCAGACCGAGCCGGGGATGGTTGGCCGGGACCGGGCTGGGAAGCTTGGCCAGGGCCAGGGGGAGCTGCTCAAGTGGAGCTGGACTGGGCCACGCGCGCCATCCGCCCCGCCTGGCTTACCTGCCTGCTCCTCCTTTCAGGCTTCCTGCGAACATCTGATTCGCGGGAAGCAGGGGAGGAGCATTCAGGGGAGAGGGGGAGGTGAGCTGGGGCTGGGGGCCAGGCAGACAGCTGCCCAAGCTTTGTTAAATTTAAAAACTTTTTAGAACCTGGTTGTCCTGGAACAACCGGTTCTAAAAAGGCTTCTAAATTTAACAACCGGTTCGCACGAACCGCTGCGAACCGGCTGGAGCTCACCACTGGGCGTGGCCCAGCTGCAGCTGCTTCCCCAATCAGCCTTGTAGCTGCTTTCTCCTGCAACAGCCTTCTCCCAGGGCTGTTTTAAACCCCTCAGGGCAGGAGCGGGTGACCACTCCGCTACACAAGCCTTTAGAGCCCCAGATGTAACCCTGATCCCTTTAATTGGCTCCATTGCACTCACCTACTCTGACACGAGGTGCTAGGCCTCGTCTACTCTTAGGAACCAGCTACCCTGTAACATACCTTGCCCCTTTTCAGGAAAAATCTTGATTTTTTGCCCGCTTTTCACTTGTGGGACACATCCTGGGGCTTCTCATCTCCTCCCAACGAAAAATACATTTCCCACAGGCATATTTCATAAACATTCCTTATAATACTCCAAGGTCCCACCTCCAAAGTAGATCCCCACATTTTCCCAATCCAACCAAAACATTCCCTGCACTCATTTAACACAACACAAGCTTCCATAAAACATTTCAGATTACACAAATTCAGGGACCCTAACACAACACAAAGCACAGGAAACAAATCCTAAACCCAGTCCTTGTAAGTCATATGCAATGTGGTCAGGGTCACACACTTAGCCTCCCTGGGCACAGTCCAGTGTATAGTCTCATCTTCTCTGCCAGGTCTTCTAGGTGTCTGCATCAAAAGGCTTTTCACTCTCTTCATCCAGTGTCTAACTCAGTCTCAAATTCATTGACCATGAGGATTAAGCATCTTCTGTCCTCCTGGATGAACTAAGGTCTGTCACCGGTTACTCTTGCTCATGCCTAATGTCCTCTAATTTGTATTCAACCATTTCTAATAGGCAGCTTCCATGTGACACTCCTAATGGTGCATATCTGCTCTTCTAGGGGAGTCACCACATGCACATCATGTGTGTATATATTTGTGAATATTATACATATAAATTACATACACATTATAAATAGACAACAGGCCATTGTGGGGTGGCATAAAGGTTTATTTGGCATGAGTTTGAGATGGCCACATGACTTGCTAGTGGTAAGAAACCACCAAAAAAAAAAAAGTCAAACATCTAACAGGATTTGTTCAGTGAACCTCAGCCTTCACAATATTAAAAACTGTTATTTCAATATTTGTTCCCTTTTGGAAGGAGCAGACACACAGTAGAATCCATCAACTAGGACAGCCCAGTAAACAACCTATTCATCGCCAGGAGGGTTTTGATCCAAAGCCTATTGGATCTGTGGGAGTTCTTGGGTTTTGGATCAAGCTTTAAAAAAAGAAGCCATAAAAAACTAGTCTGAAAGACTTATAAGAAATTAAATATTGTATTGAATGAGAGTACAGAAATAAAAATGTTCTTCACTGTATATCATCTTCACTTAATCTTCTTTTAAGTTTGTATTTAGGCCTCTCTGTATAAAATGAACATATGTTAGAATTACATATCTATTTAGCACCTAATTAAACACCACTACTTACCCACTTGGCACCACCAGTGGGAATGTTTCCTAATACAGTCCAAATTAATTGGATGAAATTAAGGCAGATCTCAGCGGACTGGAAGTAAGAGTGACTAGTCTGGAAACTGGCACACATATTCAGACAGGAGGCGCTCATGAGAGGTGAGTGTCACCTCATCAAAGAGCCAAACAAATTTTTAGATTAAAGAATGCAAATGGATATTTCATGCTGAATAATACTTTAACTGCGTAAATGCACTTTCAATTAAAAAATATAACTAAAAAAATCAGATAGGTAAAAAATCCAATCATTAGAATTAGGGCTTTAGATAGTTGTATAAAGAAAAAGCCAGACTTATCAACCAGCAAACAATTTACATCTCTTTGATTGTGGTTAATACTGTTTAATTCCATACCATAAATACCAATGTCTTAACGGTAGTTTAAAAAGAAAAAAAAAAGCTTTTTAATCTATCAAAGTTGAAGCTCCAGATTTATACTTCCTACAACAGACCTTAAGGAAGACCATGATAAATACATCAATAGTAACTGGTTCCACACTCCTTATGTTTCTCCAGGAACATCAAAGAGGAGTACCAATCATTATTCCTAAACATCTACCTTTCCAATTAAAAGAAAAACCTATAGATAATGAAGGCAAATGGCTAGCATTCTATCATCAATTGTACCTTTAATAATAATGTTAGGAAGTTTTTATGTCTCTAATCAAGGACAAAAGACTTTTTTTCAGAAAATTCTGTCAAATATTAGAAGATTTTAGAGAAAGAGATATTATTGGAGGCAATTATAATTGTGAAATTGACCAAAATGGACCGTGAATTTGGTAGGGCCTCATTAAAAAAAGAAAATTGTCAAAATTCTTATCTTCCCTTAAAAGAATTTATGGTACAAAAATGGGAAAATGCTGCAGAGAACGTAACGAAATGGGAGGATTGCTCCATATATAGTGAACATGTCCAAAATTAAAACATTTGGAAACCCGTTTGAAACTCCATAAGGGAGATAGGTTATCAGCTATCAAATAACCCTTAGTACTTTTATTAAATAGTCCTGAAAACTGTCGTATAAAAGCCATAAAGAACTGATCATTCATCTTCTTGTTGCTGCTAAAATTACTATAGCAAGGTGGTGGAAGATTAGTAACTCCCCTAAAGCTATTGACTGGTATCAAAAAGTGTGGGTATGATGTTATTGACATGAACTGTGACCGTATAGATCATTGTTGCAACCAAGGTCCTATAGTTGTACTAAATCTTGTACAAGCAGGTCAAGTAAGGTGTCTATAGAAAGGATGTAATTTGCTGGTTATAATTATGCTGTCTGTATGTGTGTATCATTTTTGTATTTGGAGTTATGAATATTGGCTATGTACTTGTATCTCAATGTGTTTGATTCTAAGTTGCCCCAGTAAAGCATTTAGTCAGCTTCTTGAGAAAGGACTATTCTCAGTAAGTGCCCAATCGAGAAACACTTAAATTGGGAAATGCCAATCCACATCTGAGCTTCCCTGGGAACGTTCAAAGTAACATGTAAACAATGGCATCAGCCTGCAAAAAGCTGAATCATTCATGGACATGTGACTTGCCCAGGTGGCTACAAACTACAACTTGTGGCTTTGGCTTTGCACAGAAGAACAAAGGGGTTTCCACCCACAAAAGAGAAAATATAAAAGGCCCTGGAAACCTCTCCATTTTGTCTTCACCTGGCTCAAGAGATAGCCTCTCCACCCCAAAGAGATGCCTGAAAGAAACTGGAACAAAGGACAGTAACTACAGGGGCGTGAGTGGTTGCTGGACCCCAGCCATAAACTATAACATTGGTCTAAAAAGGATTGGGCCCAGACTAGGAAGGACTCTAGTCTGTGAAAGAAGCTTATTTGGACATCTCTGAGGATGATATTTATCTGTATTCATAAAAAGAACAGGAGTACTTGTGGCACCTTAAAGACTAACAAATTTATTTTAGCATGAGCTTTCGTGAGCTACAGCTCACTTCTTCAGATGCATAGAATGGAACACACAGACAGAAGATATTTATACATACAGAGAACATGAAAAGGTGGAAGTATGCATAGCAACAGGAAAAGTCTAATCAATTGAGATGAGCTATCATCAGCAGGAGGGAAAAAAACTTTTTGAAGTGATAATTAAGATGGCCCATAGAAGGTGTGAGGAGAACTTAATATAGGGAAATAGATTCAATTAGTGTAATGACCCATCCATTCCCAGTCTCTGTTTAGGCCAGAGTTAATTGTATCTAATTTGCATATTAATTCGAGTTCAGCAGTTTCTCTTTGGAGTCTGTTTTTGAAGTTTTTTTGTTGCAAAATTGCCACCTTCAAGTCTGTCACTGAGTGGTTAGAGAGGCTGAAGTGTTCTCCCACTGTTTTTTGAATGTTATGATTCCTGATGTCAGATTTGTGTCCATTTATTCTTTTGCGTAGAGATTGTCCGGTTTGGCCAATGTACATGGCAGAGGGGCATTGCTGGCACATGATGGCATATATCACGTTGGTAGATGTGCAGGTGTACGAGCCCCTGATGGTGTGTCTGATGTGATTAGGTCCTATGATGGTGTCACTTGAATGGATATGTGGACAGAGCTGGCATCGGGCTTTGTTGCAAGGATAAGTTCCTGGGTTAGTGTTTATGTTGTATGGTGTGCGGTTGCTGGTGAGTATTTGCTTCAGGTTGGGAGGCTGTCTATAAGCGAGGACTGGCCTGTCTGCCAAGATCTGTGAGAGAGAGGGATCATCTTTAAGGATAGGTTGTAGATCTTTGATGATGCGCTGGAGAGGTTTTAGTTGGGGGCTGTAGGTGATGGCTAGTGGCGTTCTGTTATTTTCTTTTTTAGGCCTGTCCTGTTGTAGGTGGCTTCTGGGTACTCTTCTGGCTCTGTCAATCTGTTTTTTCACTTCAGCAGGTGGGTATTGTAGTTTTAAGAATGCTTGATAGAGATCTTGTAGGTGTTTATCTCTGTCTGAGGGATTGGAGCAAATACGGTTGTATCTTAGAGCTTGGCTGTAGACAATGGATCGTGTGGTGTGTCTGGGATGGAAGCTGGAGGCATGTAAGTAAGTATAGCGGTCAGTGGGTTTCCGGTATAGGGTGGTATTTATGTGGCCATCGCTTATTAGCACAGTAGTGTCTAGAAAATGGACCGCTTGTGTGGATTGGTCTAGGCTGAGGTTGATGGTGGGATGGAAATTGTTAAAATCACGGTGGAATTCCTCGAGGGTTTCTTTTCCATGAGTCCAGATGATGAAGATGTCATCAATGTAGCGCAAGTAGAGTAAGGGCGTTAGGGAACGAGAGCTAAGGAAGCATTGTTCTAAGTCAGCCTGCTACTCTGAAACCTATCTGTATTCAGTTTCCTACTGTATTAGGCTTAGGCTAGGTCTACACTGTGAGGGGAGTCGACCTAAAATACGCAACTTCAGCTACGCAAATAGTGTAGCTGAAGTCAGCGTATCTTAGGTCAATTTACCTGGCTGTGAGGATGACGACGAGTCGACTGTTGCCATTCCCCCATCAACTCCGCTTCCGCCTCTCACGCGTGGTGGAGTTCCAGAGTTGACAGCAGAGCAATTGGGGATCAATTTTATCTCGTCTACACTAGACACTATAAATCGATCCCCAATAGATCAATCACTACCCGCCAATCCGGCGGGTAGTATAGACATACCCTTAGACTTGCGTGTTTTGTTTTATTTTGCTTGGTACTGTCTTACTTTGTTCTGTCTGTTATTACTTGGAACCACTTAAATCCTACTTTTTATATTTAATAAAATCACTTTTTGCTTATTAATTAACCCAGAGTAAGTAATTAATACCTGGGGGAGCAAACAGCTGTGCATATCTCGCTATCTCTGTTATAGAGGGTGGACAATTTATGTGTTTACCCTGTATAAGCTTTATACAGAGTAAAATGGATTTATTTGGGGTTTCGATCTCATTGGGAGCTGGGTGTGCTGGAGACAGGAGTACCTGCTGAGTGGTGTTCAGTTAAAGCCTGCAGCTTTGGGGGCGTGGGTCAGACCTTGGGTCTGTGTTGCAGCAGATTAGCATATCTGGCTCAACAAGACAGGGTTCCGGAGGCCCAAAGGTAGACTTAACACATCAGGTGACAGTGCAAGGGGGTCTCTGTGACCGAACCCGTCATAGTGGGAAACTCTGGTACTATAAAAATTAGCTCATCAAATCAGTGAAGGAAAAAAAGATGACTATTTAGAAGTCTGGTTGGACTTTTTGGTGTTGGCTGGAAGAGGTCATCACACTCCACCAAACCTCATAGTTTGAGAACTCTTTTGAATGGTTAGGAAGGGAGAAACCCCTTCAACAATAGTTGGAATTAAACTCAAAATTAAGATATTAAAATAAGGAAAATATATAGGAGAGAAAAGGAGAAAAACTTGATATTGCATAGAGTTCTGATAGGACAACTAAAATACAGGTTACACAACTACATGTAAGAAAAACAGAAGTTTGGACCTAAATATGGGATGAATTGACAAGACAGAAAAAGAGGAAGAGTAAAAAATCATCAACTATAGTATGTGATCAACAGCACAAAGTTGAAGAAAGTGACTGGTAGTGGGTCTTGTCAATACAGCTTTAGGATTTTCTTAGGCCAATTTATAATTGCATATTTGTATATATACTAAGCTTATCTCTACTTAAGTTGCAAAACAAGTTTGATAAGATTTATGTTATAAAATTGATCTGTTAACAAATAAAACCTTTCAAAAAGGCAACAGTCATTCCCAATTCATTAGCATTAGGCCAAACATGTTATCTGAAAGACATTTGAATTATGCTCAACCCACGTTAGCAGAGTACATCATGTTGTGGAGTCAGCAAGTTCTACATGCATGTCATGGGTATACAAGTAGCTATAGCTGGCAAAATTGGTGTGGGAAGTCACTAAAATGAGTCAAGGTTTTGAAGAAGTTATTTAAAAAATACAGTTCTATAGTGCTTTCCATCCCAGAGGAGTTAACAAACTGTGGCCTTGCTCCTACATACACTTAATCATGTGCATTACTTTATGCACATGAGTATCTCATTGAGCTCTCTGTGAAAGTGATCTTGCTTTTTTACTATTCCAGTTGTCTTTCATCTGCATTTTCTGTTGCTTTCAAGCTTCAAATTCAATTACAGAAAGCATCTACTTCTTCAGTGTTTTCAGCTTTTTAAAATGACTTTAAATATTACACTTAAACATTTACAGTTATAAGGTTTTAATCTACTGTTCTTTAGATATTCATCTATTTGTTATCTGTGCATGTGAAAGTCACTTCAGAGAATTTCTGCTACATTCTCAGAACATCACTAAACTATTAAAAAATACTTATAGACACTTAAAAGCTATCTGTCATTTTAATATTTTGGAATAGATTGCAATGTACATTTTAATACAGATCTATTTTGGATACTATTATTCCAGGTACTGGTCCAAGAAGGTACTGCTCTAGCTTGTACTAAGATACAGAATGAATGTATTTTGATTTTTCACGTTTCCTATTGACTTATGTCAAATACTTACTTCAGCAAATGCAAGGACTTATGGGATACTTAGCATAAGTGAATGAGATTATGGTATAGGCCAGATCATTGCTACAATATTTGTGCTTAATATTATTGGTGCTTAATGCATACTAACATATATAGTAGGGCTGTCAAATTAAATTAAAGGAGATATCCTATCTCCTAGAACTAGAAGGGACCTTGGAAAGTCATTGAGTCTAACCCCCTGCCTTCACTAGCAGGACACCCCACAACTTTATTTCCTTCCCGGATGTGTCAGTACAGCACCACAAGCCCCTCACCTCTTCACATAAAGGAACACCACACTGTGTTTATTCAGCCTCCAGACTGGAGCCTTCTCCCACTCCTGTTTCCCCCAGCTTGTGCAGCAAGTGTCATTGTGGGGAGAGGCCAGGCACTAGGGGCATGGAGAATAACAATTTTATAATCTTCCAAGGGAGAAAGGACAGCTATGATTAAACTTGTTGCGTCGCATGGCGGACGTGGACAGAGCTCAGCAGTCAATGTGATTGGAAGCAAAGTCATTTATTTCTCTCCAGCATACATCTTTATACTTTTGAAGCAGGCAGGCAAGCAATTGCTAATTGGTTAACAAAATACACACAAGCACTGCTATAACTTTATAGGATAACATCATCCTAGACAGCTTCTAATTCATTATCCTATTATGCCTGCTAGAGAGAAGTTAGCCAAGGCCAACTTCTCATAACAAAACTCACACTAAATTAACCTAACCTGAAAACCTAAACATCTTAGGTTTCCCACACTATCTCCTAAAAACCTAAACATCCTAGCTTCCCACACTACCAGCTGCCAAGCTAGCAAAATATTCCAACATAAACTTTCCTCAGACAACCAAAGTGTTCCCTTCCTCTTCCCGGACTTAACCTAAACCCTCCATCACTACCCCTGTTCCACGTGGCTCCCATTTGTAAGAGGGCAGTAAGATAAGGGGTGGTTGGAAGAAGCACTGAAAATGTCTAATCTTCCAAGGGACAAAAGACAGCTGTTACTAACTTTCAACAAACAACTATACGTTTTCTACAACTGCGCCATCAGCATCCGGGACCTTGCCACCCACCCCTTCCACTCCCCAAATCCGCACAGCCCTGGGACCTTTGCTACCTGTCTGCTGGCTGAAAAATGCACAGACCCAGGGACACAATGATTGTTCATTAACAATCTGTTGTATAGCTTCTGCTACAAGCATAATAGTGGTTCATGGGAAATCAATACAATCATTGATTTATAGCAGTGTCTTGCTCAGAGCTCCTTTAAAGGTTGAAGCAGAGCAGGGGCTGGGGTTAAAATCAGGGATATAGTGCCAGAGCAAGAGGGAACATTAGAGAGGAGTGTGGTAGCCATTGTAATGTCTGAGCCTTGGGTTCTGGTGCCTGCCAAGGCTTGGCTCCTTCTTGGATTCAGTGGAGGGGCTTCCTTAATCAACTCCTCCAGGCAAAGGTGCAGAATCATGTACTCCTCATCCTCTGGGGCTTCCTCTGCCATCCCTGCTGCCTCCTCACCCTGGCCCTCATCAGCATCCCATCAGACAATGAGGCCAGCAGGATTGAGTATGGGGTCATGAGCCACTTCAGGCTCTGTACTGGGAGCCCTTGACTTCACCTGGGCCAGCTCATGGTAGAAGGGGCATGCACAACAAGCCCTCCGGGAATGACTGTTCGAATCTTTTTCCCTCCTGTACAGGATCTTTAAGTACTTGGTGTGTTCCTGGCACTGGCAGGCATCTGCTCAATGCCCACCTTCTTCAGCCTCCATGAAATTTCCCAGCACAGGTTAACGTTCCTGCTGCTCTGGGCAGAGTCATGGTGGATGGTGTGCTCTGACCACACATTGATCAGCACTCAGGTGTGGTTGGTGGGCCAGGCGGCTGCTCTCAGAGCCGGATCCACATTCACCTGTACTGATCAAGAGTGCAGCAGAAAGCTGTTCTGAACTGATTAGCTCAGCTCACTACTACCAGTGAAAATACAGGGACGGAGATCTTTATAGATTGGATGAGGGTCAGGAAGAAGGACCAGGAAGAAAAGGTTTCAGTGTGTTGTGGGACTGAAGGACTATTGAAACTTGAGACTTGATACATGCCCTTTGCCCTCATCCACACTGCACCCTAGCAGGGGTATAGGGCCATGCCACAGCCTGAGGCATGTATTTACCCACACTTCTCTAGCATGCTAACTTATTCACCTTCTACTCGCCTTCAGACATGTGCTTCTGGGGTTTGTATGTGGGCAATAGAGAGGTAATGGCACTACCTTATGCATGAATATATGTACGGTTGCTAGTGCAGCCGTAACCAAAGATAATTGCTAATTGTTCATCTGTTGTTGTGTTGTGAAAAAAGCTGATGTGTGGACACAACTTAACCAGGCTGGTTGTAATCAGATCTATCAAGAGTGTCAAACTATTTACAAGAACACCGACCTCCTATCAAGTACCATGTTCTTGACAAGTTTCAAATTTCAGCTGCTTTTGCTATAACACCATTTAAAAAAAAAACACTTTTCCCACTGTAAAACTAACTAATTCTTTTTTTCCCAGTATCCCATATCTCAAATATAAAACCATCTTTGTCAGAGACTTCCACATGGAAAATGTCAGCCAAAAGTGAGTGTTTCTGAAAGGCACGGGCTTGTGAATACTGGATATTATACTGGAATCTTACCAGGGCCGGCTCCAGGCACCAGCTCAGCAAGCAGCTGCTTGGGGCGGCCAAGGGTAAGGGGTGGCATGTCGGGCTCTTCGGCAGCAATTTGGCGGTGGGTCCCTCAGTCCCTCTCAGAGGGAAGGACCTGCCGCCGAATTGCCGCCGAAGAAGAAAGCAGCACAGTGTGGAGCTGCTGCCAATCGCAGCTTTTTTTTTTTTTTTGCTGCTTGGGGTGGCAAAAACGCTGGAGCCGGCCCTGAATTTTACATATATTCATGCAGCTTTAACTAAAGTAAGCATGACCAGTGCCTATTGCTCCAAATACAATGAAGGATGTTGTTTTGTTAATTGGCTTGTGGAGCAGTGAGTGGTGGACAGTAGATTATTGAATGCTGAGGGTTCACTATTTCTAGATCATTCTTTTACATTAGATAACAGAGAACCTCTCCTAACACAGAAAACTCAACTGAATCCTGGGATCATTCTGATTAAGAAGATGTGACTACACAGGAACATAAGAACTGCCAAACTGAGGCCTGGTCTACACTAGGAGTTTATGTCGAATTTAACAGCGTTAATTCGACTTAACCGTGCACCCATCCACACCAGGAAGCTAATTATTTCGACCTAGAGGGCTCTTTAGTTCGAATTCTGTACTCCTCCCCGATGAGGGGAGTAGCGCTAAATTCTACATGGCTATGTCGAATTAGGCTATGTGTGGACAGAAATCGACCTTAGTAGCTCCGGGAGCTATCCCACAGTGCACCACTCTGTTGACGCTCTGGACAGCAGTCCGAGCTTGGATGTTCTGACCAGCCACACAGGAAATGCCCAGGGAAAATTTGACATGCTCCGGCGCCTTGTGGATGTTCTGCAGGACCGCAGGCAGGAGGACAGAGCACCCCTGCACTGTATCTGCAACCGCCCTCCCCCGCCACAAAGTCCCAACCCCCCCTCACCCAAAGTAACAAGAAGGAGAGGCGACAGGGGCTGTGAAAACTGTCACTGCACCCCTGCAGAGTGCACAAATACAAGAAGGTTCTCATTCCCTAAATGTTGAGAAGTCCTTCCCTTCCTGGCTCACCGAAGCCCCAATCCCAGTTTCATCCCCTAACTGTGTAGTTGATTATTAAAAGTAGTTTGCTGTTAATTACTATTTCCGTCAAGTTTTTCTACAGAAGACTGTCTGTGAAGGGGGTTGTTAATTGCATAGGACAGTCACCTTTACCAGGGTACAGACACGGGGGCAGGATCAACAGCAGGTCACATACACAGTGCAGTCAGTAGGCACCCTGGTCGGTCTGGGAGGTGTTTTCCATGTTCTGTGTGGGTGGGGGTACGTGACTTTGTGGCATGGGAGGGCGGTTACAGAACTTATGCAGCGGTCCTTGTTCCGGACCACAGAGCCACGCAGCAGGGGAATCTGTAACCGTCCTCCCCCGCCACAAGGTCACATAGCCCCCGCACACAGAGTCCCAAAAAGGAGGGATGGCAGGCTCCGTTGAAACAACCAGTCCGGCATTGCAGACCGCTCTAGGAGCAGGAGCCTATCATTCCTCGAGTGTAGAAGCGGTGTTAACATCACTGCACACCCTACCCACCACAGTCTGCGTCCCTGTTTCAACCCTTTAACGCGAATTCATTAATAAAGAAAACGTTGTTAATTAACAATGTTCCATTAACTTTATTTTTAAACGTGTGTTGGAAGGGGGGAAACGTGGTTAACGGGGTATGTAACCGCAGGAGAAAGTCAACAGTAACTGAAGCAGGGGCAGGTTCAGCTTCTCTGTAAAGAAACTGAACAGTCACAGGTTACCCTGCTCCCTGAGGAACCTAGCTTTCAAAGCCTCCCGGATGCACAGCGCTTCCCGCTGGGCTCTTCTAATTGCACGGCTGTCTGGCTGAGCATAATCAGCAGTCAGGCGATTTGCCTCAACCTCCCACCCCGCCATAAAGGTCTCCCCCTTGCTCTCACAGAGATTGTGGAGCATACAGCAAGCTGCAATAACAATGGGGATATTGGTTTCGCTGAGATCCGAGCGAGTCAGTAAGCTCCTCCATCTACCCTTGAGACGTCCGAAAGCACGTTGAATGATGACAGTTACCCAAGACCACCCTCAATACATTTTTCCCCCCAGCATGCATTATGGGGAAATCCCAGAATTCAAATGGGCAGCGGGGACTGCGGGAACTGTGGGATAGCTTCCCACAGTGCACCGCTTCCAATGTCGACGCTTGCCCCGTTAGTGTGGACTCACAAAGTCGAATTAGTGTCCTTAGTGTGGACACACAAATTCGACTTTGTAAGGTCGATTCCACAAATTCGAATTAAGTTAAATAGAACTAATCTGGTAGTGCAGACATACCCTATGTGACATCTGAGGTCCAGCTAGTTCAGTATTCTGTGTCTGACTGTAGATGACACCAGCTGCTTCTAGGGAAGGTGCAAGATACCCTGAAGCGGACATTTGAGTTAATCTCCTACTGCTGAAGAATAAGATTCTGAGTAAGAGAGTAAACCTTTGGGGATCACATAGTATATGTACCGTACGCATGCATATGGTATGTACGTGATCATGTGCACATGCATATTACATAGAAAATGCTAGTTTTTTTGTACATTATTTCTTTATCCCTTCTTCAGCAAGTGTCTTCTTTCAGAATTTTGGTTTAACTTGCTAGCTCAACATTACTCTTATTCACTTGGAAATTGTAAAGGGGTTCAGTTTTGTTGCTAAGTTACCGACTTATTTGATATGCAGTAAAGTTCCACTGGGATCTAGTAATCTTTAATAGCTAGTGACTACAGCAATTAGTTACAAGGAGGCTCCCATAGATTAATGACCTTTGAACTATACTCTTCGATAGAAATGAGCTGGTTGTCTGAGTGCCATTTATAGTAGAACATCACATTTAACAATAGTTTGGCACCCTTGTTCTTAGAGTCAAAGGACTGAATGAGTATGGAGAACAGACTAGCCTCTTGCCCCTGGAAGTTGTTCCTCCTATTTGGGGTTTAGGCACAATGACTTGCTGGAGAAGGAGCAGCAGCCTTGAACACAGAAGAAGGGAGTTGGATGGGAAAGGAGCAATGAAAAACTAGAAAAAGTAAGTGTGTGTGTGTGTGTGTGTGTGTGTGTGTGTGTGTGTGTGTGTGTGTGTGTGTGTGTGTGTGTGTGTGTGTGTGTGTGTGTGTGAACTAGAGCCATTGTCTATTTGCTAGATTTTACCTGCTGAGAATGAGATGGATCTAAATCAGAGGTTGTAGCCTGAAGCTCCAGAACCTCAGTGAACAAGATTAGCATAAACCCAAGTAAAGAAGACATCACATTTTCCATCCCACTCATGTCTGCCATGGATCTGCCATGGTGGAGGCCTCCAGGCAATCTATACTGAATGAATGCCTGAATCCAAGCAATCTTATCTGCCAAGGAGATTTCCCTTCACAGTGAGAAACACTTTACAGTGCATCTAAAAGAAGGTGACTCAGTTTCACCATGCTGTCCAGCACCCATGTACAAATTCACCCTGCCAAGGACTGAATGTGCACAGAAACCAAACCAGATCAGGGTATGGCTACATTGCTAGGGCTATGTAGGAATGGTTTGCCAATACTGCCCATCTAACATGTGGCCCCCATTACTCTAGTATCTGACTGCCTCATGATAATGTCTTCATTCTCACAACAACCATTTGTGGTAGGGAAGTGCTATTATCCCTATTTTACAGCTAGAGAACAGATGCACACAGACTAAGCAGCTTGTCCAACATCACACAGGAAATCTGTGGCAGAGCAAGAACATCAAACTTGGGTCTCTGCTGTCCCACACCAACATCTTAACCACTGGTCCATTCTTCTTCTGCATACATGTGATGAGAATGGACATCTGATTTCAGTAACTATAGCTGTCTTTCCAGCACCTTTCATAACAATTGAAATTAATTTAATCTTTAAAATTAAGAAAAGATAATTACAAGACTTAATTGGTTAATGATGCTTTCTTGACAGCCACTCCACCATAGCTGTGAGAAGCTCTTACCCATACATCTCTGAGTGACTTGATATTTGTTCCTTTCACTGAGATCCCATTGTCTGGGTACAATGCTTCCTTGAATACTTTATTTGCTTAATATTGTTCTTTCACAATCAGGTAAGTTCTAAATTATGTTATAATTATATTTTTATCATCCAGCACTTTGAGAAGTTTGGCTTGAAGTCTCTCAATAAGTAAATGATGGATGAATCCACATACCATCCTCTAACGTAGTTAGACTGAATTGGGTGGAAATAATTTATTGTAGCTGTACTTGAAATATGACTTGGGAGGGAGGGTAGGATGCAGTAATCACTATTGGGAGAGATGGTATTATATAGTTATATGACAAGCTGTCTCACTCAGCCTAATGAGTATCTAAATAAATATTACCAGAGGGGGACTCCCAATAGGCCTAGCTTCCCTCCAGATTCCACAGCAGGCTGTGGCATCTCCTTAGCCCAAAACCCTGTGTGACTCCTGGAAGGAGTGTCTCTCTCTCTCTCTTTAAACCCTCCTGGATCTTTTTTGCTGCCTCCTCACCAGGACCAAGTCATACTGGGGGAAACTGGCAGGCCCAGCAGGAGGCTGAGCCAGGGCATCAAAAAGTGAATGATTCTTGTATTCTCTTGCAGGTTGCTTGCTGAGAAGAGTCTAAAAGGATCTACTACAGCTCTCTCTTCCTGGGCACATTTCCTAGCAACTCTGAATTAACTCAACAGAGGCATATGGTAAGCACCACAAGAACCCAGTTACAGGCCACTCCAAAGCCATCACAAGGGGACCTGCTACCTTCCTGCCTCTGTTCTGGATCCCTGAGAACAGAGCTTCAAAGGTACCTCTACACTTTCAGCTTGAGCAGACATACCTAGGGTAGCTCCGATGGAGCTAAAGCTCTCAAAACCGCGGTGTAGCCATGGTGGTACAAGGAGCAGGAGGGTCTAGCCACCCAAGGACGATTCCGTCTAAAAATCCTTGGTCCATATTTGGGTGGCTAGCCCCACCTGCTGCTGTGGCTACATTTCTAATTTTAGCATGTTAGCTCAATCAGCGCTAGCGTGCAGATGCCTACCTGAGCTGGGAATTGCACCTCCAAGCTCCAACGCAGAGGAACCTTAGAGCAGTCAGGCTAGCTTACTGCTACCCTCGGTTGAGTGTCTGGCACCCTAGCAGGAGCACAGAGTGTTCAGCAGAGACTGACCTCACCAGGACTGGACTTGCTTTCACCACCGCCTGGGTATCTTAAACCCCCATGGAGGTTACAAGTGACGGCGCAATGAAGATTCCAATTGCCAAATGGCATTCTCAAAAGAAAACCGAGTTCATAGTTTGACCAGTTATCTCCACGGTCTGTCACTGTCACAGATTTCTCTGAGGTACTACTTCTCCCACCCCTTCCATGCTTTCTGGCCATATTTGGCTATTTGAGCAAGTTTCATCCCATCCATCCCTCACAGTGGAGAGAAGGCTATGGTCTCATATCTTCTGTTTGAAATAAGCATGACGTTTCCAAACATTATTATGTATATAAAGAGCAGAACATCTCTAACACTGTTTCGGCTTTCCCCTGACTTCACTTGGCAGTATACCATTGAGAGATGTTTAAATTTCAGACAATATGGTTGTGAAACAGAACAAATTGAACCTTGGGCTGTTTATCAAAGGACAAATTCTGTCCATAGATACATAAATGTTGCTCCCACTGACGTCAATAGGAACTGCACATGAGTACCCATCGGCTGACTACCATCCTAAAGTGTTGTTATAAAACACTGGCAATTTAATCCTTTATATCCATCAAAACATGATAATTTCATCACAAATTCTGGTACATCAACTTGAAACAGGTCCTGTAATGGAATGGTAGAAAAAACAATGGGTAAGCAAGGGTAAGCGGAAATGTCTAGACACATACAAGTAATAAGAAATTGATCAAACTACAAATACAACAGAAGTGAAATAAATTAAAATAGCCCCAAATCATTTTTTAGAAAACTGGACAGGCACAAAAAATATGCTGAGTAAAACAAAGCAGGCATTACTCATTGGTTCAATTAGAAAGTAAAGGGGCATTTTTGTTCCAGGTACAGTTTTTATTCTTATAAAAGATGAATATAAAGTTATTTTCTTATAAAACTTATTATTTTTGTAGCTATTATAAGTACAGCTATGTTACCTAATGTTCTTATTAATTTGATCTTTCCTATCTACCTTTTAAAAAATTATAGCAGATGCTAGTCCAGGAAGGGGTCTAACAACGTTGTTTAGGTGCTTTAGCCTGGTTTACATACTGACCCTAGAAATCCTGTTTAGCCTGTGCTAGAACACATTTTAAAAAAATGGGTCATATTCTCAAATACAAATCAGCTTCCACTGATTTCACTTCAGCTAAGCACAATTCAGCCTCTGAGTCCTGTCTCTGCTCTTCACCCTTCGCTCACTCGCTCTGCCAACCTGCCAACTGAACTGTTGTTTTTGCCAGTGATATCATTTGCTACCTAGACACGCCCTGTCTGGAGGATTCGGAATAGCTGCATAAATACTAAATTTAGATGGCAAAACTGGGGAGTATGCAGCCAAAAATCAGCTGAATTTGCAGGATACAGGTGCCAAATCAAAGTTTCCAGGATGTGTCAGGGTCCAGTTTTCTGTTTGTTTTGTTTAATAGTAAAAGCAACATTTGTTCTCATTTTGATGGTTCACAATTTACAATTTCCGGGTTTATGACCAAAATTTGGCAGGATCCAGATGCCAGAGCCGAGTTCTTGTGGTACTGCTGTGTGGAGGGGGTCCAAGTTTTTAAGAGGCAGTAGGAATGGCTAGAGACACAGTCTGTGGCTTAGGCACGCCAATTTGGGGGAGGGGGTCAAAATCTCGCAGGACCCAGGTAGTGCATTTGTGTGCAGCTCATGTAGCTGGAACAAGAGTGGCTAAACTCGTTCCCCCTTGAAGCCGTGGATTTGGGGAGAGGGGATCCCCAAAGTGGTCAGGATCCAGCTGTCACTCCACCATGGATTTGCGTAGGGGGACCGGAGTTGTTGGGTGCACTCAGAGCAGCTGGGCTGTTACTGACTTAAGCAGTGGAACTGGGGCGGGGCTGGCAGGACCCTGCTTTTATCTTCCCCTCCAGCCAAAAACCTGCCTCACTGTCTGCGCTGCTCAAAGATTCAAGCGGGAGCTTTGCATTCCCTGCCCTAGGCAGCTCCGCTCTATGCAGGCACCAGCGATTAACCCGGCACTGGCCCTGCCGCTCTCTTCCCACCTGTATTGAATGGGAAGCGCTGCCCCCTAGTGCCCACGGTGGGATTGGCAGCAGCTGGTACAGGCTGCCCTGGCAGAGTTTTCCTCGCAGCCTGAGCAGCTAGAGAGAAGTCAGATCAGCAGCTCCCCAGCTCCTCGCTGGCACTCACATACCTGCACTACCTCTCCTTTTCCTCCTCCCGCTCCTTTGCCTTTTTGCGCCCCCTCGGTCCCCTCCCCTTTGGCAGCTGGCTCCCTTTTCCGACAGAGACTGGGATCAGATTACACTGCGGTTCCTGGACCCATTGCTACTTCCCAAGTGGATGTAAAAGGCTTCCAAAAACCTAACTCGCTGTAGGAAGCTCCATCAGCTGCTGGGCTGCACCCGCTGCTGCTGCTGCAATGCCCTGCTCCTAGGGCTGCTACAGAACTAGGAGACCCTGAGAGGTTCTGCTTGGAGGGATCTGGCTTTGGGAGACTTGAGCTGAAATCAGCAAGGAGAGGACATGTCACTTTAACAGCAAAACTGATCGTGGGGTTGTGATGAAAGCAGCGCGGCTTAAGCCAGCGGGAGCCTTGAAGAGCCTTGGTTTTCGAAGGTGAGTAGCACGCAGTGTGTGTAATATCAAGCAGATTACTGTAAAAAAATGTATCTCGGATCGTGGCTTAAACAGTTGATACAGCAGCACTGTGTAATCAGGCAGCGTTGGGATGTGTGCTGGTTGTCTGACAGCCGGAGAGCCTTCAGCACAAGACATTTCACTTGCTATAAAGTTCCTTGTGCTCTTAGCCTTATGCTTTGATTTGTGAGGCGGGATTAGTGGAATTCATGTGGCATCTAAAACTCAACCGTGAAAATCTTACTGAAAGTGTGAAAGCTTCTCACTGGCAGGGAGGGAGGCTCCATGAGCTAATAGGTTTTGTCTTTTCCACCTCCAAAGTCGGTGGTCCTGTGAGATGGGAGGTGTGAGGAGACTGCACTTGGATAATGCTGAATTTGTAACACCCATAACGGAAAAGAGTCGGCTAACTCAAAGTTAAGGGGGACACTGAGGTCCTCTTAACTGAGTCACCCGGCCATGAAGCAATGGAATGTCATGTCAGTTTTACCTTGTAAGAACACTCAAGGGCACATGTGTTAAGGATGGCTTGTCAGCCTAGATCATTATAGTTGAACAGCGCCACTGTCATCTTGCTGCATTTTGAAAGAATGGTTAGAAGATTGTTGAATATAAGGTTGCTAGAAGTTGTGAAAATAATGTGTTGGATCCGTATTTACAAAGAGAATGATGAATACTAAACTAACACATGCATTTCTTACATTGTGCTCATACTATATATTTATCGAATATAGTTTATACATAGGATTTCAGAGACAACATAGACACTTCTGTATGGAATGGGCACAAAACCAGATAATAGATAAAAGTAATGCAAGGTGGAAAAACACACAAAAAGTCCTGCATATTGAATTTTGCTCCAAACAGTATAAATGGCTTTGTTTATTATTCTCACCAAGGGGTTAGGAAAGAGACGTCAGGAGAGGATAATAATGGCATAGCTAATGGCCACCCCTTTGAAAGCACTGTGAAATTCTCTAGCTTTGCATCCATTCAGCTGCTGCAAAATACTACTTTGGTCACAAACTACAGGGGACAAGCCATCAGTCCACTGTTAGCCAGCAGGCTGTATTGCAATTTCCTTTGAGCAGTTTTTATTCCATTTTGTTTTCCAGTGGTGGCTTGCCTATTCTTATACCTAGATGAAGTGATGATTCGATATGAAAAATAAGTGGCAGTTTTCCTTTAATTGCGCATCTCTACCAGCTCAGGGGCCAAGACAACAAAAGTGAAATAGCTGCATGGTGTGCCACAGGTGAAAATATTGATACCATTGCTCTAAGTACACCTCTACCTCGATATAACACTGTCCTCGGGAGCCAAAAAAATCTTACCGCGTTATAGGTGAAACCGCGTTATATTGAACTTGATTTGATCCGCCGGAGCACTCTACCCCTGATAGGGTAGAGGTGTACTTTCTGAGCCCTATCATCCACTTGAGCCACGAAGGAATATGAAGATGAAGAATGACATGCAAAAATGGTCCAAAATCTGTTAAGTCCAAAAGCCCAAAATGAACATCATCCCCCACTTCCTCAGACACTCTGGGGATCATTTCATGGTAGCACAGAATGGGGCAGAAGGGAATCCGTGGATTTAGCAGGACATGGATATATAGGGCAGAATCTGGACTGGCAACTATTTGTTTTACATTCAATATTGCCACTCCTGTATTCACAAATCATGAGTCAGACTCCAAAAATCATGAGTTTTTTTAAGGTAATACATTTTGGGTTCTTTTTATTTGCCTTCTGGTTTTTGAGCCCCTAGGGTTCACATTTTCAATCTTTTCTGACATGTTTAAAAAAGAAAGCTGAGATTATCACATGACTCCAGGAGCTGAGGCTTTAAAAAAAACACCAAGTATCACAAGACTGACAATTAAATCATGAGAACTGGCAACACTATACATCATCCTATGACAAATCCACAGGGAAATACTTCATGCCTCAATATGTATCTTAAGTACATGCTTAACATTAAGCACGTGCTTAAGTCCCATTGACCTCAATAGGTCCGCTCACGTGCCTGAAGTTGAGCATACACTTAAGTGCTTTGCCTAACTAGGTCCTGAAATCCTAATCCTATAAGCATTAATTACTACTCCACGCATTCAGAAGCTCTTGACAAACTAAAGACCAGGCACATATGGGACAGTATTGCCAGCCTGGCTGCATACAGAGCAGTACTGACAGAGGTTCTAGGAACTGGCATGAAGCAGCAAACCATCAACATAGACATTAGATTTTCCTTGCAGATCTTAGGACACATGAGGGTGTGGAGGACCATGCTCCTGACCACTCCCTGGGAAGGAAAACATTATCTCCATCCCCACTAATACAGGATTTCTTGCTGTCAACAAGCAAAGCCAGTAAATTGTCTCCTGCAGTTTTTCCTACATGATCTATCCCAGTCGATCTCTTATTTGGTAAAATTAATCTTCACAGTAGACATACAAATACCAGCCATAAATTAATGTCAACAATCTAAATACCTGACAGCTCATTTTAAAGGGACACGATCAAAGCTGACAGGTCCAAAATGTAACATTTATTTCTAAATCTCCTGATTCTGAAAAGGAAGCTATGAACCCCTCTAAAATTAAAATTGGAACGTTATTAAACTGATTTCTTTTTTCCACTCACCAACAATATATCTGGGATCCAGAATACATCTGTGACCCCTTCCAAGTCTCACCCCACTTTTCACAGCTGCTCCATTTTGGGAAGTGGACAAGATATTAAAAATCAGAAATACTGCCGACTGAAACAAAAAAAATCGAATTTAAAGCATTTCACAGAGTTAAAAAAAATCCAAGTTAGAAATAAAAGCAGTTCAGCCATATAGAAATGTCGTCTGTATAAAAATACCCTTCTTGGAAGGGATTTGGACATTTAAATGGTCAAGATACTGACTGAGAGAAATTCACTATTGTCATTAGTGTGTGCAACTTTTTCATTCAGGGACCACATCTTCTTAGTGTCTGTAAGGGTCTCACACACATTTGGGTACTTGTAACAGGATAGTCTTCTGTTGTCCTACCCTGTTAACACGTGTCAGAAGAAACCTGCATAAAGCTGCTGAAATGTTGATGACTGACTCATTGTGGCAAGCGCAGCTCCATCCTCTCACAGAGAAGGGGAAGTCCCGGATGGAAATCCTAGGGCCAGCCATGCTCAGGGAGGAAGTTCAGGCTGAGGTTTATATTGTGTTATTGTTTTTGCATTCCCGATGAAGCCAAAATCCAGGAAGGGAGCAAGTTCAGACACTGACTCAGAGGAAAGACTAGGGACTCAGTCCATTCACAGCAGTATATTAATAACAAGAAATATTTTTATTATGTCAGTAGTGAATTTGGCCAACTACATCCCTCCTACCCACTTCACAGCTGCCATATGTGATTCTGGGTTTGCTCCTACATGCTTGTGCATTCAGAATGTCCACTGGAGCCAATGGGTATTTTGGCAGCTCTAAAAATACTGGAGTAAACTATTAGTGTATCTTTAAAGGCAGCTCTAAGAATGCTAGATTGAATT
The DNA here is from genome assembly GCF_016161935.1 of Mauremys reevesii. NCBI lineage: Eukaryota > Metazoa > Chordata > Testudines > Geoemydidae > Mauremys > Mauremys reevesii. Next base: position 143,674,792 of record NC_052625.1, on the reverse strand, counting down.
ATTAGTGTATCACTGGAAATATGCTATCGCTAATTATATCTTCCCTAACTCTAATTGCTTAGCTTTCCTTACATAGCTATTTTTATAGATCTACTGGTAAGATTACTAACTTGGCTTTTTTAATATACTGTACATCTTTTCTTATAATTTGGGGAGTTTAGATGTATGTGGGCCCAAGCTCCTTCAGGTCTATTCAGATTTGAAGATCTTGTTGCAGACACTTTCATTGACAAGCTCATTTTCTCTCGATTGCAAAGATCTGATACAAATACATGTCCTGACAATTAATAGACCAATATCCATCTCTCACATGTACCTCCACTGATGTGATATATTTTAGACCAGGTGACGTCAATCCTGCCTTCCCCTGCCCTACATCTGTGATCATGGAGGCCCACAACCACTTCTTGTTCCACTGAGCAACATGATGTTGGGATCCAAAACAAGGAGCCCACAACCCCTCTTTTTCACAGGGTGCCAGGGGATTTGCATGTACTCCAGCTTATAGGGAACTAGAAAGGAAGGTAAGTGGAGGAAGTAGGAGGGGCCAGCACACCAGTGATTATGTGGCATTGGAGTTTATACTCCAAACCCTATTGTAAAGAAAGCTTAAAAAGAGAGTTTAAAATGAGTTTGTGTTATCTCATTTTTTTAACGTGCAGTGCAGCTTCATTTTACCTGCTCTCCTGTGGTTTCTAGTGAAATGCATGTTCTAACCTGCTATTTTATAGGAGGTTCCTGTAAGATTAAGAGGTAAAATAGTCCTATCACAGCTAGACTTGTAGCCAAGAGTCTTCTCAGCAGCACCATGGCAGGCAATGATTTTAATACAAGGCTGGCATTTACAGTAATAAAATTTCCATAATTTCATATCTGAGCTTTTGTTTTGCAGCTAGGCACACAATGGGCATTATAGTAGAAAAACCAAAGGTTATTATAGGTGTCACCTTAAAACCCTTATATATTGTGTGCATGCGATGTCTGTTCTTAAAGAAAGGCTGTGTATATTTAATCCCAAGCAGATGTCGCTACCAAAGCCTGTCTTCAGTCCATTATATATGTTCTCTTAGAAACTGAATTTTACATTGATAAGTGCTACCTTCAATAAACAAATCATGCAAGTAATTTTTATTTTGGGCATCTTAAGCAGATTGTGCATAAGCTGTCAGTGCAAGAAAAAGTCACATTTTATGTATTGGCCTTTGAAGAACCTTACTAGCTAGTACAGCTATAGCAACAAGTTTTCATTCTGGGCTAGATACTAGATACTATCTTACGCTATTGGCAGGAAGAAGAAAGCTTCTATGCACATTATGGCTATAAATGTATCACAGGATAAATTAATGCAGCATGAACTTTAAAGTGATGCTGAAAATGTATAGGCTCAAAGTTTCATTTACTTTGGAATTGCTATAGTCTGATAGGGAAAGGCCACTGGATTTTAGGGGTCAGTTGATTTCAAAAGAGATTTGGGATGTGCAAGGAATGCAGGATTGGACCCTAAATAGCTAGGGCCAGATTCTCCCAGGATCCATGGGAGCCTAAGGCCATTAACTTGGAGGCCCTGTATGCTGGCAGCCTCCTCTTTCCCAGCAGTGTAGTTCCATTGAGCCATGCGGCCAAGAACTCCTCCTTAGCTGTGATGGCTCTGAGGGACCAGAAGAGAACTCAATGAAAAAATTAATACAGCCTTCTGCCTGAAAGAACATCTATGATGAAGCTGGAGGTGGGACAACTTGCATGTCCCCTCTCCTCTGACCTGATTCTACCCCTTTCTTCTGATGGAGCCTGAACCTTACTGAAAGCTGTCTGCAGGGAGTGAGGGGGATGAGAAGAGGAGTGGATGGGGCCTTAGCAGCCTCTTCTGCAGAGAGGAGGTGGGGTACACACATAGAGGACCCCTCCATGCAGAGATCAGAATGAGCACAAAAGTGCTGCTTTCATGGATTTCCATACCATTTCAGAGAAGCTGCCAAAACTGCCACTAGATTTAGCGGGGAGGCTTTAAAAACACATTTCTTTGTACCCCTTCTTCTGGCTCCTTAGCAGTTCAATGCTATTCACTGCAGAATTTAGACAGGCATTTTCACAAGTTTCTCCAAAGTGCTCGCTCTTCTGAAAATTGGTTATCCATCTTTCTATCTCACTGCCAGCAGTATGATGAAGGAAGATTTGTATCCACGTAAAGAAATACTCAAGAGCACAGTAAAAGGAAATATTTATAAAACATGGAGTTACTGAACTACCATAGGTATCTGGACTTCACAATAATCCCTTCATCTTAAAGTCTCTAAAGACATTGTTTCTTCTGACTGTAATGTGTAGCTCCTAAATAACATCCTTCACTTTGGGCTCTCGTACGAACAGGCTGAGCTGCTGTAGGACTGGTAGTTAACAGCTCTCCCTCAGGGAGTGGTGTCTGGAGGAGACCACAAACAGGTAGGAGCCTCCAGAGGAGCAGTGGGGGGCACAACTACCAGCTGCAGAGGGCACTTCTCCAAAACCAGCTCTGTAATCACCTCCCATTGCTCAATGGGGCAGGGGGAAACAAGGCCACAGTTCCACACTAACCGGACACCCCCTGCAAGGTCACTGAGCAGTGCTGGCAGCACCTTCCTTGTGCTCAGGTTGTTCATGCTTTGGGTGAACATGGCAATAGCCCACTCAGGCCAGTGTCAGCTACAAGGCACTTGATACTTCAATCAAGGTAAGGTGTGCTCCACTACTTCTTGTCAATAGTTGGCTTTTTGACACAATCATGGAATTCAGCTAAAACCTCCCTCACTGAAACAGTGGGAAGCACTCCTTGTAAACAGGTACCCATAAGAAATGAACAGAATTAATTCCCTCTCCTGTGGCCACACTCTCTCCTTAAAACCCGGCATGACAGATTATCCAGCCCATTGTAACATATTCCCATGACCTGTGAATGCTAACTCCAATTCATATGCTAGTTATTGCTCTAGAAATGTTGCTGCTGTTTCCCCTAACTCCCACCAGGAGAGAAACAAACACTGAAAACACAGACACTTGAGAGATGAATGGAATCGTTCAGGTGCTGAAGTAGTGACAAAATGAAGACTTGTTCCTAACAAAAAAAAACAAAAAACAAACAAACAAAAAAATTAATGAGCAGTTTTCAGATGTTCCATTTGGTAGCAGCATTAGTATCAATTATCCTCCTTTGGTAATATTACGTCTTTTAATAAGGTTCAGTAATGTCATCATTTCTCAATACTAATCTGACAAGCAAAGGCCTCTTCAAAAGCATTGTCTTACTGCATCGAGATTTCTAACATTTCAGGCTGTCGATTCCTGACTGATATCTCATACAGACTTCAGCACCTGACAATTCCACTAATCTCAAGTGTCTGTATGTCAACAGCAAAGAATCCTGTGGCACCTTATAGACTAACAGACGTTTTGCAGCATGAGCTTTCGTGGGTGAATACCCACTTCTTCGGATGCAAGCCATCGGATTGACTTCTTCGGATGTCAACAATTTCTCTTTTGGTGGGAGTCTGGGATAAAAGCAACAATGTTTCCAGAGCTAAAAGGTATCATAATGTATCTTAAAGTCCTCAGGTCAGAGGAACATGTCAAAGTGTGCCGGGTAATCTGTGATGTTGGGTTTGAAGGAGCAAGCATAGCTGCAGGCAATTTAATTCATTTTCAGTAAAGAATTAACACTGCGTCTGCATCAACACTGCTACTGCTTCAGGTCAGAACCACTGTTCTAAACACTGAACTGCCATCCTCTTTATTTCCAAAGGTGTAAGATTGTCATATTCAGTATATTAAGGTGCAAAGCCTGCTGGTTTTATAAGATCTGAGTTGTAATCCTAGCACAAACTTCTTTGGACATTTAACAAGACCTAACACTTTCTGGGTCATTTGGTTTTCCCCTTGCTGAAACAGGCTCTTGCCAGCTTCTTCATGTGCCCTTCATGGTATGAGCTCACAACCTCTGATGCCCTTGGTCAGGTATTAAAACCCTTGCTTCGCTTCTGACTCAGCCTCTTCTGAGCTCCAAGTTCAGGTCCTTAACGGATCCTCCCAACTGAACTGTAGCCAGTTTAACAGCCTCCAGCTGAGATTTACAAAGCTGACTTTGGGGGTTAGACACGAAAACATGTGTCTAAATCTCTGAAATGGCTTTGAAAATCCAGTCTCCACATGCAACTCTAGTGATTTTAAATAAATTCATAGAATCCTAGGACTGGAAGGGACCTTGAGAGGTCATCTAGTCCAGTCCCCGCACTCATGGCATAAAATAAAAGCAGATTTTTAGTGGCATATTGCAGATGAGAACACAAACAGAACAAAATAAAGTCTGAGTAAGCATAACTATATTTACTCAGTGGGTCTTTATGTAGCCCTCTCCTGGAGCAGCCCTCCTCTCCAAGCTTGGTAGAGTCTACTTGCTCCTTTGTGGCTCTGTGCCACATCCTGGCAGCAGTGGGCTTTGGGCTCACTGTTCTCCTGGGGCTGATGGCAGGCGTTACTCTTTGCTTACTGGCAATTGGAACTAAACAGGATTTTTAGTGTGTACTGCCTCCACCTAGTGGCCAGATTTACAAAGGTATTTATGTGCCTGAAGACACTGTACATAGATGCCTGGTGGGATTTTCAAAAGCACCTAAATGGGATAGGCACTTAACTCCCGTTGAAATCAATGAGAGTTAGGCACCTTAACTACTTAGGTGATTTTCTAAATCCCTACAGGCACCATCTGCAGCTCTAGGCATCTAAATATCTTTGTAAATCTGGCCCATTCTTCTGTCTCAGGCAACTGAGCAGACAGATCTTTGGAGCCCTTCTCTTCTGTAGTATCTCCAAAGTACCAGGCACTACACTACTACCCCTTACTCAGATGAAAATATGGAGGCTAAATTATGTTGCTCCTATTGAAATTAACCATTGATTTCAATAGGAGCAGAATCAGGTTGACAATAAGCACTTTTGAATACCCCATCCAATGGGAATAATGCGTATCATCTTAAAATTCACTCCACCTACGCGCTCCTTCTAAATGACTTGTGCTGGACAGCACCAATGCAGATTGCCAGCTCTTAAGCCAAATAATGCCCTGCTGTGTGATGCAGTACAGAGCCTGTATGGGTTCTGTGGTTGATGGAATTGAAAAACTGTGCTACCTGGTAAAGTTCTCAGGACCGTATAACATATTTTAAAAGGTTACAAAATCCTGCATTTTTGCAGAAAGTCTGGATGATTGAGGGCCCTGTAAGCTGGCACTGTAATCCTGCAGGAGACGTACATCTGATGTAACATCAGCGTCAGACTACATGTCGAGGAGTCATTCAGAGTGTGAGAGGCTGCTACACAATGGCCTTGAATGGCACAGAAAGAAATAGAAAAGTGCATTTAAAATCAATTACGTGCTGAATGCCCCTTCTGATCTGATCATCTGGAGCATTCAGAATGTAATTTTGAGCTTTGTAAGGTTTGGGCAGGGGGAGTTACTGAAACATTTTCAGGTCACCTTTAAGAAAGGCTGAAATATCCTGCAATTTACTTTACAAGGTTTTTAGAGTAATCTGTGTCTCCTTTATCCTGTCACACTGATCATTTGGTGTGATGATGGGCAATGGAAAATGTCAAACACTCCCAATAACACACAGTTTTCATGTGATCCCCAAAGATGAAATTCAATTCATTCAAGATGCAATTCAAAATCTGTCTTGAAAAATAGGTTCAGGGTGTCTGATCATCTGGGATCTACCACTACATCTCCTGAAGGACATACAAACAAGATTGCAAGGTGTTTGGGGAAGGGATCGGTTTTTTGTGTCTTTATACAACACCTAGCACTCCTGGGCATGATCCAGTAATCTTTGACTTTTTCCCTCTCAGCACAACTCATCCCCAGCTATAGGTACTGGTTCGGCAAGGCATTTAACACATGTTTAACTTTTAAGCATGTGAATAGTTTCATTGACTTCACCTGGAACTACCTGCACACTACAAGTTGAGTACTTGCTTAAGCACTTGCTGAATTGGGGCCACAGTGCAGCAAAGCTCTGACCCAAAACTCAGTGAAGTCTGGGGGAGTCTTTCCATTGACATCTATGGGCTTTGGACCAGAGTCCAAGAGAATATATTAGGGCAGGAGTTGGCAACCTGCAGCACACGTGCCAAAGGCGGCACGTGAGCTGATTTTTACTGGCACGCTCTGCCAGCCGGGGTCCCGGCTGCCGCCCTCACTCAGCCCACTGCCGGCCTGGGTGAACGGAAACCCAGGCCAGCAGCGGGCTGAGCAGGGCTGGCAGCCAAGACCCTGGCTGACAGGAACCAGCAGATGGAACACTACACCTGGGTAGGGAAGGCTGTGCCTCCCCAAACAGCCCGCCCCCTCCCACTTCCCGCCCTCTGACTGCCCCCCTCAGAACCTCCCAGCTCCTTGTCCCCTGACCACCCCCTGACTGCCCTCCTCAGAACCCCACACCCATCCAACCCTCCCACCCCACTCCTTGTCTCCTGTCTGGCCCCTCCCGGAACCCCTCCATCCCTCTCTGCCCCCCCAGAACCCCACCTCCCCATCCAAGCCCTCCCTGCTCCCTGTCCTGACTGCCCCAACCCCTATCCACACCCCCAACCCCTGACAGGTCCCCCAGGACTCCCACGGCTATCCAGTCCCCCCGTTCCCTGTCCCCTTACCATGCCGCTCAGAGCATCAGGAGTGGCAGCCATAAGTAGTCACAGTAAGTAGCACATTACTATGGGGAGCAATTTAATACACTACACCCAGCCCCACTCAGCCTGCTGACGGTCTGGGGGGTCTCAAAATATGTTCTCGCAATTTATGGAAAAGTTATAGCAAATCCTTAGTCTGATAATAAAGACCCAGTTCAGGAAAGTGACAGATGAATGTTCTGTGCTACCCATTCCTGGAACAGAACTGGACTGGCAATGTCACTGGATGATGCCGTATCCAATGTACTGTGGTTTTCATCAGTGTTACTGTGGACGTTCATTGCATTTTTTCCTACAGTTACAATTGGGACACTAGATACCAGTTGGTTTATATCACCTTCAATGGAGATTTAATATAAGGAATATTAATGTAATACAATATAGGAATGGTCAAAGCTATGGCGAGACATAATAAAATGAGAATATGAGCAGTGTAATGGCAAAATTTGTTCTCTTTTATGTTTTGTCCCTATACTAATTTCCCAAGTGCAACTGCACTGATAATTTTTGCTTTGATTGAGGAGAGGTATCGTCCACTCACAAGATAAAAGAGCAGACAAGAAAATCCAACAGGCACTTGAATGAATCACAAAAAGGAAACCTTTCAGAATGATGTAGTCATTGATGACACCACAGTTCACGTACACAGAAACAAGAAAATACGCTTTAGGACAGAGGTTCTCAAACTTTCGTCCGCAGACACGGGCTCCATTCAGGTGGTCCGCGGATAGTTCCCTCTAAGGTGCGTGCCTGGGCGGCGGCACACAAGAAAATGAAGGACCACCCACCTAATTAGTGGAATCGCACAAGCGTGGCTCCACTAATTAGATGCCTGGACCCTGGGGAAAACGCACATGTAAGGTGAGGTGGTGGCCTTGGGGGGAATAGGGGGTAGGTGGGAGGGGGCAGTGGGGTGAGAAGATGGGGTGGGGGAAATTTGGGACATGCAGGGCTGTGGCGGCCAGAGAAAAAGGCAACTTTCCCCAGGTCCAGAGCTGCAGCTGCCAGGGAGAGACAGCCCTCCTTCCCAGCCCCAGCTCGGGGGCTTCCATGGTGGGGGAGAGAGGGAGAGACACTCCTCCTTCCCAGCCCCAGTAGGGGAGAGACCCCCCTCATTCCCAGTCCCATCTTGGGGGCTTCCATGGCTGGGGAGAAAGGGGGAGACCCCTGTTCTCCTGACTCAGTCCTCCACTCAGATCATGCTTAGTCCCACCCCAATGGGGGTAAACAAAGAGTCCAGTAAACTAAACTCAGCAAAACATAACTCTTCACCCCTAGCCAGACTCACTCCTCTGCTGTCTATTCATCTATTCCCAGGCTCTGCAGGGTTGTCCTCCTGCTCTTGCACAGAGCAACACCTCTCAGGGCTTTCTCCCAGATGGCCCAGCTCCAAATTCAGCAGTCCTCCTTCTCCCCCTGGTGTCAGCGCCACTTTTCCCAATGGCCAGTAGAGGAACCCACCCCCTTCCTCTTCTCTGGGTGCCCTGTGGTGAACAGCTAAGGTCTGCTCCCCCTGACTTCTCACTGCTTCCCTGGACTTCTTCCTATCTTGGCTTTCTTTCAGGCCCTTTCCCACAGCTCCTCCCAAGGCTTACTGAACCTCTGCCTCTCTCTAGGCCTTTCCTCCACTCTGTAGCAGTCAAGGAGGAACTTCCCTTCCCTTCTCTCCCTGAAGCCCCCTTCTCATCAAGGCTTCCTTCCTTTATGTTCACCACTCAGCTCCTCCCCCAGCTGGGCATTGTCTTCACTTGGTCCTGGCCCATCCTCCAGCTACAAGCAGGTGCCTTCATTAAGCTCTCTAGCTCCAGCTAAGCCTTTTAGTGTCACTGTGCAGTAAAGTTAAACTGAAAGAACTACCCAGTGTAGACAAGGCAAAACACTTGGTTTAAAAATAAGACAGGGATGGGGGCAGTCAATTTGAGATAACTCAGCATCTTATATATGTTCTCAATACATGTGACAGTGACTGTAATGATGATTTCTCTGTAAGCTCAGAGGAGAGCATGTGAACTGAGACTCACACCCTGAGCTTGTAGTGTACACATAACCATAGAGGGCACTGCAGAACCTCTCATATCCATTTTCCCATGTAAGCTAATCAGTTATTACAAGTACCATACAAAATAGTCCTAAAACTGCAGCCTGGTTAATCCATGTTAGTCCAATCAATATTTCCCCAGTGGTGTATCCCATAGCCTACTATTATGTGACTAACACAATCAAAGACCCTCTCCCGCCCTTGCATATAAGAATTCCGTGCAGGGGAGTGGCAAGAGCTACCCAGCAAGAGAGAGGAGGACAGCAAATAGGGAGGGATTAGAGGAGCACAGAGTGAGGTGATCTTATCTCTGCATTTCCTGAGCCTTGTGGGTTTACAACTTTAATGCTGTAGATTGCAGGATTGATTTCACTGCTGGAGTGGGTGTCTGGCACCGAAGGCACTCTATGTTCCAGGGCAACTTTTCTACTCCCCAAAGCCTTTTTATTCCTATTCCTGAGGCTCTACCCAGGGCCGGCTCCAGCGTTTTTGCTGCGCTGGTGCCTGGAGCCGGCCCTGGCTTTACCTTTTCAAGGGTTACCCAATTTACACCAGTATTGAAACCAAGTTTCAGCTACTGCATGTTGGAAAGTAATATTGTGTGAAAGTGGGTCTGTCTCAGCAACAGCTAAGTGCGCTCAGGATATTTATTGCAGTAAGTAGCATCCAACAATAAACAAACGTATTTGCTTGTTTACTGGTATGCTCATTATTATTATTATAGCATGTAACAACTACACTGCATATAGTTTCACAGTATTTTACTTACTAGGCTTATGGCAAAAGGTGATTGAAATAGGGGTTTCAAACATGCTTTTTAGAATGAGATGTCTGTGAAAAGGACTGTGTAAAAATGGTACCTTTTTAACTCCAACCCATCTGCACCCTGAGGGTATTCCAAGGGATATGTGTAGACTTTTGAAAGCAAAATAAATGTTTATTTTTAATTCTTCTTGCATTGCAGAGATAACACAGCTAAGAGAGAGTGAGCTGGATTCTAGCCCTTCTTATGCATCAATAGAATTGTTTTCTCAATTCTAATCAGTTACACCTGTGTAAACCCACTGCTGGCAAACAGGGTTGTACAGGTGTCACTGAGGGCACACTGATGTATGATTTTCAGATCCCAGGTGCAGTTTGCTAGGTAGATAGTAAGAGAAAATCTCTTCCTGTGAGCTGAGCACATTTGATATGGAAATCAGTGAAAGACAAATATAGAACCTGGGGTGCCACACTTATCAGAGTTAGTCAAATAGAAAATTGAGGCACAAAATTATCCAGAAAAAAAAAACTCAACATTTGCAATAAATTATTCAGCTGGCTCTTATCGTTATAGTTACTTTCCAGAGCAAGAGTACTCTTTCAGTGTTTAAAAAACTGAATGAAAGTAATAAAGGTATTTCTATCAGTTTAGAAATCTAAATAATCACCTGATGCCCATCTTGTGCTCTTATAAAATTTAAAATTCACATCATATACAAAACATAATATATGTAGGTAAGAATGAATCATACAGGCACTCCACAGGAGTGTGATTTCTAAGGCACGCTAAGGTGTTGTGCATTAATTGGTCCATGCAGACCCTGCTGGTGTGCTTTAACATAGTGCTGTTTGAACCACTACTACATTAAAGCTTTAGTGTGCACCAGCAGGGTCTGCACAAACCAATCAACGCACAACTCATTTGTGTGCTTTAGAACTCAGACCCCGATAAAGCACATTACCTCAAGCATTAAGGCAACCCCACCATTATGACATTCTCATTCTTTTTAGTGCCAATATTTATTTTCTGTATTCTTTTGTTTTTCAGTATTAAATACATTGTTAAATCAGAGTCAATATTGCCAGTTGTTTATTTACTTCAGGAATAGCCCAGGTTGCTATTATGGAAGTCTTGGATTTGTAGAAAAAACATTTCTCTCTGTTCTAAATCCCTTTATATGTGGGTCTACACAGATGGGGTGAGATCCTGTGCTGTACCTCTAAGAAGCACAGCACCAAACTTGCACCCCCAGAGGCAGGGGCAGCACCAGCACGCCAAGCGCGTGCCTGGGGTGGCAAGCCACGGGGGGTGCTCTGCCAGTTGCCACGAGGGCGGCAGGCAGGTTGCCTTCGGCAGCATGCCTGCGGAGGGTCCGCTGGTCCCGTGGCATCGGCAGACCTCCCGCACGTGTGCTGCTGAATCCGCGGGACCAGGGACCTCCCGCAGGCAAGCTGCCGAGGGCAGCCTGCCTGCTGTGCTTGGGGCGCCAAAATACCTAGAGCCGCCCCTGCCCAGAGGACTAGGCCATAGTGGCTTTAAGCCCCCTTGCACCCTCCTGATCCTGGGCTGTTCTGTCGAGTGGTCCCCTGTGAAACTTAAGACATCCCTGGGGGCCAGTGTAAGTTACAGCAGCTGCTCCAGGATTGGCTATTAGGCAACAACATTGCCCAGAATGTCCATAGTGCTACATGCTGCTCTCCAGTCCCCAACATTGCCCCCATGCCAGGGCTTGCAAGGGGCTCCTCATAAAACAGCTTTATCATTGTCTTCCAGAGTGCATCTGCCCCGAGAATTTTCCCCTAGCTGCAATTTGGAGCTTTAAGTACCCTTTGCATGGCTCCAGCCCCTTTACCCAGCATAACCAAATGCATAATGATGCATTTCTAACCATTGGAAGAGTGAAGTCTTCCAGAGGGAGCAGTGTGGGCACAAAACCTAACTGGCTTCGAGACTGAGCTTGATAAGTTTATGGAGGGGATGGGCTGATGAGACTGCCTGCAATGCCATGTAGCTGATCTGAGACTGCCAGCAGCAAATATCTCCTACCACCGGTGATGGGTCACTAGATAGGGAGACCTCCGAGTTACTACAGAGAATTCTTTCCCAGGTGTCTGGCTGAGAGGTCTTGCTCACATGCTCAGGGTCTAACTGATCATCATAATTGGGGTTTAGAAGGAATTTCCCCCCAGGTCAGATTGGCAGAGACCATGCAGGTTTTTTGCCTTCCTCTGCGGCATGGAGCACAGGTCACTTGCAGGTTTAAACTAGTGTAAATGGTGGAGTCTCTGTAAGGTGAAGTCTTTAACTTCAGTAACTCAGCCATAGGTTAGGGGTCTATTACAGGCATGGCTGGGTGAGGTTCTGTGGCATGCAACGTGCAGGAGTTCAGACAATATGATTACAATGATCCCTTCTGATCTTAAAGTCTATGAGTCTATGAGTCTAAAGGGGGTGCAGTGGGGGGTGAGGATCTCACCCTTACTTATCATGGCTCTGATCCTGCAAACGCTTATGCATGTGTTCACAGTTAAGTATTTGCATAAATATTTGCAGCATCAGAGCCTATATGGATGCATGATAAAGTTAAGTGGAGTTAATCCAGATATACACTAGTTTAAGTGGTATTAGTATCGGGCCCAAAGTGTCTGCTAGTAACTTATCCTTGCCCAAGGCCTATTATTACCACAGGAGACCCACTTAAGCCCCAATATGGGATGGGGCACTTGGTCTAAAACCAAAAACAACTTCAGGATACGGAACATTGCATCCATGGCAATATGCCGTTCAGCTTTTAGCATTACGATACTCTGTTGCCATTCTCACCATTTTCTTGTGAGTTTTGCAATATTTGTTGTTTTTCTTAAAGCCACAGCACCTCAAGTCATAATTTTGTGGGACTCTGATAGGGTGACCAGATGTCCCAGTTTTATAAGGACAGTCCCAATTTTGGGGTATTTTTCTTATATAGGCTCCTATTACCCCCACTCCCGTCCAATTTTTCACACTTGCTGTCTGGTCACCCTAGACTCTGAACTTTCATTTTTTTAAAAAAAAGTAAGTTTCTAGCCTTTGTGGCTGTGGAAAAAACAGGAACCAAGTGCCCCTCCCAGCTCAGAACCTGGAAGGCAAAGAAGAAGAATCCAACCTGTATTACTTTTTTTAAAATCTCAGTTTTTAAATGCAATCACATGATTTTGGGGACTGGATTCATGATTTCTGAATGGTCAGGGTTGGCATTGTGGAATACATTAAGCATAATTAATTTTGATATTTCTTTATGGTTTATAGATTCATGGTGTAGAATAGTAATAATGATCTCTGACTCAGGCTCTTCCTGACAGATAGGCTTGGAAGGAGTTGATTTTTATCGGTGTACTCCAGTAAATGTCGATATCACGCCCTCACACACACAAACCTATTTCCAGCAATAATAACCAAAATTAGATGGACGGACAAAGTAAGAAAAATGCTGCTTGAGAACGGATTAAAGTGTGATTAAAGGATATTTACTTTGTACATTTTGACATGTGATGTTGACAATTCATGTTTTAACAGTTACAAAGCTTTCACTTTTTGAATCTCAGCAACTACTGTCATTAAATAATTATTTAATTTCCTGCAACTGTGAAAACTTAAATTGATAAAAATGGGGAAAAAGGCTTAAAAATAAATATTGATATGACCTGTAAAAATTATGAAAAAATAAAAATTGAATTCTGCCACACCTGCTGCTGGATAAGGGCTTTCTGGACTAAAGGCACAAAGCTTTAGTTCTCCTAACTGGTCATTAATTGCTGGGAAATGCCCTTCCTATCAGTTTTTATTGATGAATCTGGTTTTCATTTCAGACTATTTCCTTGTCTCGGTGTCACCACCTCATTGCTACATCATTAGTGTCCCAAAGCTAAATTGCTCTGGCCCTCCGCGGACATACGGGGCCTTGATTTATAGAATTCAGGCCTGTCTGCATTCTGTGCATCTGTTTGACATGTGTGTTGTTGAATGTGCATGTGCAAACTTAGTATTTTGCATGTACATGTGACTGTCTAGCCCTGTGCATCTGCAAGCGCTTTATGCAGAACATCCACCTAATAGTCTACGCAGGGCTGTAGTCTGAAAATTAGGTGCTCCATGAACATTTTTGGAGAGAAAAGAGAGCATGTAACTGCATCCCAGGTTATTTTAGGACAGTACTTAGCACAATAGGACCTCATTCTTGACTAGGGCTTCTCTCTGCTACTACAATACAAATTATTACCAGTAATAATAAAAAATATAAACAGAGTTACACCAATGTTTAAATTGGATTTGGCAAAGAAAAAGAACTGAAGGGGGTTTCATGTAGAGTCTGATCTTGGTTCAGCTCAAACAACATATCAGTTTTATGGTTATTTCATGGGAGTTGGGGTGTTTATGGTGGTATGGTCGCCTGAAAATCTGATTGTACTGCAAGTTAACTTTCCCATGATGGCAGCAATGTTCAGGATAATGTAGCCCAGCCCAGCATCTCATGAGAAACTAGATAAGATGGCAACGAGTACACAGCATACATGAAACCAAGGCATTTGTGGGCATCTGCAAAATGTAATTTACTTGAAATCACTATTGTAAAATGAGCTGGGACAAGATGTCTTATATGTTCTGTAGATTCAAATATGTGTTTCTGGGCCACTGATTTTCAATGCGAAAGATGACAACACTAATAACACTTGAATATAACAAAAGGGTTTCTCTTTTAAGCCAAAGCTGCATGAAGCTCTTTCTTTGAATTTCACAGCATGATGCAACTCATAGGCTGTGTTTTAAAGCTGTAATTCATAAATGCAATCCACTTCTACATGGAGCTGGGAAATCTCTCTCTGATGGTTATGGTCAGAAGAAAAAAGTAGAAATCCAAAATAAAGTCACCCCCCCCTTGTGTGTCTCTATATAAATATTTAATTGTGTATTATACTGAATCTTAGGCATCATACAGGGGTTAGGTCATTTTGTAGAGGTTACAACAGGGGTAGGCAACCTATGGCACGCAAGCTGATTTTCAGTGGCACTCACACTGCCCGGATCCTGGCCACCGGTCCAGGGGGCTCTGCATTTTAATTTAATTTTAAGTGAAACTTCTTGAACATTTTATAAACCTTATTTACTTTACATACAACAATAGTTTAGTTATATATTATAGACTTATAGAAAGAGACCTTCTAAAAATGTTAAAATGTATTACTGGCACACGAAACCTTAAATTAGTATGAATAAATGAAGACTTGGCGCATCACTTCTGAAATGTTTCCGACTCCAGAGTTACAACTTAATGATATCAAGCAGGTAAGGACATTAAGGAAAATATTAGTTCATGTCATAAACAGTTAGTTAAGGGTTAAGGTTTTTGTCTACCTGTAAAGGGTTAACAAGCAGTACCTGTGGACACCTGACCAGAGGACCAATGAGGGACAAGATATTTTCAAATCCCTGTGGAGGGAAGTTTTTTTCCTGTTCTTTGTTTTTAGAGAGTCTCTCTTGGGAATTAAGAGAGTCCAGACATCTTAATCAAGTCCTCCCAGGTTTCTGCAATAAATTCTTCTATTCAAGCTAGTGAGTATTAGCAAGGAACTAGTATTCTTATACTTTTATTTCTGTATTTGCAATTCTGTGTTTTGCTATAGAATTTCTTTAAGTCTGTACTGTTATTGCTTTTACTGAGAAAGAAAGGAGGGGGAATTCTCTCCAGAGATTGATAAGTTTAGACCCTGTATATTGTTCCATCTTGGTTACAGAGACAGTGACTTTCTTTTATTTTTTAATAAATCTTTTCTGTAAAGGACTTGGTTAATCTTTCTTTGGGTGGATTCTCAGGGAAAGGGGAGGGGGAGGCATCCCTCTGTAGTTAGATCCTGGTATCTCTCCTAGGAAAAGGGAGGGGGGAGGAAGCAGGGGGGAATGGTTTATTTCTCCTGGGAGTAAGAACTCCATAGATTTGGGGCTCTTGGGATCCCCAAGGATTTTTGGGAAGGACTGTGTCCCAATCCACGTACCTGATTGGGTGGTGGCAGCTTTTACCAGATCTAAACTAGGATTTTTAGTTTAGAGGGAAACCAGTGCAGGTCCCCATTTTGGAACCCAACAGCTCTAAGTGGGGGTGAGACCTATGACATGGCGGCAGTGGTAGGAACCTGAGAGCCATACAGAGGCAAGGCATTTCTACCAAAAGGCAGTTTTGAAGCAGTTTTCAGGGTTAGAAGCAGTTTCAGCTAGGTTGGCTGAAGGGAATACAGTTTTTCTAACCAGGCTTTTGTTACAAGGAACTCCCTGCTGAGAGGGTACTTAGCAATTGCGAGAGAGAGTTGCAAGACAGGTTTTCCACCTTCTTGGGAGCAAGGAGGGGGAGAGTGTTTTGGAGCAGTTTTCAGCTAGCTTTAGCTGGAGGAAATACAGTCCTCTGACCTACTTTGTTAGAGAAGGATTTTTTCTTTTCGTTTTCTTTCTGGTTGCTTCAAAAAGCACCTTGGAGGGAAAGGAGGGGTAAGGTTTTCTGACAAGCCTTTGTTTCAGGAGACCCCATACTGAGAGCTACTTAGCAAGGGTGAGAGACACTGGTTAAACCGGTTTGTCTTGCTCTTGGGAGGAGGGGGAGAGAAGTTTTTTTTTTCTTTCTTTCTCGGTCAAAAGCACAGTCCTTCCCGCAGAACACAATTTGCAAAACAATAGATTTAATTTTTCTTTGTATAGTCGATGATAGACAGGATTAGGAACTGAAGCAAGCAACACAGAAGTTCACTGACTGCAGAGGGGTGTGGCCAGCACAACCAATCCACCCCCTCTTCCAACTACTGATCAACCTACTCGGAAAAAATTTCCCGCCTACAGGACAGGTGATGACGTTGAGGCCTTCTTAGAAAACTTTGAAAGGGCCTGCATTGGGTACAGCATCCCTGAAGCCCAATACATGGTGGAGCTGAGGTCACAGCTCTGCGGAGAATTATTACTGGTGGCAACTGAAATGCCTAGGGACAAAATGAACGACTATAGACTGTTCCTAACCAAGGCCAGATACAGAATGGGCATAACCCCTGATCACGCCCGTCAGCATTTCAGAGCCCAGAAATGGAAACCAGAGGTGTCATAGGTCTCACCCCCACTTAGAGCTGTTGGGTTCCAAAATGGGGACCTGCACTGGTTTCCCTCTAAACTAAAAATCCTAGTTTAGATCTGGTAAAAGCTGCCACCACCCAATCAGGTACGTGGATTGGGACACAGTCCTTCCCAAAAATCCTTGGGGATCCCAAGAGCCCCAAATCTATGGAGTTCTTACACCCAGGAGAAATAAACCATTCCCCCCTGCTTCCTCCCCCCTCCCTTTTCCTAGGAGAGATACCAGGATCTAACTACAGAGGGATGCCTCCCCCTCCCCTTTCCCTGAGAATCCACCCAAAGAAAGATTAACCAAGTCCTTTACAGAAAAGATTTATTAAAAAATAAAAGAAAGTCACTGTCTCTGTAACCAAGATGGAACAATATACAGGGTCTAAACTTATCAATCTCTGGAGAGAATTCCCCCTCCTTTCTTTCTCAGTAAAAGCAATAACAGTACAGACTTAAAGAAATTCTATAGCAAAACACAGAATTGCAAATACAGAAATAAAAGTATAAGACTACTAGTTCCTTGCTAATACTCACTAGCTTGAATAGAAGAATTTATTGCAGAAACCTGGGAGGACTTGATTAAGATGTCTGGACTCTCTTAATTCCCAAGAGAGACTCTCTAAAAACAAAGAACAGGAAAAAAAACTTCCCTCCACGGGGATTTGAAAATATCTTGTCCCTCATTGGTCCTCTGGTCAGGTGTCCACAGGTACTGCTTGTTAACCCTTTACAGGTAGACAAAAACCTTAACCCTTAACTAACTGTTTATGACAGTTCATTTTTATTTTTTCAAGCACATTGAGTGACTCAACTTTTTTAGAACAAATGCGCTGCAAACTTTTGAAAACAGAGAGTTGCATTTGATTAGAAAGGTTGTCATTATGGTTGAGATGTGATTCTAATCTAACTTCTCTCCCTACGACTCTTCAGCTGCTCAAAACATTCTGAAACAGACTCATCTGGGGGCTGGAATTTCCCATGTTTGGTTTCAGCCCAAAAACTTTTTAAGTTTGAGCAAATATTTCAGCTCCTTCAGTTATATGAACATGGAAAAAAATACACTTCTTCCAGATGTTACAAGTTAAAGTGTTGGGCTTGCATAGCTCCAAAGTGTCTGAAGCTAGAAACTTCAAACTTACTGCATTTTATACTCCCTACTGAGGAAGGACAAACAAGGAAAGCTGAAAGAAATCAATTCTGTAAGAACATTTTTAAAATTAAAATCCTAATACAACAAAATATGCCTGCGTCTTTCTGCAAGGTTATTATTCTATTCTGGATTCTAGATTCTATGTATTAGACATTTGACACTGTAGAACACAATTTTTTTTCACTGAGAGTAGTTTGATTTCAAGAAGGAGTCAAACTGTTCCTTGTTGGGTGCTGGGATTGTGGGCCAGTTTTTCAAAACGTGGCCTCCGTTTTGGCAACATCCGTCTGTGGGCACAAAAAACTGTGGGTGCAGTTAATGTCACTTGGCTGTGGAGGTACTTGATTTGAGGCTGCTTTCATCCACCATGGCCCTGGAGAGACCTGGTGAACAGTGTCCATACTTGAAAGAGTTGTATGGATGTTTGGTCTGGTAAGCTGCCTCCTAAGGAGTCTCAGGACCATTATTCGGATAACGCTCAGCATGGGGTCCACTACTGTACACCCCACTAAGTTATCTCTGGCTGCAGGGCTGAGCAACTTGGGAGTCAATGCTCATCAGTGTATGTTATATGGGGGAGTCACACTTACATTTCAAAGTTATTAAATGCAGCCTGTTTTGGGGGTTCTTCAGTATGGGGGGTTGTTTTGTTTTTAAAGACTTCTTCATATGTTTGATCTACTCAGGGTCAAATGGGGCAGTACAGTTTTAACAGTTATCAAACATAATCTGCATTTATCAAAAATTATTTAAGGAACTGTTTGGTCAAGAAGAAAAATCATAATAATCACCATATTACTGGTAGATGTTGGTATGAACTTATTAAGATGGGAAAGCACCTGGACTAATTTAAACAGGAATTCCTTTATTAAGTCCAAAGGCCAAATGGTAGTTTATACAAGTGGTTCTCAGCCAGGAATCCACAGGTCGTGGGGGGCTGCGAGCACATTTCAGGGAGTCCAGCAAGCATGGCCAGCATTAGACTCTCTAGGGCCCAGGGCAAAAAGCCAAAGCCCCGCTATGCAGGACTGCAGCCCAGGGCCCCAAACCCCACCAACCAGGGCTGAAGCTGAAGCCTGAGCAACTTAGCTTTGTGATGCCCCCTGTGGCGTGGAGCCCTGGACAATTGCCCTGCTTGCTACCCCTTAATGTTGGTCCTGGCTGTTATATGCAGAAAATCAGTTGTTCTGGCAGAGGCGGGCCATGGAGTTTTTATAGCATGTTGGGGGAACCTCAGAAAGAAAAAGGTTGAGAACCCCTGTTTTATACATTTGCGCTAAACATGGCTAACAGCTTGAAAATAAGCAGTCACTACCCCTAGTTCAATAACAAAGTATTCATAAGCATGTGATCAGTACACTTACAAATAGGCCAGACCTAGGGAAAACTGTCTCATCATAGCATGCTCGGGCATGATCAAGTAGGATCTGACAAAGAACTTTCAGATTCACGGCTCTCTTTGTACCCTGCAGATAGCTTGCTCGCTTTAGCAAAAAACTCAATTTGAAGCAGTTCTTCCTTGTTATTTTCCTATCTCCTCCCCACTCCTTGCTTACCAGTAGAACAGTGGGAAGATTTGTGCTTGTTTCTTTTAGGACAGTTTTCCTTTGTCTTATTACTGCAGCTTTTCACTTTTACAAGTTACTTTTTGAACCATTCATCCTTCCTACTACAAATAATAAGTAATGCTCACAACCTTCTTTACTTGCTGATTAGAGTCTTTTTTGGCTTACTAGCCACAAACTATAAAGCAAATATATTATTTTTAACCAATCTTAATATCACTTTAATTCTTTGATTTCCTAACTATCTCTACAAAACTAGAGCATGCACTTTATAAATTTTTTAAATTTATGTTATGTTGTGTTAAAAAATGTTCAATATTATAGTGCATTAATGAAAAATACAGCTTTGTTAACTTTGGCCTTGATCCTGCAATAAGTTCTGTGCAAGTGAGCCCCTGTACCCACGTAGAGTTCATTGCAAGATCAAGGCCTATCAGCAGATTGGTGTAAAAGAGGATGCATGCCCTGACCCACTCCTTTCCCTCCTGTCTTCAGGGCCGGCTCCAGGCACCAGCCAACCAAGCACGTGCTTGGGGCGGCACCTTGGGGCAGGGCGGGGCGGCATTCGGGGTTGTTGGGGTTTTTTTTGGGTTCGGCGGGGTGGCGCTGGAGGGTTTTTTTTTCATCCAGGCGGTGCTCGGGGGGCGGTGTTTCAGCGACACGGCACTTGAGGGGGCTGGGGTTTCAGGGGGGGTTCTGCGGTGCGGCACTGGAGGGGTTCGGCAGCATGGCGCTCGCGGGGGGCGTGTTACGATGGGGCAGCACTTTTTTTTTTTTGCTTGGGGCGTCAAAAAAGTTGGAGCCGGCCCTGCCTGTCTTGTACCTCATGCCCCTCATTATTTGCTTTCTGAGGTCAAGTAAGCTTTGTTTGCACGTGATTAAAAATACTCATTCCAAAAACTATTAAGAACAACAACCATAAACATTACATGCACACTACATACATTTAATGTTCTCAAATTTAGTGTCCTAAATGCAGAGACAAGGCATAGGTTTATTAAGATTATTTATTTGTTAACACAACACAGCTCTAACTCTGAGTTTCTCCGGCAAAACAGGAAGATTAACAGCCATACTAGCCTCTCTAAATTGAGTACAGTGGTAACTATGGTCTCAAATTCAGCCTTATAGCAGGATGTCATGTGTTCAACATATAGTCTTCTTTGTTCAGTACAAATAATACACTGTGAACAAGTATAAAATGTTTTGTATTGTCTCCACTGTGATTCACGGCTATACCTAAATAATACGTTAACTGAGATGTAGAGCAGCAAAAGCTATACACTGAGTTTTAGTTGGTCCATTTTTCAGCACATGGGAGAACAGTTTTCCCTTTTTACCAAAAACAATTAGGCTGTGGGCCAAATACTGTCCTCTGATACACATACACAGCTCCCCCACATCAACACATATAACAGAAGGCTAAACTTGGTTCACTGAGTTTTATTATATCCTTTAAAATGCTGCTTAATCTTTATAATACAGTGCCTGTACACCTGTCATTACACTATAGCTACACTGGAACAAAGAACAGAGGCTAAACTTACCGGATGGGGGACTCTGTCCTGGGAAGCAGTGTCCATGAAAAAGATTTGGGGGTTGTGATGAACATGCGCTCCCAATGGGACACTGTGGCCAAAAGAACTAACGTGATCATGGGATGCATAAAGAGAGGAATTCTGAGTAGGAGTAGAGAGGTTATTTTACCTCTGTATTCAACACTGGTGTGACTGTTGCTGGACTACTGTGTCCAGTTCTGCTGCTCAAAATTCAAGAAGGATCTAGATAAATTAGAGAGAGTTTTGAGAAGAGTCATGAGAACGATGAAAGGATTAGAAAACATGCCTTATAGTGATAGACTCAAGGAGCTCAATCTACAGCTTAATAAAGAGAAGGCTAAGGGGTGACATGATTACAGTCCATAAGTACCTACCTGGGGAATATTTAATAATGGACTCTTTGGTCTAGCAGAGAAAGGTATAACATGATCCAAGTTGAAGATAACTCAAAGTTCAAAATAGACAAATTCAGCCTGGAAATAAGACGTGCATTTTTTAACAGTGAGAGTAATTAACTAGTGGAACAGTTTACCAAGAGTCACGGTGGATTCTCCAACACTAACAATTTTTAAATCACAATTGGATATTTTTCTAAAAGAAAAGCTCTAAGAAGTATTTAGGGGAAGTTCTGTGGTCTGCATTATAGAGGAGGTCAGGCTGGGTGATCACAGGGGTCCCTTCTAGCCTTAGAGTCTCTGAATCTAATAATGCATTTATGCTGTAGTTATATTGTGCTTTTTGATAACAAATTACCACTAATTCATATAACTGGCTGGTTAACAACGTGCCTGAACTATTTATTTTTCATTTGCTTTCATAATATCATGTATTTTTAGATTTCAGGTTCACTAACTACATTGTATTTACACTGAAAATACTCCAGTCACGTGGGCACCCTAGCAGTTATCTGAGTGTAGTAGCAATTAAAAGAATCAAAAAGTGTAAATATCATTTAATTACACTGGAGAACGGGCACTCATAAAAAGTTTATTTTTGTTTTAGAGATAAAGGTCTCAGAGATATTCCCTATATTTACATGTGGACTATCACTAGAACTAGTAATCTCTAGCACCAAAATTAATTTTAAATTATCCAACTATAACTGCAGTGTAATTATAATCATTGTATTATAACCAAAATATCTTTGTGTGTAGCCAACTTCAATTATGCTCTGATGAGGGTCCAAAGTGTTAGGTGACCTTTGCTATTAATAGCAAAAATAGCAGCTGCTATCTTGGATATATTTTTACATTTGTAAAAATGTTAATTTACAGAGCTTCCCTTCCCATTTTACAACTTTGTTTTTATTAAGAATGTTGTTGGCCACTGCACTGGGGAGAGAATTGTAAAGCCTTTTCCACATTGCTACATCAGCGTGAGCTGATGTAACTCCACTAATGTCAGAGTTCTAGCAGCTTTACAACAGAGGAGAGAATCAGATCCTTCCAAAACAACAGTAGCAAATGAAGGCGGAAATCAGGTGTTGCATTCCACAGAGTATGGAATAAGGTCTACATTCAAGTTCTTGCAGCCCTATATGAACTGCATCATCAGTTTTTTGCCTGTGTTCATGTGACAAACTGTGTTTGCATATAGACATCATGTTCTGTCTTACCACTTTTGTATCAACCACACCAGTATCTGAATGCCTAGGATTGGCACCTTTGGCAACGAGAGCACAGGTCTTTAATATTTGAGCTAAAGGTAAACTCATTAGTAACAAATCTGTCTCAATCTTTTTTTAAAGGGTATTTGCTCCTCCTTTGGGTTGTCAGTAACTTATGACCAGAAAGGTCATACTGAAAACTGAGAGGGGAAATATTATCACCCTACTCTTCACCTAGCACCATTGGCTTCACTGGCATATGGTATTATTCAGTCTGAGTAGGGCATCACAATGTGACCCTTTACCATTACAGTAGAGTCAGCAATGAAACTGTTTTTATTTGCAACAGTCACTTTTCCTCTTTCAATACAACCTAAAGCCATTCCATGAGTTAGCTGTGTTATTTTATCCAACTGAAATTGGACAGAGATTTGCTAAGGTTTAATCCAACGGTCAGTGCGGTCAGTGGAAGTCTTTCCATTGATTTCAATGGGGTTTGATTCAAACTCTAGCACAGTGAAACTCAGACAGGCTCGCGAGTAGCAAGTGGCTCTTTAATGTGTCTCCTGCAACTCTTGGCAGCACAAAATATTAAAACACTGATTTAATTAACAACCAATCCGGATGCTTTTACTGTGTTATGAACCAATTGTAACTAATAAAATAATAATACTTGGACATTTTTCTCTGTGAATCATAGGCACCGACTCCATGGGTGCTCCAGGGCTGGAGCACCCATGGGGAAAAATTAGAGGGTGCTCTGCACCCACCGGCAGCCAAGCTCCCCTCAGCCCCCGCCCCCCTCCTCCTCCTCCGCTGAGCGCACCGCATCCCCACTCCTCTGCCTACCTCCCAGCGTTTCCCCCCCCACACTGCTGCCAAACAACTGTTTGACGGTGTTAGCATGCTCTGGGGGGGGAGGGAAGTGCAGGAATGTGGCCCACTCAGGGGAGGAGGCAGGGAAGAGGCGGGGCCAGGGTGGGGATTTTGGGAAGGTGTTGGAATGGGGGCGCAGAAGGGGTGAGAAGAGGCAGGGCAGGGACAGGGCCTCATGGAAGGGGGCGGGGCCAAGGGGGGGGTCAAGCACCCAGGGGATAGAGGGGAAGTCAGCACCTATGCTGTGAATTATAGTGTGTGTGTGTGTGTGTGTGTGTGTGTGTACACACAATATTTCCCATCATACTGTTTAAATATGAATATATAGTACTAGTGTAAACGAAGCAATGAATTCACACTACTCTGGCTATTTTGGGTAATGTGGATCACTAATTTGGCTCCTGAACCAGTGAGGTCTATATATCACTGTTCTAGCACATTTTATATATAGGCTTAGCAGAATGTGATTTTCTGTTAAAATTTTGATTGATAATCATGTTTATTTTAAGCACTTTATTTGTATCTATTTAAATTTTCAGTAGCAGGGAATTATGGGGGGTCAGACAGTGGGGGGAAGGGTCAGACAATTATTTAATGACAGTAGATTTTAAGATTAGAAAAAAGTTAAAGCTTTAGAACCATTAAAACACAAACTGTCAACATCCTATGTCAAAATATACAAAGTAAATATTCTCAGCTCAAACCCTAATTAGTTCTCAAGCAGCATTTTTCCTCCCTGCCTATCCATAAATGTCTATTATTATTGAGAGAAATAATTTTTCTTTGGTTTGCGTGTGTATGATGAAATCAACATTTGTCAACATTTACCAATAAAAATCTAATCCTTCCAAGCCTATTTAATTATAATAAGAAGGTTTAACCTTTCTAATTTATACAGTTGGAGCTTTTAAGAATCATAGAACCAGAGTTGTGTATTGAACAGCATGTGTAGGTCTAATAAATCATGTGTTAAAATAGTCCTTCAACCTCCTGACACAGAATAGTAAAGATATCATAAAGAAACGAACACTGACTTTAAAAACAAGGCATACACAGTGACATTTAGCTGGTACAAAATGATAGTCTCCATGTAAATCCAAGTAGGACCATTTCCCCAGAGCTGAATAAATGACATTCACTGGTTCTGAGGTAAATATTTATGTGTTCGCTATGTCTCTAACTAGCAGATAAGAAGTGAAGTGGAAAATGAATTCACAAGAGAAGGTTCCTATATTAAAAATGTATATGTCCTTACTATTTTGCCCACAAAAGCTAAAAGCATCTGGGGGATTTGGGATAGCAGACTAGGATACATTTCTTTTATTAGTTGGTGGTAGGGTGATCACCCATCCCAAATTGGATGGGACAGTCCCCAAATGCAGAGTTCAAGTCCCAAACCTAGGCGGAATGACTCCAGAACAGCCCCCCTCCCCACGAGGCCCTACCCCTGCTCCTCCTCTTCTCCCCAAGGACCCGACCCCTGGCCAGGCATGAAGCTGAAGCTGGGCCATAGTAAGAGCCGCCCAGGGAGCCCAGGTCACTGTGGGGAGCCATGGACCCTCCACCTGCCTTGGGTGGCACAAACTGGGGGGCGGGGACATGGGCCGGGGGCTGCTCTTGGGCAACTCGGAACCCTGTCCACAGCAGGTGGAAGGTCCGAGGGTCTCCACAGTGGGCCAGGCTCCCTGGACAGGCTGATCAGGAGGCATGGCCTTGGGGGGGGAGAGAAAGTGGGGGCATGGAGGCTTGGGTGGAAGAGGAGGAGCGAGGGCCTTGGAGGGGGTGGGGCTTTTGCATGTGTCCTGCTTTTGCCTTTTCAAAGGTGGTCACCTTAGTTGGTGGCTTAAACTGAAAATAGCTCGCATGACTTTAGTTCTCACTCCTAGTGTCATGATCCTAACACACAAGCTCAGCTGTAGTGTAAGGACCAAATCCTGAAAAAACTTGCGGTAAAATTTTCAAAGGTGCCTGAGTGACTTAGGAGCCTAGGCCACAGTGACTTTCCATGAGACTTAGGCTCCTCAGTGCCTAAATGACTTTTAAAAATGGGACTTAGGACCTTTTGAAAATTTCACCATTAGTACTGGGAGCAGTGCTTACCAATGGGAGTCAGTCAACCACACTAGTAAGCAGTACATCTGGTAGCAAGTGGCTGAAGGACTGAGCCATCAGCTGGTGCCACAAGTCATCATCATCAATCATCCTCATGAGGTTCCTATTATGCCTCTGGCATTTAGGGCAGTGATGAAGCTCCTCCATTCCTGTCTGTTTCTGGCAAATCTTTCAATGATTTCCCAGCTGTGCCCCAGCTCTGCTTCCACAGCTATTCACCATGTTGTTTTTGGGCGGCCTCATTTTTGCTTGCCTTCAGGTGTCCATCTTATTGCTACTCTGGTGATGGAATCAGTTTCCATCCGAAGCACATGACTGATCCATCTCCAATGCCTCCTGGCATTGATGGTGCTCAGATCCTCTTGGCTGCACTGTGTCAATAAATCTTGGTTTGAGATTGTTCTGGGCCAAAAGAGACCAAAGAAAGGAAATCTCAGTGATTGTAATAACTAGTGTAGTATCACACTTTATCTGTGCCAAGCAAAGTATTGCGTAAGATCATAGTCCAGCGTATATCAGAGGCAGTTGATAGCATTCTCAGAAAAGAGCAAGCTGGTTTTCGGAAAGGGAGTGGTTGCACAGACCAGATCATCACTCTATGAAACATAATAGAACAGTGCTTAGAATGGCAATGGCAACTCTACATAAATTTCATAGACTTTGAGAATGCTTTGGATAGCATTCACACAACCAGCCTCTGGCACATTGTGCGGGCATATGGAATGCCTTTCCATATAATCAACATCATCAAAAGCTTCTATTTCAACTTTACATGCAGTGTTGATCACAGTGGTGCCACAAGTGTGTGAGGCTTAATTCATTTCTGTAAAGTGCTTTGAGAACTTTGGATGGAATGATGTATAAGAGAAGACCATTATTAGTGACAGAAACTTGTTCCATCTAATAACTCTTGCTAGAGATGATTTGGCTTCCAGAAAGTTTAATTTCATGGCTGCCTTTCAAAGAACAAGAGGGGGAAACTAGATTTTTAAAGATGCTCCACTGATGTGGCTTAACCAGGGGCTGTTGAACCACATTTGCTTTTAAAAGAGAAGAATAACCCTTTTCCTTCCACCATCCATGATTGCACTTCCACCGAGTCTCTCTCTCCCAGCACATATTGGTTGAGGCCCAAGCAGGTGCTTTGCTCAGCAAATAGAAAGCACCTGGATCTCTTCATCCCATCAGAAAGGCTCCCAAAAGTAGGGAAACAAACCTAAAAATTGTACTATTCTATTCTGTATAGGTTCTTGTATCATTCTCCTCACCGTAGTATCTGAGTGCTTTCCAGGAGTGTATTAAGTGAAGTGACTCACACCTATCACGAGTGGTTTGATTGCACTAAAGTTGTCATACAGATTCAGCCTCGTCCTAACTTCCAGAATCGTCCTCTCCAACTGAACAAGGAGATATGTTGGCCTCAAAGTCTAAAAAGTTGGAAACAGAACCCCAGCATAGATTATTTCTTCTAAATTATTTAGACAACAGGCTATGCAAAAATAGCAAATATTTTTCATTTATGTTTTCCTGAAATCTTCAAGAAATAGTGGGATCTGCATTAAAGCATGCATTTGTGTATACTTTTCAAATCTTTGTTCAACAATAGAATCATTAATGAGTAGAAATGGGTCCTTGTCACTCAAAATTGTCCCTATTATTGACCCTAGAGAGAGGTCCTCTGGATCGTTCCTGGATTGATCTGTTTACATCATGAACAAGAGCACTTCTCCAGAGAACAAAGCAGAGACAAAGTTGTCAACACACAGACTATGTGTGGCTAAACATAAGAACATGTGTGACTGGGCAGTTTCTTTTTTCTATGAATTAATATCTGCTGCCAAAGGATGTCATCTGTATATAGTAGCTCCTCTGTTATTTCTGAAGGCACAAACGTTTGTAATATCCTTAATTTTGGGAGAATGCTCTCTGAGGCAGGTAATTGATGGATAATCTCCTTCATCCTGTGTCTGGTTGACTGACAGATTCAGTCGCATCCAGACACTGCAGTGAAGGGACTCACACTCCCCCCCTACACACACACACACACTTCAATTGAGGATCAATAGATGTCAATTTCCTTTCACAGAAATTAATAAGAAAGGAAATTTAATCTTTCCTCTGGGTGCATGAGCTCAAACGCACATTGACAGTGATGTGAGTTACATGTGCATACTGAAGAGAAAATAAACCCTTTAATGTTTGCATCCTCACTCTGCAATTTAAACATATTAGCAAACTGTCCCTTAACCACTGTGCTCCAGATGGATCAGTCAAATATAGTCTCCTCTGATCAGCTCTGTAAGTAATGAAGATGATACTCTCTCTATGAAGTACAGGAAGGGAGTTCAGAACTTAGCTGTCAACCTCTAATATGCTCTCTCATTATTTGAGCTGTCCTCCCACCAGTATTTCATCTGATTGCCGAGCTTAGTCAAATATTCAATGAATAGTCTGAATGGAATTTTGAACAAGAGGAGGAAACATTATGGAAGGCCCTGAGGACCTGCCAATCCTCACTATATTAAGTCTTACTTTATTGGCTCTGTGAGGGGGAAAGTGTTTTTCTTTTCTTTGTGCTTCTAGAATCAAATAAAGTGAAAAATGTAATGTCAGGACACTGGAAAACAACAAGGCAAAAATAACTACAGATCTCATATATTTTGAAATGTCAGACTTTCAACAAAAGCTATGCTGCGTTTCTTCACATATGAGCACCTGCACTACCCAAAGCAGAGATTCTGTTCCCCCATCAACATCTTCTACGTTCACAAGTTTTCCCGGAAGAAGATTTCCTTTCATTTGTTTTTAGACCGCCATCAGCATTACAAACATGCAATCTGACAAAACTTTATAAATTCCAAGAAAAAAATATATATAGTTAAACCAAAGTTAAGCTTTTAAGTAAATAAAACCTTAAGGAATGCACCTTAATAATATAGTATAGCTAAACACACAAAAATATCTGCAAGGCAGGAAGTTAAAAAAAGATCATACTTTAATAATAAAAAAATTGGCTGTATTGAAATGCAGTTAGGGTAACACAACCACCTTAACTTTAGGTTTTGTTTAAAAAGATATTAACAGTGTAACAAATCCATGGCTAACTAGCCACTTGACAACTGTCACTACTGCACACAACAACAACCATTCAGTACTTCATGGAAGAAGCTGGACAGAAACAAGATATTCCTGTTCAGAAAAATCATAGGGCTCCTCCATTTGAGCTGAAAGAGCAACACTCATAGGTTTCAGTAGTATAGGCAGGGGGGCTCTAGCAATTTCACCGCCCCAAGCACAGCGGCATGCCGCGTGGGGCGGTCTGCCGGTCGCCGGTCCCGCGGCTCTGGTGGACCTCCCGCAGGCACGCCTGCGGATGCTCCACCGAAGCAGAGGGACCAGCGGACCATCCGCAGGCACGCCTGCGGGAAGTCCACCGGAGCCGCCTGCCGCCCTCCCGGCGACCGGCAGAGCGCCCCCCGCGGCATGCCGCCCCAAGCACGCGCTTGGCGTGCTGGGGCCTGGAGCCGCCCCTGAGTATAGGACCTATCACACAATTGATCTGTGTTAATTCTGTCTAGCAGATGCCACACACTTCATCAGTGCATTACAAAAGAAGAGATTACATGGAACCAGTTTTTTTCTTTTGATTTGAACATTCCTCTTCAGTGTTCACTGCCTAACCACTACAGCAGTGTGGGTTCATGAGAGATGACATTACTTTTCACATTTCATTTACTCAAATATTTTGTATGGTGGAAAATAAGTCAGATTTTTAAATGTTCAAATTCAGTAGACTAAGGTGTTATCAACAGAGGTACAGAATTATTTTAAATGATTTTTAATCTGACAGTCTCTTTCTAGCTAATAATTAGAAATGGGGCATATGCTGGACTTATCTACTGGCAACGTGGATATTTTACCATCTGTGGTGAATGTTTATGTCAAATTGCAGCTCATCACTGTCTGACAGGCTTGCCTGAGATTTACTGACATTTTCTTAATAGAAGCGGGTAAAAATGAATACTTATCTGTGAATGATAATTGTGCTGCTGCCCATGGGGGAAAGCATAGTTTGAAGAGCAATACTAATTATTGTTTCTCATTTGTATGTGAAGACCTACCTGGGAAAAGTTTACCTTTTACAGTGGAGTTCTTTAAACAACTCTCTAAAACTGGTGTTATGGATTTCCTTGTATATTGTCTTTCAGTGACTCCAGATCAGATTTATTCAGGCCTGGTTTACACACAGACTTGCACCAGTCTATTACAGGTGCTTTTTCATACCGATGTAGTTAAGCCAATGCAATACTCTGTGTGGATATTCCTGAATCAATTTAAACCTTGCTTACATCAATTTAGCTTACACTGATTCTTTAGGAAATGCAGCTACATTGATAGAAGCCTGGTTTAAATTGACTTAAAGGTCTCCATGTAGGGATTTTATATCAGTTTACATGAATCAATTTTTAAACAGTAGCTTACATGTAGACCGACCCTCCGTTTTTAAATTTTCTAATTTCCAGCCCTGTGGATGCGCTTAGGATCTCAGTTCTTTGTGATTTGTGCATCATCTCCAAAAAGGATTCTGTTAACTGTAAAGATTGATAATTTTGTTGATGATGGAAAAAAATCCAGCCCACCTTCTCACAGCTGTGTTAGCTCTGCAGGGCTAACAGGAGTTACACATTAAAAATGTTGCTTTTTGTCAGAAAAGTAAGCAAATATAAGCTTGAATACACGTGTTTGACTAAAAGGGGGCAATTTTACATAGTCAATTTTCTCAACATAATTTCTCTCATCAAGAGGCGTTGCCATCTAAATGCTGCAGAAATTCAGCAGCATTTCAGCAGATGCTCAACTGCTGCCACGGTCCTTCATCTGGCGCCTGCCAGACGAAAAGGTTGGGGACCGCTGAAAGGGAAAACTCCTTGGCTGTGCAGTCACAGAGATAAACCACTAGAGGGAGACATGCTCACAAGGATTAGGCCAGTGTGTTAAATACTCCTGCTAGACAATCTTGCCCAAGCATATGAGGTAAACGGAAGTTCAAATCCTGATTGGAGTGCCTTTTTTTTTTAAATGAACCATAGCCACATACATACATATCCCATGCTTGTCAGTAGGTTTAAACCTGGAGCCTTCAGCACCAGAAATACAGGCCTGCTACTTTGGCACCGTAGCAGGACTTTGTTTTTTAATGTTGAAGGTCCAGGGTCAGTCCCCATTGACAGCCAGGCTATCTGTGCATTTGGCCACAGTTTGCTACATATGTACCCTGGATCCATGTAAACAGTGCTTTGTATCCATCTAAAATAGATATAAACAATTAAAATAATGTTTTAAAATAGAGAGGGGCAGGCAGAGCATGGCAAATGACTACAGGTAACAGTTCAAATTCAAGGAGCAAATTAAAATATGGTAAGGATTTCACTTTAAAAATAGGTCTTGTCATAAGATCAGCAGTGAAGGACCATGGACAGAAACCAAGCAGACATTTAGGATGCTAGCTCTGTGGAATAGTAGTGACAAAATTAGTGCACCACATTGCCACTCAATAATGACATTTTGTAAATTCTGCAAAAAGTGCCTAGGCTCCAATAGGTGTTCCATAAGTCATTAAAATTAAACTATAAATTATCTATATTAATGTAATGTGTAGTGATGATACCAAACCCAATTGCTTCTGTCTTTTACAGATGGTAGTCAGTACATCCTCATCATTATATAAACACACAGTAGCAGGCCACACGACACCAGAATTATTATGTACTGCATTACAGCAATTTGTGTACAAAGAGAGAGTGAATATATTGGTGATAGTCAAACCCCAAAGTATACAGCCCTTCAGTATAGATAACCAGCCAGAAAGCCATATGTTCCTCCAAACTGCTTTATTAAGGCTATGCCACAAGGCTTTGGATTTGCACAGTGTTGGTTCAGTTCTCCAGTTTGTACCCTAAAAAATTTAACGTGAAGGCTAGGACCCGACGTTCACTATGGTTTGTGCAAACTCAGTGTGTTTTGCCACTGACTTCAATAAAAGCAGGTTCGAGCCTTCATTGCAAAAGATTCATGCTGCCCTAACCTGGAGTCTCCATAACTGAGCTAGTCATTTCATGAAGACAGGCTCTTGTGAAATTTCTGATACATTTCATTGATCTAGCACAAAAATAGCCTCTCTATTTATTATGCTCCTGCAGTTTTACTCTACAGTAACGTAAACCACACCAGATCCTCTCACAGCTTGTTTTCATTTTCTCTACAGAACAGCAGGCCCCAAAAATCTCACACTATAAGGAAAGTGGGAATAAGATGCAAATGTACAGGGTTAGCTTGCTTTACACCCCTGACTATCCCCATTATCCTAGCTGCTGCACAAAACTTTTCCGATACTATTTGTTCAATATGAGGGGAAAATACTTTATACTGTGCAGTCAATTAAAAAGGCTATGGTAGCATGACTCCTGTAGCTTTCAACTTTATGGGAGTCTAAAGAAGGACTAATGCCCTAGAATATAATACATTTTAAAAATCAACTGCTTTCAATTAAGCTAAGCAATATGACTGGCAACTAAAAAGCAAACTGAGAAGACCAGTATGGGTTTTTCTGAAACAGAAATGTCTCTGAATTTCTGGTTCACAGGAAACTTTTTTTTAAAATGGTTTTGTTCCGATTTGGAGTGAAACCAAATTTCAAAAATCATTTCTCGTGAACTGGAAATTCCACGTTTTGGCCAGTGCCAATATTGAGATTTAGTTAACATGTTACATCACTTTGAACAATACAGTGTTATATAGGTGCTAAGCATTATTTTCCACAAGATAAAATCACATTTTAATAAAGCAGCAATATTTTCTTCCCATTCACATGTTCAGTCACAAAAGGGCCAGCAGGATAAAGTACTCAAACCAAGTCATGTTGTAAGGGAGATGCTTACACTTCAAATTGATCTAGTACTGACAAGGGAACAGAGATGTATTTTTTGTGTACTTTGGACTCATAACCTACAGGGGCGGCTCCAGGCTCCAGCACGCCAAGCGCATGCTTGGGGCGGCATGCCGCGGGGGGCGCTCTGCCGGTCGCCGGGAGGGCGGCAGGCAGACAGCCTTCAGTGGCATGCCTGTGGAGGGTCCGCTGGTCCCGCAGCTCTGGTGGACCTCCTGCAAGTGTGCCTGCGGAGGGTCCGCCGGTGGAGCCGCGGGACCAGCGGACCCTCCACAGGCACGCCTGCGGGAGGTCCACCAGAGCCGCAGGACCGGCAACCAGCAGAGCGCCCCCCACGGCATGCCGCCGTGCTTGGGGCGGCGAAATGTCTAGAGCCGCCTCTGATAACCTAGAGGTAATTTTAAAACAAAATTCAAGGGAAGCTGGACTGTCACTCTGGACAGATCCCAAGACAAAAATTGCTCATCTGAGAAGATGACAACTTTGGGGAGCTTTGAGTATGTGAACCACTTAGAGACAAGATAGTGGGCTAGATTCTCCATTTTAAGTGGCTCCACAGGCGGCATAACAACAGCGCAAAGTGGGTGTACAATGCTACCAAATCAGAATGGTAATGATTTACATGCACTTCGCACTGCTGTAGATGAACCCAAGGTGCAGGGCCATGGAGAATCTGGCCCACTGTATCAAAGCAAGTAAAGAATTTTAGAAAACTTAGACCGACTGCAATCTAAGAACCACTGAGGGTGGAAAGAGGGATGAGTGGGAGGGGTTACATATCTGGCAAGGAGCTGGGGCTCATGGGGAGAACTGAGGCTGGTTTGACAAAGAGATTGGGACTTGGAGCATGGAGACTGGAACAATGATCTGGGGGGACTGAGACTGGATGAGGAGCTTGGAGATGGAGCCTGGGACTGGGAGCCAGGGGGCAGGAGGGAAAACACAGACTGGACAAGGAGCCAGGAAAGGAGAACTGAGATTGGCTGTGCAAGGCAACTTGGGGCAAGGAGTTTGGTGGGAGGTTCAAACTGGGACTGGCTGTGTAAGGAGACTGGAACTGGGCTGAGAAGACTGAGAAGTGGAGACTGGGATTGGGTAGGTGAGGAGAATGGGACAGAGTCAGGGCAGGGAAGAGACAGGACTGGGACCGGTTGGAGGGGAGGGAGCAGGAGTCAAGATTGATGGTCCAGGCATCAGTGTCTGTCTTTGTGATGGGGTTTTTACTCCACACATGCTGGGAAAGGGCCTGAGATGTCCATTAACCTGCCTGTTCACCCCTGGAGGGTGGATCAGGCCTAATTTGAAATAAAGCCCAGCTCGGGGAGAGCACGGTTTGTCTCCATATAGAGCAGGGTGAGCCCAGTACAATGGGGTGGGTGAAGGCTCTTTGCATTATCCCTCTCTTGCACAGAGAGGGCAGCCACATTCTGGCCCCAAACTAGCACAATCGGTTATCTCCAAAGACTGGTCTTTTGGCTTATTCCAGCTAACAATCATTTTAACCCAACCACACCACGAATCTGATATGTGAGCGTCTATGACTCTTGTCACACTTGTTTTTAATGAAGAGAACTGACTTTTTATCCAAGGGTAGTTATATGACAGAAAAGGACTTAGCTTTCGGGAGGCCTCTTTTGCTTTCATTTAGACCAGTGGTTCTTAACCTTTACTGCAGCCTGCACCCCTTTGGTTCTCAAAATATGTTCTCGCACTCCTTATCAAAAATCAAAATATGTTCTCGCACCCCTTAAACCTAGATATATTTTTTGTTTGTACATTATAGTAATCATTAAAAAATGTATAATGTTAATAAATACATAGGTTTGATGAAACAAAGTAGTTGTACTTACGTGCCTGTGCTTAATTTGTGTTTTCGATGATTTACCTTCTAAACAAATCTGGCATGGCTCGCACCCCCAGAAAGGGCATCTCGCACCCCCAGGGAGTGTGTGCACCCCAGGTTAAGAGCCACTCATTTAGACCAAACATTTAAAACTCTTCCTACTTTGTTTATGTACAACACATGATATTATAGATCTACTTTCCACCATTAGGATCGGCTGCAGGTCCTGCTGATGTCAGTGGGAGTCTTTCCATTGACTTGATTTAATGGAGCAGGCCTTACATTTGCCATGTCCTCTGTATTCAGCTTAATTATAACTGGTGCAACAAAGTCACTTTTAAAAAGCCTTCCTGGGAATTTAGAGCTGCCTACTGCAGCTGTTACTAATGTAACCCACACACCTGCTGGGTGTGGTGCTGAGTCCCATCTAGTGGCACTGAGACTGCTTAGGGATTAATGAATCTGCTATAGCTTTAGCTAAGGGCCACATGACTTTTAACTCATTCAGTGGAGACTCATACACTAAGCTCCAGGGATCCCCGGTTTGATCCCGATGACCGGGGTCTGTCGGTGTTATACTAACAGCAAATTCAGTCCTGCACATTATGAGTACACAGAATTTTCACTGACACCAGTGGGCTTGAGATGTAAAAGGAATATGGCATAAGGTCTGCAATCTGTAAGTGTCATTTGAACTTTTTCAAAATAAAATACTAAACAAAAAAATTTCAAAATAGTATCTTTTGAGATTTCTTGGTGCTTGTCATCTCACTGGCTTGTGTGACAGTGAGAAGAAGTTGATGTAAACCTCAAAGCAAAGGCATATGCTTTTTGTCTCTCCTCCAAAGGCATGCACAGTAAGATGTGTCAAATATCAGCAGTAATTACACAAAAATGCATAGCCTCTTAGCAACACTAATGTACTGTGTGAAGCTCAATACTTGTTATCAAACTTTAAACATTTGTTTGAAGGCTGCTTGTTATAAAATAATCTGGGTTTCTTTTTAAACATGCTGTTTCCAGAATATTAAAGACAGACGTGAATATGAAAAATGAATTGAAATCTATGAAAAACTAGTAAGCATTAGTTGAATTGGGCTTTTGTTTTAAAAAAAGATATGCAGGAATAATGCATTTTAAGACAGCAATTAAAGTAACAGGATAGATTTTCTCTACTCATAACGTTTTGGAATATGATTTGCAAGGAAAGAAAAGAACCGGATCCTAAGAGGATGTAAACTGGCATAGAGCTACTGAAGCCACTGGAGATACACCAGTTTATACCAGCTGAGTATCTAGCCCAAAAGTGTTCTTTGGGTCTAAGCAGTAGCAGGAAAAGTGAACAGCAGCGAGGAAAAAATGGGGGGAAGATGAGGGGAGAAGGAAATTACCGACATTCTTGATTGAGGCAATAACATTAAAAGACTAGGGTTTTTACAGAAGAAAAGTTGGATTTTTCTACATTAATTAACTGATATAATTTTTATCTTCTAGGAACACTGGATGTTTTGAGCAGAAGGAAAATTGGATGTTTTGAGCTGATCTAGTGAAAATGGAACATAAGTAATTTCACATCTGAAGCTTTTCTCAAATGGAGGAATTTTGAATGGGACCCATTAGCATCTAGAAGTGGCAGCCTTTTTCTCTGTGTATCCTGGGGCGGGGGGAGGGGGGAATGAATTTCACAAATTGCACAACAGAAGCCAACGTGGCTGTCAAACCCAAAACAGTCACCGAAAAGATGCTTATTACCCTGACCTTGGCCATAATCACAATTTTGACTATGCTGCTGAACTCTGCTGTAATTACAGCGATTGGCACCACCAAGAAACTACACCAGCCTGCAAATTACTTAATATGTTCATTAGCTGTGACAGATCTGCTTGTTGCTCTTTTAGTCATGCCCTTGAGTATTACATACATAGTGATGGATACGTGGACACTGGGATACTTCATCTGTGAGATATGGCTTAGCGTTGACATGACCTGTTGCACGTGTTCAATTCTTCATCTTTGTGTCATTGCACTGGATAGATACTGGGCGATCACAGATGCTATTGAATACGCCAGGA
This sequence comes from Mauremys reevesii, assembly GCF_016161935.1. Taxonomy (NCBI): domain Eukaryota; kingdom Metazoa; phylum Chordata; order Testudines; family Geoemydidae; genus Mauremys; species Mauremys reevesii. Next base: position 143,638,411 of record NC_052625.1, on the reverse strand, counting down.
AAAGAACAGCAAAAAGGGCTGGGCTTATGATAGTCACTGTGTGGACTATATCCATTTTCATTTCGATGCCACCTTTGTTTTGGAGAAATCATCACAGCGTCACAATTCCCAGCGAGTGTCGCATTCAACACGATCACGTGATCTACACTATTTACTCCACTTTTGGGGCATTTTATATCCCCTTGACGCTAATACTGATCCTCTATTACAGAATTTACCATGCTGCAAAAAGCCTATACCAAAAACGTGGGTCAAGCCGCCACCTAAGCAACAGGAGCACCGACAGCCAAAATTCTTTTGCCAGTTGTAAGCTCACGCAGACGTTCTGTGTGTCAGACTTCTCGACATCTGACCCAATCACAGAATTTGATAAAATACACGCGTCAGTGAGACTTCCTCCTATTGATAACGACCTGGAGCTGGCTGGTGACCGTCAGCAGATTTCCAGTACACGGGAACGAAAGGCTGCTCGCATCCTGGGACTGATCTTAGGGGCTTTCATCTTGTCGTGGTTGCCATTTTTCATTAAGGAGCTTATTGTGGGCCTGAGCATTCTCAAGATGTCTACAGAAGTAGCTGACTTTTTTACATGGCTTGGCTATGTCAACTCCCTTATCAACCCTCTGCTATACACTAGTTTTAATGAAGATTTTAAGCTGGCCTTTAAAAAGCTTATTCGGTGCTGGGAAAATTCTTAAAAGCACCTAAAGGTAGATATGACATGACGCCCTGGCCTTAAGAATGAGTAAAATGCGCTGAATTTGGTAACATTTTGCTTGGAAAAGGGGATTTTTGTGTTTGTCTCTATGCTTGACTTCTCTTTGGCCTGTAACTTGTTTTGCTGTTTTCTACCTCTCGTGTTATTATGGTACATAGTTTCAAATAAATTTTATTATATTGAGGCACAGAATTCTTGAGAAAATAAACTAAAAATCCCAATTATCCATTCATTTTTAAAATATCTTATTTAAGCAGCAATTTAAAAAATACATATTTATAAAACAAATGGTTGAATTAACTTGCACTATGACATGGAGGCTTATAATCTATATCCACATAAGTACTTATCTGGTAAAGAATAAACTCAGCTCTTGATCATATCACTAAATGAGCACAAAGTGAGCTGTAAACCTGTAATGTGGCATTCAGAGAAAACTGGTTATTTTCCTTCTGAATGAATGGTAATTTTCAGCTTAGTTTATTCCCAAATAAACCTGCTCAGAACACATTCGACTCTCCTTACACACCTGCTAATCTGGAGTGAATCCAGATAACAGAGCAATACTTGGCTCGTTCCTTCTAAAAAAGGAGCCTGCCATATACTCAAAGAAAACTTCTTGTTTTAGTTGGTGTCTCTTTAAAGTCACACACAGCTAGATTCACACAACTAGGGAATCCAGCTACAGAACTGGTCCTTAATAGTGAAGGTCCTTCCTGTGCGGAAAATAGACTGCCATCTATTTTATTGTCAGAAGCCCTGGTCTTGCGGGCCAGGGCCCCCAACATGGAGACACCAGAACAACATCTGCATTCTCTTTCCTCTCCTGAATCACTTTAGATATTGTGGGGAACAGGAGACATGTATATAGCAATCCTCTGAGCCATGGTTGCAAGACCACATCTGTGGCTCCTTTCCTGATTCCCTCCATTGGGAATAGAACCCTGGAACCCTTGTATTGTGCCCAGAAGCAAAGAGACCAAAACAGCCAATAATCTACTCAAATACCTTGACAGGTTTCAGAGGGGTAGCCGTGTTAGTCTGTATCAGCAAAAACAACGAGGAGTCCTTGTGGCACCTTAGAGACTAAGAAATTTATTTGGGCATAAGCTTTTGTGGGCTAGAGCCCACTTCATTAGATGCATGAAGTGAAAAATACTGGAGCAGGTATAAATACATGAAAGGATGGGGGTTGCTTTACCAAGTGTGAGGTCAGTTTAATGAGATAAATCAATTAACAGCAGGATACCAAGGGAGGAAAAATAACTTTTGAAGTGGTAAGAGAGTGGCCCATTACAGACAGTTGACAAGAAGGTGTGAGTAACAGTAGGGAGAAATTAGTAATGGGGAAATTAAGTTTCGGTTGTGTAATGACCCAACAACTCCCAGTCTTTATTCAGGCCTAATCTGATGGTATCCAGTTTGCAAATTAATTCCAGTTCTGCAGTTTCACATTGGAGTCTGTTTTTGAAGTTTTTTTGTTGACGAATTGCCACTTTTAGGTCTATTATTGAGTGGAATTAATTTGCTGGATACCATCAGATTAAGCCTGAATAAAGACTGGGAGTGGTTGGGTCATTACAAAACCTAAATTTAATTTCCCCATTACTAATTTCTCCCTACTGTTACTTGCTTTACTCATACTTGGTAAAGCAACCCCCATCCTTTCATGTATTTATACCTGCTCCTGTATTTTTCACTTCATGCTTCTGATGAAGTGGGCTCTAGCCCACGAAAGCTTATGGCCAAATAAATTTCTTAGTCTCTAAGGTGCCACAAGGTCTCCTCATTTTTCAAATACCCCGCAATACAGACAACACTATCTATCACTTGTCTGCGCAGCTAGCCTGCTCGGACATCCATCTTCCCTTTTACATGCAGGGCTCAAAAGGAAAATAGGCTCTTCTCCACCCATAAGCAGAGAAGATTTGAGTTCCCTCAGGAAGTGGGGAGGGTCTGGTACTTCCCTGTTTGTTGATACAAACCACTGCCAAGGTATTGTGGCCATAGCTAGCACAGTCCAGCTAACAAGGCTGGGCACCAATGCCATTAAGGCATATCTGACTGCTCTGAACTTGAAACAATCAATACTTTGCTGGAACTCCCTTCTTGTCCTATATGGACTTGGTCCCCTGGAGGATGGCATTGGTTGTCATCACAATGCTTTCTGACTCCGAAACTTCTCGTGCAGCTGCCAAAGCAGGGATCTTGAAACTTTTTGGCACTGGCACCTGAGAGTCAGACAACTGTTCCTGGGCTTGACTCCCTCCTGGCAGGGCAGAAGTGCTAATCAGATGCCCCTGTGTCCACCATTTGTCCCTAGGGCTCACACATCAAAGAAGGGTGGCCATAGAATATTAGGGTTGGAAGGGACATCAAGTCCAACCTCCTGCTCAAAGCAGGAACAATCCCCAGACAGATTTTTACCTCAGATCCCTAAATGGCCCCCTCAAGGACTGACCTCACAACCCTGGGTTTAACAGGCCAATGCTCAAACCACTGAGCTATCCTTCCCTCCTTCCGACAGCACCTCACCAACAGACCCAACACCTAATGGCATGTTGCTCTCAGTGCCTGGGTGAAGGTAGGGTCAGATTCTCCCTCTGAGGGGCTAGCGATGGGGTCCTAAAGGGATGAGAACCTTGGCTGGGAGAGGGGTTAAAATATTTGGCTTCTCCCTCCCCACTGCCTGCCTCAACCCCAGCACCCGTCCCTCCCCAGTGCACGCTGCGTGCGCAAGCCACATTCCAGAGGACAGCACACTTGGCAGCTACAGGGGGAAGAGCTGAGTCTCTTGGGTTCTATCCCCTGGACAGTGCCTACACCAATCCTTTCCTGTGCCAAGAGGGCCAAGTGCAGCCACCTCACACTGCTGCAGGGCTCAGCTGCCCAGTCCGGAGGCACTAGAGAAGAACAATGGCCCATCACAGCAGTGCTGGCACCATGACTTACCCTCAGTTGCTGGCATTTTCCTGAAGGAACTTGCGGAATTTGTTCATGCTTTACATGCAGATGGACTCCAGAGGTGTCCTTTTGACAGAGGCTCATGCCTTGGCCATTGTGTCCATACTCCCTCCTCAGCTGGTGCTTAGAGCTGCACTCGCTGGCTGAAGGGCTCCAGCTGGGTGGGGGTTGTGGGCAGCCTACACAGCCATGCCCCTCCAGTTAGACTTCCTACTAGAGGGAACCTTTCCAACACTGTAACACAGGGGCAAATATAGCCTGTTTTAAATTACACACACACACACACACACCTCTGACATGAGAAGGAGAGGGGAAAGGGACTGAAGTGGCTGCACTGGGGAGAGGTGTTTCAACAGTAATTTCTTGATTTAAAGAATTAGGTGGCCTGTACTGATACTTGTCTAAAGAGACAAGTAGTGCTGGAGGACAGAAAATTTGCTAATAATTCTTTTACAGCAGCTGTTGTAGGTATGCAGAAGGCTTCCAAAACAGATACAAAAGCTGTAAAATTCAAGAGCTGCACAACATTAATTTCTTTTCATTGCATCCTCTTCCCTCCAGCAACTTACTGCAACAACCACTCAAACTACCAATTAGTGTTAGGTTTAAGATTTTATTTAATTTTAATACTCCGAGATAATTAATAGTAAAAACAGATGGAAACATAACTTTCACATTTTCCTGTTAAATAATGACTGAACATTATTGCCAGCTGACTAGAGATTTCCTAATTAAGTCATCGGCTAAACACAGAGCTACATTTTCTAACAAATGATGAAGACACTACATTGATGAAGACATCCTGTAAGGGGGTTGTACCGTATGACTGGAGAATTGCTAACATAGGTCCTATTTTTAAGAAAGGAGGAAAAAAACGTGATCCGGGTAACTACAGGCCTGTTAGTTTGACATCTGTAGTATGCAACGTCTTAGAAAAAAAATTGAAGGAGAAAGTAGTTAAGGACATTGAGGTCAATGGCAATTGGGACAAAATACAACATGGTTTTACAAAAGGTAGATCGTGCCAAACCAACCTGATCTTCTTTGAGAAGGTAACCGATTTTTTAGACAAAGGAAACACAGTGGATCTAATTTACCTCGATTTCAGTAAGGCATTTGATATGGTTCCACATGGGGAATTATTAGCTAAATTGGAAAAGAGGGGATCAATATGAAAATTGAAAGATAGATAAGGAACTGGTTAAAGGGAAGACTACAACGGGTCATACTGAAAAGTGAACTGTCAGGCTGGAGGGAGGTTACTAGTGGAGTTCCTCAGGGATTGATTTTGGGACCAAAAGTGGGAATGTGCTAATAAAGTTTGCAGATGACATAAAGCTGGGAAGTATTGCCAATACAGAGAAGGACTAGGATATCATACAGGAAGATCTGGATGACCTTGTAAACTGGAGTAATAGTAATACGATGAAATTTAGTAGTGAAAAGTGCAAGGTCATGCATTTAGGGATTAATAACAAGAATTTTTGTTATAAACTGGGGACGCATCAGTTGGATGTAACAGAGGAGGAGAAGGACCTCGGAGTATTGGTTGATCACAGGATGACTATGAGCCGCCAATGTGATATGGCCATGAAAAAAGCTAATGCGGTCTTCGGCTGCATCAGGCAAGGTATTTCCAGTAGAAATAATGAGGTGTTACTACCATTATACAAGGCACTGATGAGACCCTCATCTGGAATACTGTGCACAGTTCTGGTCTCCCTTGTTTAAGAAGGATGAATTCAAACTGGAACAGGTACAGAGAAGGGCTACTAGGATGATCCAAGGAATGGAAAACCTGTCTTATGAAAGGAGACTCAAAGGGCTTGGCTTGTTTGACCTAACCAAAAGAAGGCTGGCAGGGAGATATGATTGCTCTCTATAAATATATCAGAGGAATAAATACCAGGGAGGGAGAGGAATTATTTACGCTCAGTACCAATGTGGACACAAGAACAAATGGATATAAACTGGCCATCAGGAAGTTTAGACTTAAAATTAGACAAAGGTTTCTAACCATCAAAGGAGTGAAGTTCTGGAACAGCCTTCCAAGGGGAGCAGTGGGGACAAAAGACGTATCTGGCTTCAAGACTAAGCTTGATAAGTTTATGGAGGGGATGGTATGATGGGATAGCCTAATTTTGGCAATTAATTGATCTTTGACTATTAGCAGGTAAATATGCCCAATGGCTTGTGATGGGATGTTAGATGGGTTGGGATCCAAGTTACTACAGAGAATTCTTTCCTGGGTTTCTGGCTGGTGAGTCTTGTCCACATGCTCCGGGTTTAACTGACTGCCATATTTGGGGTCAGGAATGAATTTTCCTCCAGGGCAGATTGGCAGAGGCCCTGGGGGTTTTTCACCTTCCTCTGCAGTTTGGGGCACGGGTCACTTGCTGGAGGATTCTCTGCACCTTGAAGTCTTTAAACCATGATTCGAAGACTTCAATAGCTCAGACATAGGTTAGAGGTTTGATACAGGAGTGGGTGGGTGAGACTCTGTGGCCTGCGTTGTGCAGGAGGTCAGACTAGACGATCATAATGGTCCCTTCTGACCTTAAAGTCTATGATTCTAGGATTTCCCCCCACACACACACACACATATCCCAACCAAAGTTGAAAACAGTTCCATGGACTGTTTATTTACAATAGTTAAACTAAGCATTTAACTTGATTGGAACTAATTGATGCAAATAAAAAAAACATTCATTAACATGGCACCACTGTTTTGTAACTTCATTTTATTGGTTTCAATCGCCGTTGATTTATAAAGGGGTGGAGAAGAATTGAGAAGTTTTTGCTTTGTGATCGCTGCAACCATTGCTTCAGATACCTCCCTCCAGTTCCATCCTGGATGCTCTCCGGTCAGGCTTCCAGCCATTCCACACCACTGAAACTGCTCTTATCAAGATCTGTAATGACCGCTTCATCGTCAAATCCCAGGGCCCTCACTTTATCTTCATCCTCCCTGACCTCTCTGCTGCTTTTCATACTGTTAATCACATCCATCTTCCGTCAAAATCATGTCCTTTTGTTTTCATTATACTGTTCTTGGCTGCTTCTCTTCCTACCTCTCGTGTAATTCTTTCTGCATCTATTTGGTTGGATCCTCTCCCATTTGTCATTCCTACTCTCTGAGGGGATCACACAGATCTGTTCTTGACCCCTTCCTCTTCACTTCCTACACTTTTCTTTGGGTGATCGCTATTTACACAGCTTCAACCACCATCTTTACACCACCAACTCACAAATCTACCTTTCCACTCCTGACTCTTTCTAACCAGTCCTATTTCTCAGCCCATCTCTCTCACATCTCCTGGATGTCTCTCTGCCACCCTAAGTTTAACATGGGCCAAACAATGCCTCATTTTTCCTCCCAGACCTTCCCAATGCCCCCAGTATCTTCCATTGTTAACAGTATTACAGTATAACAGTCATTTAAGCCTGGTCAGGCATACTGAAAAAAGCAAATTCATGATGAACTCCAAAGTAGCCAACTGGGCCTTATAGTCCATAACAAAACAATAGTTCTCTTGATTTTAGGCCCCTGACTGGACCAGGATAGGACAAGGTTCTGGCTTCACGCAAAGCTAGCCCCTAGCCTAGCCCAGCCAGCCCTTTTTATCTGGCCTGCTGGATTCTGATTGGCCTCTTCCTGCTCCCAGCCCTTCTAGGCACTGGAGGACCAACTCTCCCTGTTCTGCCTATAGCTGATTATGGGAGGCCTCTCTAGACAACCTCTGGAGATCCAAACTCACTATTCTTCCCTTCCAGCAGGACCCCTTTTTCTGGAGGGGTGCACCAAGAGGACAAAGCCTCTGGCAGGGGCAGCAAACACATGGGTACATCTCATCACACAATAGTACACTGAAGATTATCCTGCTGATCTTCAAGGAGACAGAGATGATAATGAGTCTGCACCTTTAAGAGACAGTTAAAAAGAAAATCCCTGCCCGAAAAAGCTTCAAGTATAAAAGGCTAATTGTTAAAATCTTATTACCAAGTCTCTGAGTCACCCAGCCCCCCATAGTTGTCATATACTATTTTTCCACCTACGTGCAGCCTTTTTCCTATACATTTAACAAGGAGTGAAGCAAACTACTGCCAGAATCACCTGGTTCATTTTGACACTAGTTGTTAAGAGAACAGGTATTTTTAGTAATTCTATTTCCTGCTTTTACAGACCATTCCATTTTATCAGTATTTAGTTTCCATTATCAGAAAACAAACAATACTACAGTACTGAGGGGAAATACAATCTTCCAGTACAAGCGGAGAGATTGCTTGTGTGCTTTGTGTAGTCTGTTTAATCACTTCAAATGTCAATATCAGATATGCTGTTTTAGTTCACATTTTACACATCTAAGTGATCTGTGGGAAGAACTATCTTAAATTGCTTTATTGCTTTAGTGGACATGGTAGATATAGTGATATCTTTTATTAGACTAGCCAATAATTTACAAGCATGCATTACATAAGAATCCAGCTGAAAACAATATTCCCTTTGTAATTACTATCTGTTCTACTCCTGAGGCCTACTCATTTTTTAAAAATGTATTTAGTTGGCTAAATGCTAGTTTATCAGCTGGAAAGTTAATCTTTAAGGTGCCTATATATTACCCTGAAGATGAACATGTTACACTGACAACATCTACTTGTTTTTCCACAGGAACTTTTTCACTTTTTTATAAATTACACGATTGTCCAATGTGCTAAAAATATTTGTTCCCCGTCTTCCTACAATCTAATACCACACTTGCAAAACTCATTTCAAAATGAATTAGGAATGAGGTGTCTGATCACATCAACAAGATCTTGTGACTAAATCAGTAAGATTTAACATAATTTAACTTGGGTTCTAGCCTGACTATGTAATTCAACAAAGACCACTACTTAGTCATTGTGGATCTGATCCAACGCTCACTGAAGTGACCAGAAAGAATCCCATTGACTTCAGTGAGCATTATCAAGACTTGGAAGCATAGTTTCCTCCCAATTATGCCATCTCCCATCCTATATTTTTCATGGGCAAGATCTTCAGATGGCATAGCTGCATTGAATCAGTTGATTTACACCTGCAGAGGATCTTGCCCAGTGGTGACTGGAGTTTACATTATATATTCATCTTCTTAAATATTTCTACATCTATTACTCTGAGTAAAAAAATATAACTGGATGACAATATGAACCCTTATTTTTATGATCTAAAGAAAATATTGCTTTCACATCTTCCCCTCTTAATCACTAATCACACTACTCTCAGATTCTTTGGTATCTTCTTCCTCCTGGATTTTCATACACTCCTAACTTTTAGGAGGACTAAACCATTATTAATTATGTGTATTACTGTAGCATTTAGGAGCTGTAATGAAGGACCAGGGCCCCTTGTGCTAAGCTATCACATGCTAACTAACCCCTACCTGCTTCCTATTGTAGCTACAGGGTAACACCATGCATCTTAATTTCAGGCAGTGGAGTTGCAGGTTAGGATCGGGTTTGTGAACCCAAACCGTACTGAAGAGTTGCTGTGCATATCCCATAATATCATGTTGTTTTCTGAAAAATGACACTATTTCAGTGGTAGCTAAGTGATCACCGTATACTGTATGTGATTTGTAAAATGCTTTGTGATCCTTTAGAAGGAAAGGTATAATAAATCACTTAACAGTGGATCACCAGGACCCCATACCTCTTAAGAGCTCACTCTCTGGTACTTCATAGAATCATAGATTATTAAGGTTGGACAGGACCTCAGGAGACCATCTAGTCTGACCCCCTGCTCAAAGCAGGACCAATCCCCAACTGGCCCCCTCAAGGATTGAATTTATAACCCTGGGTTTAGCAGGCCAATGCTCAAACCACTGAGCTATCCCTCCCCCCAAATTTTTGTAGACAGAAATTACAGCTCCTCTTGTGCCGCCTTCTAAGGCTATCTCCTGACACCTTAACCCGTCCCTGACTGGTCTCACTTCTTCCCCCAAGGTCAGATTCTTTCACTTCCCAAGATATTCAGTGAACTTGACTGCAGTGGGAGAGATGAGAAACTCTCAAATTCAAACCTAGCTTTGAATCTTTTGTTTTTTTCCATGTGCACATTTTGGTTTCCACAAAACAAACCCAATAAAACAGGGCAGGTATTTTGTAATACATTTTGTCCCACTCCAATCACCAGCATCATGCTGAAGAGAAAACATACAGCACAGCTACTTCATGTTTTGTTGAGTAATTTGTCATGCAGGAAATTACTTCGATTAGGCACAAGCTCCCATGTTCTTGGGGTACTCAAATCTTTTCAAGTACTGTATCTTATGACTATACATGGACATTTTTGAATTAGAGGAGTTAAAAAAACAGACTGTCCTTTCAACTACACTTTATAAACCACATCCCTTTCCTCAGTTCAGAAATAAAATCTACCTTGGGGAGAAGGAGGGAAGAGTTCCTTTGTAAACCATTGTTTTATACTTAGATGACAATTTAAGATGGAATGGCGCAACTGCCAGCTATCAGTTTTTAAAAGAGCACAAAGAAATTCATCCAAGACATCACAGGGTACAAGTCTTAATTACTGGCAATTAACAGAGGTGACCTTCCAGGAGTCTAACAAGAAGTTATTGTTTCCTTCCAAGATTATCCACAATAATTTGCTCAGAGCAATAAAATGGTCCAAGCAACTGATTCTCTCTTTTGTGATACAACCAGAAGTAATCTCACTCATTTATAACAGAAACAATCAGACAAGCTACTGGGGTGCATGGATAAGCCCAGACAGGTTTATCTTTCTGCTATATAACAAATCAGTCTCACACACTCTGAGAATTTTTCCCATTAGCTTCAAGTTTACTGGTCTCTATTATGGCTTTCCTTTTACTTATGTACATTTTAATGCTATCCATCATTTTGTTATTCACACACTTATATTTGAGGGATACAAGAGTTATTGCTACTTTTTTATTTTGAATTACAAGGAAGTACTTTTTTTTCCCTTTGTTTCAGATGTCAGAATTTCTTTTTGTGACTAGCTATTTAATCTGAAGCAGTCAGGGGGAAAAAAGTCCTTCATCTAAATATGGATTTGGTTGCAGACATTTACTTAGGATTGCAGAAGTGGTTCCCGGGCATGGATGACTTTGTCTGGTGCTTATATACAAGTCACAATCCTTTGATTATGCCACAGCTGTTGTCCTACTCTCTGGTAAAGAATGGTGTATCTGTACCCGCTGTATTTTCAATAATGATCAATAAAGGATTGTGTTCTGTCCTACAATTTAGAATAGCACATTTCCCCCTTTCCTCCTCTTCAAAACACCTTGTAAACAACCAGCCAAGTATGTTAGTGTTTTGTGGCCTGACGCCACAACTGTCTATCCATAGCTAAGGTGATAGCAAGTTTTCCATTATTTTGTAGTTTAAAAAGAAAACGTAGGTGTAATTAATTTTTTGAAAAATACTAAGTCCTCCTTCCCTTGTGCTCCCAAGGATCTGAATTCTCCTGCTTGTTTTCTTCAGGATCTCACACCCAATAAAACATCTCTTCCCATCATCCATAGGTACTTATAAGCCCCCCATTACTGTAGTATCTGAGCGCCTCACAATCTTCAATGCGTTCATCCTTACAACACACCTGTGAGGCAGGGAAGAGCTTGACAGAGGGGGAAGAGAGGCACAAAAGGACTAAGGTCACACAGGAAGTCTGGGGTGGAGCAGGGAATTGAACTCAAGTGAGCACCTGATCCCCTGGGGTAGCTGTCTACTTTCTACTATAAGCATCCACCCTCAGTGTTGTTAGTCTTTGCCCCAGGAAGTCTCCACCTTGGGCTTCACCCTGGAGAATTGACACTAGAGGCCAGATGTTGACATATGAGCTCTGCAGCTAGCTGCCTCCTGGCCCTGCTGCTCCTGTACTATAGTAAGTCAGACTAGGAAAGGGAGAATGGAGAAGCCAGTAGAGGCTGCTGCCAGCTGTAGAGAAGAAGCAGCGGCAATGACCCCTGGCTGAAGAAGCTAGAGACACGGGACTCTAATACAACGTTGTCTCTGCAGGGGTGAAGGTGTAGAACTCCTCTTGGTGGTAGTATTTTCACAATGGATCTCCACACGCTTCCAGAGGGCTCTCCTGCCCATTGCTGCATGAGAGAGTTCCTCACTTAACTCCTTAGGCATGTAAACCCCCCCACCAAGTACCAATGGGGCAACAGTAAACCATCCCACTCCCACTGTAAAATGCCTCTGCTATATATGAGCTCTGACTGTGAGAGTTCATTGTCAGATCTTCCCATTTCCTAAACCAGGACAATGAAACCTGCTTCCCCACCACCCTCCCCCTGAGAGAAACATAACAGAATGAGAGATTTAGACCTTTTTAAAAAAGGAAAGTATGTGAAATCCTCTGTTCCCATTGATTCTGTGTGGAAACAAGCCATTATCCTAATACAAACATCGTCACCAGTTTGTTCAGACTAGAGGGTTTATTGACAATACATAAAAGTATGTTAAAGCTACTGAGAGTAAACACAGTCTATACACAGTAAATCAAAGCAAACAATGGCAGTGCCAGCTAATATTCCATATTCAGTCAATTACAAGGTTGCACTGACAACAATTAAAGAAAGAATCAATAACACCTACTACAAATCATAATCATTAATACCAGTGTGCAACAGCTGGGGCTTGGTAGCGTGATTTTCTAACAGGTTTCACATCAGTGACCATGAGTCTTGACAACAGCCATTGCCAAGTAATTATCCATCAGTCATCCAAAAAAAAAAAAAAAGCACACACACAAGGGCAGATTCTCAGCCCAGTGGCCAGCCTCAGTAGTTCTAGATGTTGGTGAGAATTCCTTCCTTCTCCTTCCCCACCGGGCAATTGCATGACAACAGAGCCACTCCACAGTTCTTATTACAGCCCTGAAGTGCAATCGACCCAATGGCTCTGTGGGGCCCCCCTCCACCGCATGGGAAGGATGGATAGGACAGAATCTATGTAGCAGTAGATCCTTCAAGCCCTTTCCTGGTTTGCAACATGTGTGCTGGGACAAACAGAACCCACCACAGAACTGTGCTTTGCTCATGGGATGTGCACTCCCTACATAAGTCCAAATCCTTGCCACCAAGGTTTGTAGTAAAGCTGTGACACACAGGAGAGCTGATAAGACACTAGTCTTTGTTGTATCCTTGGGGCAGCCGGTGTAGGAAGCAATCACTTGAGGCCAGAGAGCAGACAGCTAACCAAAACCTCCATTTTATTTACAGAGACAGAGAGCTCACTCAGCCGGTTGAAACCGGCTGAGCTATCCCTTAATAGTCTAACTCAGTTGCCATAGTAACAAAACCCATGACAACCAAATACACAACAGTCTTTATTTCCAAGCTTCAGTCACATGACATGGGTCAGAGTTACAAAAAATGAGTTCACCTGGCATATGGTAGGGGGTAGTATCAACTGTTGCTAGTGGCTACATCTTCCCTCCTCCACCTCCACTTTTTTTCAAAATCAAATGCAAATAAAACAATGTAATAATTGTAATTGACCTTGATACTGGCCAAGAACAACACACCCAAACTAATAGAGACAATTAAACCACACAAATGAAGATGTCTAGGCTGGCAGTCAGTCAGTGTAGGGCCCCTGAACTCCCTGGAGAGATTATTAGTGTATAGAAGTGCCTAGCATCTCCAACTGAGATTGTGGCCCCCTTGTGCTGGGAACTGTTCAAACACACACACAGTAGGCGAGACCCCTGTCCCAAATCTAGGTAGACAAGACAGAGAAAGAAAGTTTTAAAACCATTTTACAGATGGGAAACTGAGACACGGAGATTAAATGACTTGCCTAAAATCACACATGGAGTGTGTGGCAAAGCTCAGCAGTTAACCCAAACATCCTGCACCCCAGTGCAGTGTCTTAACCTCAAGGAGAGCCCATCTCTCACAGGAGAGAATTATTTGCCCCCTTACTGGATATCTGTCAATAACTGCTCTCTTGGAACGTCGAGAGCTTTCTGATAATGTCCTCTTCTTGTTCTCAAAAAAATTGCTTCTGCAGTGGTTTGCTCAACCACTGGGGAGGTGTCGCTTCTCTCAACATAAGGAGACTCTCAGCGGTATTCTGGATCTTCTAAAAAAAAACAAAAAACCACCAGAGAGCCACCGTCCTCCTTCATTGTGTTTAGATGTCTTCTGTGCTTTATGTAGGAATTACACCTGTGCATAGCTACACCATATGATTTTGGTGTGGAAAATATAGCTGCTATCTTAACAGGTTGCCAGACACTTTGTCAAACAGTCACTTCCACTGAGAAGTGGAAGAGAATATTTATATTTCAAGCATTTTTGTCACAGTAACTACATCAGAGTTTAGCTCAAAAAACTTGTTAGACGTTGAAAGCCATTTTGTTGTTTGAAATCTAACAATTTAGCCCTACGAGATATTAAAAATCACTCGAAGAAATTTTTAAATTATCTTTTTGAAAAAGCACCTCTAAAGCGCACCTACTATTTCACACTTCCAACAGCCCTCTAAAAATATGCATCCACTTGTGTGCATAACTAAGGATTTCTTCACTTGCAAAAGAAGAAGATTTGCAACCATCCATTTTGCTCACACAAAATGTAAGATTTGGGAATAGATTCAAAGCTCACTGAAGTCAATAGGAAGATGTTCCACTGACTTTGACAGGCTTTAGATCAGGTCGTTGGTGCATAAATGGATAATAAACACCTAGCTCCTGTATATGGATTTTCATCAGTAGATCACAAAGTGATTATGAAGGAGGGCTCTATCATTACCCCCATTTTACAGATGGAGAAACTGAGGAACAGGAAGGTGAAGTGACTTGCACCCACCAGGCCAGTGATTAAATCAGGATTAGAACTCAGTTCTCCTAAATCTCAATCCAGTGCCTTGTACACTAGGTCAGACTGCCTCCCTTTTTTGCACCAGCAAAATAATCTAGGTGTTTTTGGAGGTCCAGTGAAAATATGACATATTCTAGAATTGTGGTTCACCAACACTTTCAGTGTGCAGTCCTTTTCAGAAGCAAGATCCTATTATGGCTGCATTTCCTTTCCAATCCCCCAGAAAGCTCCACTTGTTCTGGCGGCTTGTCACAGACCACTATTTGAGAGCCACTAAGAGCAATAATGGACTTGATAGGTTAACACATACAAAATCACACCTAATTAACTAAAAATCATAGCAAAAACTGAGCCCTTGCCTAGAACAGGACTGTGCAAAACATTGGCCTGGAAGCAGAACACACCCCTAGTCTGCACAGACTTGCATTTTACTGTTTGCAAACTTTAGATGTTTTGTACTTTTATAATGTTATATTTTCAAGAAGTAATCAGAACCTCCATGGCACCCTCAAATCAGCATTTTTGAGGCTGCTTTTCATTCCTGAGATGACAGGGAAAACCAAACAAACCACAACAATAACTGATAACAGATCCGTGTGCTGTACCCATATAGACATCACAATCTTTTAAACTGGACACATGCACAATCACAGATAGAACCAGCATTTTCAGTTCCAGAATCACAAGTTCCTAACGTACAAGTTGAAGGGAAACCTCCACAAGTAGCTGCAATATTAAGATTTGTATCTTCTATGGGCCAGTAACTAGCGAGACAATTTCCCCTGAGCAGGGCTGTCATTCCATTCAGCATTAGACAGCAATGAAGATACACGTACCTAGCCAGTGCATTACAAGTATCCATGGATGTGGCATGGTTAACAAACAACAGTTTGTCAAACTAGTTTGGTTCATTCGAGTCCTAACAGGATTAAAATTTGGCTTTAGTTAAAAATTAACAGATTTTTTTTCTCTTGCAGCTGACACTTTTGGGTATGTTTACACTACCAAATTATGTCAATTTTATAGAAGTCGATTTTTAGAAATCAATTTTATACAGTCAATTGTGTATGTCCCCACGAAGCGCATTAAGTCGGCGGAGTGTCGTCACTACCGTGGCTAGCATCGACTCATGGAGCGGTGCACTGTGGGAAGCTATCCCACAGTTCCCACAGTCTCCACTGCCCATTGGAATTCTGGATTAAGCTCCCAGTGCCCGATGGGGCAAAAACATTGTTGCGGGTGGTTTTGGGTACATGTTGTCAGTCTTCCCTCCCTTCCTCTCTCTGTGAAAGCAACTGCAGACATTCATTTTGCGCCTTTTTTCCTGGGTTGCCCGTGCAGACGCCATAGCATGGCAAGCATGGAGCCCGCTCAGCTCACCGCTGCTGTTGCAAGCATTGTAAACACCTCGCACATTATACTGCAGTATGTGCAGAACCTGGCTAAGAGATGGCAGCACGAGGACGATTGTGAGGAGGACATGGACACATGTTCCTGAAAGCATGGGATGTGGCAATTGGGACCTCATGGCGGCAGTGGGGCTGGTTGATACAGTGGAATGCTGATTCTGGGCCTGGCAAACAAGCACAGACTGGTGGGACCACATAGGGTTGCAGGTATGGGATGATTCCCAGTGGCCATGAAACTTTCGCATGCATAAGGCCACTTTCCTGGAACTCTGTGAGTTGCTTTCCCCCGCCCTGAAGTGCAGGAATACCAAGATGAGAGTTGCCCTGACAGTTGAGAAGTGAGCGGCAATAGCCCTGTGGAAGCTTGCAATGCCTGACTCCTACCGGTCAGTTGGGAATCAATTTGGAGTGGGCAAATCTACTGTGGGGACTGCTGTGATTCAAGTAGCCAGTGCAATCACTGACATTCTGCTATCAAGGGTAGTGACTCTGGGAAATGTGCAGGTCATAGTGAATGGCTTTGCTGCAATGGGTTTCCCTAACTGTGGTGGGGTGATAGACAGAACACATATCCCTATCTTGGCACCAGACCACCTTGCCAACCAGTACATAAACCGCAAGGGGTACTTCTCAATGGTGCTGCAAGCACTGGTGGATCACCGGGGACATTTCACTGACATCAACGTGGGATGATTGGGAAAGGTGCATGACGCTTGCATCTTTAGGAACTCCGGGCTGTTTGAGCAGCTACAAGAAGGGACTTACTTCCCAGACCAGAAAATTACTGTTGGGGATGTTGAAATGCCAATAGTTATCCTTGGAGACCCAGCCTATCCCTTGCTCCCATGGCTCATGAAGCCATACACAGGCACCCTGGACAGTAGTAAGGAGCAGTTCAACTATAGGCTGAGGAAGTGCAGAATGGTGATAGAATGGGCCTTTGGACATTTAAAAGCTCGCTGGCACTGTTTGCTGACTAGGTTAGACCTCAGTGCAACCAATATTCCCATAGTTATTACTGCTTGCTGTGTGCTCCATAATATCTGTGAAAGTAAGGAGGAAGATGTTTATGGCAGGGTGGGAGGTTGAGGCAAATCACCTGGCTGCCAATTCTGAACAGCCAGACACCAGGGTGATTAGAAGAGCACAGGTAGGCGTGCTGCGCATCGGAGAGGCTTTGAAAACCAGTTTCATGTCTGGCCAGGCTACAATGTGACAGTTGTGTGTGATGCAAACCCACCCCCTTTGTTGACTTTAATTCCCTGTAAGCCAATCACCCTCCCCACTTTGATCACAGCTGGCAAAGGAAATAAAGTCACTATGGTTTTGAAACCATGCATTCTTTCTTTATTAATTAAAAGAGAAGGGAGATAACTGATAAGGTAGCCCAGGTGGAGTAGGTTGGGGTGGGGGAGGAGGGGAGGAGGGAAGGACAAGGCCACATTGCTTATTGTAGCCACACTACAAATCAAAACTGTTTGAATGACAGCCTTCTGTTGCTTGGGCCATCCTCTGGAGTGGAGTGGCTGGGTGCCTGGAGCCTCCCCCCAGCGTTCTTGGGCATCTGGGTGAGGCGGACATGGAACTTGGGGAGGAGGACAGGCAGTTATACAGTGTATGCAGGGACCATCTCTGCTCTTGTTGGCTTTCCTACAGCTCCACCAGATGCCTGAGCATGTCTGTTTGCTCCCCCATTAGCCTCAGCATCGTGTTCTGCCTCTTCTCATTGTGCTCACTTAATGCTTTCCTGGACTCTGCCACTGAATGCCTCCATGCAGGAGGACTGAATGAGCTCAGAAAACATGTTATTGCAAGTGCGTTTTTTCACCTTCTAATTTGTGATAAACTCAGGGATGGAGATGATAGGGGGAGCATGGAAACATTTGCATCTGCGGGGGGATAAAAAGGGAGAGTAAAATTTAAGATGATATATTTCTGAGAACAAAAGGGAGACTCTTTCACAGTGAATCAAGCAATTCACAGCAGACAGCATATGTGCTTTAGGTACAAGGTCGCATTTTGCCTTTTATATTGAGCACCTGCTGGTATGGTGACACATCATAACACATGGCTGGGCAACAGAATTTGGTTTCTAGGCAGCCATGGGTAAGCCAAAGGGTACGCGGGTTTGGCTTCTAACACCTTCATAACATGTGGTAATGTTTTCAAACTGCAGAGCCCTCCTTTCCCATAGCAGCAATACCAGTTGGGTTTGCCATTTAAAAGGAGGGGCTGCGGGTTTTGGGTGGATGAGTAGCACACACCTCCCCCAACCCCTCCGCTTGGCTATTTGGGATGATCCCTTCATCTCTCCCCCAACCATGTGGCTATTCTCTGGAATGATCCCTTTTAGCCAAGTGCAAACAGCCCAGCATGAACAGGGCCCTTTCACTGTTCTCTTACAAAAAATCCCCTATTTCAGCCAGGTGACCATGAATGATATCACACTCCCAAGGCTAACACAGAAAGATATAGACCGAATGTTGCTTGAGTGCGACAAAAACCCAGAACCATTGGCCGCCATGCTTTGTGCTGCAATGATTCCAGACTACTTGCTAGGCATGGTAAAGTGTCTTACCATGGAGGATGAAATAAGGCAGCCCTCCCCAGAAACCTTCTGCAAAGGCTTTTAGAGTACCTCTAGGAGAGCTTCATGGAGATGTCCCTGGAGGATTCCTGCTCCATCCCCAGAAATGTTAACAGATTTTCCAGTAGCTGTACTGGCTGTGAATGCATCCCAAGTCTTCAGGGCAAATCAAACATTAAACACTATTGCTTTTAAACCCTAAACTGTCATTACAAATGTGCACTCACCAGAGGTGCCTTCTCTGCCTTCAGGGTCGGGGATCCTGCCTTAGGAGGGTATTGGCTCCAGGGTGATGAAAAGGTCCTGGCTGACAGGGAGAATGGATTCACCACTTGCCTGCTGCACATTCTCCTCCTCATCATCATCCACAAAATCCTCCTCTGTGTTGCGTGAGACTCTCCCCTTGTAGGTGTCCATGGACAGTGGTGCAGTAGTGGTAGGGTCCCCTCCTAGAATACCATGCAGCTGATCATAGAAGTGGCATATATGGGGCTCTGACCTAGAGCGACCGTATGCCTCCTTTGTCTTTTGGTAGGCTTGCCTGAGCTCCTTGACTATCACGCGGCACTGCTGTGTGTCCCTGTTGTAGCCTCTGTCCATCATGCCCTGTGCGATTTTGGCATATGTATTAGCATTTCTTCTTTTTGATCAGAGTTTGCCTGCACAGATTCTTCTCCCCATACAGCAATCAGATCCAGTGTCTCCCATTCGCTCCATGCTGGAGCTCGTTTGCAATTCTGTGGGGACTGCATGCAGGGCCGTCCTTAGGATTAATGGGAGCCTACGCAGTATTATTAAACTGGTGCCCCTATGCCCGATGGCAGCCTGAGCTTGCAGCCTGGCGGGGGTAGGGGGATGGGTGGAGGGACAAGGCAGAAAGGATAACGAGATGCCCGGCCTGCCTCACGGTGGCAGAGAGTCACAGTTCCCCACAGAGACCCCTGTACCCTCTCCCTCATGCAGAATGGACATGCAGAAGGTACATAATTAAAAGCACTAAATTTGGGAATAAAAAATGTCAGTCACCGGTTTTTTTATATGCCCTGAAGTCTGTCAGACATGCAATTTATTTGCAAAAACTTTGTAGTAACTGTGAGTCAGCTGTCTTGCTGAATACAACATTAAATATTATGGAATACATGGTGCAGCTCTTTTCTGTTTTACATTTTCTTAGTCAGTATTTCTAAGCTGATTTTATATTTTAAATGTACTCTTAAACCTTCATAAAGTAATCATTCCAGATTACTACATATTTAACTCACTGAAACAGACATTATTTTAAATCAGTCAGTCACAGAGGTTTAGTGTGTTCATAACAAAGTTTATTGCTTTTAGAAAAAGGGAACACTAATTTACTTTGTGTGATCTCCAGAACAATAGACATGTTTATGAAATTTCACCAACTTTAAAAAATATGTTTCCAAAGATTTTAGGCATAATAAAGGATTTTGTATCTTACTAAGGTACTGATTTTGCTGGAGGGTTCTCTAAAAACTAGTTCAGATAGTCAGAAGTAAAGAAAGGGAAACTCTTGCTTCCAGATAGCTGGACAAAAAGGTTGTTGTCTCTTTAAGGGCTCTCTTCAATGGGTGGGCGGAGGTGTGGAGGGAGAGGGAGTGAAGGGAGAAAGGGATGGACAGAAAGGACAGGAAGACTTTGGAAGTAGTTTTTTTTTTTAACTATAGTAATTAAAGTGTGTACTTTAGATAAGGGTGGTCTTTTGAAGGATTTATTTAAAAAACTATGTCTGAAGATCAAAGCATTTAAGGCTAAAGATGATTGTGCATCTAAAAATCTATGCAAGGACTTTTTAGAGATGTATTTTATAATCTTCACTAACTCACTAATGAAATATTTTTAAAGCAAATTTTAAACTAAGGCCCTGTAGACTGACATGTTCTGAGTAAATATTACAGTTATGCACAACTGTTTTTGTCAGTACATTCAGAAATTGACAGTATATACCTGGGGGTTGGCAAATGCCTGTTAAACGGCTTCATTACCCCTTGAATGGCTCTTTAACAGTTTCAGTGTTGTGCTAATAGATCTGGCAGGCTGGAAGGCTTTTTCACTTTTAACTACTAGATCCCCTCCTGAGGAAGACTCACCAGGCTGCAGCAGCCAGCTGTGGGAGCCTGCAGGAAGGGTCAGAACAGGGATAGGAAAGATGAAAGGGTGGACACTAAGACCCAGTGGTGCCACAAATTTTCAGGTGCCCTACGCAGCTGCCTATGCCTAAAGATGGCCCTGACTGCATGGTCACCTGTGCTGCTAAGCTTGCCATGCTGACCAAACAGGAAATGAAATTCAAAAGTTCCCAGGGCTTTTCCTGTGTACCTGGCTAGTGTGCATCGGAGTTGAAAGTGCTGTCCAGAGCGGTCACATTGGAGCACTCTGGGATAGTTCCCAGAGGCCAATAACATTGATTTACATCTGCATTACCCCAAATTTGACCCAGCAAGGTCTATTTTAGTGCTACTCCCCTCACCGGGGAGGAGTAAAAAAAAAATCGATTTTAAGAGCCCTTTAGGTCGACAGAACAGGGTTGCTTGTGTAGCCACATTCATTATAAAATCAACCTAACACGGCTAAATTCAACCTAACCCCGTAGTGTAGAACAGGGCTTTGTAATACTAGCCATCGTTCTACTCAAAGAAATAGTCAGAGAACAGTCCTGTCAAGCAGCCTGCTGAGTTTAAAAGAATAGCTGACATGGCCACATGCATGTCAGTGTAATGGGTTTCGCAGGCTGTGTATTAATGCAAAAGATCCAGATAATCTGCGTAGAGGAAGACTGTTTGCTCCTTATTGTGCACAGTGAGAGAAACCACAGCAAGCCGCAAGCTTTCTTTCAGTGTGTTAAATCTGAAACGTTTATTTCAAATTCAGTAACAGTTTGAAAGCTTTTTAAACAAGCCAGAGTGCTTTTTAATTGCTGAGAAGTGCCTATTCTCAATGTGGAGAGCCTGGTAAAGAACTTGGACAGCAGAAGCATTTTTATCTTAGCCAACCAGAACAGAAGCTAGCTGACAAGTTATGTTTTATTAATGCAGATCAGATGATAAACATGCTTCATATATTGATTGTGGAAACATAACATTTGCTGGAACACAACTAGAAACTGTAATACATCAGCCTATAAGGCAGACAGGCAAATTTTAAATTGTTCATTAAAGTCAATTGCAAAATAAGTCTGGATTTTTAATGACTTTTTGGGCCAAATTATGTAAAGCCATTGATGTCAATGGGGTTCCATCGGGGATGAACTTGGTCCATTTAGTCTTCATTTATGCCAAATTATTTTGTACCTTATATTCACTAATTATTTAGTACTTCCATTTTACATTCATATTTACTTGGTATTTTATTAATCACTCAGGCCATATATTGTTTTAATAGAT
This sequence comes from Mauremys reevesii, assembly GCF_016161935.1. NCBI lineage: Eukaryota > Metazoa > Chordata > Testudines > Geoemydidae > Mauremys > Mauremys reevesii. The sequence continues at coordinate 143,616,473 of NC_052625.1, read as the reverse complement.
TTTCAAGTGCATTGAAGCATGTAATCCTCCAAACCATTTTTTTTCTTAAAGATATCACAGCAATCTCATGATGTTTTTTATCCATATACACATTTCTTAAATAAAGGTGATTTACAGGCAAATCTCCTCAAGTTATTATTGAAAGAACAAATATTGAAAGGTGTAAATATTAACATTGTGCTAATAGATCTGGCAGGCTGGAAGGCTTTTTCACTTTGTGTAAATGTGTAAATATTAACATTTCTTAAATAAAGGTGATTTACAGGCAAATCCACAGTTTTATGACCTTTGAGGATTCTAAAGCCCCTGCAAGCACATTTACCACTTATCTTTTTCGTTAGTGCCTATCATAGAGCTACCTTCTGCTTTATGTGACTCCATCTTTTTCCATTAGGACAAGGAATTTAATATTTCTCTTTGTGGAATTTTCAGCATATTTCACCTGCAGGTTACAAATTTATATTTTTAAGGCCAGAAGGAAGAATGAAAATAATCTTTATGATAAAGCTTGTACCTTCCACCAACAGAAGTTGGTCCAGTAAAAGATATGACCTCACCTACCTTGTCTCTCTAATATCCTGGGACCACTTGCCTACAACAACACTGCAAACAATTATGATAATCTTGTCTGCATAACACAGGCCACAGAATTCAGTTACCATTTGATGGCTTATGTGAAGTGAGAGGGAGGTCTCAGTCAAGTTCCAGTTGGTCCAGACCACATATCATCACCCCCACAATTGAAACCTATATTGGCAGCCTCAGCACTATCAAGTACAGACTGGGCATGGAGACAACAAAACTCTTGTATTGTTCACACCTCACAAATGTCTGTATGAGAAGGAATAGGACTATTTTGAGTCTGCGAGCAGTGTCTCCTCCAGAGTAATTTTGCTCAGTAACCCTAAAATAAATGATGGGGATGTAATTATCACAGCATTTAAATATTTATGTCCAACAATACTGAGCTTATTTTAGTTCATTTTACCGACAATAAGGCTAATATAAGATCTGGGGTGCTAAGAAGATTGTTTGTAAAGGACTTTGGAAATATTTAACAATAATGTTTAGCACTTAAATTGTGATTTACACACATTAAATAATCCTTGTATTACCGTTGGGATGTACGTTGTTGGATATTGTTATCCCCACTTATACTGCTCAAACTCTGACAAATTACAATCCAAGAGCCAGTTTTCCAGGTAGGTGTTTTAAAACAAAGTATTTGAAAAACATTCCCAGAGTAAATAGATCATATTATGGTGTGTGAGAAAAAATTCATCTAGAAACAATTCTTTCCACCTAGCACTTGCCACAGCCTTTCCCTCCGTCACACACAAATATTCAGTGACTCTCATGTCTTCAAAATACTAATGTGCAGACCAGTAAACTGAAAGACAGAGTGGCTCCCTGTGGAAATAAAGAAAGGTGAGAATAAACATTAATACAAAGGGAATGAGCCACCTATCATGCAGTGAATGTATCGGCCCACTAGGAAGAATGATTGTAACTAAAACTAAGATTATGGGACACCTATTATTAAGTGAAGGACTTGGCCACCTTGAGGAAAGAATATGCCTGTGACTAAACAAATAACAGTTCAGTTGGTGTTAATGCCTTTTCTGCCAGCAGGTTCCTACACTATGCATGGACAGTATTAACTTGTATTTTTTTTATTAACGGCAGCTATCTAAGGTCTTTAAAAAGAGGGGAAGTAATGTTCTTTAATGCAGCATACAAAAGTAAGCCATTGTCCACAGTAGGTAGAAAGGCATTGGAAACATGTAGTTGAAACTCCTTGAGTTTATGGTGCCAGTACAAGACCTTGCATCCACATGAAACTGCTGTCCAAAGTGTTTTACAAACATTAGACCAGACTGTGGCCTGGCTTGTGCAGCTACATAAGGGAGTATGGAGCCGTAAGGCTACCTGCAATTCAGATAGCAGCATGGAAAGAGTAGTCTCTTGTCATGGTTCTTATGGTACCCAGCACTGAGAGTCACTTAGTCACTCCCTCATCCACCCCACTTCCTGGGTGAGAGACACTTGCTTGTGCTTAACTGGCTGTCAGCTCCCTGACATCACCAGCCTGTTAGCAACCCAAACAACCTCCTTGGGACTATGCCAGCAGTTTCTTTGTCTTGCAGGTTAATGGTCAGTGTACCCCATTCTCGAGCCCCTTTGAAGCAGTCCCTTGTAATGGCTAGCCCCTGAACACTCACAGAAATACCGGGTCTGCTGTTGCCAAGGGAACGGTGTGCACAGCAGCTTGTATAGGTCAACTCAGGGTCAGCGCCTTGCTTAATATCACAGCACTAAGATATATATATAGTGAAAACAACAATAAGTTTATTATCAAAAATTCAAGATTCGATAGATAGTGAAGACAAAATGGTTATATGTAAAACAATCATAACATTATTTCTAGAGACTAAACTTACCTATTAGGTAAACCTCCTGTTTAATTAATTTTTATCTCACCCAAAGCATTTTGCAGCATCTTCAACAACAGCTGGTTGTGATCCCATTTTCATGAACGTAAACGCCCTGACCATTTGCTTCCTAGGTGCAGGATCCTGGGGTGTCTTTGTTCCCCAATATAGTCCAGCAAGATGCACTTCAAAATGTATCTCCAGATAAAGTTCTCTTCCCTCCACTCTCCTCTTCCCCGATGACTTCATATCTCTGTTGACTTTGTATGTAAATATGCCTCCATTGCTTTAGCTTATAATGCTTAATTTATGGTCAACAGAGAGACTGGTCAATAACTATCTTTTGTCTGACAGGAAATCTGTTTCTCTACCTCTTCCATGATACAGAACCTAAGAACATATTTTCAGTACAGCTACATAACTCCTTACATGGTATCTATACATACATTTCACAACAATAACCAGTGTGACCCTGGCTTTCATTTAAGACCTCACATGACTTTCCTTGGTGAGCCAGACTGTATATCCCAGAATCAGGATAATCTTGTAACCACCTTGCCATTTGGCATTCAGGGGTTACACATAAGAACATTATGTAAAGATCCAAGGGTGCAGAGCTATAACCTGTGGCTGTGGGCACCCTGGATTACTGACACACTCTCATTGCTACCAAAGGAGATGGGTAAAGTAGTATCTCACCAATCCTACAAGGTCAGGTCCCACAGGAAGTCCTATTAGATCACCCAAGGCCCGTGGCAGCCTTATTGGCTTATTCCCACTGCGTAAGCCAGGAAGTGACCCAGCTGGTTGTCTGAACAACTGTGCAGACCTGCTCCTATTTCACCAGTGACTGACCCTGATCTTGCCTGCCTCCTGCAATCTGCATCCAACTCTGTTTCTGATTCCTGCTCTGCTCCTGATGGGCTCCAGTATCACCTCCACCCTCACTCCTTGCTCCCGTTCTGTGCCTGATCCTTGTTGTCATCTAGTTTCTGTCCTTATGCCTCACTCCCAGGGGCAGTGCCAGCCTCTTCTCAATGGGATGGGGGGGCTGAGGTGGGCTAGATAAAAAAATTGGGGAACTGTGCCCGCCTCGCCACAAGGCCCCACGGCTCCTCATTGCCCCGCCCCTATCCTCCTCAGGTAAGTGTTGTCCCTGCCTTCTCCTCTCCCTCCCCTGAGGTCCTTCTCCCTGACCAGGTTGGAGGATGGAAGCCAGGGCCAGGCAGTATAAGGCAAACTGCTGCACTGGTTGGTGCCATGTTGTGGGCAGCTGCAGCACTTCCCATCTCCTTCTCCTGCTGATGCTGGTGCCCGGGGCTGCAGCATCTTCTCAGCTCCCCACTGCTTTTCGACCGTTCGCAGCCAGTAACGGCCGCCAGGGTGGGCGGACCCATCTCTGGGAGCAGTGACTTTGGGGGGCAGGGCCCAGGACCCCAGGCCAGAGAGCAAGTCAGTCCAGGCCACTGTGGGGAACCCTGGACACACCCTGGGCAGTGCACCCTGGCAGGTGGGGACCCAGGCTGGGGGCTGCTTTTGGGCCCCTTGGCCCCCAGACCTCCACCCAGGCTTACTCCTGCACTGCTGCTGGCAAAAGCATTGCCTTAAGAGCTGGGCACCTGGCCCGAAGCCTCTGCTCTCTCCACTCTGCCTTCAGAGTTGAGCAGCTAGAGAGCAGCAGCTGCTACAAGTTGGCTATACTGAGGCTAAGGCAAATTTTGGAGTGGCAATAACCCCAAGAACTCCCCCCCTTCCTCCGCAGCGACACCCCTACTCACTTCTCACCATCAACTATTGTTCCTGGCTCCAACTCTAGCCTACTCTTGGCATCCGACCCTGTCTCCGATCATCAGTTTTGATTCCTGGTTCTGACTCTGGCTCTCCCCCAAGCTCTGGTATTTGGCAATTGACTCTGTTTTTGACCTGGATGCCCACTCCACCCCCTGAACCTGACTCCTGCTGTGACCACTAGGCCAGACTACCTACATCCCCTTCCTAACAAGCTGGTCAGACTGTTTGGGCCCCCTCCTTGCAGTGCTGGAATGGAGGACATGAGCCTGCCCCTACCCAGTGGTCACCCTTAGCACTAGCACCACAAGAACAAGTTAACCAACTCCAGAGCAAGAATCTAGCATTGCAGATGCATGTGACTCAGCTGGTACCAGATGTGTGGCCCCTGCACAAACAATGTGCTCTCTCCCAGGGAGAAGTGGCTATGCTCCTGGCTCACAGAAGACCCTCCTCCAATCTAGTTCCTGCAGTCCCCCTACTCAAAGGCATAGGTGGCAAATACTGGAAGTTTAGGGGATTTTTGAATGAGTGCCATTTGCTCTTATTACAGAGTCCTCGCACATACCTCACAAGACCAGTTGAAGGTGGGACTGATGGTGAGCCTACTTTCAAGAGAAGCGTTGGACTGGGCTTCACTGATCTTAGAGCAGGGCAGCCCTATTTTGACCAACTGGGACATATTCTTTACAAGACTTCTGTGCTCTCGTCGATGACCTGCATAGAGTTCGTAGCACTGCAGTGGTGCTGCGGAAGCTTTGGCAAGGACAGGGATCTGCCACCCCATATGCCGCTCACTTTTGACCACTGGCAGCAGAGGCGAAATGGAATGAGGCAGTTCAATGACACCAGTTCTGGTGGGGCCTCAGTGAAGAGATAAAGGACAAGCTGGTCTGAGTCGAGATCCTCTCCTCATTGGCTACTTTCATTGACTTAGCTCTGTGCATTGATGCCTGACTGCAAGAGAGAAAGGAGGAGGAAAAGAGTGCAGATCCACCTGTGACGGGTTGGGTCACAGAAATCCCCTTGGGACTACTACCTGATGTGCTGAGACTACCTCTGAGCTCATATTCCATGGCAGCTTGGGACTTCAGTACCCTGTCTTGTTGAGCCAGACATGCTAGCCTGCTACACAAACAGACACAGGTCTGAATCACGTCCCCCAAAAGCTGCAGACTTAAATGAAAATGGCTTAGAAAGTGCTCGTGTCTCTAGCACCCAGCTCCCCAGCTCCCAATGGTGTCCAAACCCTAAATAAATCCATTTTACTCTGTATAAAGTCTATACAGGGTAAACTCATAAATTGTTCGCTCTCTATAACACTGATAGAGAGGTATGCACAGCTGTTTGCTCTCCCAGGTATTAATACTTGCTCTGGGTTAATTAAATAAGCAAAAAGTGATTTTATTAAATATAAAAAGTAGGATTTAAGTGGTTCCAAGTAATAACAGACAAAGTAAATTACCAAGCAAAATAAAACAAAAACATGCAAGTCTAAGCCTAATACACTAGGAAACTAAATGCAGGTAAATCTCACCCTCAGAGATGCTCCAATAAGCTTCTTTCACAGACTAGACTCCTACCTAGTCTGGGCCCAATCCTTTCCACTGGTTCAGTCCTTGTTCCAGCTCAGGTGGTAGCTAGGAGATTTCTCATGACTGCAGCTCCCTTTGTTCTGTTCTACCCCCTTATATAGCTTTGGCACAAGGCTTTTGTCTTTTTGGGTCCCCACCCCTCCTCCTAAATGGAAAAGCACCAGGTTTAAGATGGATTCCAGTACCAGGTGACATGGTCACATGTCCTGTGGGACCCCCCCAAGCCTTCATTCTTCCCGGCCTGACTTTCAGGAAGGCTTGCAAATAAACAGAGCCATCTACAGTCAATTGTCCTGGTTAATGGGAGCCATTAGGATTCCAAACCACCATTAATGGCCCACACTTTGCATAATTACAATAGAACCTCAGAGTTATGTTTTATATTTCTAGTTTCAGATACAAGAGTGATACATTCATACAAATAGGATGACCACACTCACTAGATTATAAGCTTTGTAATGATACCTTACAAGAGACCTTTTGCATGAAGCATATTCCAGTTACATTATATTCACACTCATTAGCATATTTTCATAACATCATATGGAGTGCAACGTCACACCACCCCAACACCAACACATTGACTGGGTCCAACAAATTCACAAGCTCTAGAGGCATCTGCAGGAAGATAAAGAAGCCTACAAACAGTTCACAAGCTGTCAATGCCAAAGGTGTCTGGTGCATGCTATGGGCCAAAAGGTCTGACTCACAGTAAGACAGCTCAGGACAAGCTGGCCTTCCAGAAGTTAGACCATCAGTTCCTTGGTCCATTCCAAAGGAGCAAATAGGTCAGCACACATTTAAAGTGCAACTTCCTCAGTCCCTCCATATCCACCCAGTATCTTATGCCTCACTCCTGAAGCCCTACACGGAGAATCCCTTTCAAGATCAGTCTCAACAACCCCTCCCGCAGTCAAGTTTCAGGGCATAAGGAATATATAGTGCATGAATATATATGAATATTCACAATATACATATGGGGTGTGTGTATATATGAAAATATAGTGGATCAGTAACAGGTTAAAAGATAGAAACAAAGGTCAGGAATAAACTGTCAGTTTTCAGAATGGTGATAGGAAAATAGTGGGGCCCCCACTACGGTTCTGTACTGGGATCTGTGCTGTTCAACATATTCATAAGTGACCTGGAAAAGGGGGTGAACAGTGAGGTATCTAAATTTTCAGACAATATAAAATTACTCAAGATAGTTAAGTCCATAGCTGACTGAGAAGAGTTACAAAGGGATCTCACTAAATTGGGTGACTGGGCAGATGAAATTCAATGTAGATATGTGCAAAGTAATGCACATTGGAAAACAATCCCAAACTATACATACAAAATGTTGGGGTCTAAATTAGCTGTTACTAGTCAAGAAAGATCTTGGAGTCGTTATGGATAATTTTCTGAAAACATCTGGTCAATGTGCACAGCAGTAAAAAAAACCTAACAATATTAGGAACCATTAGAAAAGGGACAGACAACAAGACAGCAAATATAACGGCAACTCATAAATCTATGATATGCCCAAATCTTGAGTACTGTGTGCAGTTCCGGTCACCCCATCACAAAAAAGATACATTAGAATTGGAAGTAGTACAGAGAAGGGCAACAAAATGATTAGAGAACAGCTTCCCTATGAAAGAGATTAAAAAGACTGGGACTGTTGAGTTTAGAAAAGAGACAACTAAAGGGGGATATAATAGAGATCTAGAAGATCAGAATGGTGTGGAGAAAAAGTATCATTTACCCCTTCACATAATACAAGAACCAGGGGTCACCAAATTAAATTAATATGCAGCATGTTTAAAACTAACAAATGGAAGTACTTCTTCACACAATGCATAGTCAACCCATGGAACTCATTGCCTAAAGTATAACTGAGTTAAAAAAAGAATTAGATAAGTTCATGGCGAATAGGTTCATCAATGGCTATTAGCCAAGATGGTAAGGGAAGCAACCCCATACTCTGGGTGTCCCTAAATCTGACTGCCACCAGCTGGGACTGGACAACAGGGGTGGATCATTCAATAATTGCCTTGTTCTGTTCATTCCCTCGGAAGCATCTGGCACTGGCCACTGTCAGAAAACTGGATATGGACCAAAGCTAGATGGACCATTGGTCTGAGCCAGTATGGCTATTCTTATGCAATCCTCTATTCCTCCCTGCAGTGAGGTTGTCTATACCTCATGGACTGGGAAGGTTATGATCCCAAGGAACAATGCTGGGAGCCCATGACTCATGTCCATGCGCCCCACAAACTAGTGAAAATGTTTCACCAGGATGATCCAAAGAAGCCAGGCCCAGCACTGGCCCAGAGGGGAGCATGGGTGTGGATCTAGAACCCAGATCTGTGGGCACCCTGGATCTTGGACACACCTGCATCGACCCAAGGGAGATGAGCAAAGTAGCATCTTGCCAACTGTGGAAGGTCAGTCCCCACAGGCAGTCTTTTCAGAGCACCCAGGGTCTGCAGTCACCTGATTGGCACAGACTTGAAACTTATGCTAGGAGTGCCCTGGATGGGCCATCTGAGTAACTGTACAGACTCCCTGCTGCTGCAGCAGACCCTGCTCTTGCCTGCCTCCTGCATCAAATCTGGTTCCTGACCTGCTCCTGGCTCTTGTTTTGCTCCCGCCCTCACTCCCAGCTTGCTCCTGCTCAATCTTTGCCTCTCCTCTGGGGTTCCTGCTCATAGATTATTAGGGTTGGAATGGACCTCAGGAGATCATCTAGTCCAACCCCCTACTCAAAGCAGGACCAATCCCCAACTGGCCCCCTCAAGGATTGAACTTACAACCCTGAGTTTAGCAGGCCAATGCTCAAACCACTGAGCTATCCCTTCCCCATTCCCTCATGTGCCTCATTCCTGACCATCGGCTACCCGGCCTGGCTCTGACCCCAGCCCTGACTTATGATTCTGATTCTGGCTCAGGCTCAGTCTTTGGCTCTGGCATTTGCCATCTAGCCCTGGCTGAGGGTCTGATCCTCAGCTTCGAGTTCTGGTTCTGACTCTGGCTCTACCCCTTGCTCTGGTATTTGGCAGCTGACCCTGGTTCTGACCCCCTACTTCCATTGCCTAATCCACCCCCTACACCAGACTCCTCCTCCTCTGACCATTTGGCAAGACTGCCTACATTCAGTTCCTACCACATTAGCATACTCAGCTCATCAATTCTTTGGGCAGGGAATGTTTTTCTTGTCTGTGCAGCACTTAGCACAGTTGGGCCCCAATTTCTGGTTAGGGCCTCTAGGGCACCACTGTAATGCTGCTAACAAAATAGAATTTAAAAAAAAAAATTGAGATTTTATGGATTATCTTGAATATTCTGTTTATTTCAAATGCCATGTTCATATGTCTGTGTGTGCTTTATCCAAACTCTAAAATAATTACAGTACTTCAGCTGGAGGAAAGACAAATATAGACACATGGTTCCCCAAGGACAGTTAGGATTTTTTTACATTACTGAGCTCTGTAATGAGCTGGCATTGTGAATATCAAGAACTCCACATGTGGTGATCATACAAACTGCTTTTATGAGTCTCTCTGCAGAGAAAAGCTCCCAGGTGAATGCTCAAGCTGTCAATCTAAAGTGCACGTTAAAAGCTCCAGAAATCTGGCTCTCTCTAAGAACATCTGCTTTTTCTGTGCTAATATTTATCAGTCACACACAATGCAATTCACATTTCCAAAATTGAGACTAGTGAATTAGAACTGAGACATATCTGTTCACTATGTTGTCTCTGAAATCCTAATAGTCATACAGAGGCTAAATCAAGCTGCTATTTACAATAGGCTCTCTCTCAGGGCTGGTCTTCACAGCAAAATTCACTGAAGTTATAATTCAAGTGTTGCCTCTAGTCCAGTGTTTCCCAAACTTGGGATGCCGCTTGTGTAGGGAAAGCCCCTGGTGGGCTGGGCCGGTTTGTTTTCCTGACGCGTCCGCAGGTCTGGCCGATCACCACTTCCACTGGCCGCGGTTCGCTGCTCCAGGCCAATGATGGACCTATCCCCCATGAACTTATCTAGTTCTTTTTTGAACCCTCTTATAGTCTTGAGGAGTGAGGCATAAAATACTGGGTGGATGTGGAGGGACTGAGGAAGTTGCACAGGTTGACTGTGCGTTGTGTGAAAAAATACTTCCTTTTGTTTGTTTTAAACCTGCTGCCTATTAATATCATTTGGTGACCCCTAAGTCTTGTGTTATGAGAAGGTGTAAACAACACTTTATTTACTTTCTCCACACCAGTCATGATTTTATAGACCTCTATCATATCCCCCTTTAGTCGACCCTTTTCCAAGCTGAAAAGTGCCAGTCTTATAAATCTCTCATATATGGAAGCGCTCCATACCCTAATCATTTTTGTTGCCCTTTTCTGAACCTTTCCCAATATATCTTTTTTGAGACTGGCAACCACATCTGCACGCAGTATTCAAGATGTGGGCGTACCATGGATTTATACAGCAGCAATATGGTATTTTCTGTCTTGTTATCTATCCCTTTCTTAATGAGTCCCAACATTCTGTTTGCTTTTTTGACTGCCGCTGCACATTGAGTGGATGTTTTCAGAGAACTATCCACAATGACTCCAAGATCTCTTTCTTGAGTGGTAACAGCTAATTTAGACCCCATCATTTTATATCTATAATTAGGACTATGTATTCCAATGTGCATTACTTTGCATTTTATCTCCAGAACAGGTCCACCCTGTACACTGAATGAGGCAGGAGGGCCTCTGGGAAAAAATAGTATGTGATCATGTAATTAAAGACAGTATCATAATGCAATACGCACAAGGGGGAGGTGAATTAAAGTTGCACAGCCAACTAAATACTTACTGTCCTGGTATGAAATTTCTTTCATCTTCATTTTGTGTTAAGCCCTTTAGGTGATTTTTGGTAAATATATAAGGCAATGGGCCAATTTGATAAAGAGGAGTCTATTTGGAGGTGGCTTAGTATTGTATACTGTTACTAGAGTTGCTTGGGAATTTTCCGCCAGAATGATTTTCCTACAAAAAATGCACTTTAAAAGAAATGAAATTTTCCACTTAAAAAAACAACACAAAACAAAACCTTCTCCTAGGGAAAACTGAAATGACTGCTGCCCAGCTGCCTGCCTGGGAGACTCTTGTCAGTTTCTAGCCCCACAGCAAAAGAAGGGAGGTAGAGATGCTGGACACTCTGGTTCTCTCTCTTTGGCAGCCAGGCTGGAAGAGAGGCAGGGAAGTGAAGAGCCAGGGTGTTCCGTTTCCAGTAGTTTTCCTGGCAGTTTTCTTGTCAGTTTCACTTTCTGTGGAAGATGGGCAGCCAGCAAATTCTATTTCAGTTCTCCCAAAGCGGAATTTTTCTGGAAATCCCTATCCATGAAAAAAAAATTGCACTGGACTTTTTATACTGATTCAGGGTGAAGTTTTATTGTAAAACCTGAAATTTTTCACAGGAAGGGATTTCAATTTCCCAGCCATTTCTATTAGATACAAGTACTTTCTCCTTAAACAGAGTACAGCATCTATCTAGCCAATTCTCATTTTTTACAGGAACACAGGAGTTGCTATTCTGGATCAGACCAGCAGTCCATATAATCTGACAGAGGCCAGGACAAGATAGTACAGGGTATGGTGTAAGTACAGTACAGACCCGTCTACGCGCGGATGTCAGGAGTCAAGCCGTCACGTAACGGACCACGGGTTAAAAGGGCCATGCTGAAATATCTTAAGATATCTATATATACACACACACGTATAATTATCTAGGATTACATACATATTCACAGCATCCCAAATACTGCAGGCCTATCTGTTAACAGCACTTTGCAAGAATATACATTCAAATGTGTAATCTAATAAAAATATTACTACTACACGGGGGTGAAAGTAACTCAGGACACTTATCGGCATGGGGCAGGGGCGGCTCTGGCCCCTGGAAGGGGAGGGGCCTTGGAGGGGAGGGGTGGGGTGAGGGGCAGGGGTGAAAGTAAGTTAAGCCACTTACCAGTACAGGTCAGGGCCTCAGGCAGAAGGGGCAAGGCTGCGGTGGTGAGGGGGGGGGGCGGTCAGCATCCCCCAACCAGCCCTTTCAGGCCGCCTGGCCCATGCCACCCAGGGCTCTCGTGTTGATTTACAGGGCCCGGGACTCTGGATGCCACTGCTGCACTAGCAGCAGCAGCATCTGGAGCCCCGGGCCCTTTTAAATCGCCGGCCCCAGGGCAACTTCTCCCTTTGCCCCCCCCCATGTATCAGAGGCTGGGGAGGGCAATGGGGCAGGGACATTAAAGCGCTGCAGGGCCCTTTGCCATGGCAGCGCTTTAACGTTGCTGTGCCCCCCACCAACTGGGGAAGGGGGCAGAAACATTAAAGCGCTGCTGCAGCAAAAAAAGTCCTTAAAGCACTGCTGCAGCAGTGCTTTAATGTCCCTGCACATAAACGGTTCTGTACTGTAACAGCAAAGTGGGCAACTGTGGAATAACCTGCTCTTTCTTCCTAATCTCAGGCAGTTGTGGGTTGGTTCATGTGCTGACATATATGAGAGTTTATATGCCTCATACCTTTTAATTCTGTTATGTGACGGTGGAGATATTTATTATCCATATAAATGTCTCGTCTTTTTTTTTCTTTAAATGCCCTTTATGAAGCTCTTAGCCTCAACAATATTTTGTGGAGATGAGTTCCACAGGTTAATTAAATAATGTGTAAGTATTTCCTTTTATCAATATTAAATTTGTTGCCTTTCAATTTTATTGAATGTCCCATAGTGTACATAGTTCTTGTATTATGAGACACAGTAAACAAGAATGCTTGCTTAACCCTCCCTAAATCATTCATTATCTATCATTCCCCCTTCTCTCTCAAATAAACAGTCCTAATCTTTTCAGTCTGTCCTCGTATGGAGGTTCTCTCTTTCATCTGATCATTTTTCATCACCTTCCTTTTACCCCCCTTTAAATCCTTTTGGAAATAGGGGATTGTGTTCATTTCTGGTCACCCTACACTATGAGGTATATTCATTACCATGCAGTAGTCCATAATACATGTACTATGAAGTATGTCTACTACCATCTAGTTCATAAAATAGCATTAACAACAACTACATTCATCCTCCACCATCCCCTATATGGAAGTCAAGTGCAATGGCAGTATCAGCTAGCGGAAATTAAAAGCAGCCTTGAATTACCTGGTTTTCAAAGACCCACACTCAAATGCTTTGGGCCTATAGTTTGAGAAAGAAGGCAAAAAGAAATCTATTTCAGGACCTTTTCTCTACATAGCAGCAGTGTACCCTTCACCCATAACACTTTGGGGATTTGATTTTATATTTGTGCCTAATTAGCTCCTAAGACAATAATTAAATCAGCTAGAATTTCACCATAGCACCCTTCCTAATTAATCCAGCGCTAAATAACTGACATTCATTTGTCAAATCTTACTTGAAAACAATCTCTGTGAAACAAATGGCAGGAGCAATGCTAGAATCTATTTTCGAAATTGAAAGCGACCCAACAGCACAGTCCAAGCTTCATTTATGGTGTCACATCAGAAGAGTGAGAGCAAATGAAGAGCTTACTAGCGTCAGTTAAATCAGGGCCGCCCAGAGGGGGGGGGCAAGTGGGGCAATTTGCCCCGAGCCCTGGGCGCCGCAGGGGCCGCCAAGAGAACAGCTGAGGCTCCCGCCTCCGCCCCTCTCCTGGAGCCTTAGCGCATCAAGCGGCGCCCTCAGACAGTGCCGCAGCGCGCCTCCGGCGGGGCCCCTGAGCCCCGCCCCGCTCAGAGCCGCGTGGGGAGGGGCGGGGCTGCGAGCTCCAGGCTGAGCTCAGCTCCCTCCGCTCGGCGTGGAGCTCCCAGCGCCACCTCCTGACCACACGGCTCAGGCCCCGCCAGAGACACGCTGCAGCTGTTCAGCAACGCGCTGAGGCTTCGGGTGAGGGGCTGGGGCCGGGGGGGTTGGCTAAAGGGCAGGGGGTCCTGGGGACTGTCAGGGCACAGGGAGGGGGCAGAGGTTGGGGGGGCAGTCAGGGGGCAGGGAATGGGGGGGTTGGATTGTGGGCGTTCGGGGGGGGTCTGTCAGGACTCGGGGAGGTGGATAGGGGTTGGGGCAGACAGGGAGCAGGGGTGGGATCCTAGGGTGGTGGGAGGGTCTCTGGGGGACGGTGAGGGGACAAGGAGCAGGATGGGTCAGGGATTCTGAGGGGGCAGTCAGTGGGTGGAGGTTGGATAGGGGGCAGGGCCAGGCTGTTTGGGGAGGCACAGCCTTCCCTACCCTAAAGCTCATTCAGCAGTTTGAGGCTTGCAGAAGAGCCACGCTGTTAGCTTTTCCATTAGGGCTGTCATCCCTTTCACTTCTCAAATGCCAAATGATAGTCCACATGTAATTTCAGTGCCATGGGGAGATTCATGTCAGGGGAGGGTAGCTTCATTTAAAATTAGCCACTGTGGGGGAGGGATCACATAAGAGCAATATCCTTCCCAACCCTGCCAAGGGAGACCTCCCCTCTCCCCTGCATTCCCTGAGGCTTCAGAGGGGTTAATTCAGTGGTTCTCAAACTTTTGTCCTGGTGACCCTTTCACATAGCAAACCTCTGAGTGCGACTTCCCCCCCTTATAAATTGAAAACACTTTTTTAATATATTTAACACTTATAAATGCTGGAGGCAAAGTGGGGTTTGAGGTGGAGGCTGACAGCTCACAACCCCCAGTAATAACCTCGTGACCCCCTGAGGGGTCCTGACCTCCAGTTTGAGAACCCCTGGATTAATTTAATTTTAGCACCCTGTGTCCATTCACATGCATGTGCTATTTTGAGTATTTCAGTTTTGACAACATAGGCTCATCCCAGATTCTGGAACAAGCTCAAATGCTCAGTTCATGGAGTATGTACATAAGCTATACTAAAGACAAACCCACAGTAACCGTCTCCAGTTTGTGAGGGACCACATGGAGCCAGTCTCTAGGAAACAGGTAAATGCATGGAGATTAAGTCCATTAATGGCTATTAGCCAGGATGGGTAAGGAATGGTGTCCCTAGCCTCTGTTTCTCAGAGAGTGGAGATGGATGGCAGGAGCGAGATCACTTGATCATTATCTGATAGGTTCACTCCCTCTGGGGCACTTGGCATTGGCCATTGTCAGAAGACAGGATACTGGGCAGGATGGCCTTTGGTTTGACCCAGTATGGCTGTTCTTATGTTCTAACCTAAATGAAACCAAAGTTATGGAGACAGATATGAGTCAAGGAAGCTAGCAGAGTATCAGAAACCTGGAAAAATCTCTGCCTGGATGGGCTCAGGTGTTTGGTTACAAGCTGAGGTGGTTCAAAAGTTTTGGATTTTTTTTAAGCAGAATTTTTTCTTCAAACAATCAAACACAGCAAGCAGCAAATATTTGGCCACACACTTCTGAAACCTCAAAAATGCAGTGTTTTGCTCAATTAAAGACTGCAGGATTTGGCCTTTGCAAACTAAGCCAAGTTAGGAGTCCATGTCTCTAGGGATGAAAGGGTAATGCATTATCAATTATGTCATTTAGGCTCAATTATGAGTAATATTAACTTACCCCCTTGTTATATACTGGTATTCCGGCAGTGCCCCAATTTACTAAGGGCTGACCATATTCACCGAGATACAATCCCTACCCTTACAATCTAAGAAAACAAGCGATATACAAAGCATGGGAGAAAGAGATTCAGTCCAGGTATATTCAAGCTTTTTATATACTCTATGGATTATATGCATTATATACTTTGGGGGGGTGGGGTGCTTTCTCAAGAAAATATTCCTGACTCCTGCCAACTTGCCATTATTAGTTGGATAAGTTTCTTGTACAATATCTGTATGTATTTAATACGAAAAAAAGAACAATTATTCTAATTCAAGTGACTTCAAACTCTCACCAAAAAAAAAAAAAATCTCAGCTCCTTGTCCATCTTCCCTGCATTACACACGTGTAAATAGCAACAAGAGAGCAGAAGATGGAAATCAAGATCCAAATTGATTCATCACAACACTCCTTCAGAAAAACAGAAGAGGTGCTTTTCCATAATATTAGGGCTGTGCAAAACCCCTGGGTTTCAATTTAGCCAGCTGAGGAACAATAAATCAGCTTGATTCCAGTCAGTTCCCAATCTTCACCGGGGCTTTTTGTGGAGTGTTGGGTTCATATAGTCAAAACATGTACAAACACCAGATGAACCTGGAGCAAACCCAAGTGAAATTCACCACACTGTTTTCCCCACATGTGGATCTCCTACCTCTCAAAAGGTGTGTCATATGCACAACAGTCAAAGATTCTTCTCTCTCTTCCTAAATGGCATCCGGCCCCCAGCAGTCCCCAAGCCAGCTCCTTTAAATGAATTCTGCTAGGAGCTAAGGACATGACTCCAACTCCTGAATCTTCACAGAAAGGCCAGCTAACCTGCTCCCTCCACACTAAGACCCATATCCTTGTGAGGAGATGTGTGCTGTTTCTTTAAATCTGTAGTGGGAAGCTAGGCACAGGGTGCTCTGGAACTTACAGTTCTAAGCAGAAGCTCTCCAGTGAAACAGACCAAAATCTGATTTATGTTAATGAGGCACTCAGGTTCTATGGCTACAAGCTGAGGTGTGGTCTAAAAGTTTTGGATTTTTTTTTTTACAGAATTTTTCTTCAAACAATCAAACACGCAAGTGAGCAAATATTTGGCCACACTTGAAACCTCAAAATGCAGTGTTTTGTTCAATTAAAGACTGCAGGATTTGGCCTTGCAAACTGGCCAAGTTAGGAGTCCATGTTCTAGGAATGAAAGGGTAATGTGCATTATCAATTATGTCATTTAGGCTCAATTATGAGTAATATTAACTTACTCCTTGTTATATATTGGTATTCAAGAAAAACAACTTACTAAGGGCTGACCATATTCACCGAGATACAATCCCTACTCCCAATCTAAGAAAAAATGCATATACAAAGCATGGGAGAAAGAGATTCAGTCCAGGTATATTCAAGCTTTTTATATACTCTATGGATTATATGCATTATATACTTTGGGTGGGTGCTTTCTCAAGAAAATATTCCTGACTCCTGCCAACCTGCCAATATTAGTTGATAAGTTTCTTGTACAATATCTGTATGTATTTTAATACGAAAAAGAACAATTATTCTAATTCATGACTTCAAACTCTCACCAAAAAAAAATCTGAGCTCCTTGTCCATCTTCCCTGCATTACATGTAAATAGCAACAAGAAAGCAGAAGATGGAAATCAAGATCCAAATTATCTACGCAACACCTTCCAGAAAAACAGAAGAGAAAGCTTTCATAATATTAGGGCCATACAAAACCTCTGGGTTTCACTTAGCCAGCTGAGGAACAATAAATCAGCTTGATTCCAGTCAGTTCCCAATCTTCACTCGGCTTTTTGTGAGGTTGGGTTCATATAACAAAACATGTACAAACACCAGATGAACCTGGAGAAACCCAAAATGAAATTGCACTACACTGTTTTCCCCCACATGTGGATCTCCTACTCTCAAAAGGTGTGTCATACGCACAACAGAGCCTAAAGATTCTTCTCTCTTCCTAATGGCATCCGGCCCCAGCAGTCCCCAAGCCAGCTCCTTTAAATGAATCTCTGCTAGAGCTATGATGACTCCAACCTGAATCTTCACAGAAAGGCCAGCCAACTAGTTCTCCACACTAAGACCCATATCCTTGTGAGGAGATGTGTGCTGTTTCTTTAAATCTGTAGTGGGAAGCTAGGCACAGGGTGCTCTGGAACTTACAGTTCTAAGCAGAAGCTCTCCAGTGAAACAGACCAAAATCTGATTTATGTTAATGAGTCACTCAGGTTCTATGATGAAAGGGGTAATGTACAGATCTAGGCAGTATACCTGCCAGCCTCTCCTAGCAAAAACACTGCAGATTTAAATTTTGCAAAATTTGCTTGGATTTGTGCAAATTTGCATACATTTAACTAGACTTTGTCTAGACTGGGGATTTGCCTGATTATAGCTATCAGGGTTGCAGTATCAGTGTAATCTTTAGTGTAGACAGACAAAGAGGCCATTATCTCAGGTTTTCAGGGAAGGGTAAACACCAGTGCAAATAGCGGCATTGCCTGTCTACACTGAGGGTAGCACTGGGGCAGCGACACCAGTCTATACTCTATCCACAGTCTAGACAGAAGCACACAAAAAATACCCCATGAATTAATCTCCTCCCACCGACCCCCAATTCCACACACACACACACACCCTTCCTCCAGTGCTAATATGCCCCTCGGGCTTCAGAACTAATTGTCACCCTGTCACACAGTTCTCTGCTCACTGCTGGGGCACTTCCTCGTGGCTGCATCTGGGGAGTAGCTCTGCCTAGTCTGGCACCGCCTTCTGTCTCTCACTTACACTGCGTCCCCTCTCATGCTCCAGGAGTTACAGTGCTTCTTTGTGACTCAGGATGATCCTTCTTCCTGGGTTAGCACTCTGGCCAGGTCATTGTAGTTTTCCCTTTCTGAGGTATCAAAATCCATTGGGCAACTGTTGCAGGGAGTTTTCAGCTCCAATGCTGAGACTGTGCCACTTCCTCAGTGACTGGTGGGGGAACCCAGGCCCACCCATTACTCCACATTCCAGCTTAAGGACCCGTGAACCAGCGAGCAGCCAAGGTCTGCACCATCCCAAACCCTTGCTGCCCTTTCCCTGAGCCTTTTGCAACTCTCCATCTTTCAGGCTTCCTCTCCACCATCCCATTGGGTAAACCCCTCTTTCGGGGCCAGCATCCCAGGGCTTCTCCTCTGTCCATGGGTTTCCTCCTTTCCCTCTCTAAGCACAGTAAAAGTGACAGCTGGCATTCACACTGCAGACTCCTTCTACCCTCACTTCCTGGCTTATATTAGCTAGGCCTGCTCCTGACCAGCTGGGCTCCATCCTCAATCAAGCCTATGAAACTTAATTCTCCTTCAGGTGTGGCCTATCAGGTTACTTAATCCCTCCTGGGCCACATTAACCCTTTCTGGGATAATGTGGGGTGAACACTACATTACATCCCCCAAAGGCCACTCTCTCTGGTGATTCTGCACAAGCACTTCCTGCCCTTTTGCTTTGCTCAACCCTTTTCCCCACCTGTTCACGCCCTCCTCCTCTGGGCCTCAGTTGGAGTAAGTAAGCTGGGGAGTCTGTCACCCCTCCCAGCACAAGGAGTGGAGGCTGGTCCAGGAGAGAGTTTCTTAGTCCTCCACCCCAGCCCTGGCAGAGGGCAGTGCTGGGAACCAGAGGGGAAGAGCCAGGAGCAGGAGGACTAGCTGCTTCAGGAGAGCACCCAGCCCTTTGGGGAATGGGGGGAAAGTGCTGTCCGCTCCTTGTGATCAGCAAGGAAGAAGACTTCAACATAATGAGCGGCTCTGATTGGCTGCCTTCCTCACACCCCCACCTCCACAGCCAAACAGAAGAGATTTCTGTGTTGCCTGACAGGTTTCCCCCACAGAAGCAGAATGGTCAGAAAACCCATTGCCTATGGAAGTAACCCATAACATTGGCAAGGCTGAGATAGCTAATCCTGTTTCCCTTAGTCCAGCAGTTCTCAAACTGTGGGTTGGGACCCCAAAGTGGATCGTGACCTGGTTTTAATCGGGTTGCCAGGGCTGGCTTCTGTGACTGTAGCTGGAGTGTCCCAGGCTGAAGCCTGAGTTTTCACTGCCCAGGCCAGCCCAAGGGTTTCAGCCCTGGCAGGGACCAGGCCACAGTGGACCCCACCTGGGGCTGAAACCTTTGGTCTTCATCTTCGGCCACCACACTCGGAGCAGTGGGGCTCAAGCAGGCTCAGGCTTCAATCTCCTCTCCTGGGCTCATGTAATAATTTTCATTGTCAGAAGAGAGTCGCAATGCAATGAAGTTTGAGAACCCCTGCCTTAGTCTAATAAAGTTCTTTATTCTGTGTGGTTCTCTACCATTGGCACATGACAGAGTGTCAGAAATTGTTTCATTTAATCCAGCATAAATAAGAAGAAAAGAAAATGCCAATGTTCAATCCTCCATATGACTTTCAACGAGACAAATCCATGGAATACAAGGAACGCTTTACCAAATCCCAAACCACCACAAGGCTTAGCACAGACAGCAGCGGATTACAAGTCGGCTCTTTAGTTTATGCAATGAGGAAGGAAGCTGAAAACATTCATAAAATCATTTGCCTTCATAAAGGATGGAGATCAGAATTTTAGCAACAATATCATAGTTATTCTTAAATTGGTTTAATCTTTAAAAGTAATGTCATGCACAAACAGTTGTGTTTTGACCAAAGCATAAAGAAGTCCTGAGAAAATATGGAAAGCAATATAATGGTCCTGTTATGAACAAGCACAACATTGTGCCTACTTATTAGTAGACCTCAAAACACTTTAAAGGAGCTAATTTTACAGCTGGGGAAACTGAGGCTCTCAGCGGTGAAGCAGTTTGCTCCATGTAACCCGCCACACCCAGGAATAGCATGCAAGTCTGCTGAGTGCTAGTCCAGTGGGCTACCCACCAGGCCACAGTACCTCCCCACATAAGGGATCGTCTAAGAGTAGAGATTTTAAACAAGGAACTTGCAGAAAAATTACAGTTAACATCTGAGCTAACTCTAGAACCAACAGCACACCTGGCACAGGAGTCTGAGCTAGTGAAAATGCAAGGCAGTTGACAAGAGCCAATGGATACACTCCAGAAAAAGCCAACCTGTGATTGGATTGCAAGTCCGCAACATATGGTATTTTCAGAGGGTCTCAACATTCCTGGAGTCGGGAGAATCTCAGCTTTCATGTTTTAGCAAGTTTTCTGCCCCAAGGATCAGGCAGAAAAGCTTGAAAAAGTGACTGCTACAGGGCAGTATACAGAAGGCAAATAAAAAGAACTCTCGTGAGTGATGTTCCTGGAAACTGTGTGTAAAGTATCTGGTGAACAGGCTTTAATTGTAATCTTAAGGTGTATAATGCAGCTGTTATTGTCACAAGCAGGATCAGGCAGTCTGACCTATGCTCAGAGCTGGAGTTGGGAGTCAGGCCAGGCCAGATGTTGCAGGAGGTCAGGAGTCCAAGAGCAGCCAGAGGCAGACTGGAGAGTCAGGATGTCGCATTTTGGCGGCGGTTACTCTTGATGACGCTGTTTCACAGCCGGCATTTCGGGCGGTGTACGCCTGACTGCTTGTCCATGCGGTCCTCACAAGGTCAGTCCGGCGCCACCACACGGAAAGGTTGGGGACTACTGATCTAGAGTCTCAAAAAGTTTGGATGATATGGGAAAGCACATGTGGATGGTATTTTGAGAGTTTCTAGCTCCAGCTGGGTACACAGATTTTTCAGTTCATTGGCAATTCAAAAACTCAAAGACAAATTTAATTTCTGGACAAACCAAAAACTAGGCTTTTCAAACATGTGGGAATGTTAGTTAGAAAATTGTTTCAGGTCAAACTAAACATTTTGCTTGCCCTGAAAATGAAACATTTGATTTAAGCATTTTAAAATGTTTGAATTTTTTTAATAAAATTGAATAAATTTTTCAGTAAAATGTTTATTCCAAAACCAAACATTCAAAATATTTCATTTTGAAAATGTTAAACAAAATGTTTTGATATTTTCAGAATTTTTTCATTTTAAATAAAACAATTCGGTGAAACCCATGAAATGTTTCTGTTGCTGCATCTGCAGCTTCTACCCAAAAAAAAAAATTTGGTCAAAAAAATTCCTCCCTGCTCTACCGCCAGCCTCACCAGAAAATTAGAAATCATTACTAATCCTAACACACAAACACAAATGATAAGGAAGTTTCATGCAAGACATGGTTAGGTCAGTTATTTAAGTGGTGGCACTATGAAATTATGAAACCTCAAATAGGCTGGATTTCGCAATGAACTCAAACCATGCAGCCTTTTGTGAGGTTTAAGGGTTTCATTATAAATATTTCATATTGCTATAATATTGCCAATTTATATAATACTCTAAAACTGGAAAAATTTCCATCCAGCAAGTCTCACAACATATGGTATTTTTCAGAGGGCCTCGGCTCCTGGAGTCGTGAGAATCTCAGCTTTCATGTTTTAAAAAGCAAGTTTTCTGCCCTTATGATCAGGCAGAAAAGCTTGAAAAAGTGACTGCTACAGGCAGTATAAGCAGAAGGCAAATAAAAAGAACTCGTGAGTGATGTTCCTGGAAACTGTGTGCAAAGCATTCATGAACAGGCTTGCACTGGTAATCTCAAGGTGTACAATGCAGCTGTTACTGTCACAAGCAGGACTGTGGGCAGTCTGACCTAGTGCTCAGAGCTGGAGTTGGGAGTCAGGCCAGGTCAGATGCCAGGAGGTCAGAGTCCAAGACAGGCCAGAGGGCAGACTGAGAGTCAGATGTCAAGGCATTTTGGCGGCGACACCTCTTGATGACGCTGCTTCACAGCGGCATTTCGGCGGCGACGCCTCTTGACTGCTTGTCCAGCGGCCACGGTCCTCAGCGGCTAGTCGTCCGGCGCTCACCACACGGAAAAGGTTGGGGACCACTGATCTAGAGTCTCAAAAAGCTCGGGATGATATGAAAGCACATGTGGATGGCATTTTGAGAGGCCTCTAGCTCCAGCTGGGTAAATAACAGATTTTTCAGTTCATTGGCAATTTCAAAAACTCAAAGACAAATTTAATTTCTGGACAAACCAAAAACTAGGCTTTTCAAAACATGTGGGGAATGTTAAAGTTGAAAAAATTGTTTCAGGTCAAACCAAACATTTTGCTTGCCCTGAAATGAAACATTTGATTTTAAGCATTTTAAAATGTTTGAATTTTTTTAATAAAATTGAAGGAAATTTTTCAGTAAAATGTCATTCCAAACCAAACATTCAAAACATTTCATTTTGAAAATGTTAAAACAAAATGTTTTGATATTTTCAGAATTTTTTTCATTTTTTAAAAATAAACAATTCGGTGAAACCCATGAAATGTTTCTGTGTTGCTGCATCTGCAGCTTTCACCCAAAAAAATTTGGTCAAAAAAATTTCTCCCTGCTCTACTGCCAGCCTCACCATAGAAATTAGAAATGGCCACTAATCCTAACACACAAACACAAATGATATGAAAGTTTACAAGACATGGTTAGGTCAGTTACTTAAGTGGTGTATCTGTGAAATTATGAAACCCCAAATAGGCTGATTTCGCAATGAAACTCCAAACCATGCAGCCTTTTGTGAGGTTTAAGGTTTCATTATAAATATTTCATATTGCTATAATATTGCCAATTTATATAATACTTAAAACTGAAAAATTTCCATCCATTTTTTCATTTAGTACAGTGGTTTTCATCCTATGGTTCACAGACGCCAGTGTGTCCACAGACTATGTCTACGATTTCCAAAGGAGTCTGTGCCTCCATTTGGAATTTTTAGGGGTCCGCAAACAGTGCCGGATTAAGATATAAACTAACTAAGCTATAGCTTAGGGCCTCGCAATATGAGGGGCCTTTAAAAAAGAAAAAACTGACTCCTTGTCAAATTTTATCAAATTGATAAATAAAGGAGATATGGGAAAAGAAGATTCTCTCTCTATATAGAAATTTTTGTTCAAATATAACAAAAATATAAATGTGGCTACAGAAATACTCTTACCCTACCCCTACCCTTCATTAATTGTTCATTATTGACAGGCGGGAGGCCAGGGCTGGGAAAAAAAGCAATCATTGCACTTGTAAAATTAGTATTTCTACGAGTAAGTCTGCTATCAGTCTCCTAAGGCAGCGTTTTGTTGGCCAGCTGCTACTGGTAAAATTCTGACTGTTCCTTCATAACTTATTTAAATAAATAGATAATCTCACTGCCAATAAAATTGGGGAAAATGTGAGGTCGGAGATGGCAGTGTTGTGAAGCAGTCAGTCCTGCCAAGCTCATACTCCTATGCTACAGTTCTTTCTTCTTTTGATCTGTACGTGTGTACAATTGTGTATTTTAGTGTGCATGCCCCTTTCTGCTTCATGCACTATCCATGCTTCACATGATTGAGTTTGCAGGTGATCGTCTTATGGACTTGGGTAGAGTGGATCTTGAGGAAGATAAATTTGTGATGGCTTCCTTCCGTCAGTTTCAGGAACCTTCACAGTAAATATCAGAGAGTGCTGACGAAAGGATAAATGAGGGTTCTGAGAGAAGTGAAGGAAGATATACATATGTATCAAAATATTCTGAGTACTTGGTGAGCAAGTTATTTCAAACAATCTGCATATATGATTTATAGGCTATTAAAACCTATAATAGTCATTTTATTTGCTTCAATATAGGCTAGGTTTTCTCACTTTCACAATGCCTGTCTAGAGATTACCAGTCTTCTTTCTGGTAAATTCTTTCTTTCCCTTTCCCACATATAGCATGTTGTTGTCACTCTGTGTGTCCGAGATGTTTACTCGAGATTAATTAGTGGTCCTGGGGGAGACAGAGGATAGAGAAGTGAATGCAAAGAGAGATGTCTGCCTAGAAAAAAAGACTGGGATTTTCTGCTTGGTGGGTTTAGAGCACACCAGATAATATTTTATTATAGGTAGCATGCTATGTAAAAATTCTTCTGTAGACTTATAAATCACATATCATATGCATAATACATAATATTTTTATAGTATGGCAAAAGAAAAATCCCAACAATTCATTGTTTCATAGCTAAAATTAAATCAGAATAAACATTTGTAAATATATTTTATATATAGTCTGGATAAACTTTGTATTTCCCTAACAAAATTAATCAAACATTTTTTCATTTATTCATATGTAAAGAAGGATAATTTTCCTTATTCATGGTGTAAAAAAAATTATATATCCTCTCTTGTTTTTCTGTGAGAACATAGACAAAATAGCACTAATTTTCGCAGAAATATCCTGGTAAAATAACACCGGTTTTTGACATATTAATAAAAATAGTATTTGTTGTTGTATAGATATATAAATATCAATATTTGTAATATAAAATTATTATTTTATTGGATTCAATAAAAAATTTCTACTACTAATTTTAGTACCAATATTAGGTAATTCAGCAAAACCTTCTATAAAAACAAAACAAATCAATTTATTGGAAAAATACAACCCACATATAATTTTCTGATGGTTTGCTTATTACCTGGGTGTAATTCATATCAATATAACTAATAGTTGAGCTTTAAGTTTTTGGGTTATCCACATCCTATATTCTCTATTGCCTCTTGTATCCTCTATTGCCATCTTATACACCTCTACCCCGATATAACGCTGTCCTCGGGAGCCAAAAAATCTTACTGCGTTATAGGTGAAGCCGCGTTATATCAAACTTGCTTTGATCCACCGGAGCGCGCAGCCCCACCCCCCCTTTAGCGCTGCTTTACCGCGTTATATCCGAATTTGTGTTATATCGGGTCGCATTCTTTCGGGGTAGAGGTGTATCTCTAAGAATCTCATTGCATATTCAGACAAAGAATTCCACAGTTTAGATGCCCCAACAGAAAATAAAAATTTCCTGAGAACTCGTCTAGTAAATTGTATTATTTACTGTATTTTTTTAATTTTGTATTTTTATATTATATTGTTTACTTCTACTTTACTTACATACACAATTAGTTTGAAGAATGTGTCTAAAATGTATTTCTGTCATGATGTCATCGTTATAGAGAGGGCTGCTGAAAATGAAGATTATTATTTTATTTTTACAACTTCGCCTTTGTATTCATGTAAATATAAATTCATTTTTATGGTATGGGGCCTCTTACACTCGACATAGCTTAGGGCCTCAGAATGTCATAATCCAGCCCTGTCTGCAAATGAAAAAAAGGTTGAAAACCACTGGTATAGTACTGTACATTAATAGACACGAATCTGGAATAAAATGGGTCTGCATTGCCACTAGGTGGCACTCAAGATCCATAAATACCGAATAGGAGCAAAGGCAGAGACACAGAAAATACATCTTCTATAGAAAAATTAAAACAAAAACAAAAAGCATCCAACCTCTTTTTGATTTTCAGTAAAACTTCACACATTTTCGACATCATATTCACATTGTCACATATCCAAGACAACAAACTCGGATGACTGAAGACAATCTTTCTGGAAGAAAGCTTCCCTATCAGACTTAACTGAATGTGCAGTTGGGTAAGACAGATAGCACAAGAGATTTGCAAGAATCAATAATCTGCTATCTCCTGTCACTTAAGGTATGATTGCCAAGTAGAAGCATTTAGGATAAGGCTGCAGTGAAGGCCTGAAATCCTTACACATACTCAGAGGACAATGTTTCAATTGGGAGAGTTCTACAATTATAACCTTTGTCTCTGGCAATAGCCATACGGAAATGAGGAGAAGACAGCTGATTGATTTCCCCCGGCCTCCACCCCCAACACTGAAATAATGTAGAGAGGAAAGGAGTTATTCGGTAATTTATCTATCTATGTATATCTGATGTGCAATTGTGGTATCTGCACATCACTTATACCAATTTATCCTTTAAAAATAGTTTTATGTTTGTCTCTGCTTAAGTTCAAAGGGGAAAAGCTTAATTTATGTTGCCTGAAAATATCAGTAAGGATAAGCCCTTAGAGAAAGGATTGGACAATTATGTGGATCACAAGGCTGCTTAGGCCATTTTACACAGCTGTGGTGCACTTTACACACCTCAAACTAAACTAGGGTGACCAGGCAGCAAGTGTGAAAAATCGGGCCGGGGTGGGGGGTAATAGGAGCCTATATAAGAAAAAGACCCATAAATCAGTCACCCTATACTAAACCAAAGCAAGGCATGGAGCATACCGGGTCAGGAAGGCCTCGCCCCTAAGCATAAGCAGGGCATGCTCTAGGTGGAGGGACAATTTAAAAGGGCATTAGCAGTAGGGTGACCACCTTTTCAAAAGGCAAAAGTGGAACACGTGCAGGAACCCTGCCCCTCTCTGTGGCCTTGCCCCTGCTCCTCCTCTTCCCCTGAGGCTCCATCCCCTGGCCAAGCCAGAAGCCAGAGTCAGCCCATGGTAAAGACCTGCCCATGGAGCCCAGGCCACTGTGGGGAGCCTTGAACCCTCTACTTTTCCTGAGCAGGGGGGCAGGGTGCCTGAGAACAGCCCCCGGCTGTGTCCCTGCCCCTGCACAAGAAACCAACAAGCTGATTATGGCAAAGTTAGAGGGAAATTGATATATTTTGCAAAAAATAATTATTTTAATAAAGCATTATACTACCTCACAAGGCCATTTTGCTACCTTGACCACTTTACTAATTTGTTGTACCTCTTTTCCTCTTGGTTTGTCTGCCTTTTAGCTGGCAAGTTCTTCAGAGCAGACTCCAGGTCTTCCTTTATGTTTGGGAAGTATCTAGCACATTATGAGTAAAATTCAGTAATAGAAAAATAGGAACTGTCATACTAGTTCTGGCCCTAGAGCCATATAGTCCAATGTCTACTGACAGCAGTGGCTAATACCTGATGTTTCAGGGAAATGCGAAAAACTATCATACACAGTCATTTGTGCTGAGCAGCACATGATGGAAAAATTCCTTTCTAATGCCCCCAAGGCCAGCTTACTCCCTGACGTATGATATTTGTTTACTCTTATCATTATCTTAGCCTGCATAGCTACAAATGTTATTAATGGTCATGCCATTATCCAATGCTTTTAAATGTTAAATTCCAGCAGATACAGTCTGCTAGCTCCAGCCTTTTTACTCTAAGCCCCTGTCATCTGGAACTCCTTCCCTCAGACTCCCAGGAAACTGCTCTCTCTTTATGTATTTTCAAGACAAAAGTTCAATATTTGGGGCTTTAATGTATTTGGTGGCTTTCAAGAATTGCTTCTTACTGTAGTTTTTCCTGGAAACCTCCCATGGGGGATATTTGCAGGATGATGAAGCGATAAATGGCTTAGCATAAAGCTATGAAATAAGCAAGGTGACAAATAAATGTAGAACTACAATTATTCTAACTCAAGTGAATAGAAAAATTAAAGGGGAAAAAGTGAATAACTCTCCCTACATTGTCTTTCCTGTCCTTATCTGAAGCTGCTTATGAAACCCTAGATTGTGACATAGGCTAAGCACACATGCAATACAGAAAAAATTCTATGAAGGCTACTGGTGCTCAGTGTTAAAGATGCTGCCTCATCCTGTTACTGCTTCTCTGGAGCAAATGGCCAGGGAGGAATGGGAAATGAGCAGAACCTTGGTCTGCCAGCCTACTTTCTATCAAGCTTAGCTCAGACAGCCTGAGTGGCCTATACTGTTGTAAATTACTAACCATCCCCGAACTTCTCAGGAGGGAGGAGAAAGCAGGGAAGGAATTGTGACTCAGAGGGGTAACTCTGAGGCCCAGTGCCTCCTAGATCTACTCAAGGGGGTTGTATAACTTACGCATCACTCTTTCTTCAGGTCTCTGCTTAATATCACAACTATCCCTTACTACATGGAGGATGGAGGTGTGGGAAGAGAAACTGCAGGCAGGAAACTACAGCTCTGCTTTATCTTTGAACCTATACATACATGTATCTGGGGAAAATATCTTCATGGAATTCCATAAGAGGAATATTTGATCTGGTTTGGACCTGACCTGACTACAAAACCAATTACGTCTCAGAAAGCAGTTTACAGCAATTTCTAGCAGCCATTGGGTGGATGCTTTGTCTATCCCAAGTAGCAACCTGAGCCAGCTAGACACTAGAAAGTAAGGAGCAAATGACTTTAATGGTGCGTTTTGTAACAAGAACAGAACCCAGTGAAAATGTCCCTGCAATGGTGACTGTCGGAGAGCATTTTCTAGAATTTATTGACATTGATGATACTATAGGAGCTGGTATGAAAAATGTGCTTCTTAAAAAGCTGGAAGATACAGGAATTGTGATAGCTGACATGAGAGGTCAGGGCTACGATAATGGTGCCAATGTGAGAGGAAAGAACAGAGGACTGCAGACACGGATCCGAGAGTTAAACCCTCGAGCTTTTTTTGTCCCATGCAGTTCTCATTCATTGAACTTGGTGGTCAGTGATGCAGCATCAGCTTAGAGTGAGGCTGCTGGATTTTTTAATGTCATTCAAAGCATCTGTGTATTTTTCTCTGCATCAACTCATCGATGGCAAATTTTGACGCAACATCTGGGAACATCCTCTCTGACACTGAAACCACTGAGTGCCACACGATGGGAAAGTCAAGTGGAGGCAATAAAGCCTATCAAACACCAAATTGGGTAGATGATGCCATAGTTGCCATTATGGAGAATAATGCTATGACAGGAACTGCCCATGGGAGAACAGTGGCAGCGGGAAATGGAATCAACAAACATACATAACTTCAAATTTCTGCATGGCTTAGTGTTGTGGCATGACATACTGTTTGAAATAAATGTTGTAAGCAAGAGACTGCAAGGTGTTGACCTTGATATATCTGGAGCAATGGAACAACTGGACAAAGCAAACTCATACCTACAGTCTTACCGATCAGATGAGAGATTTCAAAACGTTCTGAAGAGTGCACAGAAGTTGGCAGAGGAACTTCACACTGAAGCTATTTTCCCACCCATTCAAGAATACAAGAGTCACCAAAGAAGACATTTTGATTACGAGGCACGGGATAATCCCATAAGAGACCCCAAACAACAATTCAAAGTCGAATTCTTTAACCAGGTGCTAGATTGTGCAATAAAGTCAGTTGAAGAATGTTTCATTCAGCTTAAAGAACACAGCAGTATATTTGGGATGTTGTATAATATTCCAAAACTCCTCACTACACCTGAAGAAGACCTACACCAGCAATGCAGGGCACTAGAGACAGTGTTGACACATGATGACATGCGCGATATTGATGCAAGTGATTTAGGCGATGAACTGAAAGCCCTTTCAAGATACATTTCAGCAGGATCAGCTCCAAAGGCTGTTCTGGAATATATGTGCACAAATAAGATGACCACCCTCTTTCCAAATGCTTTTGTTGCTCTGCGCATACTTCTAACACTTCCTGTGACAGTTGCCAATGGAGAACGCAGCTTCTCCAAACTGAAGTTAATAAAAACATGTCTACGCTCCACAATGACACAGGAGAGGCTGATCAGCCTTGCAACCATCTCAATAAAGCATGAGCTGGCCCAGACTGTGGACCTTCAGGAAGCAGTTCAAATCTTTGCAA
Organism: Mauremys reevesii; assembly: GCF_016161935.1. Classification (NCBI taxonomy): domain Eukaryota; kingdom Metazoa; phylum Chordata; order Testudines; family Geoemydidae; genus Mauremys; species Mauremys reevesii. The sequence goes on along the minus strand of NC_052625.1, from coordinate 143,586,573 downwards.
CCAAAAAGGCACAGAAGCACCACTTTGATTATTCAAACAGATAAAAATGCCAGTCTCTATTTCCACACCATGCAGACAAGAAAAGTTACATTTGCTGTTCAGGCATTTGAAAGTGTTACTTAAAATTTTTGAACAAGGCATTTTAAGTTGTTAGTTCTCCTTTGTTGGGGTACATATCCGAGCAGTACCATGAGAGGAGTAGAACAGGAAGAAGGCAGAATTGAGACCTTTCAAAGTTTTGGCCCAAGCAAGGGGGCAGGGCGTCATTTGAGCTCCCCACCTCAGGTGCCAAAATGTTGTGGGCCAGCCCTGCCTGTCAACTGAGTGTTTTATAGAAAATGTGTCAGGGACTCGGGAAACTGCAGATCAGAACAGTGATCAGGGTCAACCCTAGTGAGCACCTCCAAAAAGAGGAAATCTCACAGACCCTAAGTGAAATGACTTAACTGACACTTTTGCTTCATAATGCAGTGTGCTTACTCATTGCCTGAAGTTATATTGAAACCGTGTATGGGGCAATATTTACACAAGGAAGCTTCTGGTGACACAATCAAAGGTCCTTTCTCACTGAGTAAGGCTGTCATATATGGTTACCTAGTTTCTCAAACCAATGCAGGACGGCCTTCTTAAAGTCGCAGCTGTAGAGCAGCCATGTACAAGCCCCGACTGGTCAGAGTGAATAATTCCTGGAATTATTCCTAATCACCACTATTTTAAAGTCATCATTTAGCTGGGAAATTGGATAACAGGGTGAGGAAAGGAGGTTTAATACTCAGTATTGCCAACCACAAATGTTCAAAAATCGTGAGTCAGATGCACCAAAAATCATGAGATTGGCTTTAAAATCATGAGATTATGTAAAAATAATAGATTTGGTGTTCTTTTTATTTACCTTCTGCTTTTTGTGCCTTTTGGATGCATTGGGGTCACATTCTGAAGCTTTCCCCACAGCCATGTGGGCTTGAAATTTAGAGATTTTATTTAAGAATGAAGGTTGAAATCATCACATATCCACTTGACTCCAGGACCTGGGATTTAAGGAGAACAATAATTATCATGAGATTCATGACAAAATCATGAAAGTTGGCAACACCGAATACTGATTCATGGCCTCCCTTAGTGTCGAGAGGAATTAACTTTTGTCAAAGGCATCACAGTATATCTATTAGTAAAAGGTTTTGTCTGAAATGGAATTTATTGAAAATAGCTGTCAGATGTTCATTTTAGCCAAGGGCTTTTTCCCATCTATTGAGAATATGCTCCTGCTCCACCTGGGATTGGCATGGTCTTCAGCATTTTTAATTGTGAGTATTGGCCTGGCTGCTTTATCTCTAGTTATAAGCCGTGCTCACAATGATCCAGTTTTATCCCCATTTTCATATACCCTCATCCACAGATAGAGAAGATCTTCCTTGGCTATTTAGGTAAAAAAGAGATTAGTCTCTGTCTTGATTTGATGAAGTTCTCATTCAGTGTCCTCTGGGAATATAACCTAATTTAGTTGGCATACTGGCAACATGGGGTTCAGGACCTCCAAGAGGGAAAATGCAACTAAAACATGATATAAAAGCTTGGCATTAGCAGCTTTTTAGAACTCAGGGGACTACGGTTAAAATTTGCTTAAAATTACATTAATTTAAGGTTGCGGATTTCAGGGTATTGAAACAGGGACCATGTGAGGATGGGTGGGGCTGGGAGTAGGCTCCTCCTCTGTCTTTCCAGGATGCCGTACCAGCTATAAATATCTTACTGGTATGGCATACTGGACCGTACCACAGTACTTGCACCACTGTTTAAGAAGGAGCTTGATCAATTTATGAATGGGATCATAGGATTGGATTGCCTGCAAGAGCAGGGGCCTGGACTTGATAGCCCAGAGGTCCTTTCCAGTATTATGTTCCTATGTTTCCCTCTTTTATTTTCTATTTCTACTAAAAATCCAGCAGAGATTCTCCTTATATATAAATCTTGAATGCCTCCCACTGTATGACCTTATTCATATCCGAAATGGTTTGGAAACTACTTATCCTCAAATAGGGTCAAATCCATTGACTTTCCAGTGACAGATAGCAATTGTTTCTAGCCCTGATGGTTCATGAGATATCAGACTTAAATTCAAAATTATTCTGATTATGATTTTGTTTTACATTCACTTCGGTTCTGACCTGATTTTAGTAGCCACTACCTCAGAAACTGTGATAGCTAGGACCATTGTCGCACATCATCTGCAATCTTGTGTGAATGAAGTTGGGATTAATCTTTAAGTCTAGGGATTTGTGAGAACACTGGCTTCTAAAATCCTGAAAGAATGGAGGTTTGAGTGGCAAGTGAGAAATTAAATGATAATTGCAGAGCTACACAATGGGCCATGTCATTCCATGGAGGCCAGGTTTAAAGCACGGGTTCCATTTTCATGTATTGTTGTTTCTCAATATTTTTGTGGTTATTAAACGATAATTAAGAAAACTTCTCACTACTTTCAGAAAAGGTAAAGAAAAGTTACTGTTTGTCTCTTAGCCAGTTCCTTCTTGTGGACAGCGCAGGACTAGGTAGGCACAAGCAAGGCAAAGAGGCTGGCAGAACAACAGTGTAATGAGATAAAGGCCTACTCCATGGAAAAGTTTGGGAGAGTGAGCAGGCAAAGCCCCTCCAGCAGTGAACTTCAGAGAGTAACTCCTCACATGGTCCCTGTTTCAATACCCTGAAATCCGCAACCTTAAATTAATGTAATTTTAAGCAAATTTTAACCGTAGTCCCCTGAGTTCTAAAAAGCTGCTAATGCCAAGCTTTTATATCATGTTTTAGTTGCATTTTCCCTCTTGCCCTACATGTTGCCAGTATGCCAACTTTTAGGTTTATTCCCAGAATTTTGTGAGGCCTTAGAACCCCTCATTTATCCTGTCCAATAGATGATCCTACGATGTAAAATGATGAGGTCTAAATTGGCTGTTACCACTCAAGAAAGAGATCTTGCAGCCATGAAGGAATTTATAAAGTCCATGCTCCCAGGTGGAGCAGGGAGCACAGATAGAGCCCATTTGGCCTTAAGAACCCCTCCTTCTAAGATAACTTGGGTGTGAGGGAGAGAAAGTGCATCCCATGTCCCACACCCTCCCCCACCCCAACAACTTGCCTCTGGCAAGACCTTTTCTACTAAATGAGGATCCAGCTCCAACATCCCTTCAAACCCCCCATGGCAGTTCTTCAGGTTTTATATGGGCCAGGCACAAATACAGAGACTGGGGGAGAGAATCTCATTAACATAAAGTATGCATCCACCGAGCAGTCCTCTGGATCCTGACCAGGAAGTGGCAATGGAGCCCATCCACCCCTTTCTCCACCTTGACCTAACCATCCTCAGGATCCTTCAGGGCAGGGCAGGTTGGGCTCATCCGGGGCTAACACAGCTTTTATTTCCACCTGGGCTAGGATTTGGCCACGTATCCACACAGCACTACTGAAGCATGGTTTCCTCTGGTGTGAAGGATAGTGTTAAAAGCTACATGCAAGACAACAGAGATCTCTCTTGTACAGAACTCTTCTGTAACAGACAGATGGCCCACCAAATCTAGCACACCAAACACCAATGGCAGCTGGAGGGGAAATCTGGGTACTCCAGAACAAAAGTAGCCATGGGAACATTAGTGTCTATAAAAAAAACCAGACAGGACCTCTATTTTTAAAGGTCTTGTCCAAAAGACCCACATATAATCAACTGCCTGGACCTCCACTTACTCACCCTGCTGGAATGTGAGCCTGTGGTTTCAAGGAGCCTGAACGTTTCAAACCGGAGAATTAGATTGCTAAACTTAATTATTTAATGTCTGAACGTGTAATGTAAATCAGTATGTAAGTGCTATTATTTATCTATTATAAAAAGCCTCTCCAGATCTAAAAGATTGATATAAAATATGTCATAAGACATGAACATGGGTATTTCTTGGGTAAATGACTTCATTGTTTATTTTTAAATGTGCAAGTATCCAATATTTTATTGTATTTTTAGATATTGTTAGTATTCAATATTATATTTAAATAAGAAAGTTTATTCACACTGTTTGTTGAAAGTTCTACAATGCCTCTGAGCTACCATTTTCCTGAGTTTTTCCTGAGTATTTCCCAGCTGTTTCTTCCTTCCATAACTCCTCATCCTTTCTCAAATGTAAACTTTAATAATAATAGGACAACTAGTCAAGTGTTTTGAAATGTAGCCGCAGTGCATAAGTGGCACGTGGGAGAGACACCAAGTTCCTACTCCATGTTCCAAGGAAAACTAGAACCACTGCACAGAACTCACAACCCAGTGGCAGATATGCCAAACCCGTGAAAAAGACAGAAAATTGGGCTTGTTTTTGGCTTAATTAGCTTGTGAGTTGCTTGTTGGCTAGTTTTTGGCTTGTAGCTTGTTGGTTGTTTGGCTGGTAGCTTGTTGCTTGTGGTAGCTTGTTGCTTCTTTCTTTTGATTGGCTCCTAGCAAGCAGGGGCAAGGAGGGGCAAGCAGAGGCCAGGGGCAAGCCGGGGTAAGGGGGGGAAAGAGTCAGGGGTACACAGCAGGCCCACCACAGTCCCGGACTGCATGCTGGGGGAATCTAGTCACATAGAGTGTTGAGGTTTTTAGGCATTGGCTTGTTTTGGCCTTGTTTTGAATGGGATTAGCTTGATTTTTGGCTTATTGTGCAAGTCGGGGTGTTTATTTACCATGTGAAAGTTGGCAACTGTGCCCAGTGGGAGGGGGAGCTATTGAGTATTTAAGTCACTTGCAGGCCCTCCAAATCCAGAAAGCTCAAGTTGACAAAGTTGTAATGCATGAGTTTTTCTAAATACTAATACGCTATCACAAAAATGCAAGGGGTCTCAGCCTCAGAAATTTTCTTTTTAAGATTGAGCTAGGTTACTGAGGGGCACTGTCTTTTAATAAAGCTGCTGTGGCCTCCTATTGCTCCACTTGGCTATCAACAGAGGCTCCATCACCACCCCACCACACCTAGCTCTAGTTACTGCCTCCCTACTGGTTGATTGTTTGGAAGCTGAGAGCCAATCAGGTTCTGACCAGGCCCATCACCAGCCCCAGCAGTGGCAGGGCACATGCCTGACAATGGGGAAGAAGTAACCAGAGATGTCATGACAGAAGGGCAGCCAGGCCAAATTTGAGTGGCATTGCAACCTAGCACTTAAATAATAATATATGGAGATATACCTATCTCAGAGACCTAGAAAGGTCATTGAGTCCTCTGCCTTCACTAGCAGTGTGTATGTACTGACTTTGCCCCAGATCCCTAAGTGGTCCCCTCAAGGATTGAACTCATAACCCCAGGTTTAGCAGGCTAATGCTCAAACAATGAGCTATCCCTCCCCCACTTGGGCTTCAGTTCCCAGGTCCAGTGTCCACTCTGAGATTTCAGGAGTATGTGAGACAGGGCTCATATATGTGAGTCTCACAGCTCATGTGTGAGACTTGAGGTGTCTGCCAAATCCTGGGCTGTTCCAGAGCCCTGGTATAATTTATATGGTTCTGGGGGGCTGTCTATATGACAGCAGTCTCTTGAGGCTGCACAGTGCAGTGCAGCACTGGCCAGAATCTCCACTGCAGTTATGCCCCCAAGATGGCCCTCTCACCCTCACAGTCCCACCCTGGTGCACCCCCTATGCCAGAGCTTGCCAAGGGGTTCTCAGAAGGCTGCCTTACAAGTGTCTTCCGCAGTGTCTGCACCAGGGACAAATGAGACATCTTTACCCACTCCAGAGTGTATACATGGCATAAAGGGCCCAGAGCCAGCGTGAGGTGTTTGGGCTTTGTGTGGGCAATAAGCAAGGTCTGGGAGAGATGGAATTAATTTATCCCACTACCTGCAGGCAGGCCACAGAACTGGAGAGCAATTCCTCCATACTCATTACTCCAGCCCGTACGCTGGAGGAGTAACCCCTCTGCAAATCCTGTATAGGATTTTAGAACCAATGGATTTGCACGGGCAAATGTCCCATGCTGCACACTGGCCAACCATCCCGCCTCTCATAAGCACTTGCCCATTTGGGGCTGATGCATTACTTTTGGAGCTTACATAGAGCCCCCTTCTGTGGTGCACAGAGAGTTCTGGGGCCCCCTTTATGTGAATGGTCTGTCTGTACCACTCTCACTTCCCACACCCCACACATGAATGCATACCCTCAGACATGGGTGAATTGTATTTTAGGAGGATCTGATCTTACATCTAATAAAACATGTCAGAGAAGGACTAGTTCAAACAAGGGGGGAACGGTGACACAGAAAGAAACCACTACATAAAGGTTTTGTGTGGCTTCCTATATGGTTCAACTTCCTTGCCCACAATGGAAGTTGTGAAAGGAAAAGGAGAGAAAACAGGAGAACAGAAACTTTGCAAGTTTCAAAAAAAAATTATAAAATATATATCTAAGCAAAAACAATAGACATGCATTCCTTTTCCCCTTGTACCCCCCAAAAGTCCTGGAACTTAACCCCTGCAAAAATGTTTTTAATTTTAAACTATTACACTGTCTTTTTCCTGACGAAAACATTGATACTTTAATTCACACTTTATTTAAAAATGGATCAAGCTTTTTTTGTCATGCAAAGTGCTATATTTCGCTCCTAATGGAAATAATTAAACTTGGTTAGATACGTGATGAAGTAAAGAGGAGACAAACAGCTGTACATCTCATCAGATCATACACTAAAATGCCCTGATCAGAAAACCTAATATTTTAAATAGAGGTGCTATAAAAGCTGAAAAACAAACAATTCCATTCATTGTCATCCGTGGTCACTACCGATGGGACAGGCTTTAAGATTTATGATAGTAGCAGGTACTGCAATGACAGTCTGTGTGGTTCTCTATCTTCACGTTGTCCTTAAGGGTAATCTTTTAAAAAGAAACACACACAAAATTACAATTAACTACATTGCTCAAACAAAATTCTTCATGCAAAGTGTTTCTGAAGCCTTTCTTTTCTCAACTAGATACTGTACAAATGTCTTTTGAGATATAGGTATCGGAATGGCACCTGAATCATGTGTTACACTGGTTTTCTATAGCTCAGAGCCACAAAGCCTGAAGGCAAGGTTTTCAAAAGCACTTAGTGATTTTGAGTGCCTAACCTGGCACATCTTAGAGAGGCCTGTGTTTCAGAAACTGTCAAGCATCCACGATCTGAAATTTCAAGACCCTTTACCATATCTGAAGGTGGCCCCCCAAGGAAGGAGATATTCAGAACAACTTGTCATTTAAAAAAAAATCTTGGCCAAAGTATATGGGCTGAATGGGAGCAAGGATAATCTGGGTGAGCTAGAGCAGTGGTTTTCAACCAGGGGTACCACACCTCCATTCCTCCCTTGATGGCCTTAAAACCACCTCCATGCTTGTCTATGTGGAGCTGGCACAGAGGATGGCTATGCTGTGCACAATGGGTGTGCAGTTCTGCTACATGCCAACTATCCAGCCATTGTGGACCCACTAGATTGGTGGCTTTACACAGGCCCACACCTCTGTGTTATATGGAAATGGGTTACAAATACAGGGGTAGATGAAAAACAGGCTTCATTTGAGGTATATTGGTACTATTTTTTACCCTACCTTAATAGTCATTTCTTGTCCTGACCAGTCTCCCTGCTGCTCAGAATGGTTCTTGCCAATGCAGGGAATAGGCAAGGGAAATCACATCAAAGAGAGTCAAACACCAATTGAGTGGTATTTAGGGTAATATTGCATGTCAAGGGGAATTGCCAAAAAAAAAATGACCTGGGAAAAGGGCAAAAATTCAGGGCCAGACCTTCAGAAGGTATAAATCATTGTAGAACTATAGAAATCAGTGGAATGCAAACAATTTATTCATACCAGCTGAGGATCTGGACCTCTGTGTTTATCTAATGTTTAACATGCTAATTTCTTTAAAAGAATAGAAGTCAGATGCTCAGAACGTAAGCATCTAGGATTTTTTCCTCAAATGGTGGTTAAATGCCCTATGGCAGGAACATACTCGGCTCTATTCATTGATTTATGTTGCATCATAAAACAAGCTTAAACGGGTTTCAGTCTTGTCCTCACCTTTGTAAAGGCTTTTGCTACACAGCATGTTGCCTCTGATGTAATGTTCTTTGGAACGAGCATTGTCTTCTTTGATCTCATGGGAGTGGGATAAGCCCTGGAGAAACAACATCCTGTGCACTGGTAAATGGGAGCTCCTGGCTTTGAGAAGAACCTGTTCTCCCCTAGCTTGCATTCTGGACAACCTATCACAAATACATAAGCAACAGAAACTATAAACAAGCCACTGAAATGTTTCCCCATATGCCATAGCCGATTTGAAATTATATTTTTATTTTCACTAACAGACAAAAAAAAAGCACAACATGGGTTATGCCGCTGGTCATCCCCAGTTATCATCTAACAACAGAAAGAAGGATTTTCTCTGTCGAGGGTTTGGAGCTCTGGAATACTCACAACTTGCAAGGCTACATTCATGGCATCTTTCCAGATAAGACTCAAAAATGTATTGCTTCCTTTCCATGTTTCTCATTAATTTTCTTTACAGGTGGGTTGTAGGTGAGTATATACAGTTGTCATCCCTAAAAACTTGTTAGTGGCTAAATGGTATTATCACAGTATTTGCAATATTCTTTAGATCAGGGATAGACAACCTATGGCATGCACACTGAAGGTAGCATGCAAGCTGATTTTCAATGGCAGTCACACTACCCGAGTCCTGGCCACCAGTTCAGGGGGCTCTGCATTTTAATTTAATTTTAAATGAAGCTTCTTAAACATTTTAAAAACCTTATTTACTTTACATACAATAGTTTAGTTATATATTATAGACTTATAGAAAGAGACCTTCTAAAAACATTACAATGTATTACTGGCACACAAAACCTTAAATTGGAGTGAATAAATGAAGACTTGGCACAGCACTTCTGAAAGGTTGCTGACCCTTGCTTTAGACATTCCCTGTGTTAAGAGAATTAGTTATCTAAGGCAATAATGAACAGTTTTTATCATTGTTGCCAAGGTTTTCAAAAGTGATTGGTGTTACTGGGTATCTTTATTGTTACATGTCTAACTTGAGACTCATCAAAGGAACCTGATTTTCAGAGGGCTGATGCTCCCCACTTTTTAGAAGTCAAGCCTCTTTAAGCATATCAAGTTGGGCACTCAAAAATTGAGGCACCCATAATCCCTAATAACAGGAGTATGAGTTTAAGGTTAAGCATTGTTGTTAAAATGCTGTGCAGGGATTATTAACTCAATCATGTGCTCAAAATTACATGCAAGTGTACTTGCTGAATAAATCATCATCTGGGATGATCCTCCTTGCCAGTCATGAGTAATGTGGTCATCCCAGACCAGAAGACTGAAGACTTTAAGTATATGTATATATGAGCATGTGTATAAGTGTTGTGTGTGAATTGAATTTGAGGAATAAACACACATAATATAAACATACCACATATATTGTAAAAAAAAATTTTACAGAATGTTTTTTTTTTTTTTAATTTTTTTTATAATCCCTTTTTTTTAATCCAGAGGTCAGGTTCCATGCTGCACGTGTCCATGCAGCATGTATCTAAGAACTGCACAGAGTCAGAAAGCAGCGGAAAGGGGCGTGAGGGGTCTGTTTAACATAGCCAGGCTTCCCCGCTCTCCCAGCCAACTGCAGCACTGCCTGGGATTTTGCACTCCGCTGCATGCTGTGACCCTGGGTTGACACATTCCTCCCCCACATTAACACTGTCACATTCACCTGCCTGCCTGCGCCACCCAGAATTACACTAAACCTTTCTTCCACACACAACACACTCAGACTGAAAAGCAAGCAACCCAAGTCATAAGACCTCATAAGACCCTGCTGGAGCTGGACCTGAGCCCAGAGCCTGCCAGAGGAAGGTGGTTGCACCAAGCAATGCAGGTGCTGCAGTTGTGAGCCAGGTGTGAGCAGTACGGACGCGTTAGCATGTGAAGAAATGAGGTTTTTTTATCCACGAAAGCTTATGCCCAAATAAATCTGTTAGTCTTTAAGGTGCCACCAGACTCCTTGCTGTTTTTGTGAATACAGACTAACATGGCTACCTCCGATACTTGTTAGCACAGTTGTGAGACTCAAGTACAGCAACTGTAAACCCAGGTTTACATGCAGTGTGGATGCTCAAGTATGAGCTTGGAAACACCAAGTCCATAAGCCCAGGTCCCACAGACCTGGGCTTAGTGTGCAGTGTAGTCATACGTTGCCAGCCCTGCCCTCAGCAGGGCCTTTACACCAGGGTTTGTGAGCAAGCCTTGGGAGACAGCCTTACTGCTGTCCTCCACAATGCCTATGCCGGGGACTCTTCTACCAGACTCCTGAGTCAGGGCCTTTTTACATGGTGTCTGTCATTTGACACTGCATAAGGGCCAGAGCAGGGGTAAGGATCTCCCCCTGGGTGCGTTAGTTAGCATGAGATCAACGGCACAGGACTCAGGGAGAGAGAAAAAATGATAACAAATTTAAAATGCTCTAAATCTGACCTAAAATAGCTTTTCTGTAAAATATAATGACTTTAAAATCCACTATCCCGGGATCTACAAGGGGTAGACGCATATGCTGTGTGTTATCATGAGAAGCCCTGGCTCTTCCCTTTCCAATGTCATAAAGCTGCCATTGACCCTGAAGGGTCACAAGTAGACTTTCAACTTGCTCTGGTTCAGGAATTAATATTCCCCACCAGCACCTGAAGGTAGTGTCGTTTGTGGGGAAATCCCATGTTTGGGGAAAATCCTGTATTTGGGGGAAGAAAAGGAAATATTTTTATGGCAGACTAGCTTAGTGAGTGTTTTTAATAATGATAGCAGCTTGAAGCTTCTTAGAAGTATGGAATGATAGAAATTGTCCTAATAGAAAAGGATTAGTAGGTAGAGGGCAGGTGAAGTGAGCAAAAGTCATATGTGTGGGATGGATAGACTGGGTTGGTTTCACAAAATGAAAAACATGATGGAGGGTATGTCTACACTACAGAGATTATGTGTGCCAGCATAGCCCCGTAGGGTTGACGTAGCCTACATGGACAGAAGGGATGTAGGAACACACCTCATTAGCTATGGTGACGGAAGCCCTCTTCCGTCAACATAGCTGTGTCTACACTGAGAGTTATGCTGGTACAGCTACCTGTCAGGTATGTGGTTTTTTCACACCCTTGACCCATGTGGCTATACCAATGTAACTTTTCAGTGTAGACCAGGCCCAAGTTGCAGCTGAACAAAGAGGATTTTCTGTTTGTAAAACTCTGAACTGAACACTGTGGTAAAAGATGTCTCAGTGTTAGATGCAATGTACATAGTGGCATTTAAATGAATATAATATATTACTACAGCATTATATTTTCATTTCATATTCATTTTACAGTCTAGCATGCCAAGAAATGTATCTGGCAAATAAGATTTATGACCACAGTATACAGTGAGTGGAAATTTAATTAATGTTTTTATTGATACACATCTGATGTTTGTATTGTTATTTCTGAATGTTAAAGATAGCTCACCCTGTGTGAGGAACTCTCCATCTGGAAAAGAATGAAGAATATGCAGAAACACGGACAACATGACTAGAGTGACCGCTGCGTACTTCCCATAGTAATCCATGATTCTTCTGCAAAGAACAGACAGAAACAAAGTCTTTATCTGACATTCTTGCATTATTGTCATTGGAAACACCATCAGCTATAGAGATTATTTGGAATGATGATTAGAAACTGCAATGTATTGTACTATTGTTCATTTTACAGCTTTACATCATCATCATCTTAATAATAGTTTCTCTCTTTGTATTTTTAATATATTTTTCTGGATGCCAACACAAACATAAAATATAAAAGCTATAACTGGCTAATATTTATGGTAGGTTCAGGGAAAACAGAGAAGCAAATATCTGTAGTCTGACCAAGATAAGGAACCTTGACAGGATTTTCAGTTAAAATAATTGCATAATTAGCACATGAAATTTCAGGCTAAGAGTCCAATTCTCACCCCTATTCTGACTCCTTATGAGCCAGAGCAGCATAAAGGGACCCTCAAAGCCTCATATCCATCTGGGAGAGGTTTCTCTTGGTGCAGGCAGCACGTAAGGCTGCCTCCTGAGCACCACAAACTCAGGCAGAGGTGACACTCAGGGGGTGAGGCTGGGAGCAGAAGGGTGGCATGCCAGGGAGGTTGGAGTGGTGTGGTAGGCAGAGATTCCAGGCAGCACAGCAGAGGGACGCTGCCATCAATCAGACAGTCCCTGGGGCTCTCAAAGTTATACCAGCAGCTTCTCCAGCCCCAAGACCAGCTCAGCATCAGAAGGGGGTAAAGGTAGTTTAAAGCTATTGTCACAGAGTGGCTGGCCCCTGCAGATGAAGCAGGTCTGGCTCCCTTATGCCAGAGCAGATGCTGTCAGTTTGGCCAGTTAAGAGGGTGGAGCAGCACCTAGGGCTAAAAGAGATCCAGGGGAGCCCTGAGGAAAGTCAGTTGGGAGACTGGAGTAGGAGATCTCCTGGGAAAGCTGCTGAGAGCAGAAAGCTCTCTGCAGGCCCTCCCTGGAAAGAGAGGGAAGTTATCAGCAAGCCAGTGGAGGAGCTAGCCTGAGTCAAAGCCAGTGCCAGAAGGCCGAAGAGGGCTTGGAAGCCAGTGGAGGGGCTATCCTGCTGACTTCTCTGACCCAGAGAGCCATGGAGAAGGCGGGAGAGGGCTGAAGGCAGACAGCAGCAGGGGGAGCTGCCTCCTGGCTCTCAGAGCTGGAGAGCTGAAGCTGGAGGGCCAAAGGGGGCTGAAGGTGTGGTGTGGTGAGTTGAGGTGTGGTGAGTTTTGCTGGGGCTCTACCTCTACTTGATGGATTGTCTGAACTATGGTTATGGGGCTTGGGTTATGGTTTATGTGCACAGGACTTTCTTTTGTAATAAATGAACCCTATGAGGGCTACTTGTACTTGGAAAAACTGTTGGGACTATTTCTGGGGACTCTGAAGGAGAGAAACTGATGCAGGTGCACCTGGTATGCTACAGCCTGCCACAAGAGGGTGCTCCAAATGGAGCTGCCTTGAGACGACCACCATAACTCCCCTCCCTCTCGGCTGTGAGCGCTTTCAGATGCACAGCACAGAATCTCACCCCAAGTGCTTTTCTTATCTGGCCTGTGGTTTGTTTGGTGTTTTAAAACCTTCACTGAGGAGGAAAATGAAGCCTCAATATTCTCTTTATCCTAACTTCAGGTATGCCATGCTAATAAAGGTTACTCATTTTGGAACAAACAATCAGCAGGAAACTTTTTGACAAGTACTTTGGGTTTCTTGCATCTTCCTCTGAAGCATCCTGCTACTGGCCACTGCTGGAGACAATACTGGACTAGCTGGACCATAGTTCTGATCCAACAAGGCAATTCCTATGACAAAATTCAGGATGATTTTCTCTTGCAGAGTCCAATCTCAGAGTCGGGATCATTTGACATGGAAGGGTCCTGCACAGTTCTTCAAACATTAGGTGGACTAAAGATAAATGTTAGTCTTGTGCTAATCTGCACTCTACATATAGAATCTACAGTGCTGAACATTTCAGCTATTGTAAATCAGTTGGGCATTTTTCAACACAGCATCTTTAGCAGGAGATCTGCAAACTTTCTTCTCAAGCACTAAACTTCTTTACTGCATTGTCAACCAAAATGTGGCCAGTCAGCCCAGCTAAATTTACTTTTGTTCCAGTCTATCTCAGAAAACAAGCTATAGCGGCAATTACCCATTTTAAAATAACTCTCCTAGAATGGATAGACCTAGACCTTTCCTTTTGAAGTGAATTGAAGTTATTTATATCCTGTGCTGAGATAATGGAGTCCATGGAGAAAAGTATTATATAAAGGAGAGCTAAGTACTACATTCTACAACTAATGCAATCTGGTCAGATAGTAAATAAAGGTAGTGCTCTTTTGATCTAACAGGGCTCAACCAGATTTCAGTTTAAGGATTTTATTTCAGGTCTCTTTACAACTGACACACCCAATAGCTTACAATAATGAATCCTTCATTCCCATTGTAGACTCCCCTGTCAGGGGGTTCTGAGTGACTCTTACATCCAAATTATTCCACTGTCATGTATTCACACTACAGCCCCAATCCTGCAGCTGGGTCCTCTAGAACAGATGCCTACAGTTGCACAGAGCCCCACTGACTTTTCTGGGCTAAGCTCAGGCACTGGAGTCTGTGCTAGCAGATCCAGTTGCAGAATCAGAGTCCAAGCCTGTGAGCTAAATACATACATAATTTTTAAAGAGAAAACCTCACTGTGCATAGGCAGTAAAAAAAAAAATTCTAAATCAATTAACTTTTTGTACTTAAACTTTTTCTTTATCAACACTGCTACTAAATGATAATGATCCCTGGGATCATACCAAAAACTAGCACTGGGACACTAACTTTTAGCTAAAGGGATCTTCTAAAAATAAGGAGGCAATCAAAATAACACTAAAGCCAAAAATGAAGAAATTAAAGCCCTTAGACTTCTCATGCAGGTTACATAAGCATCCCATAACAGTCACAGAAGGCATGCATAGCCCTAATAGCAGAAAGGAAGTTTATAGAATCATAGATTGTTAGGGACCTCAGAAGGTCATCTAGTCCAACCTCCTGCTCAAAGCAGGACCAATCCCCAACAGGCCCCCTCAAGGCTTGAACTCACAACCTTGGGTTTTGTAGGTTAATGTTCAAACCACTGAGCTGAGTAGGGATAAATGACAGGTAGCCTCCAGATAATGGCAATCCAAACCTAATGAAGGCACCAGAAAGGAACAAAAATTAAACAGACAACGTGCAAGGTGGATATGAGCAGAGTGAAGTGAACTTTGAAGAGCAAATAGTCAAAGACATCAAAACAAATAACAAGAAATTAAAGTGTAGCTGAAGCAGTGCTCAAAACCATGCAGTAAAATATGTAAAAGCCAGTTTTATGAAATCAGCATTATAAAAAGAGGTAGGAGGAGATCTTCATCCCATTCTAGCTCCTTTACACTGTTTAAAAGGGCCAGAGTATCCTAAAAGGGCTCGAAGTTCAGTATCTGGCTGGGTGAGGATTCCTCCTAGCACAGGCATGGCAGAAGAAACTGTAAGGCTGCTTCTTGCAAGCTCTGGCATAAGTGGTACACCAGGGGTGAGAGGTGTAACAACCTGCTTGGAATTGGGAAGAAGCAGCACAGGCTGCAAGAAGGAAGAGTTTGGCTTCCTGGTGCCGCCTCCTCCAATCTGTGCACACAGCTAGAATGCTAGACACAGCTGCAGCATTTCTGTAAATATTATTCTTAATACAGAGCCAGTTTAATTTTAGAAACATGGAGTCCTCTCATGTTATTACCCAGTATGTGGTACATGAAACATGGTGGCAATGGCCAGTCTACAATAAAAGCATTCTGAGGCCAGAGGCAAATGTGGGCTGTCAATAAAAAAACTCCATGAAACAAGAGACATTATCATTTGCAGCTCATAGTAGTTGACATACAGGAGTACCACCTGTACACTGTGGCTGGGCAGCAGGGCAGTGCAAACCGTGGATTTGATCACAGTACAACACCAGAATATCCTCACCATGAAAGAGGAGGGAGAACAGTCTCCCTGTCCAGCATTCTAACAGAGTATAAGGACATATTTCAAGGAGATGGACACCGAGGGCAAGCTGAAGTTAGAAATAGACTTGCCAATGCAGCCCATGAGATTACCAAAATGTAGAATTGCATTAGCCTTGGTGGAGCTATTGTAGAAGAAACTGGCAAGTCTGCAAAGAGCCATTGTTGTACCTGTTGAAACTAACGCAGGATGGGTCAGCAACCTAGTAATAGTGAGAGAACCTTCAGGTAAACGGTGGGTCTGCATTGATCCAAAACGACTTAACAGAGCATTGAAAGGAAGTCAGTGTCCATCACCAAACACTGAAGATGTACTCCCCAATTTAACTAGTGCGAAAGTGTTCCCTGTTTGATGTCAAGAAAGGGCTCTGGCATACTGAGCCACATGAGCCTCCTGAAAACCTTTGCCACACCTTTTGGCAGGTATCACTGGCTGCAAATATTTACGGGCATCAGCCCAGTTCCAGAGCTGTTCCAGTGTAAATCGAACCAGATGCTGGGGCTTTCCATTGAGAGCAGGGGTGCTGGGAGCCTAAAGGGCTGCATGGTACCTCCCTCTGTGCTGCTCCCTGCCCTGGCACTGGGCTTGGTACGTCCCACTGCTTCCTTTCCTAGGGCTGACTGCCTAGTGTGTGCTCTCTGGAATGGAATGATTCTATCATTCATTGGTCCAAAACCCCTTAACACAGGGATAGGCAAACTACAGCCTGCAGGCCATGTTTTAATCTGGCCCTTGAGCTCCCGCCAGGGAGCAGGGTCTGGGGCTTGCCCTGCTCCACACATGCTGTGGCTCCACACAGCTCCCAGAAGCAATGGCATGTCCTCTCCCCAGCTCCTATGTGTAGGGGCAGCCAGGGGGCTCTGCACGCTGCCCCCGCCCCAAGGAATCGCAGTCAATGGGAGCTGCAGGGGCAGCACCTGCGGATGAGGCAGTGCGCAGAGCCGCCTGGCCGCACCTCCATGTAGGAGCTGGAGGAGGGCCATGCTGCTGCTTCTAGGAGCTGCTTGAGGTAAGTGGCACCCAAAGCCTGCACCCCTGACCTCCTCCCATGCCCCAACCCCCTGCCCAAGCCCTGATTCCCCTCCTTCCCTCTGAACCCCTCAGTCCCAGCTCAGAGCACCCTCCTGCACCTCAAACCCCTCATCCCCAGCCCCACCCGAGAACCTGCACCCCCAGCCAGAGGCCTCACCGCTCCCGCACCTCAACCCTAATTTTGTGAGCATTCATGGCCCACCATATAATTTCTGGAGGATGCTCTGGAAAGAACTATAATAAAGAAGCCAAAGGCTCATTTTGCAAAGTATGGCATACCTGAGACAGGGTGCTCAGACAATGGGCAACAGTACTGAATGCAGCAGGATTCAAACAATTCAGTGCCAAATGGGAGTGTGAGCCCAAGACACCTTCTGCGTCCCACAAAGAAACAGGAAGGCAGAGTCATCAGTAAAGACAGCCAAGAGATTGATGGCAAAGTCAAAACTGACAGGAAGGAATCCCTACTTGGGAATGTTGGAGCATTTCAATACACCCTCCCAGGGACTATATAGCATAGGGACTGATGGACTATAGAATTAAGACTCTGCTTTTCTTGAGGAGTTCTCTTGTTCCAGTCTAGTGAAGGAACGACAGACAATACACAGAAGCAGTTAAAAGAATGCCAAACTAGGCGGTCCGCCAGCTACTCCGAAGGAGCCAAGGACCTGAGACCACTATGCACAAGTGAATGGGTCTGGGTTCAACCATCAAGTAGCAACACAAAGCAATTGCAAAAGGCAACAGTCCAAGCTGCAGTGGGACACAGGTCATGTGTGGTATCTACAGGCTCAAGATAGCAGTGGAGATGAAACTGAAGACAACTGCAGACAGCCTTCACACCCAGACAGACAGGGCTAAGGCAGGAGCAGGAGGACATAGAACAATCCCCAGCCTTTACCTGACCTCATGTAGGATAGCCATCAGAAAAGTGGTTTATGAGTAAGGATAAGATTTTGTCATGGTTATTTTTAGTAAAATTCACGGACAGCTCACAGGCAATGAACAAAAATTCATGGAAGCCATGACCATGTCTGTGACTTTTGCTGCTGCAGCTCCAGGGTTTCCCCTGCCACCAGGGTGGCTGGGAGCTGCAGGGTTCTCTCTCTCTCTCTCTCTCTCTCACACACACACACACACACACTCCCTGAGAGGCTGTCCCCGGTTGCTGGAACCCTGAGGAGGCTGTCACCTGTCCCCTGTCACTGGAACCCTGCCAGAGCCCCACTGGCTGCCAGCTCCAGTCCTGCAGCCCCAGGGGCTGAAGCAGAAAATGTCACGGAGGTCTCTCGAAGTCACAGTTTCTGTGACTTCCGTGACCTCCATGACATAAACGTAGCCTCTTATTTATGAGCAATATAGGACACAAACTGGACACCATCCAACAGAATGAAGGCAGCAACAGGATGGAAGCAAGTCCCTACCAACAGCAATAACACAGTCAAGAAATGGGAGACTGGTTGGCGATCAGCACATTTGAAGGAGTATGAAGGCTAATAGGCCCCAACAAGCAAGTGGTAAAGGCCAGGTGCCTATGGTGGGCTATGTACTAGCAAACACTGGTACAAAAGACACACAATAACAACAATAGTTAAAAGGAAAGATTTAGCAACCAGCATGGAACTTACCGGTAATGGGAGGAGCATGGGTTGCAGGAGGAAAGAGTTGGAAGAAAACACTAGGAAGCCAGTCTGCATGTACATGGCTTGAATGCTAGCTGCAGTTGCAGCATCCCTTTAAATTGACTATTAATGGAATTATTTTGTTTTAGAAACATGGTGGAGTCCTCTCAGGTTATTACCCAGCATGCAGTACATGAAACAGGAGGGTGTATTGGGAGTGGGGCCTGTGCTCTGCTCCTGAATCTGAAGCGGTCTCTCTATGTATGCTTTTGCTTAGTGTCCTCAGTCTCACACTATTTGCCTAATTGCAGTTACTTCAGCTTCATCTGTCTCCACCATTGAATACCACAGAAGAATGCCCAGTAATAAGCTTGTATCAGCATACAGCCACTTGGCCAGCGGCTCACGCCAGTATCTTGGTGCAGCTTTCAGCCAAGGAGAGTAAAACCCAGGACTTGAACTCCTCACAGAAGAACACTGAACTGTATGATGGTTGTCTCAGCAGTTTCTGGCTGATCATGGGATCAAGCAGACCAGACAGCAGTGCAGGGAGAAGATAAAGGGGCTCAAGGTGAAGTATTGGAAAACCAAGGATAAGAATAAGAAATTCAATACTGCCCCAACAACCTGCCTGTTTAGTGATTAAATGGACCATTTTCTGAACAGCGGTGTAAGCATGGAGCCCTATTTCTGCATGGACTCATTTATGGAGCTGGAACAGATGTATGCTCAGAACTTGGATGTCTGTGAAGACACACAAACACACACACACACCCTCAGAGAGGCGGGTGGACCCCAGCTTCAGAAAGATGTGCAGCCTCAAATCACAGGCTTTCTGTCCATGAAGAGCAGAGTGGAGTGGAAGGTCTCCTAGCAGAACAAGGGGATGACACAGCCCCCCAATCAGGTAATGTAGGTGCATCCATCTTTATTATGAAGGATATTACAAAATATTTGGGTGGGGTTTTCCTTATAATCCTAGCTACTGCTTCAGTTTGGGGCAATTGCTGTGCCATTATGCTCCTCCAACCCACACTGGCACCCCTTTCCTTCCCCTTGCCCTCTCCCCCATCTATGCTGCTTAAAATGGCAGACAAGCAGAGAAGAAAAACTGCAAATGGTCAGTTTACAATGACTGGATCCAGTAGCACTGTAAACTGCCAGTTTTTACACCCACCCCCTTTTCCAACCCAAAACTAAATTTTTACCTTCCAATTCTCCCAACATTTTAGGTTAATCGTCACCTATGAGAACGTTGAGTAAAAAGCAAATGTCTAGAAAAATATATCAACTTTTCTTCATTCATAGCAATGGGAAAAAAATTACCTTATTTCAATGTGTTCAGTACGGTCAGAGTAGTTGATGTAGAATCTGAAGGGTGGTTTTAGTTTCTGTGTGGTGTCCCTGAAGCTTATATGTACCTTTCTGTCACTGTGGTAAGAAAAATTTTACCTTTCTTTTATACCATTAAAGTTAGATTGCACTCTCCCGCCTACATATAAGCCATAGGATCAACTGTGCATTCTGCCTAATGACTGAACATTACTTGATGTAATTACCATTACATCATTTTGATCTTATCTCAAACCCACTCTCACAGATCACTTTTTTTCATTATACAATGCAAGAAAGGTCAGCTTGTGGGCCCAATGCTCAGTTCTGTTCACCATGTGATTTTTCTTAGGGACTTTAATATCTAGCCTCTTGCAATTTGCTGCAGTTTTTAGTAAACACAATTCTTTCTAAAAAACAGAAGATTAGCTGAGATTTCCTACAGCTTTTTAAACTGTGCAGGGAATTACTTTTTAAGGGGCATAAATGATTTCCACATTTGTGATCTTACTGCACTAGAGAATAGTAAAATAAAAAACAAGAAGACCTATACAAATGTTAAAAAGAATAATCTGTGTCTGAATTAAATGCCAGGGCAGATTTTTAGGAGATTTCAGAGAAGTGATTAGTACTTTTCCAAAAGGTACAGGAGTTGGAGAACGGAGAAAATTAGAACGGAGTCAGTATCATGCACAGAAGACAGGAAAGAAAACTCACTGTTGGCAGGAGCAAGCAGCTGCCAGTTTAAGATTGCTGGACGACTATAACTCAGACCGTGGTTGATTGTTGGATCAAATCAGGGAGTTAGAAAGTATTTGTGATAGGCTAAAGGTTACAGAATGAATGCATGGATGAATATATAGAGGATTACCTATTCGGAAGATAAAAATATTTTTTTTCAATGAGATTCTTTCAATCTATATGTAATAATATGTCAAAACATGTATTTTCAGTCCATTGAAACATGTCATGTCCTTGTTATAATTTAAGAGATGACTCTGCAAACTCATTCAAAACTCCCATTGAAATTCATGGCAAATTTGAATAAGTGAAGTCTGCAGGATTAGGGGTAACATTTTCAAAAGCATCTAAGTGACTTAGAAGTGTAAGTCCTGTTTTCAGAAATGACTTAGGGCTAGATTTTTGAAGATATTTAGGCACCTAAAGATGCAGATTGACACCTAATGGGATTTTAAAAGCATTTAGTTGCCTAAGCTCCCATTGATGGGAGTTAAGTACCTATGCACTTTTGAAATCTCACTAGGGCTCAAATGGTTACCAGTATGTAGGCATTGCAAGGCCTTGAGTGCAGGGGACTTGACTAGATGACGTCCTGAGATCCCTTCCAGTCCTACACTCCTATGATTCTAAATAACTTAGACTGTGAAGTCCCATTTTCAAAAAATCATTGGGATTTAGGAGAGTCTCATCAGTTAGGCAACTCAATGCTTTTTAAAATCCCACTAGGCACCTCAGTCACTTTCAAAAATAGGACTTCACCTTCTAAGTCACTTAGGCCTTGCAACGCTGAATGGAGCAATGCCTACATACTGTTAAAAGTCTGAACCTAAGCGCCTATCTGCATTTTTACAGACTAAATGCCTTTTAAAATCTAAGCCTCAGTGCATGAGACACATTTGAAAATGGGACTTAGGTTCCCAAGTCACTGAGGAACTTTTGAAAATTTTATCCTACCTCTATAGTTTGATTCTCAAAATTCTAACTCTGTTGAGTTGCGTGTGTCTGTTTCCATTATATTCCTTTCCTGCCTCTCCCTCCCCCTCTCTTTTTAATAACAAAAAACACTAATCTGAAATTTGAAACATACTGGTAAAAAAATAGTTTTACAATTCCCATAAAAGATAGAAGTATAATATTGTGTGTAATTTAAAGCAAAAGTAATGAAAACTGCTAAGTTTGTAGTAGATGTGTGACTGAGCCTACTCCCCGTGATGACTTGTTACCATGATTGCACAGTAGTCCCTCAGATGACTCAACGAGAAGCTCTATTGCAATGGTTCTCAATCAGGGGTCCGCAGCTGGAACCCAGAGCCTGAGTCTTGGCACCCCCTCAAATCCCCCACAGGGCTAAAGCCGGGAGTCATGGGGCCGAACCCCCGAGCATTGGTTGCCCCCCCTCATCACAGTGATAGAGCAGAGCAGTCCGGAGGCCAGCTCCACACCCCCTCACTTCCTCCTCTCCCTGCCCCCAGGCCCCGCACCTTGGCCAGGTTGGAGGTGGGAAGCCGGAGTTGGGCAGTGCGGGCAGCTGCTGCTCTGGCTGGTGCCATGGAGTGGGCAGCCGTGGTGTTCCATCTCCTGCTGCTTGTGCCCAGGGTTGCAGCTGCTCCTCAGCTCATGCAGCCAGTAAGACATGGCAAGGGGACATGGCTTTGTGGATGGCAGAGCCCTTGGGGAACAGTGACCACAGGGGAACCCTCCTGGTGCACAGCCCCTAGCTACCCCCTGCCTGCACCCTGAGCTACCCCCCGCCGCACACAGCCCCTAGCTACCTCTGCCTGCACCCTGAGCTACCTCATACCCGCACACAGCCCCTAGCTACACCCTGAGCTAGCCCCCTACCTGCATACAGCCCTAGCTACCCCCTGCCTGCACCCTGAGCTAGCCTCCTACTCGCACACAGCCCCTAGCTACCCCCCTGCTGCACACAGTCCCTAGCTACCTCCTCCCTATACCCTGAGCGGTTTTCAAATTTTTTGAGCTGAACCCCCACCACATACAACCCAGATAGGCTGGGTGGCCTGCTGAGGTGAGTCAGATGGTGGAGGTGGTGCTGCCTCCCTGGACCCTGCCATGCGGAGCTGGCCCAAGCCCCCGCCAGCCCCTCCCTCCCCAAAATAGAAGTTCAAACTATGCCTATGCCTGAGGGCCCACCTCCGGCCCAGAGCCCCGAGTCTCCCTCTTCCCTCACTGGGCCCTGGAGTTTTTATAGCAGGGACTCAGAAAGAAAAAGTTTGAGAACCCCTGCTCTGTTGGACACCTAACTTGAGTCTGAGTAAAGCTTTTCAAAAGACAGACACCTATCTCCACAGTCAGGGGAACACATATTGTCCAATGTATTCATTTTTTGACCTTTTTATACATTGTGTACTGTGGTGTATAATCTGGTAAAAAGACAGATTGGATTAAATATTTTTTTATTGAAGAATTCAAGGTAGACTGCTGTAAATGCTACTTCCACTCCACAGAGAAACAGAAAGATGCCTAGGACCTGATTCTCCTTTCACTAGAATGAATCAGGAGTATTCTTTTGAAGTCAACAGAATTACACTGGAATAAAAGATAGCCAAAAAAGTCCCTACTTTTAATAAGGATTTTTTGCTTTAGCAAATCCATATCTCCAACTGAAACATACTTGGCCAAATCTGGTCTGTTACATCAGTGAAAGTGAGAGCAGAATTTGACCCACTCTTCTGAAAATGTGACTTTTTTGTTTACTTTATTATGCAGTACAAATTTGAATCATTTAATGAGATTCTCATAACAAATTGCAAACTTGGGTCCTCTAATGAGCTTTTGTTTCACTCAGATAGTACCGTGAGAGGGGTTATATAAGTATCTAGATAGAAAGATATGTGAGCATTTGTACCATATATTATTATCAAATATGCTTTGTAGAGCAAATGTTTTTTGCCATTTATGAGCAGAAAGAAGCCATATTCTGAGGTGGAGAAAGGGGAAGAATTGCTGGATCTTTAAATTCCTATTATTCGACAATCTTCCTCAATTAGATTTGTACTCTTATTAAGCTACAATAAACATTGTAGGTATTACACCTCCAGCCTTGGCCCATACATTTCTTCCTTGCTCTGTGCGTGTTTTTAATTCTCACTAGAATCCACTCAAATTGTTCAGTTTTACTGATATATGTTCCATACACAATCTACGGGGGTGGCAAATATTTAAACCTCTCCCTTGCAGGAATAAGCTCTGTTTCCTTAAGATAACAGCTGAAATAGAGCCCATGTCTCCCCCATGACTGGAAAAACAGGAGGCATCCAGCTGAGCTTCTATAGAGGAGAGGGAGGAAGGACCACAGGCCCCTCCTCAGCCAGCCAGAACGTGGGCAGGATCAAGCAGGAGCAGAGGGATCAGCCAGACACCGTTCTTCCCTGCCATGTGTGTAACCACCTACAAAACAGAGTAATGGAGAGAACAGCTGAGTCCAATTTTATAAGGGCTATTGTTGGGCCTAATTGTGATAGACTAATAGGGAAGGCTTTGTTCACCTGTGGGCTGTTTGGACTCTGCTTGCAGTTATAAAAGCCTTTCTTTATGTGCTCTGGGAGAGATAAAAGCCTGTGAGTGTGTGGCTAAGGAAACAATAGTCCTTTGAAGTATTTCCTCCAGGAGCACTTTACTTCTGTTTTTTGTCTACAAAGGCATTCCCCAGAAGCATTTCCCTTGCAGGGATCTTATCTAGAGAGAGATTCACCAGAGGCTTTCTCCCTCCCAGCCACTCTGTAGAAGAATTTAATAACAGTACAATATTTTGATGGGTTTAAAGGTATATTGTATATTTTTTGTGCTCTGTGATTTTTTTTTTTTAAACACAGCACTGACAAGTCGTAGCCTTGGGATTTACCCTCTGCCATGCTGCAGAATCAGGCTATTAAAGGGGCTGTTTCTGCAGGGGGTAGGGAGGATCAGCACTTGAGCAGTCATTTTCTAATGTGGTTAAGCTGGCTGTTTCCCCTCCTATGACATACTTGTTGCTCCTTTCGAGAGGCTTCTCCTTCTGTCTAGCTTTCTTTAGGAAGGGGGGTACTGTTCTTCCATCCTACCCCTGCCAGTTGCTATCTCAGACCCCGAGTTTGTAGATCAGGCTGGGGCTTAGGTATAAGATAATGTCCAGACACCTACATTGAGGCAGCAATGTGCTTACCAGATGCAAAAACTTAGGCACCTAGGGAACTTTTACAGCAGAAATGTAGGCACCAAGTGATCTTACATGCTTACAATGTTAGGCAGCAGCCTAATGGGGGTTTTCTGGATCACAGGGGGGCCTAAAACTAGGACTTAGGCACCTAAGTTCTCTTATGGATATGGACCAGAGTGCATAGCCTGTCTCCCCCTCCTCATATGCAGTTCTAGGGGGCAGGCTGCTGCCTGATCCTGTCTCTTCCCACATCTCTCAGCTGGATGAAGGCCTCTTTCTCCTTTGCTGCTCAGCAGAAATCTAGGACACCTCTCAGATATTGTCAGCAGGGGACAGGACTTAGAAGGGTCCCAAGGGTGCTGAATCTCCCTGCTCCAGAAAAATTAAACTCTATTTAAAAAAAAACAAAGCAACCTCTTAAGCACGTATTGGAATGTAACTATCTGACCATCATCACCCTTCTACAGAGCAAAGGCTAAGGAAATAAGGACAAGCATCCTTCAGTGATGTAGTTCTTGGAAGATTTGACTTTAGGGTGGACTTAAGTGATTCTTGTAGAATAAAAATCAACTCAAATTTCAGGATTTTCTCCAAATGCAGCCAAAATTAAGCCTTTAGTGTATGCATAGATTCAGAAAAGGACACATCCCTCTCCTAGTTACTCTATTCTTTCATAACCCTAAAACCAGACTCTCTTTCTTTCCTTGTGATCTCATAATATACCTTTGGTTTCCTTCCACGTGTTCTTGTTTCCCTTTTCTCTTATAACCTCACATAGGTCCCACCACTCTCAAGATCCTGATGTAGGATCCAACAACTCTGGTAGTGTCTCTACTGGATTTTGATTCCCACTACATTCATTTCTTGTGTGGTCTGGTGCACAATGCACTTCTGAGTGCCTCTATGACCATGGAACCTCCCAAATGCTAGACGTTGCAGTGGATGGATGTAGTCAGACTATCAGAATTGCTGAAGCCTGGTAGCAGTAAAAAGGCCTGTAGACTGGGTTGAGCTTAGCCCATAGTATATTGGAGGGTCCCTGGGAGAAAGATGGGGATCCGTGGAGAGGAAAAGAGCTGAAAATCCTTTTATGTTGTAGGTACAAAAACAGATGGTGCTTGTTTTGGGGAGCTCTGAGAAGAGATGAAAGAAATCTCCTTCCATAAGTTCACAAGGAGGAAGAGGACTTCTGATGGAGAAAACAAAGATGTATTCTAAAATGGTCCAGAAATAGCCAGATATTTGGATTATTTTCTGAGCCTCTCCACATTTTTCAGGTTTGATCTTCACCATTGCAGTTCTTATCCAGGTGGTAAACAAAGGAAGACCAACATGAAGATGTATATCTGTTTATTTGCGTCACAGGGAGGTCAATAGTGATTCAATGGGCACACAGAAAACAATAATACATGAAAAAATAGAAGACACAGATATGGAGCATTATAAAATGGATTAATAATCTGTGTTTGGATGAAATAGGTTGCAAAAATACTATGTGATATTTCCCAGGTTTATTCAACTTATTGTCTAATATTCTCGCTGAAGCAACCTCCTTCAGCCCATCCTACTCCCACTGAAATCAACACAAGTTTTTCCATTGATTTCAAAGGAAACTGGATCAGGCCTTTTAAGATTAGCTGTTAGGCCTCTCAAGCTTCAGCCAAACATTGATTTTTCAGAGAAGAAGATGACTTTTAATACTTAGTGTGGGTAGAGAATTGACTGCTAAGCCATTTCTGTTTTAAAACCAAAGTGTAAAGGGAAAGAAAAACACCAGTTTGGATCTTAAGAAAAGGCACCTAAATACTACAGTTGTTGACATATTAGAAATATGTACAATAATAACAATTATAGCAAAGGCACCATGCCAGCTAAATAATATAGCTCCTGAACTGAAATAAGGTTACAAGGGAAAACCTACAAAAAAAAATCAGAATTCGGCTCTTCATCTTGCAACTTTCCAAGGTCAAAGTGTGCAATCATGAGAATTTATGGCACTTATTTGGGTGTGGGTGTTTGTGAGAGTGTGTGTGAGAGAGAGAGAGAGCTTGCAGCACCATGCAGCAAGTCCCCCTCCGGAAGGGATGAAAGCTGTGCAGACCCCAGCACTGGTCGTGCTCTGCTGGCTCCAGCTGCCTTGGGCTGGCAACCCCAGCCTCTTGCTCTAAGTGTCTGCCCCGCGAGTGGGAGTGGAGTGGAGATAGGCAGTCTAGATGTGCCTACCTTTAAGATGCAATACAGGCACAGTACAGTACTTGCTTTTATTTATGTATTTTTGTCTCTGCTGCTTCCTGATCAGTTAGAAATCGGGAGTGTCTGGTTGACCAGTCAATCCATAACTCTGGTGTTCATATAATTGTGGTTCTACTGTAGATAATGATTGCTAAAGTGTTACAAAACAAAATATCTCACATTAACATGTTTCAGTTTGACCTCCATAGTTTTAATTATCAGGTTTCAATTTGAATTCAATATTTTTAATCAATAAAGGTAACCAAACTTCATACATGTCTGATTCACCTCCAGAGATCAGGAAGAACTGTTTACCCTGTGTACTGCATTGCTCAGTTAATTGGCTTTGTATAGTACAGGGCATTTTAAAATTCTTCTGAAACATCAAGTACTCATCATTAGACAAAGGCAGGATACCAGACTAGATGGACTATTGATCTAATTAGGTATGTCAATGTCTATGTTTCTGTGCTCTGTTCCTTTCTAATCCTTCAGGAAACAGATAGGGGGGTTGTTTTTAACCATGTTGTAATATTTGTAACATAAAAATGTCTAACAGAAAATACATGTGAACATATCCCTGTGCGTTTTAACTTTACATCTGATAAATAATTATGTACACTATACAACACAAGATATTTCATTTCATTTCATATATTCATTTCTACTGCCAATTCAGTTAAACAGAGGCCTGAATAATGCAAAGATGTCCTTTTTCTGTAGGAAACAAAATCTGCAACTCTAACAGATATGCAAATAAAGAAAAAATTGTTGATACAATTAGGCATAAACTGTCTCCAGTCTAAAATGTCAATAACTTTAAAATGCAGTTATTGTATATTTACCCTCTCTTGTTTTAGCAGAGCTTTCTGCTGCAAGTTGTTTTCAGATTTCATATAACTGAATTTCTAGTTTTAACAGATGAAAATGGAGAATGTACTAAAGAACCTTAAATAATAAATAAATTGTGACATAAGCAACCTCTGTTAATGATAGTAGAGGAACACAGAAGACAATCACTGGGAATCACAAAATAGCTTATTTGTTACTTTAATAAAACAGTGTTGTTATTAAGACTGCACTTACCCTGCCCATCATCACCTGGGAAAGCATCTGTGTCAGGTCTCCCTCTGCACGTTCAGCTGAAATGTTAATTGTATTGCAGTTGCACTTAAGAGCCCCAATCATGGGCCGGGACTTGATGGTGCTAGGTGCTGTACAAACACAGAACAAAAAGAGGGTTCCTGCCCCCAAAATCTTACAAGCTAACACAATGTTCTCTTTCCCGTTATTCCTTCAACTGGCAGAGCATTGTTGTGCACTCTTAAGCAGTTGCCCTGTTCTATCCTACATATAGGTAAGGTGCGGATCTCTTTCTAAAAGATATGCTGTAGCTCAAACAGAAGTTACAGGCATGATGTTTTATGGCCTGTGTTATGCAGGAGGTCAGCCACTATGATCATAATGATCCTTTCTGACAGATGAATCTAAGTGATCATTCTATATACCTTACAACTCCACAGCGGTATTGTGAGGCTTAATTTAATTATTGTTGTTAATACTTGCAAAGTATGTTGAGATCCATGGATGAGAAGTACTATAGATGTTCAAAGTACACCTCTACCCCAATATACCATGACCTGATATAACACGAATTTGGATATAACATGGTAAAGCAGTGCTCCGGGGTGGGGAGAAGGAGGGGAGGGAGGCTGCACACTCCGGTGGATCAAAGCAAGTTCAATAGAACGCAGTTTCACCTATAACACGGTAAGATTTTTTGGCTCCTGAGGACAGCGTTATATCTAGGTAGAGATGTATTACATTTCTGATTAGTGATGAATCACTAGAAAAGTGGACTAGTTCATGATGATTAATTCCTGATTGGGAAGTACGGTCTGCCAATGTTATCTATCTCCAAAAAGTACTTTTCTAAAATAAAAATGTTATACATTTACATAATCACATTTCATCATGAACAATCACAAAGTGTTACAAAAGCTGGATATACAGGAGTCATTTCACACCTTACTAAAATGCAGTCACCTCAAGGATGCAATACCGCTGCGTTTCTCTGCCACCAACATCGTGCAGCTGTTTTTAAGAATATATACAATTTAAACTATATGAAAAAATGTAAGTGGACTGTAAATGCCTGAGTTGGATTTATTGTATTTTATTGGGAGACTGGTGCTAAGACCCCTGACAGTAAAAAATGCTATGGCACTCAATTTCCCAGCCAGACTCAGGGCCGGCTTTAGGCCGATTCACCCAATTCCCCCGAATCGGGCCCCACGCCTAAGAGGGCTCTATGCCAGCAGATAAGAGGGCCCCGCTCTGGCGCCTTTTTAATTTTTACTCACCCAGCGGCACTCTCTGGGTCTTCGGTGTTATTTCAGCGGTGGGTCCTTCACTCGCTCTGGGTTCTTGAGTGCCACCGAAGACCTGGAGCGAGTGAAGGACCCGCTGCCAAAGTGCAGCCGAAGACCCAGAGCGCCACTAGGTGAGTACGAATAGGGACCTGCACTTGCTAAAGCCGGCCCTGGCCAGACTATCTGTTTATAGACACAGCTGTGCAACAGGGTGTAACAACCAGGAAAGGGCTAAGGGCTGCCAACCTGTCACATGACTCAGAGGGAAAGGATTGAAGGGGTATGTGCTCTTTCCAGGACTGTAAGAGGCAAAGGGAAATGTCTCTTGGGATGTCAGCCTGCTTTGCTCTGGGAATCACTTTGTTTTCTGTTACTGCATGAGTTTGTGTGTGTTTGAATAATAAATTGTGCCCTGAATCAAAGGCCTGAAATAGATTCAGGCTTGGCATTTGTTCTTTCCTGGGCTGGTAAGGCTGCCTGACCATTTAAGCCTTTCAGCACAATGGTAAGAAAGATGAAATCCCATTCTTTGCTAAATTAATCTTTCTACAATAGACAATTGTAATTTGATTCTGTTATGATATTGTTTTGTTAACTAATAAAGGTCCATATTCTTCCTGATCCTCCCACACATGCATGGAGGAGGAAGAGATAAAGCATCTTCCACAGACAGCAAAGTAGCTGAGGCATACTGGAGAATTGGGTCCTTAATTTGCAATTAACTTCTTGATTTAGCATGCTATCGAGATGAGCACTGTGTGAATGGGGCTAGGGAGATGGAGAGCTCAGTCCCTGTATCCCACTGTCTATGTTTTAAATCTAACTGTAGCCAATATAATTGTAGCACCGCTGTCCACTCCATTGCCTCTTTAACGCCAGTCTCCTTATGGATGGGCCTGGTTCAATGGCTCCAGAACGGCCTGACCCATCTACTTTTCACCAGGGCGGACCCCCCCCATCCCCTCCTCTTCCCCCCAAGGCCCTACCCCCCAGCCAGGCCAGAGTGAAGCCCAGCCGGAGAGCCAAGGCAGCTGTGGGAAGCCATGGCAAGCCCTCCACCTGCCTGGGGCACAGAGGGGCTGAAAGCAGCCCCCGACTCATGTCCCCGCCCGGCCAAGGGCAGATGGAGATGGAGGGTCCGTGACCTGGGCAGAGGAGTCCCAGGGGTGGGGACATGGGCCAGAGGCTGCTCTTCTCAGGCTCGCCGCACTGCAGGCAGGTGGAGGGTCTACCACAGCTTCCCACAGCTGCCAGCCCAGCTCTTATTATGGCTGGGCTGCAGCTGTGAAGCCTCCACCCCGCTCACCAGAGCTGGGTAGGGGAGAGCTGCAGGGAGCCTGGGTTCCTCCACCTGCCCTAGGTGAGGGGCCCAGGACCTGGGCAGAGGGATGCTTTTGCCCCCCACCCCACCCTGAGTGGGCTCCCTGGCCCTGTTCCAGCTTGGCTGTGGCCAGGGCCTAGGGGGCCCCCAGTACCCCACTTTTGGGAGGACTTCAGTGCCCTTGCCCTGGGTTCATCTGGATCCCACCTCCAGCTCAAAAGGGTATAAACTTCTTTAATCTCTTCCCTGATCAATTTACTCAGCTGTGCTGCCACCCCCTTGCTCTTCCATAGCAGCCTGGAAGGAAAATTCTAACCACAGTTGACTCTGAATTACTTACCAGATAGTTGGAGACTCCCAGGCAATAAACACAAACACACAATATATTCAGAGTAACTGTATTAAACAGGAAGTAAATATGACAGGACAGAGTAAACCAATACTCTCAGGGGCATCACTGCCCTCCCCACACTGATAATTCTGTGGAATTTCCCCAAAACTCCCAGGAATAAAATGTAACATCCCACTGGTATGTGTTCTCCATGGGATTGCTTGATGACCTGCAAAAACAGTATCTTCTGTAGCAGCAATAAGCAATTTGATTGACCTGGTTCAGCCCAAAAGACTGTCACGTGGGATAAGATGCTAAGCAGATTTAATAGACTGTAGGTAATAAAATCCCAAATCCTTATCCCACAGCTTGAAGGCACAGTTCAGGGAACAGGGCATCTCCCAAACAATTGCCCTGACTAACTAAAAGATGGTGTGCTCACAACTCTGTGAATGATCCTCAGGTTCAGAGCTGAATCCAGTCTCCTCAGCAACTGCAGAGGGGCTGACAATCGAAGTTAGCAGGCATCCTCTTCATACAGGAATCAGGCTGCTTCTGGCCCCAAGATTGACCCTCACCATAAAAGGATGCAGGGATCAGGTGCAAACTATAATAACTATCTTAAAAACCCTAACTCCCAGTCAGGGGCAGCTCTAGAGCCCAGCGGGGCAAGCACCCGCCTGGGGCGGCCCTTTCCCAGGGGGGCGGCAGGCTGCGCCGGTGGACCTGCCGCAGTCATGCCTGCGGGAGGTCCACCGAGCCCGGGACGACCGGACCTGCCGCAGGCATGACTGCGACGGTTCGCTGGTGCTCGGCTGGACCTCCCGCCGGCTTGACTGCGGCAGCTCAAGCGGAGCCGCCGGACCAGCGAACCGCCCGCAGCTGCGGGAGGTCCAGCTGAGCCGCGCGACCAGCGGACCCTCCGCAGTGATGCCCGCGGCAGTTCCGCAGCTCCCGCGGCTCGGGGGCGCCTCCCGGGCATGATTGCTTGGGGCGGCCAAATTTGTAGAGCCGCCCCTGCTCCCAGTCTCCTGTCCTACAGCTCAGATACAATTACAGCAGGTAGGCAACCTTGAATTAGCAGCAAGAGCAGTAATTGCTATGTGGTAACTGATTTATCTAGGTATCTGAAGGACTAATTTAGCCTGACAAGGTAGGTAGTTCTCCTAACACAACCCTATAAACTGAGAGTTACATTGAAGAGGGAACAGAACAAGCTTAGGGCTATTGCTTCCAGATACCCAGAGGCCAATTCTCAGGAATTACCCTGTGTGACCAGG
This sequence comes from Mauremys reevesii, assembly GCF_016161935.1. NCBI lineage: Eukaryota > Metazoa > Chordata > Testudines > Geoemydidae > Mauremys > Mauremys reevesii. The sequence continues at coordinate 143,554,530 of NC_052625.1, read as the reverse complement.
GTCCCGGGGCAGGGGTATGGGGAGAGCCTACACTGAGGTTGCTCAATTAGGGCCAAATGCAAAAAATGGCGCTGACTATCCCCAAAGTTGGTGGTTATTCTAATACTTAGATTCACCAAACTAGCAACAGAACTGCTTCTATAATACCTCGCTGGTTACACAGAAACCAAAACACAGTTCCCTTACAGCAACCCAGCCTTGGGCTTCCACCCAGACACCCAAGTCAAATATAATGAGGATTACTGAAAATCTTATTCATTGTATAAGAAAGTTCTACCAATCCCATAGGATCGGACACATTACCGCCCAGGTTAATGAATACTTCAGATTTTACCCAAATACAGCCAATTCTTACAGCCAGCTAAACTAAAATTTATTAAAAAAAAAGAAAAGAGTATTGGTTAAAAGATCATTATACATACAGACATGAGTACAGATCTGAGATCAGTTTCATAGCAGAGGTGGTGAGCTTAGGAGTTGCACAGAGTTCATAGAATTAGTCCATAGGTTACAGTCCAATGTTGAACACCAGGATAATCCAAATGAATTTGGAGACCTCAATCTTGCAGCTCAATGCTTCCCCTGATAAAGCATAAGCAGATAGGAGATGAAATATCAGGTCCCAAGCGTCCTTTATATAGTTCCTGGGCAGCACAGAGTCCTTGGATGAACAATAGGCTTTTGAAATAACCCTCTCTTTCAAACATTACTGGTAATTAACTACATGGATTAACATAAGTAGTTTATAGACAGTTTACCACAAACTTTAATGATATTATTTCATGCAAGGTTCATCCAAATGTTAATGTTTCCTTTTGATCTCTGAATTAACAGAATACAGCCCTAGACAGGAACCGTTTGGTTATACTATTAACGTCTAACAAGATATAGGTAAACATAGACTACTACAATCACTATCTTCTTCCAATTCTTTAACAATACAAGTTTACATTTCAAAGTTCTAGCCTATCTAACATGGAATGGCCCTAATTACCATTTACATACCTTTCTAACAGGTTGAATCTGGGTCAATTAGCCTGCAAGCTGCTTAACCTTTTCTGGCTATGTGTCACACCCTGCATGCAGGTCTGGGACTCAAGCTGATGAACAGAAAATGCTACCCTTTCAATGATTGGCTCTAGACACCTCCCCAAATGGCTACTTTCCTCCCACAGTGCTCCTGGAGGCAGGCACTTCACTGAAGATTGTCTTTATTGGTCAGGCTAGCTCTACTTTCCCAGGCTTTTTCCTGTCAATCAGTTGAACTCTAACCTGTCTCTCAGACATTGCTCCTCCTCTGAGTGGGCATGCTGGTAGCCATCCAGGCGCACCTGCTATAACTCCTCCAAGCCAACTGGGGCCTCTATTGCTTAAAATAGCATCTCTCCCAGTCTGTGCTTGCCCTCCCCTGCTTCTCTCAAGGACATCTTGCCTCTGCCTGAGTTTCCAGCACAGAGACACCCAAGAACCAAGGTAAGCTCTACAGCAGTTACATAACCATAATTATATAGAACAATCATTAATAGCTTAGCTTAATTACAACCTAATTGCAATTATTTTTAACTATCTGGAAAAGTATTAAGTGTCTGCATGATTCTTTTGTTAAGATCATTTGAGACAAAGAAGAGATTAACAAAGAGGCTATTTTTTTAAAGGACAGATTTTTATTAGTTTGAGCTAAAATTAAGTTTTAATTAAACTTATAAATTCTCAGAAAATTCATTCTGTAATCAAAGAGTAAATGCTGTAAGTTTTGGGAGGATACACTGTATTTTGCATACCAAACAAAAAGAGGTCAAATCCTTGCTTTTAAGTGCAAAATAGAACTCAACCTTACCAACTTTTAAGCAGACCTCCCTGAGTAGGGTATTCTATTGTAATTTGAAACACAGAAGGTCACTGTATCCCAAAACCACAGACCAACATTTAATAATGATCCATCACAGTGGTATAATTTACCCAGCAGGTAAGAGCTGGGAAGTGTGTTACACCATGATAAAAAGTTATTTAATGTTAGCCAAGATAATAAAACTGTTTGTCAAAAATATAACATAATGGGGATTTTATTTAAACTGAACAATTACAACTGGATTCTACCTACCTATTATAACATTACATTGATGAAGGATATACATAAAAAAATTCTAATGGTTCAAATATATATGTATTATATACACATGCTCTATAACTAGCTACTAAGTGTATGTAACAAAATATAACCCTCTAACTAAAGAAATATATCTATGTCTCTCTGTATTCACAGGCTTTTATGTGTTATTTTTTCCTAGTTCAAGGGTGCACTTTCCTCAAATATCTCACTGGGTTCTGTCTAATGCCCAAGTCTTTGAGACTCAAGTGCCTCTCGTGACTTCCTGAAGAGATGGACTAGACTCCAGTGATTTTTGCTTGCAAGGGTTCACATTAGACCAGACCCGCTGGTACTCCTGTTCCAGATCTCCGGCAGCACACAAATCAATAATAGGAGACAACCAGAACCGATGGTCGAGAACAAACAGGAACACACCATCAAACATAGACTGACTTGACCAGCCACTTTACACTAACGGGATCCTCTTTGGCATGTCTGTCCTGCTCAGTCTCAGTGTTTCCACTTACTCTCAGTTTCCCCTCCATCCCTCTCTCTGCTCTCTCTCCTCACTGTTTCTCTCTGTTGACTCAGACTCTGTTTCTCTCCATCAGGCACTGCCTGACTCAGTCCCTCAGTTGTCCACCTCTTCTCCAACTGTCACTTCCCCTCCCTCTGAATGGAAAGGCCATCTCCTCTCACTTTCTCAGAGGGTGGGGCTTCTTCCTCTCCATAGAACAATGACAGTGCATTCACCCTGAACACACCCTAAATCATATATCACCCTACAGGGTCAAATCCCTTTACCATATTTACATACCTCCCCCCCTTTAAATACACCATTCCTGGCATATTACATATTTTATAATTCTTATACTTAAGTTTAATACAGTATAACTATTTGAATACAGAACAATCTTTTTGTAGGTAGGTGGGATATTTGTCCTTTGTCTCACGGGAAGACCTATGGGGTACTTTGACGGGGCGGGACAGCCCCGCACTGGTACAGCGGGGGTTAACCCTTCTTTGATAGCAGAGGAAGCCATGCCCAGGAAGGTCTGCTGGGCGTGCTCCAACTGGCAGACCAGTATAAAAGCCTGCAGGTCTGCTCAGTCGGGGCTGACCACCGTGGGAGAAGGACGCAGACCGTCAGCTCCTGCAAAAGGAGAGCCAGTGCGCCTGGACCGGGGTGTCAGCCGAGCAGAGGCCGTACCGGAGACCCGGGGGGGGCGCTTGCCGGGAGGGACCTACGGGGGAACCGCTCCCACAACGCCGACGTCCGGCTAGACAGGGTAGGAAGTGACCCAGGGGATTGTCGAGACTGACAGCCTTAAAGCTGCAGTACCGCTCGGCGTGTTGCGGGCGGATCCCCGCCGAGCGGGGGTGGGGGGGGCAAGGAGAGCTTGCCACAATCAGGGCCCTGGGTCAGGACTCGGCGGAGAGGGCGGGCCCGAGTCCCCCTACCCCACCCCTTGAAGCCCGCTCCGGAGGGGGGTGTCTATGGACTTTGGCCGCTAGGCCGTGCTACCCCGCTCCGAGGGGGTGTCTATGGACTTTGGCCGCTAGGCCGTGCTACCCCGCTCCGAAGAGGGGAGTTGTTGGACTCCGGCCGCTAGGCCGTGCTACCCCGCTCCGAGAGGGGGTGTTTACGTGAACTCTGGCCAGTAGGCCGTAATACGCCGGTTACCAGGGGCAGACCGAAGAACAAGGGAATGGTGCGGCGCTAGGCCCCAGCTCGCTCCTGCCACCAGGGGGTGCCGGGGTACCAGACCCGTCACAGGTACAAAAAGAACTTCCTCTTTCTCTACATTACCATCCTCGATAGTATACTTTTCTTCCCCTTCTTCTAAATATCATCTACTACTGAGTCTGTCTCTTGAGCCTCAGGTTCCTCCCCTAGCAGGACCCACACAGTTTCTCATTCCAGATCTTCCTCCGAATCAGAGTCCCCTATCTTATGCTCTTTTTCAGAAAGACTGTCTCTCTGTGGGGAAAGTAGCTAATTTTAACTGGTCCTTATGAATCATCTTCATCTCACCCCCTCGTTCAGACTTAACGTTAAACACTGGGGAATCAGGACTCAACTGACTAATTACTATGTATGGGACTGGTTCCCACATGTCTTGAATTCTGGGCTGACCTCTGAGACAATGATTTGTCAGAAGAACTATATCCCCAGGCCGGATCAGGGCAACTCGAGCTTTTCAGTCATAAGCTAATATATCTTTCATGTCTGGCTGCCTTTCTCTGCCATTTTCAAAGCTACTGAACAAGCAGCTTTCAACATTTTGTAATGGTCACAGGCCCTATTACCCAGGTTTCTCACTTCAGATGGTTCTAAAGTCCCCAACTGAAGATCCAAAGGTAAATGAGGGTCTCTACTGAACATTAAGTAAATGGGTGAATACCCTTTGAAACTATGTAAATGCCATTGGAGGCTATTACCAACTCTGGAAGATACCGATTCCAGTTTGTCTTTTCAATGGTGATAGTGTTCCCAACATTTCATGCATAGTTCATTTAAATCATTCACATTGTCCCTTTCCATGAGAATGATATGGAATTGTGCAACTCAGAGATATCATCTAAATGGCATAATTTCTGGATCACTCCAGCTTCAGAGTTCCTCCCCTGCTGTGAGTGCACCTTGGCAGGACACCCATTATACTCAAAACAATTTTTCATGATGATTGTTTTAGCAGTTGTGTGGGTAGTAAGATTTCTGGTAGGCACTGCATACCTGTAGTAGAATCACTCCTGGCCATCTTTTGTCTGGTATGCAGAACTGGAACCCTGCCAACCGTCTGGAAGGACGGTATTGTGCTCTCACTATAAGGGCAAGGGGCCACACAGCAAATATAAGAGCTACAGGCCTATCACCTTGCTCTCCGTTCCAGGGAAAGTGTTTGCGCATGTTTTGCTGGCACAACAAAACATCCTGGGCAACAGACAGGAATCCTTCCTTGTCACCATGTTCAGAGCCATCTTAGTCTATTAACAGCCAGGTCCCCAGGTTTAATAGTGGTACCACAGAAATCTAGAATTTTCTTATCCCTGTCTATATACAAAGCAGGTGACAGGTATTTCTGCTAGGTAGTTGATAACCACCTTACCCAGAGATAGCGCCTCCTTCTGCTCTTGTCTTGCCTCTTGCAGAGTGGCTGCATGTTCTCTAAATTTGGTCTCTTGATCAGTCAACTTAGTCCGCAGTGCCTCAAACTGTGCCTATCCTGTTCATGATGCCAAGCAGGTGTAAGAAGTCCGCTGTAAGTAGGGTTATTGTGTTGTAATATGAAATATATCTGAGGGTCACCCAATCAAAACCACCAAGGTTTAGTAATGGTCCGTCACAGTAGTGGTATAATTTACCTGGCAAGTGAGAGCTTGGGAGTGTTACATGGTTGTCATAAATATCATAGAATCATAGAATTCAAGATCAGAAGGGACCATTATGATCATCTAGTCTGACCTCCTGCAAGATGCAGGCCACATAAGCCGATCCACCCACTCCTGAAATAATTCTCTCCCTTGACTCTGCTGTTGAATGCTCCAAATCATGATTTAAAGACTTCTAGTAGCAGATAATCCACCAGCAAGCGACCCCTGCCCCATGCTTCGGAGGAAGGCGAAAAACCTCCAGGGCCACTGCCAATCTACCCTGGAGGAAAATTCCTTCCCGACCCCAAATATGGCGATCAGCTGAACCCCGAGCATGCGGGCAAGACTCTCCAGCCAGACCCTCTGGAAAAAGGCTAACAATATCCTATCATTGACCCTTTGTACTAATTACCATTGTGGCACGTTATTGACCTATTGACTAAACCCGTTATCCTATCATACCATCCCCTCCATAAACTTATCTAGCTTAATCTTAAAGTCATGGAGGTCCTTTGCCCCCACTGTTTCCCTCGGTAGGCTGTTCCAGAATTGCACTCCTCTGATGGTTAGAAACCTTCGTCTAATTTCAAGCCTAAATTTCCTGACTGACAATTTATATCCGTTTGTCCTCGTGTCCACATTAGCACTGAGTGTAAATAATTCCTCTCCTTCCCTGGTATTTATCCCTCTGATATATTTAAAGAGTGGAATCATATCTCCTCTTATCCTTCTTTTGGTTAAGGAAAACAAACCGAGCTCCTCAAGTCTCCTTTCATACGACAGGCTTTCCATTCCTCGGATCGTTCTAGTGGCCCTTCTTTGTACCCATTCCAGTTTGAATTCATCCTTCTTAAACATGGGAGACCAAAACTGCACACAATACTCCAAATGAGGTCTCACCAACGCCTTATATAACGGGACTAGCACCTCCTTATCTCTACTAGAAATACCTCACCTAATGCATCCCAAGACCGCATTAGCTTTTTTAGCGGCCACATCACGTTGCCTACTCATAGTCATCCTACAATCAACCAGGACTCCTAGGTCCTTCTCCTCCTCCGTTACTTCCAACTGGTGCGTCCCCAGCTTATAACTAAAATTCTTGTTAGTCATCCCTAAATGCATAACCTTACACTTCTCACTATTGTATTTCATCCTGTTACTAATACTCCAGTTTACAAGGTCATCCAAATCTCCCTGGAGGATATCCCGATCCTTTTCCGAATTGGCAATACCTCCCAACTTTGTGTCATCCACAAACTTTATCAGCCCACTCCTACTTTTGGTTCCGAGGTCAGCAATAAATAGATTGAATAAAATCGGACCCAAAACCGAACCTTGAGGAACTCCACTGGTAACCCCCCTCCAACCCGACAGATCACCCTTCAATACGACCCTCTGCAGTCTCCCCTTTAACCAGCTCCTTATCCACCTCTGGATTTTCATTTCGATCCCCATCTTTTCCAATTTAACCAGTAATTCCTCATGCGGTACCGTATCAAACGCCTTACTGAAATCAAGATATATTAGATCCACCACATTTCCCTTGTCTAAAAAATCTGTTACTTTCTCAAAGAAGGAGATCAGGTTGGTTTGGCACGATCTACCTTTCGTAAAACCATGCTGTAATTTGTCCCAGTTGCCATCGGCCTCAAGGTCCGTAACCACTCTCTCCTTTAAAAAATTTTCCATGACTTTGCATACTACAGATGTTAAACTAACAGGCCTGTAGTTACCCGGGTCACTTTTTTTCCCCTTCTTGAATATAGGAACTATATTAGCTAATCTCCAGTCAAACGGTACAACCCCCGAGTTTAGAGATTTATTAAAAATCATCGCTAATGGGCTTGCAATTTCACTCGCCAATTCCCTTAATATTCTAGGATGAAGATTATCCGGGCCCCCCGATTTACTTCTGTTAAGCTGTTCAAGTTTGGCTTCCACCTCAGATACCGTAATGTCTACCCCCATATCTTCATTCCCATCAGTCCCTCTATCACTATTCCTTAGCCCTTCATTAGCCTCATTAAAGACCGAGGCAAAATATTCGTTCAGATATTGTGCCATGCCAAGATTATCTCTAATCTCCACTCCGTTTAAAGTTTTAAGCTGTCCCACTTCTTCCTTCTTGGTTTTCTTCCTATTTATATGGCTAAAAAACCTTTTGCTATTGGTTTTAATCCCCTTCGCTAGGTCCATCTCCACCCGGCTCTTTGCCTTTCTCACTGCTTCCCTACACCCTCTGACCTCAATAAGGTAGGTTTCTTTGCTGATCCCTCCCATTTTCCACTCCTTGTACGCTTTCTGTTTTTTCTTAATCACTCCTCTAAGACGCTTGCTCATCCAGCTCGGTCTAAAACTGCTACCTACGAACCGTTTTCCCTTTCTCGGGATACATGCCTCTGACAGCTCCTGCAACTTCAACCTGAAATAACCCCAGGCGTCATCCGCCTTTAGATCCCTAAATATGTTAGTCCAATCCACTTCCCTAACTAGTCGCCTCAATTTAGTAAAGTTAGCCCTTTTGAAATCGTAAACCTTAGTCTCAGATGCAATTTTGTTTATCCTTCCATTTATTTTGAAACGAATTAGCTCATGATCACTTGAGCCAAGGTTGTCCCCTACAACTATTTCCTCAACAAGGTCCTCGTTACTTACCAAAATCAGATCTAAAATGGCATCCCCCCTCGTCGGTTCAGCAACTACTTGATGAAGGAATTCATCAGCTATCACGTCTAGGAAAAGCTGAGCCCTATTATTATTACTAGCATTTGTTTCCCAATCTATATTCGGGAAGTTAAAATCTCCCATGATCATACAGTTCCTATTAGTATTTACCTCCTTAAAAACATTAAAGAGCTCTCTATCCATATCCAGGCTAGATCCCGGCGGTCTATAGCACACCCCAATCACTATCCCAGGGGACGCTCTAGTAGTTTTCTTCCCCAATGTGACCATTGCCCAAACAGACTCCGTATTATCCATTGCATTGCTAGTTATTTCGTTACTTTTCACCTCATTATTGACATACAATGCTACTCCCCCACCTTTACCTTTGTATCGGTCTTTCCATCCGAGCCGCGGGACCAGAGTGGACCCTCCACAGGCACGTCTGCGGCAGGTCTACCGGAGCCGCGGACGACCGGACCCTCCGCAGGCATGCCTGCGGGAGGTCCACCGGAGCCGCCTGCCGCCCTCCTGCCGGCATGCCGCCCCAAGCGCGCGCTTGGCGCGCTGGGGTCTAGAGGCGGCCCTGTTCCCGACTCATGGTTCTGAACTCCAGTTATCCTGATCCAGTCAACTCCTGATTCCTGTCTTGTGACTGAAGACTCTAGCTCTGTCTACTAGGTCTGGCTGCCCATGACCTGGCCGTGACAGTGACTCCTGTAAGGCACTCAGTCCTTGACTCCCATTGACTGGACCCTTGATTCTGCAGCCCTTGTCTGTTTACAAAGCACTTAATCATATGCTTAAGTCCAGTGACACCTAAGCAAGCACATAAATCCATTGCTGTTCAGCAAAGACTTAAGTACATGTGTATATGCTCTGCTGGACATAGTTCAGTGGGAGTTGAGAAAACTCAAAACTTTAAAGTAAGCATTCAGCAATCTGCAGAATCAGGCCCATTCTCTTTAATAGCTAAGTATTGTAGAGTACAAATTAGGACCCAGTCCTACCCCTCTTAATGTCAATGTTTGTTTGGCCATTTACCTCAATCCGAGCAGGATTAGTCATATATTTTTCCTTAGTCATTTGTGCCAAAGTAATGCAAAGTTTGTCTCAGATCTTTTACTATTATGTAATTTAATGCGTTTTTTATACAGGAATAGTATGCATAAGAATTGCTATCTCAGGATAAAAAGAGAGCTACTAAATTGCATGTCCTGAACAAAGGAAATATTTTTCAAATGTTTGCTTTAAAGGGGATTTAACAGAGGAAGTTAATGCTTTCCAGCATGAATCTCTATTACTATAATACCAGTGGATTAATTGTACGTAAAGCTGAAGCGCTGTCTGAGGAAAAATTGCAGAATAAGGAAGGTTGATGTACAGTGTGGGATGGCTGTCAGAGATATGTATAATTTTATTAAGCAACGGTTATATTCTTTCAACATTTTTGTTATTCCCAGGACTAACTCTCAACTCTGTTATAGGAAGCATTTTTATTTTATTCCAATAAATCATTTTTAAATCAAGAATTTTATTACATTTCCATCTTCTCATTTTCACTTGCAGTGGTTTTTTTTCCCCCCTGTGCAATGATTTTATCATCTGATTCCAATCAATATTCCTGTAACAGGCAGTACACACAGCTCATCATCAGTCAAAGAATGGCAAGGGACTACAGAGCACTTACATTTGCCGATTTTGAAATCCATTCCTCCTCCTCCTGTGGTTAGAAAATGGCACTTTTTTGTGTGTGTGTGTGCTGTACTTGGCACTTGGATTTGTATTACACCAAGGACTTCCAGTTTGCAGTATTAATTTGCTAAAAAATTAAGGAACATATTTCTTTAAATATGCAGCTATAAAATCCAATCTTGGGGAATGTTTTTTTTTATGCCCTGTGCCAACCAAGAGCTGTGTCACTCAGTGTGACAAACTGATTAGAGAAGAGCTAAATATCGGAGAGCTGGGAAACACAGAAAGCAGGTTGTAATGCAAAAAATAAGGGGCTTTTTCTACTGAGCACATATCTACCAACAAGCGCTTACCTTAATTTTAAACAGAATTTTGGCAGCTGTCAGTTAAAAGCCAAAAAAATGTTTAATCACTGGAATGCCTTATCCTTAAGCCCAAAAAGGGACCCTCTTTCCTGCATACCTAAAGAGGAACACAGTTTTTGCCCTACAAAATGTAAAAAGAATTGAAGCAAGAGTTTCCTGCTCCATTGACTGCACCTCTTACAAGATATGGAGGAAATGAGGCAAAGAATGTAATGAATGTAGCACATCTTAGACAATATGCACCTCATAAAATACCCAGTGATTGAACTCTGTTTTATTCACTTTCAGTACATTTTTCAATAAACAGCTAAGACCCTGATCCTCCAATTGGATCAGCATGGGCACACCCTTGCACACAGGTGCAGCTACATTAACTTTCATGGGGTTCTGTGCAGGTACAGGAGTCTTTCCCTGAATTTAATTTAAGGACAGGGGTCTACGCTAGCCAAGAATGCATGGGAAAGTGATGAGACAAAGGCAATGCAGAGAGTAGGAAGAGGTGCAAGAATAACAGGAGTTGGCAAAGAGGGATTATATGTAGGCAGATGAATGTATGCAGCAGGGGTGGGGCAGACGACTGTAGAGAAAGCCTGGAGGAAGAATATGAGCAGGACTTTGAATTAGGTAGGAGACAGAGGAAGACAGGCTAGGGATAAGGAAAGAAAAGGAAGACACTAAGTAGACAAAAGGGAAGCCCTCATTTTTGTGTGCGTGTTTATAGCTGAATTTTGACCCTGAAATGATCACACACAAATTGGAGGGACCCCTCTAATGCTAGAGATTGGGTGACTCACAGCAAGTGTAACTTTGATCTGTTGGCAATCACAAACCCCACTGAAACTTGTTGATTGGTGTGTGTTGAGTAGATAAACCTCACACAAGGTTGCCAACTTTTGACTTTCTGAAAACTGGACAGCCCCCACCCTGTCTCTCCCCCCTGCCCTGGTCCCACCTTCTGACCTGCCTCTTCCCCCAAAGACTCTGCCCCGGTCCCGCCTCTTTCCCCCAGGCCTAGCCCCTGATCCACCACTTCCTCCTAAGCCCCCACCCAGGCTCTACCCCCCCCCAATGCCCAGCACCCCCACTTGTTCCTCGCCCCTCTCCCCCTTCCTCACTTGATCCTCTCCACTGCCCTTCCTCCCCTACCCCAGCTGGGCTCCCTCTGCTCTGGGTCTGGGACAGAAGCTGCAGCCTGACACAGAGCCTGCCTGCCTGCATGTAGGAGGCAGCCCCAGCTGAGCAGGGGCTAGCATGGATTGATGACCCTGCATCTCCCCCACCCACAGTAACCAAACTTTTGGTGTCCAGTCAGTATATCTGACCAGACACTGCCAGGTCCCCTTTTCAACTGGCAATCTGGCACCTGGCAATCCTACTCACATTGGAGAGTTAAGAGTGCAGGAATAACTCTGGGCCCAGGAAGCCTTGTCAGACCTGCTGGGCATGCTCCAGTTGAAGGAGGGACTCGGTGGGCATGGGAGAAAGGCAGACCTGCACTTGTTGCTGCAAAGAGACTACACCACAAGGGCATTTCCAGGGTGAGGTCTGCTGCACAGAAGTGAGACTCCCTACCCTACTGAGATCCATGGATAGGGCCCTACCAAATTGATTGCTGTAAAAAAATGCATCATGGACCATGAAATCTAGTTTTCCCCTGTGAAATCTGGCTAATATAGGGGAAGTGCATGGCTGGGGGCTCCTCCAATGTACCAGGCTCCAGCTGCTAGTCCCACCTGGGCTGACGGGGATGGGACTTCCTCTTCCCCTGCAGGGGCTGCTCCTGGTCCCAGGCCAGACCCACCTCCAAGAACTTCCCTCAGCTCCAGGAAGCTCTATGGCTGTTGGCTGGGAGTCCAGCTCCAAAGGCAGTGCTGCTGCCAACAGTGACAGTGGCATAGTATGGTATGGCCACCCTTACTTATGCACCCTCACTAGTAGCAGCGCAGAAGTGAGTGACATAATCAGGGTGGTTCTTCACTGAATCCCCACCCAAATTGACTGCTGCGAACATCTAAGAAACAAAGACAAAGGGGAGGAGAAGACCTGATCCTAGGCTGGAAAGGTATCTGGCCTGTGAAAGAAATGCCTGGAATTTTAAGCTGCAAGCAAGAGCAGCTTGCCTTCAAGAACCTCTGCAATCTGTCTAAAACAACATTTAGGGTGAGAAATTACTACTTGTAACCAGTTTCTTTAGTATTTTAAGATTATATTGTTTTTTTTTTTTTCTGGGTAATGTGTTTTGATCTGTTTGCGATTCCTTATAATCACTTAAAATCTATCTTTTTGTAGTTAATAAACTTATTTTTGTTTTCTCTAAAACCAGTTGTGGAATTCATAAGTGGGGTGTGTGTGTCAAAAAGCTGTGTATATCTTCCTCCACATGGTGGGAGGGGGCAAATTTCAATGAGTTTACACTGTACAGTTCTCTGTGCAATGCAAGATGATACAATTTTGGGTTTGCACCCCAGAGGAGGTGTGCACTTGAGTGCTGAGTAATTCCAGAGCTGAAGCCTTCTCATGCCGTGCTGATTTCAGTCTGTGTCTTTCTGCAGCTGGGTGTGTCCCTACCCTACAAGAACTAGGGGTCACCAAATGAAATTAATAGGTAGCAGGTTTAAAACAAATAAAAGGAAGTCTTTCTTCACACAACGCACAGTCAACCTGTGGAACTTCTTGCTAGAGGATGTTGTGAAGGCCAAGACCATAACAGGACTAGATAAGTCATAAAAGAACTAGATAAGTTCATGGAGGATAGGTCCATCAATGGCTATTAGCCAGGATGGGCAGGAATGGTGTCCCTAGCCTCTGTTTGCCAGAAGCTGGGATTGAGCGACAGGATGGATCACTTGATGATTACCTGTTTTGTTCATTCTCTCTGGAGCACCTGGCACTGGCCACTGTCGGAAGACAGGATACTGGACTAGATGGACCTTTGGTCTGACCGAGTAAGGCTATTCTTATGTTAACTTTAGGAAGGTAAATGTGATCGCCACATTTAAAGCATATCCCAGGAGCCAAGTTGATGAGTTATTAGAACTGTATTACCTTTCCACTGTACTCCCATCTCTATATTCCTTGGAGAGGGAATAATGTGTAACCACACCAGCCTAATTCCTGCCCCAACATTTCTTTTTTCGCAGGCCCAGCACCCTCCTCCTGCACAGATCCCTGGACCAGATAAAAATTCTTCATGCAGTCCAAAATGTGGGGAGAGGACACAGATCCCCTTTTCTGCACAGTTTGAGTGATTTGCACATGGAGGAGACAACATGAGGATCTGAGGGCATGATGTCACTACATACACCTCTTTTTCTTTTCTTTTTTTTTAAGGGATAGTTTCATAGACTTAAATATAGAAAAAGATTTTGGATAGGGACAAAAATGATGGGACCTTGATCTGGATTAGGGTAACTAGATGATACCATAATACAAATAAATAATAAATTAATAAAAAGCTCTAAATAGGATATTTTTATATATATACTACTTATATAAGTTATATAGTATATTACTTATACAATATCTTCCTGTACTGCATTCACATTTTTTCACTTTGAGCTCATATCTCATTACTGTCAACTGTCCTCACCGGATCCTCTGTATTACTGCTTTTGAGCAATAATCTCCCATCTATTTTGTCTGATAATAATCCTCACATTTATTATGGCACATTGCAATATTGTTGGGAGTCACATGACAGTGCTATTAAAGAAATCCTACAAAGTCTCTTTAACGCTCAATATAAGCAATTAAATCTTGGAAAATGTTTATTGTTGGTTGTGGAGCAATTCTTTTTAGAAACTGTGCATATCACAAGAAAAGTTGGGTCTTGAATATCTACTCATTTACAGAGCTGCTGTTGCCTACAAGATATACTCATGCAATCAGAGAAAGATATTACATTGTGACAAAATATTATGAGCCAGATTCTCAGCTGGCATAAACTGGCATAGCTTAATTGAAGTTAACAAACCTACACTGATTTAAACCAAATTAAGATCTAACACTAAAGCGTAATGTTGCATTCATCCAAATGTTGCATTCAGAGTGTCAGGATCATTCTTTTTTCATTTTTTTTGAAGGTGAGTACATTTGTTTTTACCTAGTACACTGATACCTCAATTTTCCATAAGCAGTTATCAATGGTTTGGCAAGTTTATTCTCTAGAATTCATGTTGTCAGAGCTGTTGATTTGTATATATTAAAATTTGCAATCTACTTCTTTAGTCTTCTTTTCTTTTTAGTTGTCCCAATTATGACACAGGCCAACCTCAAAAATCCCAAAACTGCTGAAAAAATAATACTGCAACTTTTAATGATCCAGATAAATGGAAGGTAGGATGAGACCAAAAAAACCAAACAAACCCCAACTAGAGTTAATTTGAGTTTTATTACATTGCTCATGCCTAATAGGGTTGCCACAACTCACAATTCAATAGTGAATCCTGTGCTTTTGAGCAATATGTTGCTCATGCTTGACAAGAAAATGTATTTCTTCCCCCCACAAGTTTTCTTCCTTGTTGCTTTCTTCCACGCAGTGATGTAGCAACAATATGAAATTTATCAGAATCATGCTGGTTGACTGATATGTAACATCCAGCTTTTCAGGAATCTGATATGTTGAATGTTACCATATGCACATGAGGCAGAATGGAGCACTGAGGAAAAGCTACATATGGGTGCAGACAATATAGAAACCAAGGCCAATCCTTCAGACGCTTAAACTCAAACTTAACTTTACCCATGTTACTAGTTCCACTGAACTCAGCTACTCATGTGTGCAAGATTAACCATGTGCACAAATGAAGGATTAGGGTCTAAAAGCCTGTGAGACTGAAATAACTGCACAGGAGATGGGGAATTGCTCCTCTTTCTAAGTTCACTGTGGATTTAAAAAAAAAAATCTTGCTGGGAATCGCAGCTTTTTCTTTCAAAAAAGATTAAATGGATTTGTGTGTACAAGCTGGGAGAAACAGAAATATTAACTGAAAGCCACAGTCCGAACAGAACACTTAAAATACAAAGAAAATTAGTTCTACTTTGTCTGCAATTTTTTTCTTCTGTATCTTTTATTATTCTGTGCTTAGACAATTATATGTTGTTTTCTTTTTCTGGCATGTAGTATATAATGCTCTAATATAAAGGTAGAGCATTCTGTAAAATAAAGTGCCCTTCAATTCAAATTACACTTGACAAAATTAACAGTTTTCACATAAGAACATAACATATCTGACAGAAATATGACCATCACTCAGTTCCGGTCCATAGAAAATTTAAAAATTGGTGGATGTGGCATGTATGTGTGTTTGCATAAGAGAGACAGAGAAATGAATTAGGCGAGTAGGATAGAGAATTCTGTAATTGGTGGGAAACAGCGACTAGTGAGTATGTAGCTGACGATAGTGTAACAGGCCCACTGCCTAACCCTAAGGGTTGGGATCACTGTCTTTTGGAACCTGGCTTAAAGCAGCAATGTTTCAGCTTTCTGCAGCCTTGCACAAATAGAAATAAAACAATCTCAGGACAGGTTTCCGTCAGCCTGATCTAAATGAGAACAAAACAAACTCAACTCTAAAGTTTCTGAGAACTAACATGTTGTTTTGTAAAAACAAGACAGTAGATTTTCCAGTTTCTCCTTGCTCCCTGGCCTGGGCTCAACTCGGAAAACCCCTGGGAAAGGAGGAAACAAAACAGCAACACAGAACAACCATGGGCTAAGAATCTGAAATTAACTAATGTGGTTCCACCCCTAAGTGAAAATAATTATAAATAGCAAAATAAATAATTGCAGAGAATTATCCAGTGAAGCACTGCAGGGGGAAATATTTGGACTAATATTGATGCATGAATAACTTAGTAGAAATACCAAATGTCACACTGTGTAGGCAGATGTTTCTAGTGTTTGCTTCTTTCTGTTAATATTGAAGTTGTGGGTGGTGGGTAGTCACTTTTGGTTGCAAAGATGTATCAGTGTGCCTGATTCCCAGGGAGTTGCACAATTGTTTGATTTTTCTGGTATTGTGTTGAGGCTGAGATGTGCAAAGATGGAACTGGAGAGGTGTGCTCCTGAATTTGTTAGAAGACAGTGAGAAGTGGGTTTTTCATTTAGAAATAAAGTAAATAGAGAAATAGAAGACTTAAAAGGAATTGGGCCCTAGTGGTGGACAGGATGTTTGCCTGTTCTGTGAAGCTGGAGACATACCCGTCTAACATGAATAGTTTGGCCAGAGACTGAGGCTTTCATGGAATTTTCTAGGCTCTCAGGTCTACCTCTACAATCTCGCCTTTTCAATGCTGCCACTGTGAAAGTCTCCACCTCCAGATGCATCATTTGTGCAGTCCCACAAGGATCAATTTTCTTTCTGATCTTAGTCAACATGTACATGCAGCCACTAAGGAGAACTGGTAAGACAACACAAACTCAAATGCTAACAATTTGCAAAGGATACATACTGTAGCTCTGTTTTTCCTTCATTGCACATGATAACACAACTGTCACCAAACTGGCGCAGTGCTTGGCCAAGATCAGCCCATGAGTGAACAACAGCTTGGTGAGCATAGGGAAGCACTTTGAGGGGCTTGTAGATACAGAATGTTTTTTTGGGTTGAAAATACATACCCATAATTGGTTAAATCAATCCACAGTTTAGGTGTGTTCCCTGAATTCCTTCCTGACAAATAGCAGCACCTGTGAGTTACACCATCCCTACCATCTCTGGTTGGATAGTAGGTTTCATCACTTCCTGACAGATGGTGACCGGACTTCAGTAATACACACCTTCATCACCTCCTGGATGAACTATACCAATGCAACATCCACAGACACAAAGCCATCAGCTCTTAGGAAACTCCAACACAGCAGCACATCTCCTCCGCAGCATGGATTACTAGGAGAAAATTAACCCTGCCCTTGTCTCTTTATACTGGCTTCCCATAGGATATCAAGTCAAATTCAAGGTCTCAGTCCTTATCTTCAAGGTACTTAATGGTCTGGAGCCAGGATACCTAAAAGATCTCCTGAGATGAGAACTGTGGTCAACAACTCCACTTCTAAGGCACACTGGAGCTGATCACCATAATGGTAATGCTCATTGATGCATGAGATGGTACTGTTTTGGGAGTTGACTCAAGGATGTGGAATGAACTTCCACAGGATACAAGAACCAACTCAGAGGGCTGTTCTAAGTATGATGTGTGTTTTTTGCCTTCACTAATAAAATACATATAGCACAGCAGTGATAAACTAGATAAATACAAAATATTTTAAATAAACCCACAAAATTCTCCCCCAGGGACAGAGTGTCACACATAACAAAAGTTAGTCATGTCACTCAGCGCTGTTCAGAGGGTGCCCAGTTACCACACTGGTGAAGACAGCATAAGTAGCAGAATAGAATAGAAAGACCCTGATGAAGTCTGTTTAGGGAGACTGCAAAGAAATCGGTTATTGAAGAGCCTAGAACAAAGGAAGAATAGACAGATGGGGGCTGTCTTGACAGGCTGCAAAGAAATCTTATCACCCTCCCTTTCCTGCCCTTCGCTGTGGAGACTGGGGGGAGGCAGCTGTTCAGACCCAGGGAGTCCTTGAGTCCCGCTTCATTTGTTTTATGCCTCCCACATGGCAGTGGTGCCAGGAATGGCACTGAGGTTTCCTGGCCGCTCTGACCCCTGGCCTCTAGGCCAAGCTGCTTTGAAACGGGAGGGAGGCTCCGCAGCAGCCTAGATCAGCGCCAGGCTCCTACCCGGCCTGCCCACCAGCACGTCACGTGACCCAGGGCACAGCAAAGGCAACTAGACGGGCCTGAGCTTCGTCTTCTCTATTTGCCGCCAAAAAGCCATCCGAGAAGGATCACGTGGCGGCGACGCAGCTCCTGTCCCATGGGCGCGCGCCATCGCGTCATGTGACACAACGGCCACTCCTCCCAACCAAAGCCTTCGGCAGTGGGCGAGGGAGCGCGCGCTCCTGCCTCTCCTCCGCACGTGACCCCTCCCCGGAACGTGGCATTGTGTAATCACGTGACCTGAGCGGCGAAGGACGGGGGCGAGGGAGGGGGGTTGCGTACGCGACGGAGCGGGGTGCGAAGATGGCGGATGAGGAGGCCGAGCAGGAGAGCGGTAACCTCGGCGGCGGCCTCCTGGAGCTGCAGCGCCTGCGGGAGCGGCTGCTGGAGCTGGAGAGCGGGCTCCGGGAGAGCGCGGAGCCGGCCGTGGAGGCGGCCACCGAGTACTGTCAGCAGCTGTGCCAGGTCAGGCCGCCTCCCCCCCTGCGTGTGTGTGTGTGTGTGTGTGTGTGAGCCGGGGGCGGGAGCAGCGCCGCCCCCGCCGCGCGCGGGAGGAGGCAGCAGCAGCAGCTCGGCGGCGGTTAGTCCCGCTCGGAGTTGGCCCCGGCCCGCGCCAGCCGGGGCCATGGTGCAGCGGGGAGGCTGCCGCTCATTGTAGGCTCGGATTAGGCGGCCCGCCCCCCGCGCTGGGAGATGCGCCCGGCCCGTAATCCCTCCCCTCGCCCGCCCGTGTCTCGCGGTCTCTGGGCCCCTTTGTTGTGCTTTTGCGGGCTGGTGTCGCCTCGGCTCTGCAGGGCCTTTGTTCCTGGCGGCGGCGCTAGAGGCCCTGGGAGCAGGGTGGAGAGGGCCTCCCCTCCCCCCGGCAGGGCTCGCGAGCCTGGGGGAGGAGCTGAGATTCCGTTCCGCGGCCCTGTTTACACTCCGCGCGCGCTCCGGAGTGCGGGGCGCCCGTGCTGAGAGTCCGGCACCGCCCTGAGGCTTCCGTTGTTGTCCGCCGCCGCTGGGTCTGCCTCGCCCGGGGGAGAAGGGTGCGCTCGGCCTCCTGTGAGGTGGGGGGGCTGCGCTGCTCCCCTCCTTCCTCACGCCCAACGGACTCACTTTGCAGTAACGGGCTGGGGCACTCTCGGAGACCCGTTGTCACTATCACTATCGCTATCTAATTGGTGCAGGAAAAGCCTTTCCCGTGGCTTAACTCTACAGTTATAATAGTCCCCTATCTCCTGTAAGACAATGTGTAAATCATACTGGATAGTTCACTTTTTTTCTCTCCCTTCTCAGCCAAAGAGTAAAAATATTTGTTCACCTAAACTATAAAATGTTCTTAAACTGTTAGGCACCAGAAACCTACAAAAAATGCTTGTCTGCAGAATTCTTGCAGGATAAAGAACTTCCAGTTCCAGTGAGAGCTTTTTACATACACAGCCCCATCCACCATAGTGTGTGTAAATGCCTAAACTAGGTCTCCCCTGCCCTGCAAAAATTCCACATATTTTCTTTGCTTTTTTTCCTACCCCTTTTAAACAAATTAGCATCAGGTATCACTGAAAAAGATATAGAGAGAAATTTTAAAGTTAACTTCGCCTATTACTAAAAGATTGCATCAGTTGTGTTGGCCCTACAGAGGGCATGGATCAGATTCATAATGCCCGTGGGTGAAAAGCACTATGATTCAATGTTACTTTAAACAACTAAATTTGAAGATGCTGAAGTCTTTGCAAGTGCCAACAAAACAAATAGATTTTTTTTTTAAAAAATCTGTAACATAGCTTTTCACCATCTAAGCAATACATTTCCCATCTCTTTATCTACTATTGAACCCTAAACATGTAGTGCCCACCATACTGCTGATGCCTAAATGTGTGGTGCTCTCTGTTGTGGAGTTACTTCATATTAATGGTTATGGTTCAAATAGTAAGTTTGGCTATATGCATTGGGTGACAGTGGTTGTTAAATGCTGTTGTAGAAAATCTACATCACTGCAAGTCTCCCCATGGAATCCACATTTTTAATGATACTTCAAAGATAACTTCTACCTTGTTTTTTAAAGACGGTTATTTATATATGCAACAAAATTAGAAAATTTGACTGCATATTCAAAACTTGCAACCTTAATTCTATGCAAAGTCTGAAAAGCAGTGCTGAAGAAATGTTTTGGCTATCACAGTACAATTTACTACGCATGGAAAATGCAAGAGAATGTCAAGATTAAAAACCATAATATGAAAACTTTTGTTCTGTTTTGTTAGAAAGCCACAGTTGAATTTGAACAACTAGGCAGAGTTGAACAAATGTGTAGATAATGTCAGTCTTTAGGAGGCGGGTAGCACTAATTGTGATGAACTATAACAAGCTTAAGAAATTGTAGGTGTTAGAACACCAGTTGAGAAATAAATGTACCTTTATGCTTCTTGGAGTAAAGTGTAGCTATAAACTGTGCATTAATTAATCAGTAAATTCTGAGGTTCCAAGCCGAATAAGGGATTTAGCCACTCAAGTTGTGTTAACTTCAGTAGAAGTTGATTAACTAATCCCTTAGTTGATTTGAAAATTCCACTCTGGTATACACAGTTCAGCTATTTATTGTAAGTCTTAAAAATACATTTGCTTGTACCCGGAAAAAATAGGATAGCTCCAGAGTTGTTTACTTATCCTGTAAGAGTGAAACAAAGTGTAAATTCAATTTTGTTGTAGTTTCATACAGTTTTCATTATACGTGTAAGGTAAACATTTTTGTGTATTCAATTTTCATTGTTGCATAGACTTCACATGTTTTAATCATTCTTAGAAAAACATACGTGGGATTTTGGGCTGTACCTTATTATTCTGCATAGTTCCCAGAAAAGTGAAGTTAGTTACTTTATACTGTCGCTGTATAGCCGGTGTAATGGGATTCAGTTTTATTCTCATTGATTCCATATCAACATTTGTTCAAATTGCATGTAAAGTGACTTTCTTAATTGCAACTCAGTGTCTAAAAGACATGCTGTATTTCTTTGGCTTCTGAATAATCACCCGTAACAAAGATACTGAAATTAAGGTTTAGTAATGGACTTGAAAGACAGACTAGGTACTTGCTTTCTAAGAACTAAACCTAATAGCCAGAGACCTAGTCTCAACTGGCTGTTACAGTTGGACTTCCACATGTAACTACAGTTTCTGAGAAGAGGTGGGTGTACTGGGGTACCTACCAAGTTGTTGCCTCTGCCTGTGGCTCGCAGGCTCCATCTTTCATGTCTGTCTTTGGCTAGTAGTTGTTTAAATTTGAAGCCCCTCAAGCATCTCTCTCTGAGCCTGTGTGTTGGTGGATAGGAATGCTGTTTCTACTTCTCCAGCTTCTCCTTTTAGGAACATAGGAATTGCCATATCACATCAGGCCAGTGGTCCTTCTAGTCCAATATCATGTGTCTGGCAGTAGTCAGTGCCAGGTTATTTAGAGGAAGGTGTAAGAAAACTTATGGAACAACCAGGCTACAGGAAAGATTTTCTGATCTTTGACAATTAGCAGCTGACATACTCTTTTTATGAATTGAAACTGTTGATGTTTTCATCCATACAAATATGCTTATTTTATCCTGTAGTTGGATCTACTTCCAGCTACAGTGCATGCTTCTGTTGCTGGTCATACACTTCACAAGCACCAGGAAAGTTATACTGACAAGATCTTGTCCTCTCACTGCTGCTTGCAGGGTCTGAATATTAGTAGTAAAAGTGACTAGTCCCTTGTCACTTACACTAAGCAAACTACTCAGGCAGTTTGGTAAAGCTGTGACCAGCAGCAGAGGCAGTAGAGCAGGGGTGTCCAAACTACGGCCCGCGGGCCAACTGCGGCCCGCGGGTCAGTTTTTATTGGCCCGCAGCAAATTCTGAAAATATAATTGAATATGGCCCGCACATGGCGCTTGAGCTCAACTCTGTTGCACTTCTCAGTTTCAACACTAGATGGAGCCAGTCACAGAAAAGGTGCTTCTCCACTAAACAAAATTAAGCAAAGAAAAATAGTTACCACGAGTCACCAGAAATGGCAGCACCGAAGAAACGCAAGATAGCAAGTGAGTGTAGAACAGGGGTGGGCAAACTATGGCCTGCAGGCCACATCCGACCCGCGGGACCGTCCTGCTGAGCCCCCGAGCTTCTAGCCCGAGGCGCTGCCCCGGCCCCTCCCACCCTGTTCCCCCTCGCCCACAGCCTCAGCTCGCTCGCTCGCTCCACTGCCGGAGCCGGCACAAGGCTCTGCTGTGAGCTCCTTGGGCAGTGCAGCTGCAGAGCCCGGCCTGACCCAGTGCTCTGAGCTGCGCGGTGGCGGTGGTGGCATGTCCCGGCTCCAGCCGGGTGGCGCGGCTGTAACACTGCCAGCCACTGGTGCTCCAGGCAGCACGGTAAGGAGGCAGGGAGCAGGGTGGGTTGGATAGAGGCAGGAGAGTCTGGGGTGGTGGTCAGGGGCGGGGTGTGGATAGGGGTTGGGGAACAGGGGTTGAATGGGGGCAGGGGTCCCGGGGATAGTCAGGAAGGAGGGGGTTGGATGGGGTGGCAGGGGGCAGTGAGGGGCAGGGGTTCTGGGGGCAGTCGGGGACAGGGAGAAGGGGTGGGTGGATGGGGCAGGGGTCCCGGGGGTAGTCAGGAAGGAGGGGTTGGGTGGGGTGGCAGGGGCAGTGAGGGGCAGGGGTTCTGGGGGCAGTCGGGGACAGGGAGAAGGGGTGTGGATGGGGCAGGGTCCCGGGAGGGCCGTCAGGAATGAGAGGAGGGGTTGGATGGGGCGGCAGGGACCCAGGGGCAGTCAGGGGACAGGGAGCAGGTGTGTGTGGATGGGGCAGGGGTCCCAGAGGGACCATCAGGGAATGGGGCAGTTGGATGGGGCAGGAGTCCTGGCCGGGGGGGGGGGGGTGGTAGATAGGAGGTGGGGGCTGGGCCATGACCCCCTCCCCTAACCGGCCCTCCATACAATTTACGAAACCCGATGCGGCCCTCAGGCCAAAAAGTTTGCCCGCCCCTGCAGTAGAGTGATCTGTATGCAGACTCAGGAAGACAGATCTGTGTTGGTTCACATTTTTTAAGGTTATCTTCAAAGTCAAGAAACTTAATTTTTTTTGATGAAAACAAAGATTCTGCAGTAACTGATGGTTTAGAATGGACAGCTTTCCAGAGAATCTGTCCTCCTTGCCACTGATTAATATTTTAAAACTTTGATTTGATAATTTTGATATTTAGTTTAAAAAAAATTCAACACGCTCTCCTGTAACGGTGTAGAGCCAATACAGCACTGACCAGTCTGCCAGAGCTCTAAGACAGACCCTTAACATATTGCATATTAACTACTATAATCTCCTTCTCTTAGGCATTGACTACTGTAACCTTGCATCCATTAGGTCAGTTGAAAATAGGGCTGCCATATTCTCTCTTCCAAATTCCTCCCCTCATCCATCTGCTGATTCCTTCCTACTGCATCAGATATAAATTTCTTGTCCTTACTTTTAATGTCCTTTGCTGTTTAGCTCCACTCTACCTATCAGGCTTTTTATTGCCTTCACTCTACTAATATCCAGCCAGAAGCCTGGTCGGCACCTTATATCGATTTTAATGGCTCTTTAAATCGGTTTCTGTACTCCTGCCCGTATTAACATATCGGAATAGGGTTAGTGTGGTGGCCTCCGGAGCTATCCCAGTGCACCACTGACCGCTCTGGACAGCATTCTCAACTCGGATGCACTGGCCAGGTAGACAGGAAAAGCCCCGCGACTTTTGAAATTCATTTCATCATCACAGGTGACCACGCACAGCTCATCAGCACAGGTGACCACGCACAGCTCATCAGCACAGTTAACAATGCAGTCTCCTGAGAATCGAAAAGAGCCCCAGCATGGAGAGGTAATGGATCTGATCGCTATATGGGGAGAGGATTCAGTGCTAACAGAACTAATGAAAAGTATTTGAAAGAATTTCTAAGGCTATGACTGCTAAAGGCCACAGCAGGGACTCCGTGCAGTGCAGAGTGACAGTTAAGGAGCTCAGACAAGCCTACCAGAAAACCAAAGAAGCAAATGGAAGGTCTATGCTGAGCTGCATGCAATTTTCTGACTGTGGATTCGAGGTGGGGTTGTAATCTCTGCCATGTCTGAGGATTATGCAGGGGAAGATGAAGAGGAAGAAGAAGAGGAAGACCAGCAGCCAGGAGCTTTTATCACTGCTCCCAGCCCTCACAAGCAACTATTGCAGAGAATGAGTGTACCTTTGCAAATAGCAAACAGTGTTTTTAAGCAAGCCTTTTTAATGATGGATTTGCCCTGAGGACTTGGGATGCAAAAGTTTGTTAACATGTCCGGGATTGAGAGGAAATCCTCCAGGACATCTCGATGAAAGCGCCTGTAGGTACTACTCCAGCTTGCAGAAGGTTTCTGGCAAAGGGGCATCCTTTGTTCTGTTACCATGCCATGCATGTAGCAAGTAATCAGGTATCATTGGACTGCTGGCATTCAAGAAGCATCCGCTCTTTATCTTGTTCTGTTATCCTCAGCAAAGTGATATCGTTCAGGATAACCTGGTTAAAAATCAGGAATTTAAGTAAGGGGTGGCCAGAATGCAGCAGCTTAAAAACACTTTCCTGGGTGAAATGCCGATGATCTTTTCTGTTTGGTCAGACAAGCAGTGGGTGGGGAGGAAGGTTGTTGATTAGCAGGTAAATCACTGAGACAGTGGCTTACCATGGCCGCATGCAAGCTGAATCCTGATGCCTGGACCTGTGTCTGTGAGATCTGTAACCCCAGAGATGCAAGCAGTCACTATTAAGATGAAAATGCGACCTTGTAGGAAATCACATGTGCTATGTAAGGTGAATAGTGCTTTTCACTGTGAAAGAGTATAACCATTGTTCTGTAAAATGTATCTTTCTAAATATTTATCTCCCTCATGCAGCTGCCTCCTCCATCCCAAAGGCTAGCACAGATAAGGCGGAGGAAAAGAAGGATGAGATGTTCTCAGATATTATGGAAGTTACACGCAATGAAAGAGCTCATCTGAATGAGTGGAAGGGCGTGGTTTCAAATTACAGGAAAGAGGCCAGTGAACGTGAGGACAGGAGGGACAACCGAGAGAGAGAGTGGCGGCAGGAGGAAGGCAGGAAAATCAGCGGTGGCGGCAGGAAGATCAGCGGTGGCGGGATGCAACTCTGGGGCTGCTGCGTGATCAAACTGACATGCCTTGTGGAGCTTCAGGAACGGCAGCAGGATCACAGAGTGCCGCTGCAGCCCCTGTATAACCACCCTCCCCTCACCATGTTCCTTAGCCTCCTCACCCAGCCACCCCGTGGACAGCCCAACCAGAAGGATGTGAATTTTTATTTAATGGCCTTCTCCATCCCTCCTTTCCTCCTCCCAAAGCACACCCTTACTTCTCTCTCTCTTTATAATGAAAAATAAAGAATTAATGCTTTTAAATGAGAGTGACTTTATTTGCATAAGTAAGCTGTACTGGACTGAGTCAATCAAGGGGGTTGGTGTTCATCAACAAACACAGCAGTCACACTGTACCCTGGCCATTGATGAAGCAAGCTTCTCTGATCTGGTGTGCTCTTCTAATCTCCCTGGTGTCTGGCTGCGCGTAATCAGCGGCCAGGTGATGATTTCCCTCCCCTCCCACCCACGCCATAAAGGTCCCTACTCTCACAGAGATTGTGGAGAATACAGCAAGCAGCAATAACATAGGGGACATTGGTTTGGCTGAGGTCTGCAAATGCACATTCCACCACCATTCTGCACTTGCTCAGCCTGTAATTGAACAGATCCTGACCACTGTCCAGGCTGCCTGTGTATGGCTTCATGAGCCATGGCATCAAGGGTAGGCTGGGTCCCCAGGATAACGACAGGCATTTCAACATCCCCAACTGTTATTTTCTGGTCTGGGAAGTAAGTCCCTTGCTGCAGCCGTTTAAACAGAGTAGTGCTTCTGAATACGCGAGCATCATGAACCCTCCTGGCCATCCCACGTGGATGTTTGTGGTGCTTGCAGCACCATTGAAAAGTGCCCTGGTGCAGATAGGGATATGGGTTCCATCTATCGCCCCACAGTTAGGGAATCCCATTGCAGCAAAGCCATCCACTATGGCCTGAGTCACAACCTTCGTAGCAGCAGCTTAGTGATTGCTTTGGCTACTTGCATCACAGCAGCCCCACAGTAGATTTTCCAACTCCAAATTGATTCCCGACTGACCGGTAGCTGTCTGGTGTTGCAAGCTTCCACAGGGCTATCGCCACTCGCTTCTCTACTGTGAGGGCTGCTCATCTTGGTATTATGGCGTTTCAGGGCAGGGGCAAGCAAGTCACAAAGTTCCATGAAAGTGCCCCACACCTGCAACACAATGCGGTCCCACCAGTCAGTGCTTGTTTTCAATGGATAGAATCTGCCCCATTACCATCAGGATCTCCAAAGCGATAATTCTGTGTCCACGTCCTCATCACTGTCATCGGTCCTGGTTCAGCATATACTGCACGTATGGAGCTGAGCAGGGTCCATGCTTGCTGTGCGGTGAGGCTGTACCCAGAACCAAATGATTTTTGCCCCATCAGGCACTGGGATCTCAACCCGGAAATGCCGGGAACTATGGGATAGCTAGAAATCGCACCACCGATTTAATGTGTTTAGTGTGGCTTTATAAAATCTGTTTTACAAAACCGGTTTATGCAAATTCGGAATAGTCCCGTAGTGTAGACGTACCCTTAATCTCACCAACTAGTCCACTTCTCCTACACCTTATTTCTCCTATGTTGCCCCTTTTGTGTGGTATAAAGCTCCTTCAGGTCTCTTCTGCTGCACTGCCTACAGAACATTGCCAGCTTGTTAACAGCTTGGCAAATAGGGAGCTAAATGTTGTATAGTCAGTCTCTGAAAACTTGCTGCATACTCGCATCTTTTTATCCTGTCTACCTGTTGTGTCTTGTCACAGTGGCTTTGTTTATACTGGGAAAATGCATTTTTAGAAAACATTAACCAAAAGCATATAGCTAGTAAAATGCTAAACATGATTTTCTCTTTAGTGTGGACAAGAACAATCTTTTTAAGTTAGCTAGTTGTGATTACCCTGAGAGGCTCCCTAGCGTTGATAGCATAGTTGCAAAATCATTAAAGTAGGATTAGAAGAGCCAGTGAATGAGGTTTTTTAAGTATAGTTAGTCAGAAAAAGATCTGTTAATATAATGAGCTTTTCCAACATATCTGCTTTCTCTGTGTATTTTGAGTCATATCTGCTTGCTTTAAAAACAATAACTTTAGATATTAATAAACAACAGTTGTGCCTTGAGGTCTCAGTCAGGGACTGGGAACCCACTGTGTTAGGTACTGTATAAACCCATAACAGAGCATCCCTATCCCAAGGATTTAGAAATCTAGGTTAGATATTGGATATATTGGGAAAATGCATCATGTTAGAAAAACGTTAGCTGATCAGGGTTAACCACAGCCAGCTAGCATGACCTTAAATATTACTGGCCTTGTTCACACTAACAGTAATTTTAACATGCTCCTTTGGAAATGGTCCCTGATTGGGACCACTAGGCAGTACTACAATATTATTAGTAATAAAGACTTTAATTATTAAAGTAAGCAAATGTGACTTGGAGAAAACACACACACACAGAGCAAGTTTTGTTAAGTAAGAGCATGCTGCTGACCATAACTAAAAAAGACCCCCATTAACTTGCTGTTCTAATCATACTTTAATGTCTTTCCATTATGCTATCAAATCTATTTCTGCTCTTAATGGCAATTTGTTATTCAAATGTATATGTCAACATTCACAAAAAGTATCCTCAAGTTTTGCTATACCTAATAGTTTATCCATACATTCCTTACGTAAGCTATACATTTATCAAAATATGCTATGCCATACTAAGGCAAGACTTGCACTTGACCTCCATCTGATCTTCCTTGTGCCAGGTAGATTTTGTGTGGCTTACTGGCATTGTTTTCCAGTTATTTGCAAACTTATCCACTGGGAACAGACTAAAATAACATTTCACATCTGGGCCAGAACAATCCAAATAACCTTTTTGGCTAGTGCCCAATGCCTAACAGATAGCATTCTCTTCCCGTCCTCTTCAGTATTCTGCCTCTCCGTACAAACAAAAGTTCAGTTCTGCAGCACCGCTCTTTCTTGGGTGGGGGAGAATCAAGAGCTCCAATTCTATATGAAATGTCCAAGCATTGCTTCTGTGAAACTGGGATCACCTATAGGAGTCCATATATTATAACATCACGATTCCTCAGACTGGCATCAGTGGTGTAAACATTCATGGATGCCTGTGTGACAGACTGGGGAGCACAGATAGCCCACACAAACCTATCGGGAAATGGTCTGCCTCAGAAAGGAGGATGAAAGTGATCTGGGAGTTACCTGGGAAAACAATATTTTTGGTTAAACTAATTGAAAACTCAAGAAGGTGAGACAGTTGGACAACAGTAGTCTACATAAATTGAGGTTGAGGTAGGATACTCGAAGCACAGGTCTTGAAACAAAAACTCTCTCTCTGAAAATTAGCTGAACGGACGTTCTTGATAAACTGTAAATTCTTTGGGTAAAGACTGTTTTATACAGTATCTAGCACACTGGGGCGCTGATTTTGATTGGAACTTCTGAGCACCATTGTAATACAAATAAATAATAGCTGCTTACATATAGGGCAAACTCAACATTCCAGTCCGGTGGCAGTCAACATGCGTTTTCCCTCAAGAGTGGGAAGAGAATCAGCAAATGAGCACAGATCAATTTGCCTCAATCAACAATAAATAACCAGATATTTACATGTCAGATTATGGGAAAAGAAAGCAGTGAAAATGTACGTTGTCATTTAAATGTTGTGACCACTTAGTGCATTCCTTCCCCCTTCCTGATCAGGTAGCCTAAAAAATCAAGCTGGATGAGATCAGAATATTTCTGTGATAATGCCTTGTAAGCTTTTTGTTCGTCTATTAGATGTCAGCTTGCTTCCTTAGATTCTACGTTCTTGACAGTATTCTGACTCAAGATCCAATCAGATGCTGGAATCCTATGAAATTCAGACTAGAATCAAAGATCCTTAACTTTCTAAAATTCAGAATTTGTAGACTTCTCATTCCATAAGAATACGACATATCTTCAGAAATGGTGCTGCAAGCATGGGCTAATCTCTCAAACTATGCTGCAACTTTTTTGACAGTTTTTTATTAAAGACTTCTGTATAAGCTCCATGCATGGTTACAGAACAGCTCATGGGACTCTTAAGCTCCCTGGAAAGAAGGGTACCCTAGCATCACATCCTCCATGTCATCAGCTTCACATAAGCTATGTCTATACTAGCTCTTTTTCTGTTAAAACATTTGTCGGTCAGAGGTGTGGGGGGTGGTTTAATTATGCTGATGGGAGAGCGGCTATATGGGAGACCTTTCAGTGGCATAGCTGTGTTGCTGTAAGGTCTCTAATGTAGACATAGCCTAAAGCAGTGGTCAAACTCCATCTGCAAACTGAAGTCCCAGTTAGAAGCTAGAACTTGACTTTAGTGTAGGTCATATGGAACCAACCTTTGAACCAATGTCTACCATTTTCCTGTTACGTTTTTGGCCATCGTATGTTAAGAGTAGTTTATTATACACTGTCCATCAAAGAACCATTATGTGGCTTTTTGTTTCCTCACAAAGTGGTCAGACTGTACCAGAACTCTTCAGGTTTTCTTCTCTTATCACATTAACAAAGACATCTCCTTAACACCTTTATTTCTGAAATGCACTGACACTAGTGTTCAAAATACATTGCCTGGATGCGAGAGGAATGATCAGTAGGGCGGTCAAGCAATTAAAAAAAATAATCGCAATTGCACGATTAAAAAAATTAATTGCGTTTAATCGCACTGTTAAACAATAATAGAATACCAATATTTAAATATTTTTGATGTTTTCTATCTTTTCAAATATATTGATTTCAGTTACAACACAGAATACAAAGTGTACAGTGCTCACTTTATATTTATTTTTAATTACAAGTACTTGCACTGTAAAAAAACAAAAGAATAGTATTTTTCAATTCACCTAATACAAGTACTGTAGTGCAATCTCTTTATCATGAAAGTTGAACTTACAAATGTAGAATTGTTTGGGGGAAAAAAAAAACTGCACTCAAAAATAAAACTATCTAAAATTTTAGTCTGCAAGTCCACTCAGTCCTACTTCTTGTTCAGCCAGTCGCTCAGAAAAACAAGTTTGTTTACATTTACGGGAAATAATGCTGCCCACTTATTTACAGTGTCCCCTGAAAGTGAGGACAGGCATTTGCATGGCACTTTCGTAACCCGCATTGCAAGATATTTACGTGCCAGATGCGCTAAAGATTCAGATGTCCATTCATGCTTCAACCACCATTCCAGGGGACAAGCATTCATGCTGATGATGGGTTCTGCTCAATAACCATCCAAAGCAGTGCAGATCGACACATGAAATACATGGCAGAATGCGGGTAAAACAGCAAGAAGACATGCAGTTCTCCCCCAAGGAGTTCAGTGACTAATGTAATTTAAAAAAAAAGCATTAAATGAGCATCATCAGTATGGAAGCATGTCCTCTGGAATGGTGGCTGAAGCATGAAGGGGAATACGAATGTTTAACATATCTGGCACATAAATACCTTGCAATGCCAGCTACAAAAGTGCCATGCAAATGCCTGTTCTCACTTTCAGGGGACATTGTAAATATGTGGGCAGCATTATCTCCCATAAAGCAGTACACACACACACACACACACACACTATTTAATATTGTACACAGTGATGATGTCTGTGAAGCTTGGTTGAGGTGGTGAAGTCAGAGGGTGGGATATTTCCCAGGGAATGCCTTGCTGCTAAATGATCTAGCTTTTGGCTGAGCCTTAAGGGTAACCCATTGTTGTTAATGTAGCCTCATACTCTACAAGTCAGCACGAAGGGAGGGAGGGAGGGGAGACAGCATGGCAGACAGAGACACATACCCTGTGTGAGAGAGAGAGATGCACATTGCCACTTTAAGTACGTTGACCCCACTCTAAGTACACTGCCTTGTTAAGTAGATCAGCAAGTTGAGACAGCAGCTGCTCCCAGGAAGCTCCCTCCGTCCTGAACCCTGTTGTGTGTCCACCCACCCCCATGGAGATGGGATAAATGGGGTGCAGGAGCGGGGGAGGGGAGGAACACCCTGACATTAGCCACCCACTCTCAGAGAACTTAAGGGAGTGGGGAGCTGCTGGTCCACCCTAGTTCCAAGCCCCTACCAGCTAGCTCCAACGGGCTGCTCTTCCTGCAAGCAGTGAACAAAGCAGGCAGCTGCCAAACAACGTTATAAGGGAGCATTGCACAACTTTAAACGAGCATGTTCCCTAATTGATCAGCAACATAACGAAACAGCGTTAACCGGGGCAACTTTAAGTGAGGAGTTACTGTACACTTTGATTTCAATTACAACACAGAATACAATATATATGAAAATGTAAAAAAAATCCAAAAATATTTAATTTCAATTGGTATTCTATTGTTTAACAGTGTGATTAAAACTGCGATTAATGGCGATTAATTTTTCAGTTAATCGTGTGGGTTAACTGCAATTAATTGACTGCCCTAATTATCAGACGTTACTTGGAAGAATAAAAGCATTTAGAAACACATATTTGCAGCATATGCACAAAAATAAAAAGACGACACAAAATGCTATCCTATTAAGATTGGTCTGAGCCATTGTTATTGGAGCATACAGGAAATCAGGTAAAATTTGCTACTGCAGTCTTACTCAAGATCAATTTCAGCTTCATGGGCAAAGAAAATAGAGCACTGTGTGGTAAATGGGCAGAGAATTTGGATAATTACCTTTTTGTTTGTTTTCACCAAAAAAGTTTATAGCAATTATATGTCTAACATAGTGAATGCCCGTGAAAATGAGGTATAGGATCGGAAGCTAAAATAGAGCAAGAACAAGTTAAAAATTACTTAGACAAGTTAGATGTCTTCAAGTAAACAGGGTCTGATGAAATACGTCCTAGGATGCTCAAAGAGTTTACTGAGGAGATAGCTGAGCCATTAGCAATTATCTTTGAAAAGTCATGGAAGACTGGAGAGATTCCAGAGGACAGGAAAAGGGCAAATATAGTGCCAAACTATTGAAAAAGGATATAAGAACAGCCTGGGGAAACACTAACCAGTCAGCTTAACTTCAGTACCTGGAAAGATAATGGAGCAAATAATTAAGCAATCAGTTTGCAAACACTTAGAAGATAATAAGGTGATAAGTACCAGTCAGCATGGATTTGTCAAGAACAAATCATGTCAAACCAACCTAATGGCTTTATTTGACAGGGTAACAAGCCTGATGGATGGCGGGTAAGTGGTAGATGTGGTATACCTTGACCTTAGTACGGTTTTTGATACTGTGTCACATGACCTTCTCATAAACAAACTAAGGCTATGGCTACACTGGCGCATTACAGCACTGCAACTTTCTCGCTCAAGGCGGTGGAAAAACACCCCCCCGAGCACAGCAAGTTACGGCGCTGTAAACAGTGCCTCAGTGCTGGGAGCCGGGCTCCCAGTGCTGTAAGCTAATCCCCTCGTGGAGGAGGAGTACCTGCAGCGCTGGGAGAGCTCACTTGCACTTCAAAGGGCTGCTGCGGGAGCGCTCCGCGGCAGTGCTTTCAAGTTTTGAGTATAGCCACGGCCCTAGATGGAGCTAATATAAGGTAGGTACATAACTGGTTGGGAAAATGTTTCCAGAAAGTACTTACCAGGGGTTCTCAGTCAAAGTGGAAGGGCATATTGAGTGAGGTCCCACAGAGATCAGTTCTAGGTCTGGTTCTTTTCAGTATCTTTATGCCATTACCTAAATCATTGATGGAGAGTACACTTATAAAGTTTGTGGGCATTATCAAGCTGGACGGGGTTGCAAGTGCTTTGGAGGATAGAATTAACATTCAAAATGATCTGGACAAAGTGGAGAAATAAGTATATAGGATGAAATTCAGTAAGGACACATGCAAAGTACTCCACTTATGAAGGAAGAATCACTTGCGCACATACAAAATGGGAAATGACTGCCTAGGAAAGAGTACTGCAGAAGGGTATCTGAAGGTCATAGTGGATCACAAGCTAAATATGAACACTGTTGCAAAAAAACCGAACATCATTCTGGAATTTATTAGCCGGAGTGTTGTAAGCAAGCCATGAGAAGTTCTTCCACTCTACGCTGCCCTGATTAGGCTTCAGCTAGAGCATAGTGTCCATTAAGGGCACCACATTTCAGGAAAGATGTGGACAATTGGAGAAAGTCTAGAGGAGAGCAGCTAAAGATGATTAAAGGTCTAGAAAACATGACGTATGAAGGAAGATTGAAAATAATGGTTCAGTCTGGAGAAAAGAAGATTGGGATGGGGGCCATGATAAGTTTTCAAGTACATAGCATGTTGCTACAAGGAGAAGGGTGTGTGTGTGTGTGGGGGGGGGAATTGTTCTCTTTAACTTCTGAAGATAGGACAAGAAGCAATGGGCTTAAATTGCAGCAAGGGCAGTTTACGTGGGACATTAGGAAAAACTTCCCAACTGTCAGGGTGGTTAAACATGGCAATAAATTGCCTAAGGAGGTTATGGAATCTCCATCATTGCAGATTTTTAAGAGCAAGTTAGACAACCACTGATCAAGGGTGATCTAGATAATACTTACCCCTGCCTTGAGTGCAGGGTACTGAACTACATGACTTCTCGAGGCCCCTTCCAGTCCTACAATTCTGTGATTCCTCCACTTCTTTTCTAAGGCATTTTTAACTCTGTGTCTTGTTTGTGGATGTAGGTTCTCGTCACTAGATTCTGCAGTCTCTTCTTCTCATTCTCTTCTCTGTCCCCACAACTCTGTGTCCTAGAAGTTATATTTCTGGTTTGATGGATTCCCTGTGTGTGTGAGAGACAATTCCTTGCTATAATACATTTGTCAGTCGGGAGAACCATTTCTTTGTTAGCATTAATGGTCAGTCTTGCTTGATTATTTAAATCGGTCAGTCTGGGCATGGCACAGTCTCTTGCCCTCATAGGAAGATTCATTTAATGTGAAAAGCTTCTGGCAGAGCTGCTTCCATGACTGCTAATAGGTGTGGCTGCATGAAGTCGTCTTTGATTGTTGATCTAATGGATTTACTATTATGAAAACTTTAATTTACTAGAACAAAATTATCCTATGTGAGATGTTTCAGCGACAGGCAGCACTCCACATTCATTCAACTTTTCAGAAACCCACCCCTGCACTTCACACTTCGGTCCGCTGTTGCAGGCAGCAGTTGTATTCTTGTAAAAATCACTTTGTAGTACTTACAGCACCAAAAGAATGATATGGGCTTGAGGGGAAAGTGTCACCTAAGAATGGAATCAAACAGGACTCTTTTGACCCATTATGCTTCAAAGTGATGGAGAGAATCAAGAGAGCATGATGACTATACAAATCTTAAAACAAGTATACTACTTCCCAAAAGTGTTTTGGCAAATTCAAAAATATATTTAGCGTGCCTAATGATTAAAATAAATTAAAATAGGAGATTTAGGGCTTCTCAGTTCTTGTGGTCAGTATCTGATCTCAGTGCTGTGTGAAGACAAGCTTTGTGTTATCTGGTGGTGACAGAGTGCAGCATCAGGAAGAAGAGAGAAGAAATGGCTGGCCTATGAGCTTGCATGGTGATACAAGTAGAAGTGTGTGTGCGCACGTGCAGGGTTGAGCTGATGAGAAGCAAAATAATCTTGGAGGGGGGTAAAAGAGGGAATGTTCCATGGAAAATTTTGAAATGCCCTATGTAACTTCCCATATGCCAAAGATTTTAAAGTATGGTATTATCCTGAAAAGTGACCTCTTTTTACAAATATAAAGAAAACAATACCAAAGTGGTTCCATGTTCATTCTTACTGATTAAAAACTTGTAAGTGAAATTGTCATCTTCTCACTGTCAACACTGTAGCCTCAAGCTGGGCTCTTTCCATCTTGTACATCACCAACCATAATAAAGGTTTGCAGGCTCAATTATGTCCTTTAGTGACACCTTAACCTTACAATCTCACTGTCTTCAGATTATGCCTTTTTTATGATGTTTTCCATGCAATCATCATACTGTAACTACTGATGGAACGTTGCATACAAAATAACAATAATATCCCTGTATCCCATATATTTGCTTTTTAAAGGAAGGAATTGAGACACAGAGAGAGTGATTTGCCTAAGCTACATATGAATGAGTCAGTGACAGAGGGCTCCTGGATCCCAAAAGATCAAGGTTCTATTACCTATTGTATGCATTAATAAATGGACCGTGTTTATTAACAATTGGGTTAATCGTTTGCTGATGGAAGAGGTTATAAACTAGATTCAGATAACTGACAAGGTTTGGGGGAGATTATTTAAATTTAGGTGTGGGGAAGCTGATAGGTTATAGTTCATAGTTAGACAAGGATCATTTCTCGATGTCTAATACAAAGAGTCTCTTCCTCTGGTAAAGGATAAAGGAGAAATTGCAGCTGAGCTAGAAGGGAAGGTTCAGATCATGGGAAAACTCCAGAAAAATAACGTGGTTTTAGAGTAGAGCTAAACAAAAATAGGAACACATCCAAGAAAACTGACAGTTCAACCAAACCAATTCAAGATGCTCAAGCAAAAATAGGTGAAATAGATTGGCAGTGGATGAATTTAACCTAATAGGTATTTCTGAAACAAGGTAGTATCTCATTGATTTTTGAAATTCTGTAACAGCTGGCTAAAAACTACCCAGAAGGGAAGATTAAGAAATAAGACTAGTGCAGGGGTCCCCAACGCAGTGCCGCAGGCGCCATGGCCGAGGCATCTATGTGCGCCCGCGTACTGGCTGTCGGACAAGCATCCGCTGAAAAGCGGCGTCATCAAGAGGCGTCGCGTTCGGCGGCGACACCTCTTGACGTTGCCGCTTCTCGGGGCATTTTGGTGGATGCTTATTCGCTGGCCACGGTCCTCGGTGGTTTGTCGTTCGGTGCCCACCACCCGGAAAATGTTGGGGACCACTGGACTAGTGAGATGAAAACTTAGAGATCCCTACAGTTGGAGTGGTATGGATTCAAATTCCAAAGCATAAAGATACCAATATGTTTACACTACTGAACTGATCAGGAAAAAAGATACTGAAAGTTAAGGAGATCAGAAGCACCTAAGCCTAACAATGCATGATTTCAGCTACTCACTTCTAAACAGAGAGAATGTTGCAACACTATCAGGTTTAGGGAAGCAGGTTCTCAATGCTTTAAAAAATTGCTGCTTAGAACAGTTAATTCTTGAGGGTGCAGAAAAATTTCTTTGTCCTACTTCATGCAAGATTAGATTCAAGAAGTAACTCTAATTGGATCACCTAAGTAGTAATAGAGAGTGCAATATGACTCTGTTCAACAACGGCTGAGATTAATGGTACAAAAAACAAGTGCTGTGACACTCAAGTTCAGAAAGGGGGATTTAACCAAAATTTCTGCCTTGTATTCCTGACCAGCCTCAACCTAGACGCTAGAAATTCTCTTAAACCCACCAACCTTCTGTATCACGCATTTCTAGTAAGTGCTTTATACTCACAGACCACAGTCCCCCAGTTCACTTTCCCGTAAATGGGAAGATTTAACATCTTGCCTCTTCCCTGCTATGTACAGACCAAGAGACTCAATCCTCCCTCTCCTCATCTTTGTCTTTTACCATGATTCCCCCCAGTCCACATGCCTTGCTCTGGGAATGACAGCAGCCCTGATGCCAAAATTGTTTTCTTCCGCTTCTGCTTCCATACTATTTGAAATTCCCTTTCAAAACCCCAATTCCTTGCTCTTCCACAGGTTCCATGTGACTATGGGCACGTTTTTAGGGTGTTTCCACTGCAAACTAAATTGTAATTGTAATGCAGATAGGCATACCTGTGCTCATTTTAATCTAGCTGGCGTGGATAACCGTAGTAGTGAAACTGTGGCAGCATGGGCATCAGCGTGGGCTAGCAACCACAGGTTGGGGAAGTCCTTCCACTGGAAGGATGGGCAAGGACGTTGCCAAGTATGTCCGGGCAAATGCATCAAAAGTGTTCTTCAGTGTCAAATATTTTGTTGTTTACATACTTAGTAGTATATGTAATAGTGCATGTGTTTTGTTTATCTGTTTATTTTACAGTTCTAGGAGGAAATCACCACCAGTAGTTCCCACTGTTGGCGATTTGGGGGGCGTGTCATAAACAGATAGTTAAGGGTTAAAGTCTGTTTTACCTGTAAAGGGTTAACATGCAGTACCTGGTGACCACCTGACCAAAGGACCAATCAGAGACGAGATAATTTCAAATCTCTGTGGAGGGAAGCCTTTGTCTGTGTTCTTTGTGTGAGAACTCTTTTTGAATCTAAGAGAGACAGTCATGTCTCCAAGTTCTCCTGGAGTAGTTTCTACTAATTAATAGTGAGTATTAATTAGAAAGGCGAATTAGTCTTATGATTTGTTTTCTACATTTGCAGTTGTGTGTTTGCTAAAGGAAATGCTTTATTCCTGTTTGCTGATATTGCTTTTTACTGAGAAAGGGGGAGAGGGGATTCTCTCCAGAGATTAATAAGGTTATACCCTATGAGTGCCCAGCTTGGATTCATAGAGATTCTGTATTTTCTTTTGTTCTCTTAATAAATTCTTTCCTTTTCTTTGGACTTGGTTAATTCCTTCCCTTGGGGAAATTCAGGGGAAGGGGAGGGGGAAGTGGGCAGCTTCTCTGTGTGTAGAGATTCAAGGCGTTTGAATCCAGGCTTCTCTGTCTCCGGAGCAGGCTGGAGAGAGGGAAGAGGGGGGAGGGGGAAGGTTCCTCCTCTGTGAATTGATCTGTGTTCCCAAGGGGGGAAACAGGGGTGTCCCGGCCCACGGAATTGACCGGGTGGTGGCAGCCGAAGGGGAGACCTACCCTAGGATTTTGGGGTGGGGGGAAGACATGCTGGTCCTCACTTTGAAACCGCCCAGTTTCAAGTGAGGGTTCAGACCAGGACAGGGTGTTTCCACTGCAAACTAAATTGTAATTGTAATGCAGATAGGCATACCTGTGCTCATTTTAATCTAGCTGGCGTGGATAACCGTAGTAGTGAAACTGTGGCAGCATGGGCATCAGCGTGGGCTAGCAACCAGAGTCATAACCAGAGTCATATCCTGGTGGGCTTGTACTGCAGAATCAGCTCATGCTGATAGGTCTTTATTGTTATATTTACCTGTGCTAGCTATGTTAAAACTAGTGTAGTGAGCCTACTTTTGCTACTGTTTCACTTAATTTGAGGTGTAGACATACCTTTAGTCTCCCTGTACCTTAGTTCCCCATCTGAAAAATGAGGATAATAGTACCACCATAAAGGGATGATGTGAGGATAAACATGTTAATGGTTGTGGGATGCTCTCTTACAGAAAAAGATGATACAACTACGTAAGACACATGAACATGACTCTTCCCGCTGCTTCAGGTTGAGCTGTGTATAAGCATTTGCAGGATCAGAGCCTTAGTGTTTCCAGTGTAGTCTTTTGTATGGAATTTAAAACTTTAGCTGTGAATTGTTTAATAACCGTCATGAGCATTAATCATTTTCTTGAGCCAGGTGGTTGGTTGCACAGCATCTGCACAAACATCCTTATGCCGCTGTCTGTTACCGCAGTCATGACATGGAACATATCTGCCATAGCAATCTTGTGTTTCTTCTGCAGAGAGAATTTATTTTGTGACTGATTTAAGTAGTTGCCAGGCATCAAAGTGAGATCACCAAATCCTTAGGATTGTAATTCCTTTTTGGAGATGTTTGAAGCTAGACCATTAGTCTGCTGTTATATCTTCTGGAACTATTGAAATGAAAATCTAGCTAGTGAATATGCACAGTAACTAGGGCAGGTGGACAGATTTATGAGGATTACCATCAAACAAAGCTAGAGAACTGCTATTCTTTATTTTCTGGGAAGAGCCAGGAGAGAGGAGTTAATGATTATTCTCATTGACTTTGCTTCCCCGTCTTTACCTGTAGTTTCTTCCACAAATCTTAAGTGTTCTGTGAGTTTTATGAAAGGCACTATGAAAAATAAAACTCTTGTCATGGCTCCTAACATGAAATTGACAAGATCAAACAGCCATTGTAACTAAACAGTGTCTACACAGACAGTGCGTGGCCCTAACTACACCAAGATAATTTTTATGCCTCTCATGGAGGTGGAGTTGTTGGTGTAGTAGGGCACTACCATTGGCAGGAGGAAGACTATAGTGTAAACAGTGAGGTAATTAGGTCAATGTAAGCTGTCTGTGGTGTGGACCAGCCCTGAGAAAACAAATTGTATTGGTTGCAAAATGTTGAAGCCCTTTTTCATTGGTGTTAAAATGTATCTTTATTCAAGAGTAGGTAAATAAGCGGTACTGTTTCTTTTTAGTGTTAAAAGACCTAATAGTTTCATCTATTTGAAACTGCACCAGCAGGTATGTGTGTTTTGTTTTTGTTTTTTGTTTTTTGGGGGGGGTGTTACTACTGTATGAGTTAAAGGTGGAGCGTCAACTTTTTTTTTATAGTTTATGGTTTTTATCCATTTGCATTTTTTATTTACTTTTGGGGGAAGGGTTTCCCCTGGGATTGTTCCTTGCTTACCACTAACACTTTTAAAACCTTTATCATGGCAGACATCCCTGCAGCTAAAAGGGTTCTGTGTAAAGGGTAACTTTCTCCAGAGATCACAGTGCTGCCAGTTAATCAAATTACGAGGTGGTGTTCTTTCTTCCCAATATCAGGCTTCTTGTGATGCTTCCACAAAACCCCTTCCTGCTGGATAGTGGACAGTGAGAGTATAAGCATAGAACCTGGTTTCTTCTTGCCCAGGCCTTTGGATTTTTGCCACGGGAAATTGTAACAGACTTTAGTTAAAGCGGTGCAGTTTTTGTGTCGACCAGGCCTAATTAGCCTTATGCAGCCTATCCCTAGCAAGGATTGCAGGAGCAGTGGATTTATGAGTGCTGTCTTACTCTGTTTAATGGAGGCTGTTGCGGCAGGATGGAGAGAGAATAGAAATTTTGAATATCTTTGCTTCTTCTTTCTTCCTTCTACTTTTCATCTCTTCCAGGCATCAAATGATTACCATCGCACATAGTGTGGCCGCAGTAGAAGTAACAGAATGAAACTGGTCCATTTCACATTTGGACTAGAGAATAGTACTGTGGGAGATGAGGGTAAAAAGGGAAATAAAATTAAAGGGGATTCAGTTGAAGTTGTAGAGAGAAGCATACTGTTCAAGTGTAAGGTTGAGATGTGTACCCCAGAAAGAGAAGTAGAAACACACCTCCTTTCTATGCTCTTTAAAGTGAACTGGGTGCACTGATAGTGGAGAGGTAGCAACATTATAGTTAAGGTTGAGATGAAAATTGCTGTACCTCATGGGTCGGGGTCCAAAGTAGTGGTCCAAATTTGAGGTCATTTGAGCAAGAGGTTCTCAAGATACAACCCCATTTAAAAAACAAACAAAAAAAAAACTGATGTCAGAATTTTATAGTTCTACAATTTGGGGTTTTTTTGCACAGGTCTGAGGGTTTGATCTATTGTTCTTATCCTCCTCAAACTGCTATCTGCCCCCCCAGGATTGGTCTCTGCTAATGTCCATCATCCACTGCAGGGAAGCAATATTTTAAAAGTTGTCCAGGGTAAAAGTTGAGTCTACAGTGTGGATCCAGCCAAATTGACAAGGCAGAGTGTCATTTATTTGTGTATGTGCAGCATGACTGGGGCCTTGTTGTGTGCCAGAATGTTTGCAGGCAGCCTTACATCAAAGTGAGTGGTTCAAGGTAACATGCTGTGGTTATTGAAACCAAGCAGCACCCAGGTACTGTGAGCTTGAGTCCTTTTCCTTGGCAGCTTTCTGAGAATGTGTATTGTATACATTAGTAGCTGTCTGCTGCATTCTGTGGGAGCATCTTCTGGAAGTTTTACCCTGAGAGAATTTCTGGTTTTAACAGCTGATATTTCAGAGCGCTCTAAAATCTACATATGTATTCAGATTTTTACCTTAAAACCATTATCAAGGACAATAATCTTCCCTGTTAATTATTGTTAAAGACAGCATTTGGGTATTGTAATCATGCTCTTATTGAATAGTGGTACTGAGTATGATCAAAAAAAGCAGGTTGTGACTCTCAGAAAGTTGAAGGGATTGCTGAGCATCAGGAAACATACCAATAGAGAGGCCCATTC
Organism: Mauremys reevesii; assembly: GCF_016161935.1. NCBI lineage: Eukaryota > Metazoa > Chordata > Testudines > Geoemydidae > Mauremys > Mauremys reevesii. The sequence goes on along the minus strand of NC_052625.1, from coordinate 143,513,339 downwards.
TAAGGACTGGCATAAGGTTGACATTGGCAGGTGGTTCCAGGGTAATGTCATCAGTCAAAACAGCAACTTATGTTTATCAAGGAAAAATAAGCACAGAAAACAAATTACAACTTCTTACAGTAATTCTTCCAGTCTACACAAACCAAGGGTTCACACCTGTCAATTTCACCTTTTGAAGCGCTATAATTTCAGGGTGTGTGAACAAAATGTCAGACTTGTAACAATTTTAGTTATGTGGCTGACAATACTTCTGAAGTAAATATCTCACTGCTATTTTGGAGATAGCTTACACTTGCTCCAAAGATGATGTCTCTTCCTCTATGGTGTAAGCACATTACCTGTACTAATTTTTTTCCTGGTCAGCCTCCTTTACAGATAGCATTGACAGGGCATTTATGCTGATTAGTCGCAGTGCTCAGCCATGATGTTTGACTAATTTGATCACTTTCTACAGTGACCGGAACAATAATTACTTTCATACAGTCATAGCTTTTGTGTTTATTTCAGGTCTGGTTCATATTATAGCATATTAGTGCATGTGTTTGCAATATAAAGAATTGCACAGTGATCACCATTGTAGCCACAGACACAAAGCTAAAAGTGGGTGTGTGCTGAACCGAAAACTCCAGAGGAGGAGAGTCAAACTCATGGGCCTTGTGTTCAAGGGGCAATGCTTAGTCCTCTAAGCCAGAGTCTGAGTGCATTACTTGCCAAGAAGTTCCTGAGGAAACAATAACTCTTAACCATTGCAAATTGTCTATAAGTTGAAGTCCTAAAGCTTTTAGAGTGCAATAACTTTCGAAATGCTTCTAAACTGATCCTTGACACTATTCAGTGTCTGATCATGGGGACAGTCCATACTTTACATTTCATCAGGGTCAGAGTCTTAGATTTTCTGTAGCTTTGCACCAAAAACATTGTTAGTCTGATAGTTATAAGCAGCTCACTTTAAATGGCTGTATATCTGGGAACCCCTTGACCAAATAATCCCAAATTTTCACCACAAACTAGCTGCTCTTGTGGCGTACCAGTTTTCAAGAATGTTTCTCTATTCGGGTGGGTATTAGAGCACTTTGATTATTAAAATCAGCTCCTCATTAGGGAGGCTGTGTCAGAGGGACCCTTTGACCAAGTAACCCCAATTTACACCACTATCTCTACCCTTGGCCCTGATGTGATACGGTGAGACAAAAGCACCACCACAGTTAAGATTACATCAGGATTTATATTTAACAGGGATGAAAAGGTCTACAAAACCATCGTGAATTAGAGTTTTAAAATGTTTGTTGTAGCTTGTACGCTGCTTAGATTGATTGATTTTTTTTTCTCTCTCTTGCTCTATAGCAGTTGGGGAAGGGGGACTATAACTTGAAGTTTGCTGTGACTTTTGAAAAGGTTCATTTGAAATTTTCTGTAGTCTCTGCTGTAGAAAACTTATACTTCTATGCGATTTTGACAAATAATGGTTCTTTAAACAGTTTTTGTTAGAGTAGAAAAGCATGGAGAGATTTTAGTTGTCTGTTTGCATTAATTTATAACATTTTAAAGCTGACCCTTCCAAAACAAAAGTCTTCTCCGAAAGCCTGAGGCATATAAGAGTGATTCCTTGTTCTTTAAGAGTTAGTCCCCAGAAACCTATGAGGAAATCTTCAATACGCTAGCCTTAAGCATTTAAATTTAGCAAAGGGTAATAGGTATACCACATTTTTCTACTGACCATTTTTATCTCCATTCCCTAGGTCCTGCACTTTTGAAAATAATCAATTATGGACCAATTCCACCTGTCGCTTCCCTAGAACAATGGTTCTCAGCCTTTCCAGACTACTGTACCTCTTTCAGTAGTCTGATTTGTCTCGCATACCCGCAGTTTCATCTCACTTAAAAACTACTTTCTTAGAAAATCAGACATAAAAATACAAAAGTGTCACAGCACATTATTGCTGAAAAATTGCTTTCTCATTTTTGCCATATAATTATAAAATCGATTGGAATATATTGTGCTTACACTTCAGTGTGATACTTGAGCCTGTTTTTCACTTGTGATCCTTGTCTGAAGCCCGAGCTTTACCAGCCAGGACTGAAGCATGTACCTTAGCGTCGCGGGGGACCCTTGTGGCATAGGGCCCAGGCAGTTGCCATGCTTACTACGTCCTAATGCCAGCCCTCCGGTTGTCACCACCTAAACCAGTCCCACAACCTCTGTGGGAGATGCAACCCCCAGGTTGAGAAACACTCATCTAAATGAGTTGAGTATCCCCGGAAGACCTCTGCGTACTCCCAGGGGTACACATACCCCTGATTGAGAACTACTGCCCCAGAAGAAGTAGGGTGAAAGTTACATTTTTTGATATATTTCAGTTTGCTGGGGCAGCAGTAGCAATACAAGATTCTACAGAGAGTGTAGAAATACTGAGGGAGCAGATACGCAGAAAAGAGTACAAATGTTTTTTGGTCTAGTGATGCAATGATAACACTGCAGAGTTCAGTGCCAAGTGCCAGCAGTGCCTGGAGGAGGAGTTGAGGCAATACACACATGGTCCCTGGGAGGAGAAGCAGCAACCTGTTTTCCTTAGCTAGAGAAGGGAATCAGAAACCAAGACATTAGAGCAGTGGTCCCCAAACTTTTTCTGACGCTTCCCCCCCTTACCATCATGGAACCTGTCTGCTCATGCATGCGCGCACACACACCCCCACCCACCCACCCACCCAGAGCCTGGGCCGGAGCCATGATCTGGGGGCTGGTGTCCGGGGCCTGGGAATGGAGCAAGGTTGGGTGGTGCACCCTCCCTGTCTCCCGAGCAGAGGCTGGCCCAGGTCCCGCCACGCATCCCTAGAGTGGCACATGCCCCACAGTTTGGGGACCACTGCCTTAGAGGAGGGTGGGAGTGAAGAGAAAGTGACATCTCAGCAGACCCTTGGAAAAAGAAACAAAGGGAAAGAGAGAGAGAGAATTAATTTTAGGATGCATGAAACTGTTACTGGTTTTCATCAGCCAGTCTAAGTTTTGATTCAGAAATAGCTATAAATGTAATGTGTATGGACAATAATTCTTTTTTGTTACTGTTTTGGAACAAACATCAAGTGCCGATCTCCAGAAATGTATTAAATACAGATGGCTTTGGAGATGCACACAGTGCATGTTGAAGAAGATAAATTGTTTTTTTCTGCATAGCCAGTATGTAGATTTCAATAATTTGTAACAGTATGAATTAAAATTGTTTCAAGTTTTTGAAGGCATTATTCCTTAATGAGTATTCACATATGTTTGTGTGTTGAGAGATGGTAAAGAACAAAAATTGCAAAAATAAAAAAGCCGACAAGGAAAATATAAATAAAGCTAATAGCCACCTCTCTGAATTCCAACTAATAAGTGTAAAAAGCTAACCAGTTCCATAAACTTGAAACAAAGTGAGGGTGGAGGAGGGGAGATAATTTTGAATTCCAAATCAGAGCTTTTATGCAGACTCATCCATCACCAAGGAGGAGGAATCATTCTCCAAAGCTGTCACCACTCAACAGGATGGTATAAATCAAAAGAGAAGCCTCTATCAGTATCTTCTTCAGCTTCCTAACTGGAAACACGCCAGAAAAATCACGTACTAAAAAAATAAAAAACAAAGAGTTATTTCATTACCAGAAGAAGAGGAACTGTGTCACCTGGACAAAGGAGAGGAGGAGAAGAGACTGGATAGCCTGTTCCTTCTCCATTTATTTGAACTGTGATAAACTATTTCTGTATTAGAAATACATGTGGGACAGATGGAAGAATATAGTGAAGGATAAGAATTGGGGGCGTAAGTACTTCCATTTCAAAATCCAGAAAAGTTCTGTGCCTGTTCCTCCATTTAACATTTAAGGACTTTATAAAGACAAAATAAGAAGAAAACACAAGTAGAACAAGAAGTCCAAATGGAGAGCTTAAAAATTTGTATTCAGACTCAAGGGCAACTGTTCTTTCATAATGATCTGGTAGTGCAAAGTGTCTTTGTACCAAAATTGGTAATTATACACCTTTTCTACACCACCATATGTGTAGGATGTTTTTGATCAGTGCATCCAGGCTTTTGTTTTACATTACTATAGTACTTGAATTACCTCCTGTTACTCTGCTACAGAAAACTCCTTCAAGGTCATGGACAAGCTGTGGAAGTGGAAGACGACTTTAAAATCTCTTTAACAAGTGATCACATTTAGGACAGACATTTTGGATAATTTTCCAAAGTATATGGGGTTTAAATTGTCAAAGTGCTCTGATGGTATGAAGCTGGATTAAAGTGTATTATTATTTGTGCCACTGTAATTCCTAGGAGCCCTAGTCATGGACTAGGACACTATTGTGCTTAGGTGCTACACAGAACAAAAAAAACTGTCTCTAATCCTGAAAGTTTGCAATCTAAGAAAAGACACAACAGATGAATAGAGATGGAGGAGTACAGTGAAACAATGAAACAGTGTTGCTCAGCATGATAGGCAGTGATCTCAACAGCCTAACCATTGTCAAGCCCCATACATATTATGACATCAGGCCCTCTGTGTCTCCACCTCTGCCCCTGTATCATGGCCTTGTCCCTAGTGTAGAGGTGGCAAAGAGGCAGGGGCAGTAGTATAGGGCTGCTTTCTCCACTCATGAATGATGGCATGGTGTCTGTCATGTCTTCCCCTCCACCCCCAAATGGGAGCAAGCAGGAGCGTTCTCCCACCTAGAGAGGTAGGTCTGGCGGTGGGGGCAGAGGAGGAACAGGCACAGTATTTACCCCAGAAGCTGGGATGTTATCTGTTTGGGATGATGGGCTGTCCCCGCTGCATTCCTTCCCTATCTGCTGCATCCAGAGTCCCCTTCTTGGGATAGGGTAGATGGTGCCTCCCAAAGCAGTGGGGCTTGGAATTTAATACTTACTTAGCTGCATGAGGTAGTTGAAACTATTGTTTCTAGGCTGTCTACTATAGCAGACACCACTGCATCATTTAGATGTGGATCATGGTTTTGGGTTTTACTTTGCAACCATGAGGGATAGACACTTTTTAAATGAAAGCTGAGTTTCCAAAGTCATGTGACTTAAGACCTGGTGATCTAGGCACAGTCATATAATGCCTTATCTTAATGTGGCCCTGCATACTATTAGTAGGTATATGTGTATGATCCTCTTAAGGACTGGATCAAAAATAGTAGCTTTTACACAGCAGCAAAGGCTGGTGAAGAATCGTGTGCGTGTGGAAAAATTATAACAAATGCCTGTTTCCTAGAGTTACTTGACTCCACAGGCAGTAAAGGCAAATAAAGTGAATTTAGCCAGAGGCTGACAACTTCTTAAAGTCCTTATAAAAACATAACTATCTTAAACACAGATAAGAGGCAGGTAGATGTTGTGAGAGTTTGGGAATGCATCAGAACATAGTTATGGTTTGTGGGGTGACCTTAATTGTTCATTTCTATACTTCCTAATTTTCTCAAGTGTATAATAGATACAGAAATATTAAATAAAGAAAATACAACCTTAACCTTAAATTTCCAAGCACGGGTGGGTGGGTGAGGTGGTGTTTTCTTAAGAACTACTGTACTAGCAAGGAGCTTTTAAAGCCTTAGAGTCATAGTTTGAAATCTGGACAATGTTTAAGCATGAGCTAAATATTCTTTCAGGAACTACATGTCCCCTGCCAATTTATAACTTTTATAACTGCATTCTTGTCTTGAAAATGTTTTCTTTCCTCTTTTGCTTTGTGAAAGACCCATGGAAGAGGCGGAAACTAACTGACCTCTACAGCTGAAACAATTTCCATAAAGTAGATGAAATAAAAATAAGTGGAGAGAGCTCAAATTTAGCACTAACTCTTTTCTGTGTTACTGAATAACAGACTTAAGCTTTTATGTTTGGGATTTTAAATAGACATTAGTTATCTCCTTTAGCATCACTGGTCTTGTCTGTTGTAATTGGCTCTTCCTTCAGTAGTAGTATCCAAAAGATTTGCAATATAAAGATTAGAGTGCATTACAAAACTTAGAACATAAGAGCAATCATACTGGGTCAGACCAAAGGTCCATCTAGCCCAGTATCCTGTGTTCTGACAGGTTTCAGAGTAACAGCCGTGTTAGTCTGTATCCGCAAAAAGAACAGGAATACTTGTGGCACCTTAGGGTAGGTTTACACTTACCTTCCGGGTCGACACGGTGAGTTCAACTTCTCGGAGTTCGAACTATCACGTCTGATCTAAACGCGATAGTTCGAACTCCGGAAGCACTGCGGTTGACTCCGGTACTCCACCACTGCAAACGGCGGTGGCGGAGTCGACGGGGGAGCTGCGGAGTTCGACCCCGCCGCGTCTGGATGGGTGAGTAGGTCGAACTAGGGTACTTCGAATTCAGCTACGCTATTCACGTAGCTGAATTTGCGTACCCTAGTTCGACCCCCCCCCCCCTTCTTAGTGTAGACCAGGCCTTAGAGACTAACAAATTTATTTGAGCATACGCTTTCGTGGGCTTGTCTTCTGACAGTGGTTAATGCCAGGTGCCCCAGAGGGAATGAATAGAACAGGTAATCATCAAGTGATCCATCCCTGTCGCTCATTCCCAGCTTCTGGCAAACATAGGCTAGGGACACCATCCCTCCCCGTCCTGGCTAATAGCCATTGATGGATCTATCCTCCATGAACGTATCTAGTTCTTTTTTGAACCTTGTTACAGTCTTGGCCTTCACAACGTCCTCTGGCAAACAGTTCCTCGGACAGACTGCGGTTGTGTGGAAAAAAATACTTCCTTTTGTTTGTTTCAGACCTGCTGCCTATTAATTTCATTTGGTGACCCTAATTCTTGTGTTATGTATTCCTTCTCATAACACTTCCTTATTTACTTGCCCCACACCAGTCATGATTTTATAGATCCCAATCTTATCCATCCATAGTCGTCTCTTTTCCATGCTGAATAGTCCCAGTCTTATTAATCTCTCCTTATATGGAAGCCATTCCATACCCCTAATAATTTTTGTTGCCCTTTTTGGAACCTTTTCCAATTCCAATATCTTTTTTATTATTATTATTATTTTTATTTTTGAGATGGGGCGACCACATCTGCACTCAGTATTCAAGATGTGGGTGTACCATGGATTTATATAGAGGCAATATGATATTTTCTGTCTTATTATCTATCCCTTTCTTAATGAGTCCCAACATTCTGTTTGCTTTTTTGACTGCCTCTGCACATTGAGTGGATGTTTTCAGAGAACTATACACAATGACTCCAAGATCGCTTTGAGTGGTAACAGCTAATTTAGATCCCATCATTTTATATGTATAGTTGGGATTATGTTTTCCAACGTACATTACTTTGCGTTTATCAACATTGACTTAATTTGTGATCCACTATAACCCCCAGGTTCTTTTCAGCGGTACTACTTTCTAGCCAGTTACTCCCCATTTTGTAGTTGTACATTTGATTCTTTTTTTCCCCCTCCTAACTAAAGATAAGTACTTTGCACTTATCTTTATTGAATTTAATCTTGTTGAACTCAGCCCAATTCTCCATTTTGCCAGGGTTGTTTTGGATCTAATCCTGTCCTCCAGAGTGCTAGCAACCCTCCCAGCTTGGTGTCATCTGCAAATTTTATATGCATATCCGCCACTCTGTTATCCAAGTCATTAATTAAATTATTGAACGGTACTGGACCCAGGACTGACCCTGCAGGATCCATTAGATACGCCTTCCCAGTTTGCCACTTGGTAATCTGATTTCAGTGTACAAAAGTGGGGCAGGGGGAGGCTGATGGATATGGAGGATCTCTGCTTGAATTGTTGCAGAAAATTAGACACTCCATATTCAGTCCAGTTTCTGATTTTCACATCTGAAAAGTATAGTGATTATATTTCTTAAATATAACATATATACCATGTTTATACAAAATGGTTTTGTTTTGTCTGAATTCACAAAAGGCATTAACTATTAAAGTATAATACATGTTTGTGGTTTCTTTATAGTTTATTAACTCAAGTGGCCAAATTAATCTGTTTTGTTTTTGCAGCCAACAAACATCTTCACATCTTCTGGACTGAGGCAAAGCATAAGAAATTTCAGCCCCAAAGGAGGGGGAGGGGGGGAAATAACTGAAAAGAGAGTTTTAGTATGGAATGGTGCTTTTGACCTTAAGGACAACTTCACTACTGCAGCACTGTAATTTTGAGCAAATAGTGTTGATCTGTATTCTGTGCTTTCTAATAAACAACTTTTGAAAGTGGAAAAGCACTACAGATCTCATGAGCCTAATCCTCTTCCAGCTATACATCCTACAATTGATCTTGTTTATCCCTTCAAGCCTTCATGTAAACATTCTGATTTACTCAAAGCCTGCAGTAGATAAATGCAGAGAATGTTCAGGAATATCTGTTTAAAGATTCATTTTCTGTAGTTAAGTTCATACATGCAACACTTGTCAGTTACACAATGTAAATCTACTTGCTGTATCCTAGTATTTTTCCTTTCACAAGTTGTATAGCTGAAATAAAATGCTGTTTAATCCCACATTCAGCAAAAATGTACCCGTACTCTAACCATGATACCTTGGCTGGTGAAAAGCCTATCCTTCTTAGGGAGAGGAGGGTATCTGCATGAGACTTGATGGGTGGAAACAAAAGCCCATCTCCTCATTGTCATATATGCAAGGTAGACATCAGTCATTTAGATGGGCTTTACCAAGCATATCTAGATTTCAAAAGTGTGGCTGTAAGGTCAAAGAAATATTGCTAATATATTTGGCATGCAGTATTTGATAGTTTGAGACTGATGCATGGAAAGCATTGCAGTGTGTTAACTTGGGCAGTACTAGACGTAAATAATGCTGGACACTTTTAGCAGGTTAGTAAACGTAATGATAGTTTCACAGTGAGTGAGGGAGAAGAGAGAGAGATGTGCGTCACTGAGCAAACCACAGTGAATTTACCAGATCTCACATTTTTCTCTCATACTTATTTTGAGAATTAGGGCAACTTGGGGCTTGCCTTCATGTACAGTGCTACAAAAGCAAAGCTGTACCATTGTAGTACTTTAATGAAGACGCTACTAAGGGCTTGTCTATACTACCACGCGAGGTCTATCTAAGATACACAACTTCAGCTACGTGAATAGCGTAGCTGAAGTCGATGTACTTAGATCTCCTTACCACGGTGTCTTCGCTGAGGTAAGTCAACAGCTGATGCTCTCCTGTCGATTCTGCTTACGCTTCTTCTGGTGGAGTACCAGAGTCAACAGGAGAGTGCTCAGCGATATATAAACCCCCGCTGGATCAGTCGCTGCCTGCCGATCCGGTGGGTAGTGTAGACAAGCCCTAAGTCGATGGGATAGTTTCTCACATCAAAAGAGCTAGCACCTCTCAGGGAGATGGATTATGTCAATGGGAGAAACTCTCCTGTCAACATATCGCAGTCTACATGGGGGGGTTATGTTGGTATAACTATGTGGCTTGGGTGTGGATTTTTCACACCCCTGAGTGACAGTTATACCGATATAGGTCTGTAGTTTATACCTGACCTCAGTTTACTGATGAATACATTTTTATTCTTGTTTCCATTTTATACCAAGAAAAGGGAGCTGGTTTGATCAACTTCTACTAAACCTCTGTATAGCATCTGAAATTTAATTCCACAACCCCAGTTTGTGCTTGTTTTATTAATCAGTGATAATATATCATTGTCAATACAGTTAGGGGTTTTTTTTTGTTTTGTTTTGTTTTTTTACACAAAAGATATGCAGGCATTTTCAGTAATGCCCATCCTCTCCCCCCCCACCATTTTCCAACATAATATTGTAAAACACTCAGTTGAAACTTCGTGTTTTTTTAATTTGAATAAAAATAAACATTAGCCTTGACATTTCTCAGTTTTTGAATCTGTATCATTTTTTTTCATTTGTGTGTTTTTACTTGTGTAGCCCAAATGAATTAGTTCTTAAAGGGGGAGGGGAGTGAATTAGGTCTATAAAATACTCTGTTTTGAAAAACTAATTCAAATTAAAGGTCCAGGATAAATGTCAGGTCTAGATTTAAATGTCAGTTATGCTATATGAGTAACTTTATCCATGAAGTTTCATAAGTGTCTTTAATGAATATGGTATGCTTCCTAAATATGTAATTACATGCCTGAGAAAAGCAGTTGAGGAAATTATTTAATTTATAAATACATCAGAGCTTTCCCAACATATGAACCAAAACATGTCTAAATATCACCTTGCTTAGCCCGTAGCCATTCTGCTGTGTGTGTGTGTGTGTGTGTGTGTAACTTGTTAAATGCTGCATAAGTAAATTCAGAATTCACTTTTTCACCCCATTACTATAGATAGTACATGCCCTATTAGCTTCCATGAAAATATTTCCTTTCGTATAAAAGGAGAATTCTATGAACTAATAAGAGGAAATTCAAAGTCCATTTTGACAATCCCATCTTTAAATATCCATCACTAATTTGATGGACCTGGTACAGTATATCATGTACCATTATATCTAAGGAAAAGTCTTGTGTAGCATGTAATTCTTAAAAATAAATCAATTTAAGAAAATGTGCAAAATTAACTATGTTGAACTTAAACACCATTTTGTCCCCTTTTACTTCATAAAGTCGCCAGTCCTTTGTTCCACCATTCATAACTTTAAAAATAGTCTTGACTTTCTGAAGATTATTGCTTCATTCAGCAGATAATAAAACACGCAAAATGGTGATGTTAACTTGGGACTGAAAGGTATAGTGTTGCTCAGAATGTGCTTGTTAGTTCCAGTGCAGAAGGATAAAAGAAAAGGCACATTAGAGTAAACATTTTTCCTTCAGTGACATTCTCAAGAATAAAATGCATTGTCATTATAATTTTTAAGAAAAAATGTTTTAATAAGAACCTAATTCGCTGTGAAAGGTGCCACAATGACAAGTCCTGTATTCACAGACGGGAACAGTAATGCTGCTGCTTGTCCAAGGTATCTTGTAGCATCTCATTTTTGTGCTTCACCATTAACTTGGAGAGACCAACATATCTAGTAAAAGGAAGGTAGTTAATTCTGCAAGACTTGTCAGTTCTCAGAGGCCAATATGGCAGTATCCTATTTTTGGAGGGCTGCTAGAGGTTAAGCCCCCTCTTATACTGTAGCCTATTAATACTACTTCTATTTCCAGGTAGAGAGTGAAAAACTCCAGTGGTGGTTCCCTTCCTCCCTCTCCCCCAAACACTGCTGTCTGTTGGCTCAAGGAATGAGGGACATATGGTTTGCATTTCCAAACCATTTGTCATTATGAGCTGATATGTTACCTCTAAAAAATATTTAAACAGATCGGTTACAGCAAAGCCAATCAAAAACCATAGTGCATCTGACCACTTGTTTTTGGTTACATGAGGGTGGTTGGGAAGAGGAAGAAAAGATTCCTTTCCTGAATTCTGCTTCTTTCAAGATGTTGAAGTGTGAGCTTTGGTTATTCCAATATTAGTAGGCATAGCCATGTTGGTCATAAAACTATCCAAGGACTAAATTCAGACCCCCAAATGGATGTTAATTACAATTGTATCATCTTGCCTGGCTCCTCCCTCCTGCTTAGTTAGCCTTTCTCTCTTCCCTTCTGCTTTTTTACTCTCCAGCTCTCTCGTTGTGCCTATCATACTGTGTCCAGTAGTGCTTCCACAACCGTACAGCTCTCCAAAATAGCAGCAGTAGAGTGGAACAGATACAGTCCAATTCAGTTTCACTCTTCTAGTGGGGAAATGCCACATCCTGGAGCAATGAATCTCTACTACTGCAGGCAGAGTAGAAATTACATTTTTCATTCCCTTTTAAATAAATTGTGGAAGAACACTAAGACTTAGTCTTTACGGGTCTTTATTGCCAGTGTTAGGGAACCTACATTTAAAACTCTGTTCGAGTTAGAACAGTTCTTAACAGTTTTGGTCCCCTAGCATGGTAGGGCTCTAGGTTAAGCAGCATAGTTTAGCCCTATTCACGCAAGTGCTTCAAACTGTTAAATTGTTCTAGGGCCATTTTATGCTACACTTGAAATAGCCAAGGTCATAAATTTCAATGCAATTATTCCCATCACCTTTAAAAAAAAATAACACTGCAGTTTATAGTATAGATGGGACGATAACTGTATGTTTGGCAGGGTTATCTTTAGCCTAGCTAAGGTCTTGTCCTAATACAAATTGCAACCATATTGTCACTGGATGAGGAGAGCTGTGTTGAAAACAGTTTCCTGGTTCTGTTTGTAGTATGGATGAGCCCTTACTTGAAAAACAGTTTTAAATAGGCTTTTCACATTAGTGGAGACAGAGCTTAATAGGCTGTCCAACCTAGAATGTAACAGTATATTGCTAGAACACGTTAGCTAGCTAACACCTTCTAAAAGCCTAATGTAGACAGGGTAGTGTAGATTTTTAACTAGTCAAATTAAAGTTTGGGAGGAGCTTAAGTTTTCACTTGTCTGCTTTGTGTACACAAGATTTTTTTAAAGTTAACATGTTCTAGCACACTTTTAAATCCAAGTCTAGACAAATTCAGAGAGGATGAAGTCTTTAGGTTGTAGGTCACAGTATGTCCCAAGCATAAAACTTCATTTAGATAGTCATTACTTATGAAAAATGATTAGTATTTTAGATTTATTTTAAAACACACAGTACACCCACTCTCTCTTAAATATAAACAAGCAAATAAAACAAAAAAACCTAAACAATAAACCTGTTTCTCCTCCAGGTTGGCAAGGAAGTCTCATATTTCTATTTTTAAATACACAGGAGATGCTCTGGTATAAGGGTGGTATGATCCAATTAGCCTGCATAGAGCTTGCAATTCTCAGATAATAAACTCCTAGATAAGGCCCTCATCCTGCAGATGCTTACACATGTGCCTGACTTTACTCTAGTGAATAGTCCCACTATAATCAATGGAACTACTCATGGTGTGAATGAATAACTTGCAAACCCAACCTTCCAAAAACTTGTTCAGTTGACAAACCAAATTAGGAGTTTCTAGGCCAACTCATTTTTTGGTGGTGATTTTTTTATTGGGAAAAAAGTCTCTGAAATATTTCACTTTTTTAAACTGCCAAATCTTAGTGTTTAGTCCAATTATTTTTTAAAAAATTCTGGTTGAGTATATAAGAAATTTCAGAAGAATGGAGTCAGTTCTGGCAAAGATGAAATGGGGAGATGTCAAAATCAGACAATAGGAAGTCAATGGTAACTATATACAGTTCTTTTCAAGATATTGAGTATCTGTTCTACTACACAATAGCACTAACTAGTATCTCTATTTAATTCCATCTATTGATATAATTATATTTCTCTAAAGGCTATAATCATTTTTAAACTAGTGGCAAATTGACAAGCAATGAAAATTAAGTTAAAACTAACCTATGGTTGTGGCATCTACTACTCACAAACTCCAGCTAGCTTTAAAATGGGTAAAGGTATTTTGTTTCTCATACACTGGTCACAGAAAACTAATTCTGCACAGCTAGTATAGTTTCACAGATGAGGCTAAATATCAAGGAATCTTTAAAATGGGACTAGTTACATTTGTGAAATAGTGTTCTGGGGTAGTGGTAGAATTTTTTTTAACATTTAAATCTTGACATAAGATACATTTACACTGCACACTACTGGCAGCAGCAATGAAAAGCAAGCTGCATCCATACTATGTGTAGCTACAAGTGTCTGTGAAAGCCTCTGGTAGGGGAGGCAGCTTGGAAAGGCTCTGGCAGCTCCCCACCACAGCAGCCTTTCCTTGCTGCCTCACCACTACCAGTCTTTCAGTTTGGTGGGTAAAGGCAAGAGGAATAAAGAGGCACTCATTTAGCACAAAATCAAGATGTCAGGAGTAAAATTAATCAAGGCACTTGAAAAGAAGAAATTCTATATTTGCCTCTACACCAATGCCAAGAGTCTGGGTACTAAACAAGGAAATGGAATTGCTCATTTATGAGCATAAATTCAATATAGTTGGTATTACTGAAACCTGATGGGAAGACGCACGTGATTGGAATGTTAAAAATCACTGGTTATAACTTATTTAGGAAAGATCGAGTAGGCAAAAGGGGAGCTGAAGTTACATTCTATCAAAAATGGCATTGCTTTTTTTCTCTCTGAGTCACTGATAACTCAGAAGAAAATGATCTTATATTCTTATGGATTAATGTTCTGCACATAACATGGAGTACTCGATGATGTCTGCTTTGGACCACTAAATCACACTATACATCAGGATGGACAGCTCCCTGAACATCTATCTTTATGTGTAGGAAAACAATCTGTTATAATGGAGAACTTCAGTCTGAATGATGTATATACTGGAGGTTTCATGCTTAAGTACACACACATCCTTGGAATTTCTAGAAATGGCAGATGACTTTTTCATATCTCCATCATCCAGCACGAGGAAGTCTATTTCGGACCAAACATTGACAAATACAGACTAATTGATCTCATGAACTAAAAATCAGGTTAGATTAAATTTATTTGCAAACAAAATAAAGTCAAAACAGTAATATACATACTTGGTGCTTTAAAAGCACTAATTGCACAAAGTTGAAAATGATTATGAGCTGGGAGAAAGAATTTAAACAGTAAACTGCGAATGATAATTAGGAGCTCTTTAAGAACATTTTACTAGATGCCCAAAAAGCCAGTAAAGAAAGAAAAGGCTACACTGGTTTAAAATAACAGTGTGGTGTAAAGGGGATGGGGGTGTGTGTGTAAATATAAAACAAATGGGAAAAAGGGAAATTGATAGTATAGGTTAGATGCTAGGAAGCATAGAAAATTGGTAAGAAAAATTGGTAAAGGACTAAAAGGGAAATCTGGCCAGCAGAGTTGAAGACAATAAAAAGGAGTTTTTTTAAGTATTCCTTTCATTTTTTTTATACAAACAATGGAATTGGCCCATTACTACATGGGCATTGTAGAATTGTTAACAATAATGCTGAAAAAGCAGAAGTGTTCATTAACTATTTCTGTTCTGTGTGCAGGGGGAGGAAGCAGATGATGTTTTCCTATCATATAATTATGATAACACATTCCCCACACCAACAGAACTAAGGGTGATGATAGACATTTTTAAATATCCAGTCCACGTCACTTGCATCTAGGAGTTTTAAAAGAGCTGACCTCGGAGGTCTTGCCGCTAGTAATGTTGATTTTCAAGATGTCCTGAAACATGGGAGAAGTTCCAGAGCACTGGAAGAGAGCTAATATTGTGCCAGTATTTTTAAAACGGTAAATGGGATGACCTGGATAATTATAAGCATGTCAGCCTGACTTTAATCCTGAGCAAAATAATGGAATGGCTGATACGAGACCTGACTGATAAAGAATTAAAGGAGGGTAATAGAATTAATGCCAGTTAACATGGGTTTATAGAAATAAGTCTTATCAAACTAATTTGATCTATTTTAGTGAGACTACATAGTTGATTGATAATATAATAGTGTTTGATGTAATATATTTAGATTTCTATAAGGTGTTTGACTTGTTCTTGCATGACACTTTAATCAATAAACTAGAACGATACAAAATCAACACAGCAGACATGAAATAGATTCAAAATTGGTTAAATTATAGTTTCTCGGAATGTAATTATAAATACAGAATCATTGTTGAGTGGCTGAGTTTCTAATGGGGTCTCCCAGGGACAGGATTTTGGCCCTGTGCTATTCAATATTTTTATCATTTGACTTGGAAAAACACAATCATTAAAGATAAAGTTCTCAGATGACACACAAATAGGTAGAATAGTAAGTAGGGTAGAGAACAAGTCACAGATGCAGAGCAATCTGGACTGATTTGATAAGATTGGCACTGGCAAACTCTGCTTCAGTAAAGTCAAATGTGTAAGGACAGGAACAGGGATTTTTTCCTGAGAAGTGATGCTGAAGAAGGCTTGTGGGTCTTGGTGAATAATCCGCTGACAAGGAGCTTCCAATGCAACACTGTAACCAAAATGGCCAATGCAATTCTTGGATGGATGGATATAAACAGAGAAATATTGAGTAGGAGCAGAGAGGTTATATTACCTCTTTTTTGGCACTGGTGCATCAAATAGGAAGTGAATTTGAATCCTGGTTGGCTAATGTCATGGGATTCATGCATTATATTTTTAGAATCCATGTTGTCAAGTCAGCTTTCCTTCTAGGACAGACAGTGTTTCTGTTGAATGGCACAGGTAAATGGGCAGAAGAGAGGATGCAGACTCCTGAGAAACAGCTCCCTCAGAGTAGGGAAAGTAAGGAAATGGCTAAAATTTCCAGACTTAGTTGCCTTAGATACCCACCCCATCTAGGCTTCTGAATAAGTTAACTTTCAGACCCATAGTTCTGCACCCCCAAAAAATCTGGCTGCCCATATACATTCCCAATTATGGATTTGCTGTTTAGCTTTAGACATGTACATTTTAAAATGTTGGCCTTGAATAGTCAAGTTTTAAAATGTTGCTAAACTGTAGTATATGGATTGAGGAGAATGAGGAGAGGGAGAAGGTCAAAGTCGAATCATTTTTTATTTCTTCAGATAAGCATAATTTTGAGTTCCAGATAAGTTTTCATAAAAACCTCTTGCTGAAGGCCTAAAGAAAGCATTATTTAATTGGAAAGTACCTTATCATACCAAGAACATACAGATGGACTAGCTAAGGAGGAAGAAGGTATAAATCTGGGAATCACTATTGTTGAATATATTTTGTGATCACTTTATGTTCTGCCTTCTAAACAGACACTCCTAGAATATGCAGAAAAGTGGAAGACATCGGAAGATCCCTTGCCATTGTTGCAGGTATACACAGTGGCAATCCGAAGCTACGTGAAAGCACGACCTTACCTTACCTCTGAGTGTGAAAAAGTAGCCTTTGTGCTTGAACGCTTAGCACTGTGAGTATATTTTCAATTATTTGGATACTGTGTGTAGATAACTTATTTTTAAGCCATTTGCACTGGCTACCTGATCATTTCTGGCCTGAATTTAAGAGTTGGGTTTGATCCATAGGACTTGGGACCTTGCTAGTTGGGAGACTGCTTCTCTCCCACTGCTACTCTCTCTCAGTTGTGATTGACAGAAGCACCCATTCTTAGTTTGAAATAGGCAGAGTCTGTTGACCTCCTGGGCACACTGCAAGGTACATCTATTTACCTGGACTGGTTGGACTTGTGAGGGAAATCTGATTTGTGTATAGATAGTTATTTGTTATAATTTCTGGCAAAGCACCTACACCCTTGAATAGATGCCCCTTTTTATTCTTTATATAGATTTAATAAATAAGCTATATTTTTGTGGATTTTAAGCAGAATAATAGATAATGGCTCTTTGTTAGACACTTGAAAGACATGTTGGGTGTAGTGTTGTTTTTTTTTAATGCAGTCTCAAAGCCATGTGAATTAATACTCGTATTTGACTTTCAGAAGCTGTGTTGAACTTTTACTTTGTCTGCCTCTTGAATTACCAGAAAATCAATGGGAAGAGTTTCAAGCCTTTGTACAGGTGAGAGTTTTTCTTACATAAAGAAAAATACTAAGAAAAGATGGGATCACCAGCTTTTAAAAAACAGTTTAGGAACCTTGGGAACATTGAGTCACATGAATTAAAATTAACTTTATGCTTGTTTCCTGTGGGAGAAAGTCATTCAGCTGAAAGTTATTTGTGCTATTAGGTAATTAAGTTGTCAATCACATCTTTCTGTATGAAATAGTTGATATGCCAGCTTTGTAGACAAAGTTTGTTAGGGTGAAAACAAAACGAATCTCTGGTCCCATCTGTTGAGAAATACTTCAAGGGATGATCAAAGAAGGATGTGTGTTCGTCTTAATAAGCCCAGTGTTCTGTGACCTGCTGAAATAGCTAGCCTTTTCTAATTGAATTTTTGTAAATATTTAACTATATTACAAAAGACTGCCATCTGTCAATATGTATTTTTACCAATGAATTTAAGAGGTTATTCTGAAGGGTTACTTCATGGCAGTCTGATGCTGACCTTGATTATTTTAAAGACCGCATCCCAGTTGTTCAATAGGTATAGTAGTGCTAGAATCCCAATACAAAAAAAAAAATTCTATTTTGAAGCCTATCAGAATTATACTAATGTACAAGGTGGACATTATAACACTTATTGTACTTAAACTGAAACTTTAAATAGTTTACATATAGGGATTAGAAATTACTTACTGTATTACGTCGTTTATAATTGATGTTTTACAAAAGGGGACAAGTTTTACTTTTGAAGTTTTCCTCTTAAGTTTAAAAAAAAAAATGAGTGCATATGGTTTTCTGTCATTTGTCATTGCCATCGTTGTGAAAGATCTAACACTTTTTTCTTTAGGTGGCTCATGAAAAGTTGACGGAGAACGGTAGCTGTGAATTGCATTTTTTAGCTACACTTACTCAAGAGAAGGGTGTGTGGAAGAATCCAGTGCTGTGCAGTATTCTTTCCCAGGAACCACTGGATGAGGATAAAGGTAAATTTACAATGGCTTAAGAAAAAAATAAGCCTCTCCAATTATTTAATGTGAATTCACTTTCTTAACAAATATACAAATAGTGCTACAACATTACTGCTTTGTATATAGTGTTGCTGTAGTTGAAGATCTTTTGCCATTTCCTTTATAAAGTCTGTTGTGTGGGATTTGTAACCAGGCTTTTTTCTGATAGGGTAAAAGTAGGTACTCAGGTGGCCAAGCTGGATGTACTTAAATAAATTGTCCATATGTAAGTAAATCAAAGACACAACTATAATTTTTTACTGCCATATGTTTAACAGAAAACTGAAACCATTACCTCACTTAAAAAACCACATTTAAGAAACCACTAACACACTACAGATTTAAGTGATTTCAGTGATTTGAATCTTTCCTGAGAACTGGGACTCTATTTGAAATACAAACATACTTTTTTTTTTTTTTTTTTTTTTTTAAATAAGCATTAGTATGGCATTTGAGAACCTTGAGCAGGTTTAAGGTGAATGGATTTTTCTGGCTGCTTCTTCAATGCCTATTTTAGCTATGGTTATGCAGTAAAGTTTTTTTTTCCTTTTTTGAAGTTCAGACACTGGGAGACAAAAACTCAACCTGTAAATATGCGCTGTAGCTCCATTAGAAAGGCTTTTGGATTTCACATTTATTGGTACAGTAATAGGTTACAACTGTGTTATAGGTAGCACTGTGAATCAGATTTATTGAAAAGTGAATTTTATGCTAATTTTCATCTCTTAAATGTTAAATGACAGGTATAACATTGGAAACATCCACTGATGGATTCACTTGGTCTCTTTAAAATTAGACACACTTTGTGGCAGGGATTCGTATTTTGTTCACATGATATACCTGCTAATAACACATAGTGTTTGTATTGTTTGCATGTTCTCTCTGACTCTCTCTCCCCATTATAAAGTCAAAACTAGTCTATTATGTTCACTTGTAGCCTTTCTGTAGTTAAGACTGAGGCTCATTTTCTATTTAAGCAATTTTGTCCCCCACTCTAAAATCCTCTAAGGTTCTTTACATTTTGGATTTGCATGTGTGCTCGATGGCATTAGGAGAATTGTTGCTAAATTTGAGAATATTCATGGAAGTTCTTGAGAGATTTGAACTTTTTGAAAAAAAAATATGGGATTATTGTATTTTGAAAATTCTTCTAATACTTTTTTGCCACGTGTCTCTCAAATCATTTCTTAGAAACTTCATATGAGGTTTAATTGAAAGATCTTGATTAAATATGATGCTGATACCAATTTTGAGATTGAGAGGCACATTTGCCAAACGACTTAGATATGACAGAATGGTGAACCTAGCTCCAGTTAATTTTTAAAAGGCTGGAGTCCTGAGCTTACTTTAAAGAAAGCCTCTTGCCTTGTTTCTTCAAATGTGTAAACTAAGTTGTAATGAGGCTAACCATATTGATTTGTTTTTCACAAAATAAAATACCATTCAACTGTTCTAACCATGAGGTGTGGTGGCTAAGCGTTTATGGTGCTCAACTACAAATCTGAAGGCTGTGGGTTCAAGTCTCATTTGATCTCCTACTGAAATGCCACATCCAGTTCACCCAGTTGCAAAATGTAGTTATCTGATCCATCAGATTAGGACGTCAAAGACGGCCACATCATTCTCTTATGTACTGTTGGCTATGAAACTGATGTGCCTTAACCATTCAGTGTAGTTGTTTCCCAGACCTGAAGAAGAGCTCTGTGTGGCTTGAAAACTTGTCTCTCTCACCAACAGAAGTTGGTCCAATAAAAGATATGACCTCACCAACCTTGTCTCTCGTGTCTTAATCATGTCAGCCTGATGACCCCTTGGCTCAAGGGGACTTTGACTACTCTCAGTAGCTGTGCTCTGGCCTAATAATGCAAAAAACTAATGCAAATAAATCAGACTTCAACATTTTCTTTAGCTTTGTTTGCAACCTTTTCTTCACGTGTTTACATGATCAGATCTTGCCAAATATTTGCAGAAAGAAAATTTCAAAGTCACATATGCAGATATATAAGGAAATAGACGTTTGTGTTTTATCTGGATGTATTTCCTATGTCCATCTAGTCAGGAAACAGAAATGCCCACATACAACTTTTTTGACTAATCAAAACAGCTCAAATACTGGATATGAACTAAAAGAAACTACTTATGATCAGTCCACTGAGTTGAGTGCAAAAATATTGTTTCAGTAGTTTAATAACAGACCTATTAGCTTGCACGTACTCAGCAAGCAGTAAAAAGCTAAATTAGCAAAATAAATTACTTATGATTATGAATTATTCACTTGGCTCTGTCACTCCCTCAGCTACCAGTAGCAAGATCTGCGATACTTGCTTCTAGGTTGCTCTTTTTTCACCCAAAAGGGATCTGTGTCAGTGCAGTGTTCACTCCCCTCATATATCTGTTCTTGGCTACAGGAGAAACTATCACTAGAGGAACTTTCTCTTATACGTGGCATGGGGGGTTATATGTGGCAACGTTTTTCTCCATAGCAGTGGCACAACTTCGACGTCAGGAAGAAGTTATGGGGATCAAGGAAAAATGATGAGAATAGAATCCATTATTTCTGTAAGCAACACTACAGAATTACTTTATTTAAAGGACACTACAGTGCTTTGGTATTTACAGTCTTCTACCGTATTTTACAAATGAACAGTAGGGAGGTGACAGCCCAGTGCTTCTCAGAACGCAGCATAGTTAGCTGGGCTACAACAGAAGCTCCAATAGCCCACCAGAAATCTGCTGCTTCACCCTGGCATGAGTGCCTACAAAATTCTCAAGCCCACAGCCTTCATCCTGGACATTGTTAAATTCTGCAGCCTTTTTGACTTCCCAGATGGCTTCTCCAAGTCACCTGACTCATACTCTCCAGCTTCATTCGCTCTCATAGGTTTCATACCTTGATTTCTGTTACTAATCCAAGATTTGCCTTGTGGCATTTTTTTAAATCCACAGGTGCTGCTGTGGACCCTAGTAAAAGTTCACTTTGGCTCTTGCTGACTTACTACCGTCTGCATTAGGTCCAGTGATCTGATCAGCAGGAGGGAGCAATGGGAAGCTGACTCTTGAAGCCTGTTGAATAAGGGACTATGGAAAACTCCTAAATTCTGTAAGGTTCCATAGGTTCCCTGGTTCCCAGAACCCCACAGAATTCCCTGGTCCCTCAGTCCCAGTGACCTTGGTATAGTCCACATTAGGCTCAGGGCTTCTGCTCACTTCCCCTTACCCCCCATGTAAATGCTATAATGTCATGATCTGGACTTTCTATGCTAGATTTTGTATGCAGTGGTGTTGTAGCCATGTTGGTCCCAGGATATTAGAGAGACAAGGTTGGCGAGGTTAAAATCTTTTATTGGAGCAACTTCTGTTGGTAACAGAGACGAGCTTTCAAACTTACTCAGAGCTTTTCTTCAGGTCTGGGTCAGATCTTCTTCAGGCTTTGGTAGTTTGTGAACCTTAATGAACAGTGGAGAGTAATTATACTTAGTATTTTTCAATAAATCAAGATGTTGGTAAGCTATTTCTCATTCTGCTAAGGTATGCTAGTTTTTGTGGACGAAGAGATGAACATTGAAATTGGGCATTCAGGATTTTTCTAGCTTTTCTTGAGGCATTGGTCCTAGGGCAGAGTTAAGGTTGTTATGGTACCTTAGCTAATAACTTCCGTGCATTCATATATTTTTTTATTTTAACCTCTGAATTTAATAGGTCTGTGATGTTTGGGTTTTTTGATAACTACTGTGCTCTTAAGATTTCTCCCTCCCCCCCCATAAATTACTGACGTGTATTCTCACCTTTAACTCCGTCTTTACTGAGTTTTGTCTTGGAATATACTAATTTAATACAGGTTCAGATCCTGATCACAGAATAAGCAAAATTGAAATGAAATTACTGTATTTGGAAGTGCAAAATAAAGCTTAACATTAAAATTTTAACTGTAGTAATATCAATATCACTTGAGGAGGGTGTAGATATCACATGAGTTAGAAGTGTAGTCTTAAGTCTGAGACCTTCCTATATCTTATTTCAGCGATAACAGAAAATATTCCAATATTTATGCCTCGGTAGACTAGCTGAAACAGTAAACACGGCAGTTTAAAGGATTATTGGGGCCTGTAAGTGGAAGAGCAAGGCCAAAAACTTGGCATTAAAATATTAAATATAGTAATTTTAATATCATATGGATTAGAGGGAAGACTCATGAGTTAGAAGTGTAGTTTTAAGTCCGAGGTCATCTTATATCATATTTCAGAGATAACAGAACATGTTCCAATGTTTATGCAAGGCAGACTAGCTGAAACAGTAAACACGGCAGTTTAAAGGATTATTGGGACCTGTGGGTGAAAAAGCAAGGATAAAAATGAACAAATGCAATTAGTCACTGGGTCATTTGTGGGTTGGGAAGAACATGAATGTCTTTGATAAGATACTTGAAAAATGGACATTGAAGGAGCATTTCTTCTGTTTTAAAAAGGAAATGTCCCACTATAAGATTTAACATAAATCTTTGAATGTATAATATATATTCAATTCTAGGTTATCATCTACAAGACATAATTCAATGCACTTTGTTTTGATTCTACATAAAGTGAGATTGGCTTCACCCTTAAATGAGAAAATTGTATCTATTTAACTAAATTGGTTTTGAAACTAATTTAGTGAAATTGATACAACCCCCTTATGTGGACATACTTTGTATTATAGACTGTGAATTGAAAGTTAGCGAATATTGTACCTATATTTAATGAAGGCTCTTGGAGGAGATCCAGGGAATTATAAACCAGTAAGGCTTGCTTGCTTATTTATTTATTTAGTTGTATTACTGTAGTGCCTAGGAGCCGTGGCCATGGATCAATACCTAGCAAATTGGTTGAAATTATAATTAAAAAGAGAATAACAAAACACATGGAAGATTATGATATAGGAGGGTCTAACCAGCAAGGTTTCTTCAAAAGAAAATAGTGAGTAAAGGAAAATTGGTTGACATAATTTAAACTTCCAAAAGGCCTTGACAAGGTTCCACACAAGAGGCTACTAAAGAAGTCAAGTGACCATAGAGTGGGAGGCAAATTATTGCAATGGACCAGAAACTGGCTAGGGGAGACAAAGCAAAGAGGATTAAATGGTCAGTATTCATTGTGACAGAAGGTTAACAGTGTGATGCCCCAAGGTTCCATACTAGGTCATGTGTTCTTTATTATATTTATTAATGACCTAAAAACTAGGGCGAGTAAGTAGGTAGTAAAATTTGCAGATGATAAAGTACATTCCCCACTTTTACATCCCCTATAATCCATTCACATTCCATCTCTCCTCTGCCCGTTTTCTCTTCTACTCACACCTTCCACCCACCTTCCCATTTCCCTCTCTTTCTCTATAATGCCAGAAGACTTTGATAATGTTCCAGAATTTTAGAACAATAGGTAGCTGTCAAGACCATTCCTGTGAAACTGGCTTGTCAAGCTTGAACCCTTCCTATTCTTAAATAACTTGCTGGAGTATGCCTGTAAACTAAAACTGAATGCTTAAAGAACTGCATCTCTGAAATGTGGTTTTGTGAAAACATACTATTGCCAAAGACATTTGCGCCAAAAAATTACAAGACTGGGGAAAATCTAATTTTGTTTAAGAAGTATATGCATATGATTAATGCTACACTTTCCTAATTGTCAACTTCATACTTTAAAATACACATCCCATTTTTTAAATAAAGTGGAATGATTAAAAATTAGAGATGGGTAGAAAATAGGAAATCTAGATTCATCCTCAACTATGAACACTCAACCAACATTTTCATTTCCTTGAACAAGTCATTAGAGGGCATTTTAGCAAGATGACTAAGCATGTTATTGGTGGCAGAAATGCTAATAGAAAATGCAAGCTTTTAGTTCCAAAAACATATCAGTTTATTAATTTTGAGAAATTCTTTAACCTCTTTGAGAACATTTTAGATTTCCTGCCTGAAATGTAGTGTGACCAGTGGCAGGTTAAATGAACAGTACAAAAGCAAGGTATTAGAAAAAACATTTTTTCCGGTGCTCCCTATCTTTTGTGCCCTTTTATTCTGTTTAAATGTTACATATGAATATGATTAAATTCCATCTGTTAACTGCATAACACTTTATGAAATATTTATATGTAACATTTTGTCTTGTTTTTCTTTAAGTGAATGAATTTTTAGTGTTTGAAGGCCCCATTTTGCTGGATATGCGAATTAAGCATCTAATGAAAGCAAAGCAGTTGACTCAAGCAACTTCCCTGGCAAAGTTGTGCTCTGACCACCCAGAAATCAGCACCAAAGGCAATTTTAAGCAAACCTACCTGGTCTGTCTTTGTTCAGGATCACCAAATGAAAAGCTAATGGAGGAGGTGAGTAAACATTACTTTTAGTTCGTGATTTTTTTTTTCTATAGGAACTGCAGTATTTATGATGATGTTGGCTTTCCTATAGAAAAGAAATCCCTTGCTTAAAAACAGTATATAAAATGTAGTATGCAATTTGTTGGGTTTTTGGTTTTTTTCCCCGCAAAATTGCTCATTTTAAGGCTCTCTGTAAAACTGTAATTGGAAATCTTTTTTCCTTTATTTAAAAAAAAAAAACAGTCTTACGGCTAGCATAGAGATTCAGTTCCGGGCTCTGCCACAGATTTCCTGTGTGTGAATGCACAAGATACTTGAACTCTCTGTGCTTCAGTTCCCATCTGTAAAATGGGGAAAATAATACTCACTTTCTTCCATCCTTTTTCTTCTTGTCTGTTTTAATTGTAAGCCCTTCAGAGATGAGACTGTTTCTTATTATGTTTCTGTATACTGCTTAGTACAGTGGGGCTTTGATCTCAGGCCCCTCTGTTTATCAGTTATAAATTATGATAATAAAGAGGCCATGTTCATTTTTGTAATGTGTGACAGGCATATGTACTTTATTAATTAGAATACCTGTAGTTACTTAACTTTTAAATTTGTATTTTCCATCCTGCTGGCCAATTTTGGTAATGGTTCTGCAGTTCTGAGTATATGTATTTTAGTAGTAGTAGTGTTCACTAGGCTTTAACTCACTTGATTGAAGTATCCACTCACAAGTAAAGTCACTTGTGGAACAGTTTTACCTGGTACATACAAGGATTACAGTAAAATGATTACAGATACATCTGGCCCCTTTTTAAAATATTTTTTTTCAATGATCTTTGATTATATGTCATGTTAGTCTTCTGTTTCAAAATCTTTACAATTGTCTTGCAGCTCTTTCTTCACATTTTCTACTAGTCACTTACTATGGGTTTTAAATTCCCTTTTTAAAAAAAAACCTTACAAATTTATGCAAAATTCATTAAAACGAGAATAAGAAGTTGTAAATCTTCAGAGAAGCAATTTGTATTATGACTTAGTTACTGTAAATTTCTGTCGGATAAATATTTCATACTCGTGTTCCTTTAAAACCTTATTCCAAGTTTAACACTGGGTTATTTACAAGTTATCAAAAGTTCTTTCAGTGACCTGTCCTTTATTATAGGCATGGCTGGTGGCACCGCCTATTATTAAGGTTGTCTATCAGACCCTACTGCCTGTTACTTATATGCCAAAGCTTAACCGTTTGGGCTGAATTTTTCTATGCTGGGTGTGTGTCTCAGGCTGACATTTTTTGGAAGATGTTAGCCAAAACTATTCAGCCATTTTCAGGAAAGAGGCTAGAAAAAATATGTTCTGCGTGTGTTTAAAAATTTTGGAAGCCTCTAGTGCCTCCATGTTTTAGAACAAAGACATGAAATATGGCAGGGGTGGCCCTTGTGTCAGGGATTCTTAGATTTTAAGGACATAAGGGACCATTAGATCATCTAGTCTGACCTCTTTTATAACGCAAGTCAGACAGTTTCATCATTACCCATATACTGAACTCCATAAATTGTGTTTGGCTAGAGCATATCTTCCAGAAAGGCATCCAGTCTTGATTTGATGACATCAATAGATGGAGAATCCACCCCTACTATGTTCTGTGGTTAATCACCCTCACTGTTACAAAGGTGTGCTTTATTTCTAATTAGAATTTGTCTAGCTTCAGCTTCCCACCATTGGTTCTTGTTATGCCGTTCTCAGCTAGATTAAAGAGACTCGTTCTACCTGATATTTTCTCCCCTTAATCAAGTTAGTGACTCAGAGAGGCAGTTCTCCTCGAAACTGAGGAAGCGTGTTATTCTTCAATAATCAGAGTGGAAAAATCAGCAAATGTTGATGAGTTTTGTACCAGTATTTGATACTGATCAGAGAGAAAATGAGGAAAATCTGAGATTTACATAACTTGACTATTTATATAGGAAAAAGACAAAGTCTGAGGGTTTTTATAGTAATAGTTGGTATTTAGAGAAACAAACAATATTTTGCAGATAATATGTTGTTAAACTATAAAGAGAGAGAAATGGATCAAAATCAGAGGGGATTGTATATTGAGATCTGGTAAGTGAGGAAAGAGGAAAAAGGAAAAAATATGAGGGATGGTACAGGAATTGTTAGCTTATTGGAGAAAGAAAAAGTACCAAGATCAGAGGGGATTATATTGCTCTATTACACTAGTTTACAACCTTTTTTCATTTGTGGACTTCTACAAAATTTCGAAGTGAGGTGTAGACCCCTTCAGAAATTCAACCTATGGTCTGCGGACCCCTACCATAGGAGTCTTAGGCTGAAAATGGACTCGGCAGAATTCAGCTATAAATGTTGAACATGCTCAGCATGGCATTTGACACAGCATAAGAAAGGGCGCTAAACTGGGCTTGTGTGGTAATGACAACACTTCCGGAGTTTGACCTGTAAGGGGGCGGGAGGTTTCACCTACTGTTGGTGATCAGAAAAACAGAATGCCTTTTCTGGGATCCAAAACTTTATTTTCATAGTCAGCTTTCGTAGACCCCTTAGACATAGTGGGGTCCACAGACCACAGGTTGAAAACCACTGCCTTGTTAGGTTAGGATATAATCACTGTTCAGTAATAGAGAACCCTGCCTCATTCAGTAAATTTTCCACTCTTAATAAAAGTTACACATTTAATAATATTATTACAAATGATTCTTAAAGCTTGCTAGGGGTTTGGTTTACTTGACAATAGGCCCTTGACCTAATGGTGAACACCAACCATAGTACAGATGGCAGGCTGTGTTTCCCATCAAAATATAGGAGGTAAACATTACTAGTCTATAACTCCCAGCTTTAAATAATATACCAAAAAGAATGTAACACATCTGCTAGGAAAACATTCAGTTAATCTACCTTCAGTAAACAGGTTATTTTGCCCCCTTTATCTTTGATTTTGTGGAAGATACAGTGATACTCATATATTAACCTTCGCATCCTTTCATTACTGAGCAGCAATAACATCACTGATTTTAGTAAGTTGAGTTGGATGGGGAATCTGAGTTAACAGTAAGTAAATCTTTTTGTATAGAAGTCAGGCTGTAATATAAAGTTTATTAAAACTACTCATTAATTATACTGATATGTAAGGAGAGAGAGAGATACACATTACTATTAGTATGTGTAGTTTTACGTATAATATGAATAATGGGCTTTAAGATCTTTGGATGAATTTACTATAGACACATAAACATTAAGTCTTAGGATATCTTTCAGATACGTGCTTATATCCATTTTACCTGTGTACAACTTTCCTTTTACTTTTGGCAGATCCAGTATTCTATGATCCATGCGTGTTCTATCCAGAAGCTCTTGAATTGCTTTAAGCAATTAATTGAAAAATAAGATGTTTGAAAATGTTCATTAAATTCCTTATTCCTGGTTTTCCACAGAGCACCATATTACCCACATGCTTGAAAACCATCTAGCCAGTGATCTTGTATTTTTCCTCTCCAGATTGCAGCAGTAGATTGCAAAGATGCCCTAGAAATGATCTGTAACCTAGAGTCTGATGGAGATGAAAAAAGTGCTCTAATTTTATGTGCAGCGTTTTTATCTCGTCAGCTACAGCAAGGAGAGATGTACTGTGCCTGGTGAGTTAGAATCTCTTTTTGTTTGTTTCTAAGAGTAAAACTGGATTATTTGACACTTTAAAATCTATTGGAAGGAGTAGGGCCTGTCAACTTTTTTTGAAAAAACAAAAGAAAAAGCTTAATATAAAATTAATGCTTTTGTAATAACCCATAATAATTACCATCGTTACCTTACAATTTTTTGATTGTTTCAAAGGCCATATTGTGGATCAGACATCAGCAGATGATGTGAGTGCTGAGTCACTTAACAATAAATTAACTGTATTACGTTGTGGAAACAAATAATTTTACTTCTATTAGGCAGGTGGTCAACACTGTAATGAAAACTGTCTCAATTTTAGACAACAATTCTGTTATCTGGAAGAGCACTTTTCACATAAGTCACCTACTTCTTTTTGCCTGTATTAAAAAATGTGCAACTTCCAGCAAGATCTCTCCACATTCGCATTGAAGCCACATGCTAGTTTAGCAGCATTTGGTAGTTAAAACAAGCTTTCACTGGGCATCCAGGGCAACTGGCAGGTCTTGTTGGGAGGCAGCTGACCCACTGGAACTTTAACTTTAGTCTGGTAAAATTGGTAATTTGCTGGTTTGGTCCCAGTCCTGCTCCGGGATTTGCTAATGCTGACTCCTGCACCTATGTGAAGTATAACGTGAAGATAATTGGACATGGAAGAGTGCAGGGCTTTGCAGTAATGGATCCTGCTGTAGGCTTGGGGCCAATCTTTGTGTATCATTCCACTGGTTATCGAAAACATTCTTGTCATTTACACCTTCAGTTTTGGTGTTTTCTAATGTATTTTGTTATGAAGAAGCAGTCTGGCCTCCATATTTTTACTTGAATAAAAGTATAAGTGTAACAATCTAACTTTATAATGCTAGATTTCAGAGTAATTTAATTAAATATAATAAAGAAATAATGTGTACATAAAGTCTATGCATTAACATAGAATCATACATATGTAGGGCTGGAAGGGACTGCAAGAAGTCACGTAGTCCATCCACCCATGCTGAGGCAGGATTAGGTATACCTAAACCATCCCTGACAGGTATTCTTCTAACTTGTTCTTAAAAACCTCCTTTGGCAACCTGTTCCACTACTTAACTACCATTATAGTTAGAAAGTTTTTCCTAATATCGAACCAAAATCTCCCTTGCTGCAGATTAGGCCCATTATTTCTTGTCCAACGTTCAGTAGACATGGAGAACAATTAATCACCTGTTTCTTTATAACATCCCTTAACATATTTGAAGACTTAACCAGGTTCCCTCTCAGTCATCTTTTCTCAAGACTCAACATAGATTAAAAAAACAGGGTTTCTTCATAGTTCAGGTTTTCTAAACTTTTTATCATGTTGGTTGTTCTCCTCTGGACTCTCCAGTTTGTCAACATCTTTCTTAAAATGTGGCATCCAAAATGGGACACAGTGTTCCTGCTGAGGCCTCACCGGTGTCAAGTAGAGCAGGACAACTACCTCCTGTGTCTTACATCTGATACTCCTGTTAATAAACCCCAGAACAGATGAACCCTGATCTTCTATAAAAGAAAGTATGAATTGTTAGGTTTTTTAGAGAGGCAGCATAAATCCTGTTTTCATCCTTCATATTTTTTTTTTTTTAAAGAACTGCAAATTGATCAAATATAGCGGTTGTGTTAATGCTGCCATTTATTCTGTCTTTTAAAACTCTGTTTCCAGGGAATTGACTCTCTTCTGGAGCAAACTGCAGCAAAGGGTAGAGCCTTCTGTACAAGTGTATCTAGAGAGGTGTCGTCAACTTTCGGTGTTAACTAAGACGGTTTATCATATATTCTTCCTGATTAAAGTAATTAATTCGGAGGTAAGGATACTCTAGAAGGTGTATTTTTTCATGGTCTTTTGAATGGAACATCAGATCAAGATTTGAAAATTTTCTGGATGTCAGCTAGCAAGTACATTAAACCTTCGAGCTCTAAGCCTTGCCTACTTATGCAAGTTGTACCGATTTAAGTAAATCAGTATATAAACTGACGTAATTACATCACTGCATCCCCCTTTTGGTAGACTTTCTTAAATCGGTTTGAGTCTTTCATAGCCATTTGGCTTAAGTTGATAATTAATTCACTTAAGATGAATCAATGTAAGACACCCTTAAATTGACTTAAGAATGTCCACACAAAGGGTTGCAGTAGCTAAACTGATTTAATTTATTACAACTTTTCATTGTAGACATGAGGGGGAATAGATGTTGCAGCTCAGCAGCTGGGAGACAGGAGAGCTATAGCTGAGGATACACCCTCCTGTAACGAGTCCTACGCTCCAAATAGCTTGACAAGTTACTTTAGTGAAGAGAGGAATGTAAGGACCTGATACTCTTTATACTTCAAATATTAATGAAAATAAAATGGGAAAGAGATTTATGGGGGGGAAATTTGAGAGACTCAACGTTTTAAACAAACCGTAAAAGGCAAAAAAACAACTTGGTTGTTGCTTTATGATTCACCATTAAGGGTATGATTTTGCTTTGAGGAGTTAAGTTACAACTTAACCCTGAAGTATTTTGCTTTTTATGGATTTAGAACTGATTCTGTATCCTAAACTCAATCTCAGTTAATCTTGTATGTAGAGTCACCCATTGTTCCAAGTCTCCTCTACATCTTGGTTGTATTTAATGTTAATCACTTTAAGTCTTGTCCTCCCTTGAGTTTTTTGTTCTATAGACTTTGGATCCATAGATAATTGTTTTAAGAGGAAAAACAAGTTGTTTTCAGTTAGTATATCCTGTGGGACTATACTCGTCGTCCTACTGCTTTCTTCATTTAAGGTTAATTTACTTTTTAAATTTGGATTGGGTAGAAACAACTGGTTGCATGAAGAGTTATGGTCCAGACCTTGAGCCATGTGCATTATATGCCTAATATTTTTCCTAAAAACAGGAAGTCTTCACTGAATGAGCTATGAATCATTCTCCCTGATAGTAGAAATTTAAGACATAGGAATAGGACTGTTTATTTATAAATATAGTCACCTTACTTCTCATTTACACTCTTCAGCAGTGTAGTGGGACCTTAAAGTGAATATAAATGTAACAGAATTATACAAATGTAGGGCTGGAAGAGACCTCGAGAAATCATCAAGTCCCAGCCCCTGTGCTGAGGAAGGAGTAAGTAAACCTAAACCATCCCTGACAAGTGTTTGTCCAGCCTGTTCTTAAAAACCTCAAATGATGAGGATTCCACAGTGTCTCTTGAAAGCCTATTCCAGAGTTTAACTAGCCTGATGGTTAGAAAGTTTTTCTAGTAGCTAACCTAAATCTCCCTTGCTGCAAATTAAGCCTATTACTACTTGTCCTACCTTCAATGGGTATGGAGAACAATTGATCATTGTCCTCTTTATAACAGCCCTTAACATATTTGAAGACTATTATTGGGTGTCTTTCTCCTCCCCCCCCCCCGTCTTCTTTTTTCAAGACTAAACATGCCTTTTTTTAAACATTTCCTCATAAGTCAGATTTTCTAAACCTTTTGTCATTTTTGTTGCTCTCCTTTGGACTCTCTCCAGTTAGGCCACATCTTTAGTAAAGTTTGGCGCCCAGAACTGAACACAGTACTCCAGCTAAGGCCTCGCCGGTGCCATGATGAGCAGGACAGTTACCTCTTGTGTCTTGCATATAACACTGCTGTTGATACACCCTAGAATGATATTAGCCTTTTTTGCAACTACATCATATTGTTGACTCTCATTCAATTTTTGATCCACTATAACCTCCAAATCCTTTTCAGCTGTACAACTACCTAGTCAGTTATTCCTCATTTTGTAGTTGTGCATGGGATTTTTCCTTCAAGTGAAGTACTTTGCCCCAGGCTATTGAATTTCTTCTTGTTGAATTCAGACCAATTTGTCAGTTTTGTTTTTAATTCTAATCTTTTCCTCCAAAGTGCTAGCACGCCTTCCCAGGTTGGTGTTATCTACACATTTCCATTCCGTTATCCAAGTCATTAATGTAAATATGGAATAGTACTGGACGCAAAACTGACGCCTGCAGGGCTCCACTACATATGCCCTTCCATGTTGCATTCATTCTCAAAGATAATTGCTAATGGTTCCGATTGCTTCAGCTAGTTCCTTAAATTCCCTAGGATGAATTTCATGACTTGAATACCTCTAATTTACCTAAATATTCTGTAACTTGTTCTTTCCCACTTTTGGCTTGCATTCCTTTTCCCTTGTTGTTGGTATTAATTGTGTTGAGAATCTGGTCAACAATAACCTTTTTAGTGAAGATTGAAGAAAATAGGCATTAAACACCTAAGCCTTCTTGATGTTATCAGTTATTAGCTCTCCTTCCTTGCTAAGTAGAAGACCTACACTTTCCTTTGTTTTTCTTTTCCTCCTAATATATTTAAAGAACCTCTTATTGCCTTTTCTGTCCCTTGCTTGATGTAACTCATTTTGTTCCTTCGTTTTTTTGTTTTTGTCCCTATATGCTTGTTCTTTTCTTTGGCACTCCTTCGAAGCAATTTGTCCATGTTTTGTAGGATTCCTTTTTGATTTAGCAGTCACTAAAGAGATCCTGATGGAGCCATGTTGGCCTCAGACTGTTTTTCCTTTGCATCAAGATAGTTTGCAGTTGTTCCTTTAATATAGTCTCCTTGAGAAATATCCAGCTCTCCTGAACTCCTTTATCCCTTAGATTTTCTTCCCATGGGACCTATGTACCAGTTCTCTTAGTTTAAGTCTGCTATTTTATTTTTGCCGTTGTGCTCTCACTCCTTCCTTTCCTTAGAACGATGGTCACTTTCACCCAAATTGCCTTCCACCTTCACAACCAATTTTTCTCTGTTGGTCAGAATCAGGTATAAAATGGCTGTGCTCCAGTTAAATACTTCACTTTCAGAAACAAAAAGTTGTCCCCAATTCATTGCAGTAACTTATTGGAAATGTCGTGTTTGCTGTATTACTTTTCCAACAGTTGTCCGGGTGGTTAAAATCCCCCATTGCTACTCAGTCTTCTGCTTTGGATATTTGTGGTGGTGGTTCTAGAAATGCCTCATGCACCTACTCTTTCTATTTTGATAGTTTATAGTAGATCCCTACCAGGATGTCAGCCTTAATTTTTACCGTTTTATCTTACCCAGAGACTTTCAACTGGTCTGCCACTCACCTGATTCTTTATCTCCCAGCAAGTGTATACATTCTTGATTATATAATGCAGCACCTCTTCCCTTTTTACCCTGCCTGTCCTTGAATAAGCTATACCTCTCTATACCAATATTCTAGTCATGAGACTTATCCCACCAGGTCTCTGCCTGGGGGTGTAAAGTGTCCTTAGTGTAAATGAGAATCAGGGTGCTATGTTTACTGCTATAATTAGTGTAACTAGGAAGGTTAGAAGACTTACTGATTACCACACTTGCCTTCCGCGCCTGTGACCAGAATTCAAGTCCTAAGTTGAAGGTCCTAAGTGAAATGAATCTGATATCAACAGAGTCCCTCTCAAAACTATAACATAGAATTTGGCATAATTGGTCGGTTTTGTTTGGGAAAGGCCCAGTACTTCATTAGTACAAAGACTGAACTACTGAACACACTCCTGAAATAAGTAATCCTAACAGGGCAACATGAAGGGGAGCCTACTGCATTTTTCACTTGTGTGTGAATTTTAAAAAGGCTGGTGTTTCAGATTCCTTGACCAGCCTGGAGACCAAGTAACCCAAGCAAGGCATAGGGTTTTATTTCATTGTGGTGCACAGTTCTACAGTGTGAGCTACTAAGTTATCATTTTTTTAACTTGATATGTGAATAATAAACGCCTTATGATTTGCCTTTACAATTCCTTGAAATTCAGGATTTAACTATGAAAATTATCTTGTAATAACAAATGCAGAAACAAGTATCAGAGGGGTAGCCGTGTTAGTCTGGATCTGTAAAAGCAATAAAGAATCCTGTGGCACCTTATAGACTAACAGACATTCTGCAGCATGAGCTTTCGTGGGTGAATACCCACTTCTTCAGATGCAAGACAATGCAGAAACAGTTGAAGTAAATTGACTTTTTAAAATTTGTGTCTTTGTACATTGCAGATTGAAGCTGCTGGACTTGCAACCTGTATTGAACTGTGTGTGAAAGCACTGCGCTTGGAATCCAGTGAAAACACAGATGTCAAGATATCCATTTGCAAGACTATCTCCTGTTTGTTGCCCGATGATTTGGAGGTTAAACGTGCTTGTCAATTAAGTGAATTTCTTCTTGAGCCCACTGTGGATGCATACTATGCTGTTGAAATGCTGTATAATCAGCCTGACCAGAAATATGATGAAGAGAATCTTCCAATACCAAATTCATTACGCTGCGAGCTCTTGCTTGTATTGAAAACTCAGTGGCCTTTTGATCCAGAATTCTGGGACTGGAAAACGCTAAAACGTCAATGTCTTGCATTGATGGGAGAGGAGGCATCCATTGTATCTTCAATAGATGAGTTGAATGACAGTGAAGTATATGAGAAGGTCGAAGACTGCCAAGAGGAGAATAAAGAAACTTCTCTGAACGGTCTTGCTGGCAATTTTGATGAAGCTACAAGCCTGCTTAAAGGCATAAGAGATGAAAAGCAGAAAAAGAGAGAAATTAAAAAACTGAGAGAGAGGGGATTCATATCAGCTAGGTTTAGGAACTGGCAAGCCTACATGCAGTATTGTGTGTTATGTGACAAAGAATTCCTTGGTCATAGAATAGTTAGGCATGCACAGAAACACTATAAAGATGGAATTTACAGTTGCCCTATATGTGCACACAATTTTAATTCTAAAGAAACCTTTGTTCCTCATGTAACTCTACATGTTAAAAAGTCCAGCAAAGAGAGACTGGCTGCTATGAAACCACTGAGAAGATTGGGAAGACCTCCTAAAATAGCAACCACCAGTGAGAATCAGAAGGCTGATGCCATATCCAAGCAGGAACAACGACCCATTAAAAAGAATAGTCTTTATTCAGCAGACTTCATAGTGTTCAACGATAACGATGGTTCAGATGATGAAAATGATGACAAAGATAAACCTTATGTACCAGAGATAATACCAGTTCAAAAACCATTGCCTGTTAATGAATTCACTTGTCCAGTAACATTTTGTAAAAAAGGTTTTAAATACTTTAAAAATTTGATTGCACATGCAAAAGGGCATAAAGATAATGAAGAAGCAAAACGTTTTCTTGAAATGCAAAGCAAAAAAGTGATTTGTCAGTACTGTAGACGACATTTTGTAAGTGTTACTCACCTCAACGATCACTTACAAATGCACTGTGGCAGCAAGCCCTACATCTGCATACAGATGAAATGTAAGGCAGGTTTTAACAGTTACGCTGAGCTGTTAACTCATAGAAAAGAACATCAAGTCTTTAGAGCAAAGTGTATGTTTCCTAAATGTGGCAGAGTGTTTTCAGAAGCATATTTGCTCTATGATCATGAAGCACAACACTATAATACCTATACCTGCAAATTCACAGGCTGTGGAAAAGTTTACCGTTCTCAGAATGAACTAGAAAAACATGGTGAAGATCATAATAAGCAGCCTGAAAAAGTGTTAGAGATTGAAGGCCAGACTAATCAAACTGATCTCATTCAATCTTCAAAAGCTAATGAAAACCCTGAAGGGGTCACTGTAAAAAAGGAATTGATCTCTCCTCTAGACAATAACACAAGTAACTTTACTGAAGCAGGAAGTAATGTGTGGGATCAAATCAAAGTAGAATCAATTGGGATAGAGAGAGCAAATAAATCAGCCAGCGCACTGAGGCAAGCTGATTCCCTGTCTGTTGATGGTTTGGAGCACTCTGTCACTGGTCTGGTAAAGAAAGAAGCAACAATTAGAATCAGCAATATCAGGATGCCTATTCTTAGCCAGAAGGTCCGGGATAACTTTGTAAGAAGAGGAAAGTTAGCTTCTGCAGGCAGTAAAATAGATACCAGTAAATCTGTAGTCCGGCAGTTGTGTTCAGCAGCAGAAGATTCTTGCAGTGATTCTTGTCTTCCAGTTTTCCAGGAAAGAAAGGAAGAGGATTGTTTCAGTCAATCCCAGAATATTCAAAACATTTCTGTAAATTCAGACACACCAAAACCAGAAGCTCTTGCATCAAAAAGTCTAGAAAGACAAGTAAGTAATATGATGCCCTTCAGCATGCAGAATCAGACAGGATTTCGGAACAACTTACCCATTTCCAAACTTCAAGACAGTATTAAGAGTGCAACTAATCCATTTAATTTGCCCCTGAAGACATTAGAGAGTATTATATTTCTTCCATCACAGTCCAGCCTAAGCAGTTCTTTAGTTCCAGCTGTACCACCGGTAGCACCAGTTCAAAAATTTAACTGTCAAGTTGAGGGGTGTACTCGAACCTACAACTCCTCACAAAGTATTGGCAAACATATGAAGGCAGCACACCCTGATCAATATGCTGCTTTTAAAATGCAACGTAAGAATAAGAAAACCAGAAAACCTAGCAATTTGCAAAATATGCCTAGTGATGGAAAGATTGTGTATTTTTTGCCATCGCAAGTAGACAACCCCAATAATGCTGCTTTTACATCACAAAACAAAACCAGTGTAAATTCTGCTTGTGCGAGTCAGTTGCAACATGTCTCAAATACACTTTTCCCAACCCACTTAGAAACTTTATCTAATCCAATGATACCAACAGTGGAAAGTGTCATAAATCCAGTCTGTATTAAAAGTGAACCTGAGAGTGTTTTATGTTCCCAAATGGAAAATCTATCTAGTACGACTTTACCTTCACAATTAGAAGATCTGGCAAAAACAGTTATGCCTTTGAATATTGACAGTGGTTCAGATCCCTTTCTTCCTTTACCTGCCGAAAGCAATTCCATTTCTCTCTTTCCTTCACCAGCAGACCATGTCCCAAATTCAGTCTTCTCACAGCTGGAAAACAATACAAATCATTTTTCATCACAGCTAGAAGGAAACACTAGTTCTGTATTTCCAAAGGAGGAAAGTGTTGATGAACCAATCTTTTCTTCTCGAGCAAATAGCGAAAATAACTTCAATGAAACCACCTCCCAAGTTCCAGCTTCAGAAAAAGTGAAAAAGGATCGTGGACGGGGTCCAAATGGAAAAGAAAGGAAGCCAAAACATAACAAGCGAGCAAAATGGCCAGCAATAATTAGAGATGGCAAATTTATCTGTAGTAGGTGTTTCAGAGTTTTTACTAATCCCAGATCACTTGGTGGTCACTTGTCTAAACGGTCTGTTTGTAAACCCATTGAGGGATCAGAAATTTCTCCAGAAGCCCTGCAGACTAATGGACAATCATCTCTACTTGCCAGTATGATTCTTTCCTCAAATGTAGGAAACTTGCAGCAACCCCAGGAGTCTACATTCAATCCAGAAGCATGTTTTAAAGATCCATCATTCCTACAGTTGCTTACAGCTGAAAATCGTTCAGCTGCTTTTTTGCAGACCATGTTTCCACGGGCTAGTGTGGCTAACTTTAATCCGAGTGGGAATGAGGAAGGAAATGAAATTATTAAACAAGCCTTGGAAACTGCAGGCATTCCAAGTACATTTGATAACACTGAAATGCTTCCACATATAGTTACAACTAGCTGTGTCACTGGTACAACTCAAATGAATGCAGCGGTTCTCTCCAATCCAACTGTATCCCCTCTCTTGCAGACAGTCTGCAACCCAAGTACCCTACTAACAAACCAAAACCGCGCCCTAAACAACAAAATTCCTTCATCGGATGACTGCAACAATTTGCCTGTTTTTGCAACAGATGATTTAATGCTAAAGACTATTGAAGATGGCTTGTGCTCTGGCTCATTTTCTAATTCTGTTGCAGCAGCACAGAATTTTGCAAGTAATAGTTCACGAGTTTCTGTTATAAATAGTCCCAAGAATTCAGGATCAAATACCTTGAATAAGAAGGGGAGCAGTGCTTCAAAGAGAAAGAAAAAAGCAGCTACTCCATTGCTTGCACCTAACTCTTCACAAAAATTAGTAGTAAATGATTTAACAGCAATGGGACTTCTAGCCAAAAGCATTGAAGGGAGTGTGCAAGTACCAACAGATAATTTTCAGTCAAACTTACTGGCAAACTGTGAGTCTCAGGTGTTGGTGGAAAATCTTACACAAAAACTAAATAATATTGACAATCAGTTATTCGTGCCTAGTGTCAAAGAAAACTTCAAAACTAATCTTGAGTCTCATGCAGCATTAGCTCCTTTAACAATAAAAACTGAAAATGGTGACTCCCAAATGATGACTCTGAATGCCTGTGCTCAAGGAAATTCTGATTTACAGATTTCAGAGGACAATGTTATTCAAAACTTTGAGAAAACCCTTGAAATAATTAAGACTGCTATGAATTCCCAAATGCTTGAGGTAAAAAATGAAATCCAGGATGCTGTCATTGGGTCAACCAAGAATACACAAGTAAATACTACAGAACTCCCTCCAGCAAACTGTTCACAGAATATTAAGTTACCCAACCATACCCAATTTGCAGTATGCACTAGGGATGTCATCACTGCAAAGAGTAACTCTTCTCAACCTGAAACTTCTCAAAAGGATGATGTTCAAGTGTTGGAGATTTTAGAGGGTTTGCAGAAACTGAGATTAGAAAATGACACGTCCAGTCAGGTGTCTGATAGTGTGTCTCAGTGTCCTCCAACGGATACTCTAGCACCGCTTACTGCTGTTGCTGTTGTATCAACTGAGAATACATCCGTGGCCCAGCCATCTTCAGAGACCAGTAATATTCAATTTAGTGACAAAGTCCACAAGCCTTTCGTCTGCCAGGACCAAGGCTGTGATTATAGTGCTATGACAAAGGATGCATTATTTAAACACTATGGCAAGGTACATCAATACACTGCAGAAATGATACTGGAAATCAAGAAGCATCAATTGAAGTATGCCCCATTTAAATGTGTTGTAACTACCTGTCCAAAAACATTCACAAGAAATTCAAATCTCCGAGCACACTGTCAGCTGGTGCATCACTTCACAACGGAGGAAATGGTAAAATTAAAAATAAAAAGACCTTATGGAAGACGATCTCATAATGAAGCTATAAACATAACCCAACGGCCTGTTGAAATAAAAAATCTGCAGACTCTAATAATGAAAAGTAAAAACGAACCTCGGTTGGTTAAAGGACTTGAAGTAAAGAAGGAGGCTGTCATACAACCTGTGAAAATCCCAGAAAAGCTAATCCCAGAAAAAAAAAATCCTGAAAAACTGGAAAAACCTCCACAAGTGCTTACTGTTCCTCCAGAGCAACATAATGCAGCGTCTTTCAGTAATATACAGATACAACCAAAAGTACGCAAAATTAGGAGGCATCGGAAGGAGAAAGAAGAAAGAAAACGCAGGAAACCAGTAACCAAATCTCTTGAGTTTCCTACTAGATATAGTCCTTACAGACCATACCGATGTGTCCATCAAGGCTGTTTTGCAGCTTTTACAATACAGCAAAACCTGATTCTTCATTACCAGGCTGTTCACAAATCAGATTTGCCTGCCTTCTCTGTGGAGGTTGAAGAAGAAAGTGAGCCAAGTAAAGAAGAATGTGATGAAATTGAAACCAAACAGACTGTGAAAGAATTCAGGTGCGAAGTGAGTGACTGCTCGAGAATATTTCAGGAGGTTACTAGTCTGATACAGCATTATATGAAGCTTCATGAGATGACTCCTGAGGAAATCGGAAGCATGAAATCAGCCCTGGATGTTGGAAGATTTCCATGTGATCAGCCTCAGTGTAAATCTTCATTTACAGCCTATTTTAACTATATTCTACATCTTGAAACAGATCATGGAATTAAGATAAGGCCAAACAAAGTAGAAGAAGATGGCATATACAAGTGTGATTGTGAGGGCTGTGATCGTATGTACGCAACTAGATCAAACCTTCTAAGACACATTTTTAATAAACATAATGATAGGCATAAAGATCACTTAATAAGGCCCCGGCGATTAACACCAGGTCAGGAAAATATTTCCAGCAAGGCAAACCAAGAGAAGCCAATAAAGTCTAAACATAGAGGACTGAAACACAATAGGTCAGGAAAGGAAGGAAACAGATTGTCAATAAAGACCAAACGAAAGAAAAATGTTAATTTGGAAAGCAAGAATACAAAAGGTGGGCAGATTCAAGAAAACAAGGCTTATTCCCTGAAACGTGGAAAACATGTGTATTCAATAAAGGCTATAAATGATGCCTTATCTGAATGTACAAGCAGGTTTGTAACACAGTATCCTTGTATGATAAAAGGATGTTCCTCAGTTGTTACAAGTGAGAGTAATATAATTAGACATTATAAATGTCATAAGTTGTCTAAGGCATTTACTTCACAACACAGAAATCTTCTTATTGTCTCAAAAAAACACTCTGTCTCACAAGTAAAGGAAGCATCCTCTGAACAAGAGGAAGCTAATAAAAAAAGTGATGTGAAAGAGTCTGATCCATGTTTGCCAGAGAGCAATGATGACTTGAGTACCTCTGCATTACCACAGAGTGAAATTGAAAAAGGTGAGAAAGATGAAGTGGATGAACTGACAGAACTCTTCATTACTAAACTGATTAATGAGGATTGCACATGTGCTGAAAATCCAGCTAAGACCTCTTCCAGTGTAAATAGTAACTTTCAGGAAACTGTCTCCTGCCACTCAGAAAAGCAAAAATCAAATAATTTAAAGAGAGCAAATAAAGAAAAAAACCTCTCTCAAAATAAAAAGAGAAGACTTGAGAAACCTGAAGAAGTACTGGCAGTTGAATTAAGTAGCATGCGTAGGGAGGAAGAGACTGCTGTTGCTATTCAGACCGCTGAAGAGCAACCCACAACTTTCGATTGGAGTTCATTTAAGCCTATGGGATTTGAAGTATCATTCCTCAAGTTCCTTGAAGAGTCTGCTGTGAAGCAAAAGAAAAATGCGGAGAGAGACTACCATAGCAGTGGAACCAAAAAAGGGTCTCATTCAAATGCAAAAAAATCCAATGAAAAGACCTCCTTGGCAAGTAGTAACATTACATGGTCCTGTAGTGAAAGCGAAACCCTTGTACAGTTTGCCAACCCATCACAACTTCAGTGTAGTGATAAAGTAAAAATAGTTTTAGACAAGACTCTTAAAGACTGCACTGAGCTTGTGTTGAAGCAACTTCAGGAAATGAAACCTACTGTCAGTCTGAAAAAACTTGAAGGACATTGGGAGGATGATCCAGCGGCTACAGTTGCAAAAGAAATTCTTGTGGGTAATGAGGAAGGGGAATCACATTACTGATAACTGTGTTTTAAACATGACCTGTAATACATTTTTATTTTGAATAGGAAGCCATCAAGCATGCTAGTAATTGTGAAGCTTTTTTATTTTGTTGAAGTGATTTAACCTAGCAGAAACATGACATTAGTCATGTAAATTTCTTATTTGTTTTTATCCCTATGGGACTTGAGGAACAGAATCATTGCTTCAGTTTTGTAAATAGTTGATCAGAACTTCAACTTTCTATCAAATTGTCCTTTCCATTAACTAAATCTTTGTGAATTGTCTGTGATTGGTATCTTTCACCAGGTCACTTCTCATGTATAACAGTACTCTTTATTTGTAGATACATTTTTTGTATATATTTATTATTGTAAATCATTTGCTGCCACCAGCAGTCTGTAAGTCTAAACTATTAAATGACACATTTATATTCGGAATTTTAATTTGTAACTAAGCGATCAAGTTTTTAAAATTGTC
This sequence comes from Mauremys reevesii, assembly GCF_016161935.1. Taxonomy (NCBI): domain Eukaryota; kingdom Metazoa; phylum Chordata; order Testudines; family Geoemydidae; genus Mauremys; species Mauremys reevesii. Next base: position 143,471,156 of record NC_052625.1, on the reverse strand, counting down.
CTTTAATCGTTTTAAATTAAGAACTTTTTGAACTAAACCTAGATAAGTCTGCCATATCCAGTTTATTTTGCTTAAAGCATTTATTTACAGGAAAGAAGCTGGATAGGATCACATTTCATATGTTCAACACATACTGACAGTTCTCATTTTTTGTAAATTTTAACATCCAGTATCTTTGGATGGTATTCATATGTAGTTAAGTCATAAATTTAAATAGTTTTCCTATAACTACATTTTTCATTGCTTTTAATTGGGTACAAAGCTATTATGATTCCATAATACAATGGAAATGTGAATAAAAATAGTTTGCTACATTGGAGATTTTAAACAGCATTTGGTATTGAAGAACCTGTTGTGAATGTGATAGAAAATTAGTAGTGTGGAGCAGTGTATATATTTGAGGTGGTGATTTGTGAAGTAGCCCAGTATTGCCTTAAATAAAATCACATTTCATTTCTTGTTTTATACATGTGATCTTATGAAGGTTATTTTTGTTTCTGTAACTTAAATTGATGTATAGTTTAATTTTATTTTTTTTGTTTAAAAAAATGCTACTTCGGAAACAGTGGGATCTGGGGGAGGGGTTTTTTGTTGTTTTTTTTATGATGGTTTTTTTAAACGTGTTTATTTTGACCATACCAGAGTGGTATCTATCTATAAATATGAGTCTTCATGCCATGACATTTAAAACTGAATAAGTGGAGCACTTTCTAAAAAGAAAGTGAACTCGGAGACAATATCTGTACTCTACAAGTGGCATAGGTTCCCTCTGCACTCACCTTTCCTCTTGCCGACTGGTTTTGGCAACGGTTTTGCCTACTCTGTATTTCCACACTGGAATGAGCGTTGGAAGCAGTGTCACTTGTCATAACTGGGATTTGTGAGATATCTCTTTATGCTGCTAACTGCAGTGACAAGGATATAATTTGTTTAGTAACCCAAACAGTAAATACATTAGTGGGAGCTCTCATTATCCAAGAAAATTTAAAATGTTTTAAAACAATACATAAGATTATCCTTCATTTACAATGAACCAGCCAGATATATTGTTTGGTACCAAAAATAATTTTCCTTGGATTCTCTGTTATTGGACATAACCTACCTTCAGTGCTAGAAAATGGTCTTTATCTTGACTGCTGTTCACTTGATTTTTCTACAAACTTGCCTCACTCCCATGTAATCCTCTTTGCATTAAATACTACATTTGATTGCTTTAAACTTCTCCCCTATAATATTTGACAGCTGACTTGAATATTGGTGTAAAAGACATTTTTATTCAGAGCAAAATGAAATCTATTTTGAGGATGCAGATAATGTAAAAAATGTAGGAGGAGAGAGGGTAGTAATTAAACCTTGTGAATAGGCTGTCAGCATCTGGTCTTAAACAGAGTACCATTTAACACAAAAACAAATGCTCTTGTGTGAAGTGAGCCCCATTAGCTGTCAACAGTCACTTTCATCTGCTTTTGAGCCACTAAACCATTGCTGCCTTCAAATCAAGAAAGCAGTCATGCCTACTAAACGTAAATGTGTTTAAAATCAAAACATTCTTCGATTTTAAGGTCATAAGGGGCCATTGTGATAGTCTACTTTGACCTGCACAATACAGTCCATAGGACTTCCTTGAATTAATTCCTGCTTCAGCTCCAATATATATGGTTGAAGTAGAGCATATCTTTTTAGAAGAACATCCAGTCTTGTAAAATTCTAATTGGGCACTTTCAAGTGAATGGTTATGTGATAATCAAAAGTATGCAGTCAGCAGACTTCACTTTTTTATAAAATTCCATACCCATGTTAGCACCTTTCCTTATTACATAAGAACTAAACATGTTGATAAGTCTATATACACACACACACACGCTGTTAGATTGCATTTCAGACTTAGCAGCGAATCTATGCTCTTCACAATCACTTGTGTTTCTAATTAGTTTGTTTCTCATATGTTAGTACCTAGGGACCAGATCCACAAACGGACTTAGGTGCTGCAGTGCTCAGCAACACAGTGCCTACAAAATCACAGGAATAACACTGCAATCCACAAAGCCTGAGTTAGGTGTCTAGGTTCCCTGTACAATGAATTGGGAGAATTAGCTGCCTTACAATGAGATCCACAAAAGCCAGCATGTTAGATGTTGTAGGAGATGCTGACCCAAAGAGGGTGTGCTAAGCCTAGTCTCATTCTCAGAGAGCTACCTCCTTGCAGGCCAGACTTTGGTGATTATCTTCTGCTTAGTGATCCATGAATGGGAACCTGTTTCCTGATGTTGTGCAGCTTAGATACCTCTGGTGTTTCTTGTGAGAATGGGTTAGGTGCCTGCCTTGCTCCTCTTTCCACACACAATGGCTAGAGGAGGTGGCACCTGCATTATACCTTTTGTCCCAGTGGCTAGAGCACTCGCCTGAGATACAGGAGGCCCAAGTTTGGTTCCCCTCTTCACCAGAGGGCGGGGGAGAAAAGATCTGAACAAGGGTCTCCTGTATCTCAGGAGAGTGCTCTAGCCACTGAGCTATAGGGTATTCTGATGAGGGGGTTCCCTTAGTCTCTCCTCCTGAAGCTGTGAGTAGATAATGAAAGAGTGATTTGAGAAAGTGGACTGGACGTTGAGTCTCCCCGCTCCTGAAAGGGGGAGAGGGTGCCCTAACTTCTGAACTACAGAGTCATTCTCTCCCTCCCTCTGACCCAATGACTAAGTATTTATCTATGGTCATTGGGTCAGAAGAGAGAGTGGGAAGGATGCTGTAGTCCAGTGGTTAGGGCAGCTCGTTGCAAGAAGAGAGACCTGGGTCCAGTCCCCCCTGCTCCAATCACTTTATTATTTTATACACAGTGGAACAGCTTCAACAGGAGAGGCTGTGGGAGCCCCCCATCAGAATGTCCCATATCAATATTCAGGAAATCATTTCTATTCAGAGTCTGTTTAATAATATGGATCCTAACATCAGTTGACAATATCTCTGAGAAATTATTATTCCCCATCTTCCATCCTTCCCCACGTTCAGAAACAAAGTCAGACCTTTGGTGACAATACGAAAACAAAGTGGTCATTTAGCCCTCACTGGACAACTTATTAAATGGATATTGGGTAGCTTAATTAAAGTGTAGTTTGGTGCCACAGTGTAGTATTTTTACTTCTAAATAAAACATTTGAAAAGCAGGTTTTGTATTTTTTAAGTAGTTTTGATTGAAAATATTACCAAGTGCAAAAGGATACTGAGCTTTGGCAAAATGTGTTTCTTCCAGGAACAGTGAGTGCAAAAAGAGTACTTCATTATTTAATAGACCTGTTCCTTATGTGTATTCAGTCCTATCTGTTCTTTTTCGTGACAAAAAAATGTTTCTCACGTGATAACTGTGTTGGCTCAATGATGCTGAGAATGAGCTGAATTATTTTCCTTTTTTGTGCATTATCGGTGGAATTGCTTCCTGAGTTCCATTTGGGTACACTAAAAGAAATGGCAGTGTACATATCTGATGGCCTTTTTAATAACTTTTTCAAATGTACCCAGTTTATAAATGTTTGATTCTGCCAGCTCTACAAACTTAACCTGTGAACTGAGTCAAGCTGGGCTTTTTTTCCTCATACACTACTGACAATTGAGACAATAGTAATGGATAATGCCATTTTTAAACCAGGTCTGCACTTCAAACTTTATTATCCAATTTTCTTTAATTTTGCAACAGTCTTACAGAAAACATTTTCTAGTAATTATTGACCTCTGAATTTTCAAAGCATGCAGCTGAAAATATAACCTCACTGAAGTAAACAAGTAGATCCCAAATCCAGAGTAGCAGAGTGAAAATATGAGATGCTTTGAGTAATTGATTCTAATGTTAGATTTATTTTTAAAACACAAGTTGACATCTTTAAGACATGGAATCAGAGTTCATAAGATTCTGCCCCAAAGATGAGGACTGATTATTTTAATTTTGTATGAAGGAGAATAGTGGGTTTGCAGGAAGTTCTACTGCACAGCTCATTTTATTTCTGGGTAGTCTTTCCCTTGTTGCTTTCCTCTGTGGTAAATGAAATTTGCTTGGGATTGATAGATTTCAGTGCCAGAGGGGAGCATTGTGATCCTCTAGTCTGACCTCCTACATAACACAGGCTGTAGAACTTCCCCAAAATATTTCCTAGAGGACATATTTAGAAAAACATCTGATGTTGATTTAAAAATTATCAGAGATGGAGAATCCACCACAACCCTTTGTATATGGTGCCAATGGTTAATTAGTCTCATTGTTGAGTAGGTAAACCTTATTTCCCATCTCAATTTGTCTCACTTCAACTTCCAGCCATTGGATCGTGTTGTACCTTTCTCTGCTAGATTGAAGAGCCCATTATTAAGTATTGTTCCCCATCTTGCTGCTTATAGAGTATGATCAAGTCATCCCTTTACCTTTTCTTTAAGCTAAATAGATAGATTCAAGGAACTCAATCACTTTAAGGCAGTGGTTCTCAAACTTATTTGATTGTGCCCCCTTTCTTTGTGTCTGTAGCAGTTTACGCCGCCGCCACCACCACCACCACCACACAAATACATGTCTCAATTAAAAAAATTAACATGAAACTCTCACTAAATATTAAAAGCAGGCATTGATTCAAACAGAGCCAGCAGTCCATTGTAATGAGAGCAAAAGCAAAACTGCGACTGATCGATGCTTCAATTAAATGTGGGTGTAGCAAACGGATTAATATGCAGATAGATGGCAATGACTTTGTATAATGCTATTCAAGCTTAATAGAAATCAGTCAAAATGAACAGCGCTGTCTAATCATATACACAGCGACACCTGAGGACCTGATTTGTCTGAAGGAATCAGCTTGTTCATTGCTGTGGATAAAATGTGCACAGTACGCTTCCCCCTCCCCCAAAAAAAGCTTCTCATGCTCTCCCCAATACATACTCTGTCTCCCCCCTCCCCCAGTTTGAGAACCTCTGCGAGTATAAGGCTGTTTTCTATTTCTTTTATCACGCCCCTTGCTCTTCTCTAAATCCTCTCTAATTTATCAACAGTCTTCTTCAATTGTGGGCTCCAGAACCGGACATAGTATTTCAGCAGCAGTCACCTTGAGTCACTGCTTCCCAGGATAAAGTCCCCCATCTTGTCAGGTTGACCTAAATTCTTGGTTCCTAGATGTATATGTGACCAATTGGGAGTTCTGTCTGTACCACTTCTAAATTTTGGATGATTTTATGAAATTATGTCATTAAATTACTGTTTCATGGAAAGCCTATATGTGTGTTGATCTCCCATGAATTAGCAGAGTTGTAACATCTCTGCCAGGCAAGAGAGGCAATGGTGAGTGAGCAGCAATTAACAATCATTCAAAATAAAGCTCCTTAGGACAATACGTTTGATCTACCTGGGAGATGACACTTCCTCCTCTTGACTGAAGAGCAGGGGAGAGAGACTTGGGAAAAATGGAAAATTACCAAAAGACGGAGCAAAAGAAGCAGATGACCCCAGTAGGAATCTATAAAGGGACTATCAGGAGTGAACTGGAGGCAAACGCCATCTTGCACCAGAATCAGGTGAGGGGGGGCTGCTGCTGGGGCAGGGTAGGCAATGGTGTGAAAGATCCTGCCTGATGGAGCACAGATGATCTCCCAAGGGAAGGGTGAGCTAGTGAGGGACACTTGCATTTAGAATGTTGTATTGTTTTGTGATCTATACTTTTGTGTGCTTTATACATAATTAAGTATTAAGAACATAAAGAAGTTAGATTGAACAAAGTGTGTGTGCACTGATTCACAACTACTGTTTTCCCCTCAGAGAGTTAAACTAAACCGGAAACTTCCCACACGTTGGGTGGAGTTCTGGGAGAGGGGTGTGTTTAAGCATTGGGAAGTCAGAGGGGTCAGGGCCATGCTCAGAGCAGGTGGGCGATTGGACAGTGGGTTCCAACACTTGGAGAGGGTGCCAAATAGAAGGACTGCATGCCGAGCATGTGCCTGACAACCAGGGCTGGCTCCAGTCACCAGCTGAGCAAGCTCATGCTTGGGCAGGCAGATTCTACGGGACGCCATTCTGCCCAAACCTAGGGCAGCATGGCTGATTTTTTTTGTTCGCTGCTCCGGCCGCCTTGTAGGGGGCAGCGGCGCGGAGGAGGGGAGCGCCCTGCAGCAAACTCGGCAGGGCAGCCCGCGTCCTTCCCTCCATACCGACTGGAGCGGAGCGGAGCCCTCCTGGCAGGCGGCGCAGCGGTCGGGGCTGCGTGGCAAGCACCCCGCTGAAACGCTGGCCGCCCCCCTTCTCTCTCTCTCCCTCCACTCCCTCCCCTCCACTAGACCGAGCACACACTCTGCAGCACAGAGTCCCCTGGCTCCGGCCGCCCTGTAGGGTTTTTTGTTTTGTTTTGCCGGCCGCCGCGCCGTTGTTTCTCCCACCACACCCCCGCTTTGCTGCTCCAACCGTGCCGTTTTTGTGTCGTTCCCCCCCCCCAGCTTTGCCGCTCCAGACGCGCCGTGTTCCCCCCCACACGCTTTGCCGCTCCAGACGTGCCATTTTTTGGTTTGTCCCCCCCCCCCCCGCTTTGCTGCTCCGGTGGCCCTGCACCCCCCCCCTCTTTTTTGCTTGAGGCAGGAAGGGACACTCACAAGGATCAGTGACAGTGTTTGGGATCCACGGGGTAGTTTGTGAAGATTTTTAAAAACTGTTTGCCGGGGTTATACTTTTGCTCTTAAACTGAAAGTTGGTAGCAGGTCTCTTAATTTGTCTCAAGTAGAAGCTAGGTAGCAAGTCTGCATTACAAGCAGCTCATGGAAGAGCAGCTCCTGAGCCTGTGTGCACACTGAGGTCTGTCTGCTGCTGCTGTTCAGAAGAAATTAGGGCTGATGGCCATGCTGCACTCATATCCCATGAGGCAGGATGGGACACCTGCTCCAAACCAGGGGCCAGAAGAGGTCCCTTTTTCTCTTACAGGCCATGTGGTGACTGAGCAGATGGAGCTAGAGAGGGCCAGAGCTGTGGAGGCTGGAGTGGAAAAGGCTGCTCGAGGAGGGACGTCAGAGTGAAAGTAGAACTGGAATGAGAAAAGCTTGCCAACCAGGACAAACGTAGTTGGCTTGAACAGGAGAAGAGGGTCAAGTCACGCTAATGGGACCCCAGAGGAAGGATGTAGGTGTGCCTGACCCAGTACAGCAGTTCCTGTGTTCTTATGTTCAGAAATATTTATTGGGCTCTTCTGCTTTTGCTGCATTATTATTGATAATTCTACCTTTTCTATCTAGTAATTGACCAATACCATTGTTAGGATTCTTTTTTGTTCTTAATATACTTTTTAAAGTTTCTCCTTATTTTCTTTAACTCTGCTGATCATAGATTTCTCCTTGTGTCCCTTTGCTCCCCTTATCAATTTTCTACAATTTCTAGCTTATGATTTATATCCATTGCTATCAACTTCCTCTTTCTTCCATTTGTATGTGTGTATACATGCGTGTGTGCGCACACATATCTTCCTTCACTTCCCCACTAAACCATGTATGTTTATTAACCAATGTAGCCTTCTTCCATGATTGTGGCTTTTTGGTCCACTACTAAAGTGTCATTAAACAATTCCCAATTATCATTCACAGTCTTCTGACTAAATTCTTCCTCCTAACTGACTTTTGACTCAATTATTTTCAGCTTTGTGAAATTAGACTTTTTAAAGTACCAAGTATATCAATCACTGGTCAGGACTTTATTCTGTTTGCATATTATAAATGTGCTCAAATCATGATCACTTGTACCTATGTTACCATTAATTTTTTAGTTCTGTGATTAGTTCTTTATCTGTCAAGAGTGGTATAATATAGAATTCCCCCATGTTGGATGCAACACTTCTTGAGTTAGGAAATTGTCATCATAGAATCATAGAATTCAAGATCAGAAGGGACCATTTTGATCATCTAGTCTGACCTCCTGCAAGATGCAGGCCACATAAGCCGATCCACCCACTCACTCCAAGCCCGACCCCCCCCCCATGCTTCGGAGGAAAAAAACGAAAAACCTCCAGGCCAACAATTCGAGGAAAAGGAATTCCTTCCCTTCCAAACATGGGTGGGAAAGCTGAACCCGCATGCATGCGCACTCTCTCCAGCCAAAAAAAAAAAAAAAATCATACCATTGACCCATTGTACTATTTACTATAATGTTTAGAAATTCCAGGGATGTTTTAGTCCTGGCAGCATGAGAACTCCAGCACATGTCACTCCATGATATCACAGCTTTTTTCTTACACATTGTAGATAGGTGTACCAAGGAGCTCATCATCCTGTTTCCTAATGTAGTGGTCTAGCAGATACCAGCTAATACCCCATCTTGTGCTTTATTTATTAAGACGTTGATCCAAGTAGGGCCCTACCAAATTCATGGTCCATTGTGGTCAGTTTCAGTCATAGGATTTAAAAACTCATAAATTTCATGGTTTCAGATATTTAGATCTGAAATTTCATGGTGTTCTAACTGTGAGGTTCCTGATCCAAAGGGGGGTTGGGGGGGTCACAAGGCTATTGTTGGGGAATCATGGTATTGTCACCCTTCTGCATTCATGCTGGTGGCGGTGCTGCCTTCAGAGCTGGGTAGCCAGAGAGTAGTGCTGCTGGCCGAGAGCCTAGCTCTAAAGGCAGTACCACCCCCGGCAGCAACACAGAAGTAAGACTAGCAATGTATGGTATTGCCACCCTCACTTCTGCACTGCTACTGGTGGGGGTGTTATTTTTTATTACAAATATTTGCACTGTAAAAATGACGAAACATACTATTTCTTTTATTCAAATCACCTCAGGCAAGTACTGTAGTACAGTCTCTTTATCATGAAAGTGCAACTTACAAATACTGGGGTTTTTTTGTTACATAACTGCACTCAAAAATAAAACAATGTAAAACTTTAGAGCCTACAAGTCCACTCAGTCCTACTTCTTGTTTAGCCAATCACTCAGAAAAACAAGTTTGTTTACATTTACAGGAGATAATGCTGCCCACTTATTATTTACAATGTCTCCTGAAGATAAGAACAGGCATTCACATGACACTGTTGTAGCTGGTGGAACATGATATTTACGTGCCAGATGCACTAAAGAGTCATGCTTCAACCACCACTCCAGAGGATGTGCGTCCATGCTGATGATGGGTTTTGTTCGATAATGATCCAAAGCAGAGAGGACCGACATACGTTCATTTTCATCATCTGAGTCAGATAACCTTCTGCTGGTGGTGGTTTCCTTTTTTTTTTTTGTGGTGGTGGTGGTGGTGGTGGTGGTTCAGGTTCTGTAGTTCCCTCATTGGAGTGTTGCTTTTTTTAAGACTTCTGAAAGCATGTTCCACACCCTGCCCCAATCAGATTTTGGAAGGCACTTCAGATTCTTAAACCTTGGGTTGAGTGCTGTAGCTATTTTTAGAAATCTCACATTGGTACCTTCTTTGTGTTTTGTCAAATCTGCTGTGAAAGTGTTCTTAAAATGAACAACATGTGCTGGGTCATCATCCGAGACATGAAATATATGGCAGAATGTGGGTAAAACAGAACAGGAGACATACAATTCTCACCTCGAGTTCAATCACAAATTTAATTAATGCATTATTTTTTTAACGAGCATCAGCATGGAAGCATGTCCTCTGGAATGGTGGCCGAAGCATGAAGGGACATACAAATGTTTAGCATATTGGGCAGATAAATAACTTGCAATGCTGGCTACAAAAGTGCCATGCAAATGCCTGTTCTCACTTTCAGGTGACACTGTAAATAAGAAACAGGCAGCATTATCTCCTGAAAATGTAACAAACTTGTTTTTCTGAGTGATTGGCTGAACAAGAAGTAGGACTGAGTGGACTTGTAGGCTCTGAAGTTTTACATTGTTTTGTTTTTGAGTGCAGTCGTGTAACAAAAAAATCTACATTTGTAAATTGCACTTTCACGATAAAGAGATTGCACTACAGAACTTGTCTGAGGTGAATTGAAACATACTATTTCTTTTATCATTTTTGCAGGGTAAATATTTGTAATAAAAATAAAATAAAGTGAGCACTGTACACTTTGTATTCTGTGTTGTAATTGAAATCAATATATTTGAAAATGTAGAAAAACATCCAAAAATATTTCATACATTTCAATTGGTATTCTATTGTTTAACCATGTGATTAAAAGTGAGATTAATCACGATAAATTTTTTTAATTGCAATTAATTTTTTTAGTTAGTTGCCTGAGTTAACTACAATTAATCAACAGCCCTATTAGTTTTGCTCATGTTTCAATCTGGATGAGTTGCAGAGACAGAGGAACATGTTTCCTAATATTACTATTCCATGCAAGCAAATTACATAGATGCCTCATGGCTGTTATGTTGCAAATGGGTGGGGAGGTATTCACAAGATATCCTCTGAGGCAGTTTGAGCCCTATCCTAGAATGCACAAATTTAATTGAAAGCCTATGTTGGTGTTTATAGTATGTGCTGCTCTCTCTGACTCTCAAGTAAACACTGTTTTAAAAGTCCTCTTTCATTATTGTAATTGTTTTAGAAAATCCCACTCCCCTCCAAGATCAAGTATTTACCTTTAGTTGAAGCTGGCCTCTTTTTTCCTCAAAGGAAGAGGATGTTAGTGCAGGGATCGGCAACCTTTGGCATGCAGCCAGCCAGGATAAGCACCCTGGCGGGCTGGGCCAGTTTGTTTACCTGCCACATCCGCGGGTTCAGCCGATTGCGGCTTCCACTGGCCGCGGTTCGCCACTCTGGGCCAATGGGGGCTGCGGGAAGTGGCGCGGGCTGAGGGATGTGCTGGCCGCTGCATTCCACCACCCCAATTGGCCTGGAGCAGCGAACCATGTCCAGTGGGAACCGCAATCAGCCGAACCTGCGGATGCGGCAGGTAAACAAACTGGCCCAGCCCACCAGGGTGCTTACCCTGGCGAGCCGTGTGCCAAAGGATGCACTACACCAGGGATCGGCAAAAGATGGACAGATGTCAAGCTAGGACTGAGTTTCCTTTCCTAGGGTTACTCATTATGACAATTCAAATGGTAAAAGTAAGCGATGACTAGACTTGTTATGGAATGCAAAATTGTTTCATTCAGTACTTGGTGCTTTTTGTGCAACAGCTAGCTCAACTCATGCATTTGAAAGCAGTTTGGACACTACGTTTTGTATAGATAATGCATGGCAAATGTTTGCTGAAATTTTGTCAGGCATAGGGAAATACAGCGTAGATGAAATTACTATAACGTGGGTTCACAACTGGTTGGAAAGCCATTCTCAAGGAGCAGCTATCAATAGTTCGCTGACAGGCCTGGTGGAAGACGTATCTAATTGGGTCCCACATGGGATCTGTTTAGGGTTCAGTACTTATCAGCATTTTCACTGACTGGATAATGGAGTGGAGAGTATGCTTCCAAAATCTGCAGGTGACGCCAAGCTGGGAGGGGGTTTCTAGCACTTTGGAGGACAGGATTAGAGTTAAAAATGATCTTGAAAAATTAGAAAATTGATCTGAATTCAACAAGATGAAACTCAATAAAGACAAATGCAAAGTGTGGCACTTAGAAAGGAACAACAAAATGGGGATTAACTGGCTGGGCAGTAGCACTTCAGAAAAGGATCTGGAGGTTATAGTGGATCACAAATTGAATTTGAGACAACAACATGACACAGTTGTGAAAAAGACAATTCCAGAGTGTATTAACAGGAGTCTCATATGTAAGACCCTGGAGCTAATTGTTGGCACTGATGAGACCTCAGCTGGAGTATTTGTTCAGTTTTGGGCACCACACTTTAAGAATGATGTGGACAAACTGAAGTCCAGAGGAGAGCAACAAAAATGATCAAAGGTTTAGAAAACCTGGCTTATCAGGAAATGTAAAAAAAAAATAACTGGGCATTTTTAAGTCTTGAGAAAAAAGGACTAAACTGAGAGCTGATAAGTCTTCAAATATGTTAAGTGTTGTTAGAAGGATAATTCAGTTGTTCTCCATGTCCACTGAAGGACAAGAAATACTGCCCTTAATCTGCAGTAAGAGAGATTTAGAATAGCTATTAGGAAAAACTTTCCAACTCTAAGGGTAGCTGGGTATCGGAACAGATTATCAAGGAAGGCTGGGAAATCCCCATAATCTGAGTTTTTTAAGAACAGATTAAACAAACACCTGTCAGGGATGACCTAGATACATTTAGTCTTGCTTCACTATGGGGGAGGATGGATTAGCTTACCTCTCGATCCTTTTCAGCCTTACGTTTTTATGATTCTATAATCCTAGCAACAACGGATAAGTATGATCAGTCAAGCAGTGTCCCAGATTTACTATTCAACATAGATGCTATGGTGCAGTTTTGTTAAAGATGCAAATCTAAAACTGGCCACTAGCTGGCAGGCTGACATCTAAAATTCAGTTAGATTCTGTTGCCCCTGTAAATAGGAAAGCAACAGAAATCTATTCTTGCATATATTTTAAGAGGCTTCCTTTTAGCAACACACAATGAGAATGCGCACACAGGCTTCAAAAACATGATAGTAGCTTAGTTTATTATGTCCATTGATTTTTAGCAAAGCTAGCACTATAATGAAATAACACAATTTGCTTTTATACCAATAGGCTTGAGTGTCTTTCAAAAAAGTAAGGCTTTAATTAGTTGTTCCTTAAACTAGCTGCTGTTCTGAAGGAAAGGTTATTTAAATGATCAGCTACATTTACTCTTTTTCCCCCCCGGATATTTTTTTTATTGGAAAGACATAAACCATGGTCTGTGTTAGCCGGTGATGACACAGGCAAGGTCCACTATATTCTCTTTTACAGAGTATCACCACAGGCTACCTTCCTTTTTCAGAGGACATTCTTTTCCTCTGTAGAAGAGAATAGAGTTGTCATGAATGTTTTTCCTAATGTAAATGCCTTAACATGGGAATGCTTGGGGGATCCCAAGTTGGAAAACAAAAACATTTTATGTTGAAATCAATACATTTATTTCAAAAGCCAATTCAAAACAAATATTTTTATTATGAATTTTCTAGCTGAAACTTTTGTCAAAATCCACATTTTCCCATGGAAAATTTCTATTTCAGCACAAATATATTTTTAAATGGGAATTTTTTTCAAACAATTTCAACCAGTTCTAATCCCTAGCAAGTTGGACAGATGGATGGACACATGAATCCACTTCTTAAAACACAGTTTATCTACTGTAAAATTTAAATTATTCTAAGCAATATTAATCTGTTATAGCAAGGAAGGCTTAGTAAATCAGGAGTAGTTATCTTACTGCAGTAAAATGTGTATATATACTGTATTAAATCTCTTGAATTCAATGAAGATTGAAATAAGTCAGAAATTGGAACAGTTGAACCTAGGCAAAACCATAAATGCTTACCATAGAAATTAAAGTTGAAAAGACCAATTGTCATCTTTTCCCATTGATTTCAATAGAGAGTGATTTTTTTTTCCTGTCCTAATTTCTCTCACTTTCTACCTGTTAGCAGGAAAATGATAGGCTCCATGGAATACTCCTCTCCTCTCTAGTTTAACTATATAATGTTAATTTTAAAAGACCATAATTTTGAAACGCATTCTGAAATCCTCTCACTGCCACCCATGGCGCCCAGCTAGTGTGCCTCAACCCAAACCTGAGAAGCAGGACTTTGATAGCTGACAAAGTTATTCTATCTCTATAGCTGTAGAGAGGAAGGAAGGTCCAATGGTTACTGAGGTAGTCTGGGACATGAGAAACGTGAGATTAATTCCCTACTGTGCTGCAGACTTCCTGTGTGATCTTAGGCAAGCCATTTAGTATCCCCATGTCTGTTTCTGCTGCCTATAAAAATGGCAGAAATACCCCCACAGGAGGTAAATACATTAAAGATTGTGAGGTGCTCAACTACTACAGCAATAAGTGCTGTTTAAGTAGCTAAGAGACAGCTACCTAGGTCAGTCCTTGGTATCAGTCTGGCAGCAGGTGTGTTTAATTGTTGTTGTAAAATAGTACAAATATTAGTATATAAACAGAGCTAGGCTCAGCCCATCACTCATATAGTGACCTAATCACATAGGACAGTTAGCAGCCACAAGTTATCAGCCCTTTTCAGTTACTCATATTGTCCTGGACTGGATTCGAATTGGCAGAGTGACCTAATCTGTACGGCTTTATATCCCCTTTTCATTCCTTTATTCTAACCAATCCCAGGGTCTTTCAGCTTTAAGACAGAAAGATCCTCTTCAAAAGCAACAAAAACTGAACCAAAGCAGCCACATAAAATATACAAAACACAACTATTTGAGCAAATGTCCTTTCAAGATGATGTATCACAAGCTTCAGTATTTATATTACTTCTGAGTAGAAATATCAACCTTTTACCTTGCCTTGATTCAGCCTGAACAAACCTGAATAATACGTAATACAGGTAAATGGGAAGGCAAAAGCCCAACAGCAGGGATCTGACAAATTTTTTTTAAGAGAAAAAGAGAATACACTATTTTCTAGATAGAAATAATAGTTCCTCCTTATCCACTCATGGATTTCTTTGAACTCATGTAAAAGGAGTAATTCAAGCAGTTTAACATCATGCAATATCATTTTTATCCTTCTCTCAAGTCAATAGGTAAGTTACTTTCAGGTTTATCTGGCATATTGAGAAGCAGTGGTGAAGCATTGCTGTGAAACAGAGCTGTACTTGCTGTTTCATCTGGATCAATGTATTTCAGCTTCTGGCACTCACTTTTCATGGTTTGAACTTTCTTGTCATATCTCTCAAGGCAACATTTTATGGTGTATTTGAAAATCAGATAGCTCAGTTCACTTACATTTAATACAATGCACAAGCACGAAGTCACCACCACAAAATAGAGGAAGACTTTCTTCTCTGTGGGCTTGGAGATATAGCAATCTACAGTGTTAGGACATGGCCTCATGTCACACTTCACAAGGCGTGGCACGTTGAATCCACCATACAACGTGTAAAACAAAACCAGGAAACCAATTTCAAATCCTGTTTTGAAAATGAGGCTGATGAGATAAGTACACAGCAATCCACCATCCATGCTCCCTGGGGTCTTGTAAAGTTTCTTTTTGTGTCGCTTTTCCCTGCTCTCTCGATAGGCAACATGGAGAACAACCAAAAGAGAAGGGGTAGAGACCATGATCAGTTGCAAGGCCCAAAGCCTGATCTGGGAAATAGGGAAGTAGTGGTCAAAGCAGACGTTTTCACAACCCGGTTGCCTGATGTTGCACTCAAATTCCTTCTGTTCATCCTTCCAGACATGTTCTGCTGCCACAACATAGACAAGCAGGCGGAATATAAACACAATAGCCAACCAGATCCTGCCAATCCCTGTTGAATATTTATTCACTCCACTTAGGATGTCTCGCAGGAATCCCCAGCTCATGTCTTTTTCTGAAGGAAGGACAAAATGCTGTAAGAAAGAAACATACGCTTAGAGATTTCTCTTCCTCTGGAGAAAGAACAAAAAACAAATACATCCAAGCTGAACCATATTAGTATAACTAGTATCTAAACCAGCCTAAAATAATTAAGGTCAAAGTGCTGCTCCTAGATCCACATGGCAGATTTTAGAGCTGATATTCGGTACTTCCTATGGTTGCTAATACTGAGACCAGTTTAACAGCAAGTATAGGCAGGCCTAAACCATAGAATCATAGAATCTCAGGGTTGGAAGGGACCTCAGGAGGTCATCTAGTCCAACCCCCTGCTCAAAGCAGGACCAAACCCAACTAAATCATCCCAGCCAGGGCTTTGTCAAGCCTGACCTTAAAAACCTCTAAGGAAGGAGATTCCACTACCATGTTGGGCACTATATCAGACAGTGAGGTTCAGCCTGCTCGAAACATGCTATAAATATAAAGTGGGACTGTTCTGAGTAACATTAAGAGAAATCATAAAAATTTCCTAGGAAAGAATAGTTTGACTATTTTAGGACCCAGGGAGCTGCCAGGAATCAAGGCTAAAACTACCATGTGCTCACCATACGATATAAATTAGAGGGGAAAGGCAACCATAAGGAGTATGGTGTCCATAATTGCATCTTCCACCCAGGCTGCACAGGTGAATCTGTTCTATTATAGGATGTTGCTATTTTTCCTCCCCACCCCCACCCCCTCCAGAGATACTGTATTTAAGTGGAGAAGCAGCTCCAATGACTATCATTAAAAGGTAATAATTTTGCTGGCAGATGTCAATTAGTAGAACAATAAATAATAGAACAATATATCAATAGAGGGAAAAGCTGATATATTGGGTGTGTCTTGAATAATAGCAATTGCAGACATTTTGAGGGTGACCATTGCATATGAAAAAATTATGGGTCAAGAACATCCCAGGTGATGGATGCATTTGGCTCCACAATTTGAAGCATAATGATAAAGATGATTGTAATCTCTCTCCAATATAAATGAATGGAAAATCTTATTTATAAAAGTTTTGGTTATTTTTGGTTTGGTTTCATTTTTTCCCTCCTTCTCACTCTTCTATTGACAGGCTAATATGGAATGGGAGTTACTTCATTGTCCTTCATTACTTTTAGCTAAGCACGTTTGTATTCAAGCAAACATGTCTGAAATCCTCCTCAAAGGTTAATGTCTGTGTGAATGATTAAAATGAACTACTTCTCTGTAAAACAAAGATTAGTTTTCATCATAGGGAGTGTCACCTGGCACATCTGTAAATATTTGCCAACAGCAAATCCATATAATGTCACCCAACAGCCTTTGTGATCCCTTTAAGCAAAGCCAAAATAAGTTGCAGCTGGTAGGCCAAATGTATTGTCAAACGAACAAGCAGGCCTATAAAACCATCAATGTAAGAGGTGTTCTAAGCCCCAGGCTTCTTTCTGTCCTTTGAAAATGGTAGATTTAGTGCTGACATTCATCTTCTCTGTGTTTGTGTTTAATTTATGTTCTGCTACATTCAGACCCTCCCCTCTTTTCTGTGCTTTATGGGGGGTGCACATTTTTCCATGCAGTTCAGTTGCTGTAAAAGGACTATATTTGTCTGCTTTTTATGGATGATGTGCATAAAATCAACAGATTCATACATTATACGGCCAAAAGGGACCACTGTGATCATCTATTCTGATTTCCTGTATAACACATAGGACTTCCCTAAATTCTTACTGGAACTAGGGCATATGTTTTAGAAAAACATCCACTCTGGATTTTAAAAAATGTCCAGCAGTGACAGAGAATGCAGCACAACCCTTGGTAAATTGTTCCAAAGTACGGGGGAGGCACTATACGTAAAAGAAAGCATAGAGTCA